>NW_028261391.1:10078892-10798267 GCF_051295495.1 Thamnophis sirtalis
GGCACTGATTCTGATTATTTGGATGGGTGAGCGAATACTTTTGGCAATATAGTGTAGGTGAAATTTGCATCTGCAGAACTTTCTGAATGGTCTTCAAGTGGAACTCCATGTCAAGTACTTTACAGTAATCCAGCCAGGAAGTTACAACAGCATGAGTGACTCTAAATGAAGCCTCTTGGTCCAGGAAAAGCTTACTGGTACTCAAGGTGTAATAATGTGAACACTCTCCTTGCCAGAGCGTCCATCTGTTTGGGCAAGAGCCGTCAATCCAGGTAGATCCCCAAATTGTGAGGTGGCTCTATCAGGGGGCTGATAGAGCCACCTCACAATCTCTGGATTCAGCTTCCCAGAATCCACAACCCCTCTGTTTCAATAGGATACAATGCAACCTTATTTCTCCCCAGACACAAAAAATCTCAGGTCAGGACCCCTCTTGCATCTCCTACCAAGCTCAGCAGAAGATAATACCACAGCCCTTACTCTGATGTATATGTTCTTTCAACAGCTTCATGTAGAGGTTATTATTTGACATCTTTCTCTTTAAATTGTCCAGGTTACATTGAAATTAGCACTTTACAGTTGATCCAGCTCCCCATGCAATTCATCATGGAGTGGAAGAATCTTCCTTGAGACACATTTTTAAAGGCAATGGGACATACTCAGTGGTGGGTTTCTACCTGTTTGGTGGCCTGGGTCACTGGAATTGGCAGCGACCCAGGCCTGCTACGCCCCCGAACCGGTCCTCCTTGTTTTTTGCTTTTGCGCATGCGCAGCACAATTTTTATTGCACTGCGCATGCGCGCACAGTAGTGCCTGCCGGAACCCACCCCTGGACATACTGTATCTATAATTTCCTACAGCTGTTCACAAATCCTGCCTTTGGCCATCCTGGATATAAATTGTTTCAACTTCTACCCTCAAAACGACCCTATAAGGCATTGCACACCAGAACAACTAGACACAAGAACAGTTTTTCCTGAATGCTGTCACTCTGCTAAACAACTAATTCCTACAAAGCTGTCAAATTATTTACTAAGACTGTATTACTATTATTTTTCTCATCCTTCCTAGTACCTATCTCTTGCACCAAAGACAAATTTCTTGTGTGTCCAATAACAGTTGGCCAATAAAGAATTCTATTCTATTCTATACTATTCTATTCTATTCTATTTTCATCTTAATCCTTTTCTCATTGATACATATTGGGTATTTTGTGAATTTTAAGAAATACTTAATTTCAAAGTGATGTAGAAGGTAATTGTTTTAAAAAAAATGGCACCACATTTTAGGTTTATTTTTCAATGAACAATACTACAACATTTACTCTAATCTGAAATAGTGTTATTTTTTTAAAAATGATTTGTTTCTTTTATAATATGCAAAAGAGAAGAGACAAGAGAGAAAGAAGGGAGGTGGGAAAAAACATTTCTTTCCTGTTTAACAACAACAACAACAAAGTATATTAAGTGACCATGGAATCACATAACCTTGAACACACAAAAGAAACTTAACATGTATATAAAATAATGGAACAGAAGGTAGCCTGGAACTAATTTGGAGGAAACAAATAATTGCTAGATAAAATGAATTCCGACTAGTTGATGACCCAAATACCCACCATTGGCTCTCTAAGCGTTTTAAATGTTTAATTGAGACATTGAGACCCAAGGCCACACTTTTAAAAAAATGTTCAGCAATGAAGCAGAAATATGAAAGTTCTAAAGGATTTGATCTTGACTGTTTCCCTTCTCTGAAAACTGAGAAAAGTGATTATAGATTCATGTATTTCAAAATCTCACACAGCTACATCATTGTTCATTTCATCTCTCATCTCATCCTATTCAGGAGAGAGCAAATAATTAAAATAATAATAATACAAAACAGTATAAATAGGCTGTTTCTTAAGGCGACTGGACTTACCAAGATAATATTCACCCCGTCTACTACAGCTGGGTGGTCCTCCTATGTCCCTTTGTCTTGTTATTTGAGTGTTATTTATTTACTTGTTCCATTTCTACGCTTCCTCTCTCCCTAGTGCAGCGGGAGGGTGGCTTACAATATAGTAAGTTAAAATGTGCCAAAAAATAAAATAAAATGTGAATAAAAAGATTAAAAGTTAAAAAGCAAGATGAAGGTGCCAGGTTTTTAGGCTCTTCCAGAAGTCCTGGGAGCAAATGTTACCTCTGATAGGAGAATATTCCTGTTATGTCATACCATGCCATGCTGTTACATTATCATGCAGAGGGATCTGTCTGTCTGTCTGTCTGTCTGTCTGTCTGTCTGTCTGCCTGCCTGCCTGCCTATCTATCTATCTATCTATCTATCTATCTATCTATCTATCTATCTATCTATCCATCCATCCATCCATCCATCCATCCATCCATCCATCCATCCATCTATCATCCATCATCCATCTATCTATCTATCTATCTATCTATCTATCTATCATCTATCATCCATCTATCTATATATCTATCTACTGTATCTATCTATCTATCTATCTATCTATCTATCTATCTATCTATCTATCTATCTATCTATCTATCATCTGTCATTTATCCATCTATCTGTCTATCTTCTATTATCTATCTAGTATATCTATATTACATAAATATATATTTGTCACATATAGGGATGATCTTGTATTGTGGAAGATATCTGATAATGGAGATTTGTTTGACTTAATTTAAAACTGTCCAACATTTAATACCATGGGCATTTTTTGTGTTGTCTTCAAGATTTATACAGATGGAATAATATTTTAGATGAGATAGTCCTTGTAAATGTTCAGAGACAGAAATTATTTAAAAAATGAAACTATTGTTACAGAAGAGCAAATATTTATTACTCAAATGCTGAATAGGTGGGAGGGATTCTTTCTTTCTTTTCTTTTTTTAACCATCCATCCATTCATTTTAATTTTTCACAACAAAATACTCATCTTTCTTTTTAAAGATAGTAAACAGGCAAAGAAGAATCCAATGCTTTGTACACAGAGGAAAACATAGGAACATGAATTAATTGTTGTTCAACCAGGACTATCTGTACTATTTACCAATACAGTATTTAAACATTTTTTTAAAAAAACAAAGTTCTCAGGAAGCAACTTGACAAATAATTTCAGAAAGCTATTAGAAGAGATAAGAAGCAGGTCTTCAAATAAGATTCAGAGGAAGGTTCTAGTTTCAAATTTGAATGCTAAAGGATGCCAACTGACAGACAATAACTGATTCCAAGAATGTTAAAGAAAGATGGAACAGTATAGTGGATAGGATAGGATAGGATAGGATAGGATAGGATAGGATAGAATAGAATAGAATAGAATAGAATAGAATTCTTCATTGGCCAAGTGTGATTGGACACACAAGGAATTTGTCTTTGGTGCACTGTATAGTAGAGATGTTAACTTCTAGGATATCTTAGAAGATATTCTCTATTCACAAAAACCTCTAATACTAGAAGATAAAATTAGATCAGTGCTCTGGTCATTACCTACTTGGTGTAAGAGATGAGCAGGCTGAGCCCAAGAGAGGGGGTCAAACACATTAAAACAAAAATGGAAAATGATGTCAAATTAAAAGTATTATTTAGTATCAACCTGAAAACAGCATGCAGGGACTGAATAGTATATTGGAGAAAATGAGAATAGAATAGAATTCTTTATTGCCCAAGTGTGATTGGACACACAAGGAATTTGTCTTTGGTGCATGTGCTCTCAGTGTAGATAAAAGAAAAGATACATTCATCATGAATCATAAGGTTCAACACTTAATGATAGTCATCAGGTACAAATAAGCAATCAAATCACACCAGGAAACAATCAATATAAATTGTAAGGATACAAGCAACAAAGTTACAGTCATACAATCATAATTGGGAGGAGATGGGTGATAGGAACGATGATAAGATTAATAGTAATAGTAATGCAGACTTAGTTTGACAGTGTTGAAGGAATTATTTGTTTAGCAGAGTGATGGCATTCGGGAAAAATTGTTCTTGTGTCTAGTTGTTCTGGTGTGCAGTGCTCTATAGCATCGTTTCGAGTGTAGGAATTGAAACAATTTATGTCCAGTATTTAAGTGGGTCTTTTCAGAGCCCACTTTTTGATTCGTGCAGTGTACAGGTCCTCAATGGAAGTCAGGTTGGCAGCAATTGTCTTTTCTGCAGCTCTAATTGTGTCTGTCTTGTTGGGTTGCAGAAACAAACCAGACAGTTACGGAGGTGGAGATGACAGACTCAAGCCAAGCCAAGATTCAAGCCAAGCTATGCCGGCAAATCTGGATGAAAACACAGCAGCCAACCCTTTGGACGAGGTCAATATAGATTCCAGTTCCCGCCAAAAGGGACTCAACTATGTTCAAGCTGGAGTGCAATATCCTTAAATTGACATGCTAGAAAAATAACTCATAGGAGCATCTCATGCAGCAGAGCCCTACGTGGGGAAAAAGAGATGCCAGATGTTCCAGCTGGCTTTAAAGATGGAAGACCACGAGACGTTCTTTCTGATGCACGCTGGATAATTGAGAAAGTCAAAGAATGCCAAAAGGAAGTCATTATGTGCTTCATTGATTATAGAAAGCCTTTGATTGTGTCAATCATGTCAAGCTGTGGAAAGTGCTCAGGAAAAATGGAAGCCTCGGAATATTTCACTGTCCTCCTGAGAAATTTATATACAGCATAGGAAGCCACAAGTCCAAAGAGAATGTGGCGAAACAGACCGGATCCTGTTGTCAAAGGAGTGCAAGAAGGCTGGATACTGTTCCCTTATTTATTAAACCTATATATGATGAACACCTATAAAGATAAGCTGGACTGGAAGATGGACATGGTTTTAAAACTGAAGGAAGAATGTTTAAAAAAAAACCCTGTCCCGATGACCATACTCTGAAAATGCAAAGGATCTGCAAGATCTAGTAATGAAAGTGAACGAGCACTGTGAAAAAATTAGATTAAAATTAACTATGAAGAACAAAAGGCCACCATTAGAACAACCCGCCTTAGAATTGGCAATGGAATTATTTACAGGAAGTGGGTGTTAGGGTTCCAAATAGCATCCGAAAGTAACTAACAGTCCAAGGCAAAGTATTGCTCAAAAGTTCCAATTTATTAAGAGAGCCATGCTGGCATATCTGGGAAAACTTGAATCTGAAATCTTCCCGGTTTTCCCCACCCAGTTGAAGGTTCAAGATCTTGCCCCCACACCCACAAGCCCATCACATGGCCCAATCTTCCACTGCCATGCTGGCAGTTCCACCCATCCAATTCCGGTCAGGTGCAGAGGTGCAGAGACAAAGGATGACCTTGGCTTTCTAGAAAGAATGCTGTTATGATGTTATGGCTACATAGCATCTAACTCCGTACAATCCATCCTCCCATTTTCCCACAATAGAAAATGCATAGTAGAATAATAAAAAGTGTGGCAGCCCAAAGATCCCCCCCCCCAAAATGGCTGCAGGCCTGACAGTGGGTTCTGTCTTTAAGATCAACTATCCACAGTAAAGACACCAGCAATCATGAAATTCTCTAGCTCTTGGTACATTAACCACGAAAGCCTTGGAGAAGTGGATATCTTACAGTATGTTACAAGACAAAAATTATCAGTGGTAACTAAAGCTGCTTTTTAAGCGAAACTTCCCTTACAGATTTGTTTCTGCCATATGCTTCCTCGCTTTTCCTTCAGTTGGTTCTATTGCCATCATCAAATTCCAATTAGGGATTCAATTCTATTTTCTATTAAGCACCTAGAACTCTGTTTGAGCTCTAATAATTTTAAGTATTAGTTGCAGGGAAACGGTGCGGACTGATTCCAAATCAAGTTATGACTACTTGAGCTTCAACCCCAATAATACATGGGCAAACAATAGATACAAACGCAAAGTAAAGCTCTCCGAACTCGATTGCAGAAACTACGACTTCAACAATGGAGTGGTCAATGCCTGGAATGCTCTACCTAACTCTGTTGTTACATCCTCAAACCCTCACAGCTTCAACCTTAAACTGTCTACCGTGGACCTCACCCCACTCCTGAAAGGTCTGTAAGGGGGCATGCATAAGCGCACCAGCATGCCTACCGTCCCTGTCCTACTGTCCCTATCTATTTGTACTCACATTTTATGTATATATGTATACCTGCTTATGCATTTATATCAGTGGTGGGATACGACCAGTATGCGCACTACAAGCGTCCCGGTATCTGCTGGGAGAACCAGGTACCGTGCTCCAGAGGGCCCACCTGCCCGCCCATCCACCTTATTGGTATTTGAGTCAATTGGGGCTTCCGCGCACGTGCATGGAACGTACAGCGCCTGCGAGATATATCTATATATCTATATCTATATCTATATCTATATCTATATCTATATCTATATCTATATCTATATCTATATCTATATCTATATCTATATCTATATCTATATCTATATGAATATCTATATCTATATCTATCTATCTATCTATCTATCTATCTATCTATCTATCTCTATCTCTCTCTCTCTCTCTCTCTATCTATCTATCTATATCTATATCTATCTATCTCTATCTATCTATCTATATCTATATCTATATCTATATCATATCTATCTATCTATCTCTATCTATCTATCTATCTATCTATCTATCTATCTATCTATCTATCTATCTATATATATATATGTTGCATTTGTGCTGATAAATAAAGGGAGACTAGTATAGATCTATTTCAAGCTATTTAGCACATATACACATATATGCACATATACATATATACATATACAGTACACACACACACACTATATACATACATACATACATACATACATACATACATACATACATACATACATATATATATATATATATATATATATATATATGTATATGTATATATGTTTTTAAAGCAAATAATGAAAAGCCCAATGAAATATCCCTATGAAATAAATCTGAAGCTACCCGTTCTTCTAAAAACCCCTGGCATATGTGCCTATTTCTCCCAACATATGTATCTGCATATTACATCAAAGTATACAGTACTTTAAACAGGTGGAGCCCCCTCCTCCCCTCTCAAAGGCAGGACTCCTAATTATTCTGATGCTGTTAAAATTATTTTAATTTTGCAGCTCAGCAGATCCACATTTATATGCTGGAAACAGGTGTTCATCAAAAGGAGACGATAAAGAGATGCCACAGCCGAGCCTTGGAACCTTGCCGGCATGGTGTGATGACAGATAAATTAGGGAAAAAAAATATCCTGCTCAACATCTCCCTTCTTCAGAAGGAGATTACACCTTTTTAAAAAGGCAAAACATGCAGTTCAATTACTTATTGTCTTGGCATGTGGTTGTGATGAAAGAGGCAGTCTTAAACATCAATAGAGCTAAACTAACACCTCCAGATGGGCTTCGGAAGGAAAACTGTATGAAGATCCACCTGCACACGAAGCAATGTTTTGTTGCATATTTTTTAAAAAAAATAAAATAAAATAGGTAGAAAAGCATCTTCGTTCTCTCATTCAGAGTGCCCCTTCATCTAAAATAACTGTATTAAAGGTAACTCGGAGCGGGATTCTTTGTTCAGACAATTGTCTCCATTCTAGGATTATATCTTTCCTTAATGATTCTATTGTAGAATTATTTGAACATCACAAAATGAGTTTAAAGCTTACAAGATTACAACATATATAGATATATATATATCAGGGGTGGGTTTCTCGCCCCATTCCAACCGGTTCGGTTGGAACGCGGCCAGCGGTGTCCTCGCGCACGCGTGTGGCGTGTGCGTGCACATGCGCGGCACACACATGCGTACTAGCATCTGTGTGATGCTCCAGCTGCTCCTGGAGGATCGCGCAGGCGTTGTATGCATCCTGCGCATGCGTGGAAGCGCAGAATTTGTCAAAACCGGGTAAGGAGCGGGTGCGGGCGCGCGCGGGCCCTTCGCCATTCCCAGAAGTTACTTACTTCCGGGTTCGGCGACCAACCGGTTTGCAGGGACCGCCGCGAACCAGTTGAAACCCACCCCTGATATATATATATATTGTGAATTGTCCTAAAATGCGAGTTCCAGGTGTAGTTATAAAAGAAAGAGCCATTGTGATCTCCGGAACTTTAAAATATATTGCTCACTAAGCGTTTGTTAGCCACTGCTAACATCATCAGAGTGCAAAAGCCATTAAAGTGGATGGGCCTATGACGCGCGGCACGGCCAAATTGATTAACATTGTATAAAGGCAAGTATCTCTTTAATGTAATCTTTACACTCTGACGATGTTAGCAGTGGCTAATGAACGTTTAGTGAGCAATATATAGAGAGTAGAGTACCAGCTGCAAAATGTGGCTGGCCATGGAAAGCTTTGATGTGTTCTGGAGCTGAGCATGTCATGTCCTAGAAGAGGATATTTGTGGACAGAGACAGAGATCTTTATGGCCGCTTCATTTCCTAACTCATAACAAAGCTTTCACAACTACCATATTTTTCAGCATATAAGACACACCGGAGTAATAAGACGCACCACGATTTTGAAGAGGTAAATTAAAAAGAAGTTTTTGCATTCTGCAAACCTCCCCAAAATGGCCCATTTTTTGTGAAAATGAGCCCGTTTTTTTGTCAAAAAAAGGGCATGCATAACCTTTAGGAGGCTTGTAGAGTGCGCTTGTTTTTGCCCTCCCCAGCCCTCAGGAGCACTTTGCAAGCCTCCCAAAGGCTCTGCACATCTGTTTTTGTGAAGGGGGTGGGGTTTCGGGAAACCAAAAATGCTGTATTCAGTGTATAAGACTCAGCCAGATTTTCACCCTCTTTTTTGGGGGGAAAAAAGATGTATCTTATACTCTGAAAAATACGGTAACTATAGGAGATGGCCAGGCTCAGCCCGAAGGAGGGATCAAATGTGTCATCAGTCTCAAGTCACTTTGCGCCCACAAGAGATCCAAGTCCAGCCTTCCTTGAATTCTTTTGACTCTTATCTACCTTCTGGAGCCTGGGGAGGGCAAAATACGTACCTAATGGGCCCACCGGAAGTCAGAAAATGGGCCATTTCCGGCCTCCGGAGGGCTTCTGGGGGCACAGGGGAGGCCATTTTCAGCCTCCCCAGGTTCCAAGAAAGTCAGCGGGTGGGCTCACACATGCATGCACAGGGGGCATGGCGTGTGGGGGCATTAAGTTATGGGGTAGGCACACGAGTGTGCTTTTGGCACCCAAGGCGAAAAAGGTTCACCATCACCGCTCTAGGAGGCTTACAAATGTCAGCATAATGTCCCCAACAATTTGGGTCCTCATTTTACCAGCTTTGGATGGAATGAAGTTGAGTCAAGCTTGAGCCAATCAGGATCAAACTCCTGGCAGTGGGCAGAGTTAGCCTGCAATACTGCATTTTAACCACTGTGCCACCACGGCTATTCAGTTCGTTATGCTTTTTCTAGCCCAGTAAAAGCATTGTTTGTCTGTTCACAAGGGCCATTCAATGAAATACTGGCCGAGAAAATCTGCATAAGGCATGCAAATTATCTGGGTTTCACTTAGCCACGTTATTAATGATCCCCGTAGAAAGGCTTTTGCAAAACTGTGATAAAATAATGATAGAAACTCCAACCGTATGAAAATAGACATTTTAAAAGTTTACCAGAGTTTTTAATCTATATTTCTTTTCTCTTTTTTTTAACCGTAGCTTGGTTTAATTAATCAGCATTTGACAAGTCCTCGTGTTTAATGCTATTTGGTCACAATAAGTTCTGATTTCTTGAAAGTAATCACTGCAAATACCTTGGAGCGGTTCTAGCCGCTGAACAAGAAAACCAGGTTTAAATTGCAGAATTCATGTTTAAATGATCAAATTACAGGTTATAATTACAAATTAGTTCCATGTCAGACTTGACATAAACAAGAAAAAGGGCAGGTTAAAGTATATATCTTCGGCAGGCTTTTTTTTCTGTGTTTGGGGCTCATTATTTTATAGATTTTGTTTGAAGCTACGTCATTCAGCAATTCAGTTTCACTTATGTTTCCTCCTCTTTATTCACAGTGAGGGTAAATGCGTATCGGCAGGAAAATTATCTCATTAATAAAAAGAAAGAAAAGGTTGCATCAGCTTAAAGAAATGCCTCCTTATACAGGGAAATAAACTCAATGTATGTATTGCATGTTGTACAAGTGTAATGAAAAATTAGCCTATGGCTATTTAATGAAAGAGGGACGCAGTGGCTCATTGGCTAAGACACTGAGCTTGTCAATCAGAAAAGTCGGCAGTTCGGGGTTTTGAATCTCTAGTGTTGCAGCAGATTGAGGTTTGTAATCTACTTACGAAAGACCAGGACTCGAGACCACGAAGGTGAGAGAAACAGGTTTATTTGATGCATCGAGTTCAGCGTGCTCACACACCAAAATCTGAACTGCCTGGGCTCTGCCCAGGATGCAACTTTTATGCGGTGTTCCACACTGTGCATTCTCAAGGCGTTTCCATACACAAGACAAGCATGACATTTCGAAAAGGAGAAGTTCATTTGGAATGTTAGCTGTTTCACCTCTGTTCCATCTCTCACCCACACCTGGCTTTCTGTGCCCCTCCTTTACAGGGTCTTGCCACACTGTTCAACACTAGGCTGGAATACTGTAATGTGCTCTATATGGGGCTGCCCTTGAAGAGCATCCGGAGACTTCAGCTAGTCCAGAATGCGGCCGCGCGAGTGATTGTGGGCGCACCACGGTTCGCCCACATAACACCGATCCTCCGTGAGCTGCACTGGCTACCTGTCGATCTCCGGGTGCACTTCAAGGTTCTACTTACCACCTATAAAGCGCTCCATGGTAGTGGATCTGGCTATTTGAGAGACCGCCTTCTGCCAATTACCTCCCTGCGTCCCATCAGATCGCATAGAGTTGGCCTCCTCCGTATTCCATCCGCCAGTCAGTGCCGACTGGCGACTACTCGGAGGAGAGCCTTCTCTGTTGCGGCTCCGACACTATGGAACAATCTCCCCGTGGAGATTCGTACCCTCACCACCGTCCAGGCCTTCCGCACAGTCCTCAAGAACTGGCTAGCCCGTCAGGCCTGGGGATAAGTTTACTTTTGCCCCTCCCGAATGTTGAGTGAATGTTGAGTTTTACTATTTAATTTACTTTTGTGCACATTTCTTTTTGTATTGTCCTACACTCCCTTCCTTTTTGACTGTAAGCCGCCCTGAGTCCCCTCAGGGAAAAGGGCGGCCTATAAATGTCTAATAAAACAAAACAAAAAAAACTATTTTTAATACTTATGAGGAAGTCAGAAGTCAAAGTTGGAAGCTAAAAGTCAAAGTTAGAGAGAAAGTTCACTCAAGCTAAAGATCAAGCTAATATGAATTTATAAGGTCCATTCTATTAAGACCACCTAACCTGGCCAGCCACTGGTGGGTTTACCTGTGCACCCCCTCCTGCATCACTAGCGCCTGCATAACAGAGTGAGTTCCCGTTACTTGTCCCAGCTTCTGCCAACCTAGCAGTTCGAAAGCATGTAAAAATGCAAGTAGAAAAATAGGGACCACCTTTGGTGGGAAGGTAACAGAGCTCCGTGCTCCTTTGGCATTGAGTCATGCCAGCCACATGACCACAGAGATGTCTTTGGACAGCGCTGGCCTTTGGCTTTGAAACAGAGATGAGCACCGCCCCCTAGAGTCGGGAACAAGTAGCACATACACTATGTGCAAGGGGAACCTTTTACTTTTACCTTATTTATTGAAAAAAATGACTTAAAAATTCATTGGGGAAAATATGAGAAAGGTTTTCCTTTCTTTATGATAATATTTCCCGAAGAGGAATATGAATTTCTACAATTTTTGCCAGAATTTGTTCCAGAATCGACATCTATTATTAAATCAGGTTTAATTAATTAAATTAATGAATATGCCTCCCATTTGCGGCAACTCTCGGCTGCTTTGTAGAGAACATTTGGCTAAACGCAAAGTCCAGATAGGAATTCAAAAATCAGAAGGATGAACAGAAAACACATTTAAGGTTATATCAGAGAATGTATTGCTCTTTTCTGCTTGGAGAGGAAATTATACTGATAATATTAATCGATAACAGAAAAAGCGAAATGACAAAACACAGAGAAACAATAACTAAGACAAAGCTTAAGGAAAGTTTCTTTTAAAAAATAGCAATAGCAATAGCAATAGCAGTTAGACTTATATACCGCTTCATAGGGCTTTCAGCCCTCTCTAAGCGGTTTACAGAGTCAGCATATTGCCCCCACAGTCTGGGTCCTCATTTTACCCACCTCGGAAGGATGGAAGGCTGAGTCAACCCTGAGCCGGTGAGATTTGAACCGCTGAACTGCAGATAACAGTCAGCTGAAGTGGCTGCAGTACGGTATTCCACCTTGGCTTTACTCTGAACTCCTTTCCACTTATAAAAATTATGCAGGTCCCCAAAAGATAGATATAGGTTGTAAAGGTTCTTGAAGGCAAAACCATGGCACGCATGCCACAGGTGGCATGTAGAGCCCTCTCTGCAGGCACTTGAGCCGTTGCTCAGCACAGCTCCAGCGTGCATGGGTGTGTGCCTCCTGCTGGCCAGCTGGCTTTCAGGTCTCTGCTGCATATGCACAGGAGATGGGGTGCATGTGCGGAGGTCATGCATGCATGGGGGGTTGGGGTACATGCAGGGGGTCACATGTGCATGCGGGTGGGGGTGGAGTGCATGTGGGGGAATCACATGTGCATGTGCAGGGGGTCAGGGAGCGCAGGGAGAGTCACACCAGAGGTGGGTTGCAAATATCGGTGCTACCAGTTGGCTGGTGCTTGCGCGCACACGGAAGCATCAAGGCGGGTGGGTGGAGCCTCCTGTCACCACCACTACTGGTTTGCCCGATCATCTTAAGTGAAAGTTAATTTGTGGTCCCGATTTTTCATGCCTGACATTTACCTGCGTGCTGAAATGATTTCTGTATTACATCTTTATTTGAAGAATTCTTTCTGATAGACTATCCATCACTATCTGGATTAAGAAATTTCCAAAGGCTCTTCTAGTTTATGCCCAGCATTGAAAGAGTTCAGAATTTCATCCTCTCTCTGGCATTAATGATGAAGCTAATTATCACGAGAGAACAGAATAGCCTGCCTGCTCAACCTTCTCAGGGTGATCAAAGTAATCTGAACATAATTGCAAGTGTCCCTAACTGCACTGAAATAGTCCATGAAAATTAATTATCTCAAAAAATAAAACCCTGAAGTTATCTTGGTACTACAGAATTATGATGTATCATCAGTGGTGGGTTTCAAACATTTTTGGAACCTCTTCTGTAGGTGTGGCCTGCTTTCCGGGTCCACTGGTGGAACCTCTTCTAACCAGTTCAGTAGATTTGATGAACCGGTTCTACGAAACCGGTGCGAACCGGTAGGAACCCACCTCTGTGTATCATGCACTGTAAGATATGACTGCATACCAGGGGTGGGTTTCAGGCGGTTCGCGGGGACCGGTGGCGGTTGGTCAGGCGGTTGGTCGGTGAACCCGGAAGTAAGTAACTTCTGGGAACGCCGAAGGATCCACCCGCCCGCCCGCGTTTCTTACCCGGTTTTGACAAGTTCTGCGCTTCCACACATGCGCAGAACGCATACAGTGCTTGCGCGATCCTCCAGGAGCAGTTGGAGCATCACACAGGCGCTAGTACGAATGCGTGCACTGCGCGAGTGCACGAGGACGCCGCCGGCCCCATTCCAACCGAACCGGTTGGAACGGGGCGAGAAACCCACCCCTGCTGCATACCCTCTGATCCATCCAACATCATAATAAAGTTTGCAGACGACACAATGGTGCTGGGTCTCAAAACTGGAGAGGACAAATCAGCATACAAGGTAGAAGTCCAGAAGGTATCTACAAGATGCTCAAAAAACAACTTACATCTAAATACTAGTAGGACAAAAGAGATGGTGCTAGATTTCTGGAAGCACATAGAAGAACCTGCCCCACTGTATATAAAGGGGGGCTCCGAGGAGATGGTTTCCTCTTTTAAAATTCTTGGGAGTCCTTATTAGTCAAGATCTCACCTGGAAAAAACAACACATCCCTGGGGATTGGCAAGGCCCAACAGAGACTTCATTTCCTGCGAAAAAATCAGGTGGAACAATGGCTGTTAACCTCTTTCTATCGGTCCACCATAGAAAGTGTGCTCACATATTGCATTACATTATGCTGGTTTAACAGCTGCGGACAGGAAGGCACTACAGAGAGTGATCAATTCAGCACAAGAAACCATTGGTTGCCCTCTGACACCACTGGATGACACCACCAGATCTTGCTGCTTTAGCAGAGTAAGGAAGATACTCAGAGATGATTCACACCCTGGTCAGTGTCTCTTTGCACTTCTACCATCGGGCAGAAGACATCGAAGCATAGTCAGCTAAACAAATAGGTTTAAAAATAGTTTCTATCCTTGGCCTGTCAGAGTCTTAAACACAACCACAATCACTCCACACACACGCGGAAACATACAACTAGTTTTTCTTTTTCTTTCTTTTTCTTTTTTTCCCTAACTACTTGCATAGGGATTATTCTTTATATTATTTATGTTGTTTGTATTTGTTGTCATGGATTGCATCAGTGAGACTAAAACCAATTTTATTGTATACATGATGTAGAATGACAATAAAGGCTATACTGTATTACGCTGAAAGAACAATTTGAGATGTAATGGAAGTTATTAAGACCTAGAGACTATTGTGTCTTTTAATATGTCAAGTATCGTACCTTCTCTAAAAGATGCTTTGACCAGACGTGATTGATTTTTACCCGTGAGCCTTTGAGCACCTTTAATTTACTACAAAGAACGCATAGTCAGAAGATACTCAAGGCTAAAAACTACGTAACCACAGATTGGATAATAGATCATATTATCATACACTGGCACACAGATTGGATTCTGCTTCAGTTATAGTAACTGGCTTAGAGGAAATCCTATATATATATTATGTCACCACCCCTGGTATGCCCAAATATGGGAGGGAGCATAGTGCTTCCCTTTTCTGTCTATCGACTTACTCTGGGAGCCATCCAGGCAGAAAGCCATTTTTTTAATGTTGCCTTTCATGTTGCATATATATATGCAGAGTATGTATGTATATATATGTATGTATGTATATGTATGTATGTATATGTATGTATGTATGTGTATGTATGTGTATGTATGTATGTATATATATATGTGTGTGTGTGTGTGTGTGTGTGTGTGTGTGTGTATATATATATATATATATATATATATATATATATATATATATATATATATATATATATATATATATATATATATATATATATATATACTTCAATTCTGGGAGTTGAAGTCCACAGGACTTAAATTCGCCAAAGTTGAAAAACACTGATCTAATCAGTAAACCCCAAAATCAAAGGTTCATTTTTTCCCCACCTCAAGCACAAGTCTAAATTGCCCGTTTTGATTAAAGAAAAAATTATAAGTTGCTACATGGAGACCTTTGGACTTGTGGATTTTGGGAGTCATGGTGGCACAGTGGTTAGAGTGCAGTACTGCAGGCTACTTCTGCTGACGGTCAGCTGAATGCAGTTTGGCAGTTCGATTCTCACTGGCCAGATGGGTAAAATGAGGAACCCAGATTGTGGTGGCAATAGGTTGACTCTGTAAACCAATTAGAGGGCAGGGTTGGTACTTGCTTACTCTTAAGGTGGGAAAATTTTGATGTCCACTCATAATGAAGTCATTCCAGAAATTGTGGTCAATAGCTTTTATGGCCAAGTCAATAAATCCATTTTATAGCAGAGCTTGAAGGAATATAATTAGAGAGCAGGGGTTCTATGCTGCCAGTTCGCACCGATTCGGGCGAACCGGTACTGGCAGCAGCGTGGGGCTCTGCCCACCCACCCAGACATCATCAAGGCATGTCAGCGCATGCATACACGCTCCCGCTACCAAAGAAGAAAATAGAATACCATTACTGTTAGAGAGGGCTGTAAAGCACTTTAAAGTGGTATATAAGTTTAATTGCTATTGCTATTGTGCTTGAGGTAGAACAATATCTTGCTTAGCAACAGAAATACTGTTCCTAATTGTGGTCGTAAGTTGAGGACTGCCTGTACACCTTTATAGCCGAGGTGGCGCAGTGGTTAGAGTGCAGCACTGCAGGCTACTTCAGTTGACTGCAGTTCTGCAGTTCGGCTGTTCAAATCTCACCAGCTCAAGGTTGACTCAGCCTTCCATCCTTCCGAGGTGGGTAAAATGAGGACCCGGATTGTTGTTGGGTTAATATGCTGACTCTGTAAACCGCTTAGAGAGGGCTGAAAGCCCTATGAAGCGGTATATAAGTCTAACTGCTATTGCTATAGCATGAAGATTGGGCAGTATATCCTTACAATATTCACCTCACGTGGTTTCCCCAAGCAGTCCATCCCCTAGAGATGGTGTAGTGTTTCCTGCCTGAGCCGGGGGTTGGACTAGAAGACCTTCAAGGTCCCTCCCAACTCTGTTATTCTATTCCACTCCACTCCACTCCATTCTATTCTATTGTTAAAAAGGTTCCTCAGAAACCCAGCCACCTGCTAAAATGGGAGTGCAAATTGTGTAGCTACACAGACGACTGCACCTTTATCTGGGCATTATACGTAGCCCCTGTAAGCCAACAGAGCAGAGCGTTGCTGAAAAACCAGTCACCAAGCATATCAGTCAGGCAGAAAATGAAAACCAGCAAATGTTTCCTTCCCCTAAACACTTGTGTTCATGTCAGAGTCACGCAACGGTGGGAGAATATGAACTCGTGTTTTTTTTTCCAGTCACGCAAATGCAGCTACTAATCAGCAAAATTCACGTTAATTGAAAAACTACAGTCACCTGAGAACCAATTTTCCAGACCTGTTGAGCTGTCAAATATTGCGATAAGATATATGGTAGCTTGCACCAGGCTGAACATTGTTCAGCAAACAGCTTCTGACTCACAAAATAAGCAGGCAAATTATCAACTAATTTGAAGTTGGAAATGTTACCCACCTAGGCCCTGTTTTTGAAGCAAAGCAATTGAGAGTCATCCATTTAAAACTAATAGGCAAACAGTTGTTAGCGCTTCTAATTTGTTAAGGCGGAGAACATGATTTCTTTGTATTATTCTTGCTCAGTGCATAACAAAAAATAAATAAATAGATTCCTCCCCCCTCCCCTGTAAAACAATATTTCTTGCATGTCTGGCTCATTGACGGACTACTGTAAAACACCCCATTCACCAGATTTTTCATTTCTGGGAGCAAGTATTGTTCTTATTGCTATCGTTGGTGCTGAAATGATTCCTTTTCTGTTTTCTTTAAAAACAACAAAAACAACAACAACAACAACAACCGGATTTAGCTTTCTGCATCAACATCTGTAATTAAAATCCTGCAAAATTCACAGCAGTACCATTATCCGAGGTCCATATTCCGCAATCTTCAGCCAAGGAGAAGATGCTCAGCTGCATTTTTTCTTTCTTTCTCCAAGCAGAAATGTTCTGCTAGAGCAAAGTTATCCAATTCCAAGAATTTGGGGATTTAAAGTGGGGTTTAAAATTTCAACCCATTGCAAACCTCCAAAATACAATGAAGCAGAGGCTTGTCCACCCCAAGGATAAAACACCCAGAGACAAACTGAGCAAAGTGATATATGCAGTACAACGAGACAGGTACAGAACTGTATATAGGAGAAACAAAACAACCACTTCACAAATGAATGGCACAACACAGGAGAACCAACCCATCAGGACAAGATTCAGCAATCCATCGGCATTTGAAAGACAAAGGTCATTCTTTTGAAGACAGCAAAGTCCACATTCTGGAGGGAGAGGGTCACGGGTTTGAAAGACGAGTAAAGGGGCCATCTATGTTAAAATTGAACAGTCCTCTCTCAACAGAGCGAGAGGGTTACAAATACCACCTATCTCCTGTTTACAATATAGTCCTTTTAGCAGTTCCAAGAAGTTTCTACACCAGTAGTGGGTTCTGGATCCCGTTCCAATTGGTACAGTTGGAACGGGCCCGGCGTTGCCCACATGGGCGCACGTGGCGTGCGCATACTTTGTAGCTGCCAGTGACTCGTCCACAAGCCTCTGTGATGCTCCAGCTGCTCGTCGGAGCGTCGAGCAGGCGCTGTACACATCATGTGCATGTGCAGAAGCGCTGAAAGCTTTAAAGGACAGATAAGGAGCTTGGGCAAGCAGGTGGGCCCTCTGGAGCACCGTACCGTAACAGTACCCAGTGCTCCGGGCAGGCTCTGGTACGCCCGTACTGGGGCGTACCTCCTGAAACCCACCACTGTTCCACACCCATTTGCTCTATTCAGGAGACTTCAATGGCACAGATAAACCTACAAAAGGCCTCAATGACTCTCAGAAAGAGTGCTAATGACCAGATGATTGAAAGGAATGTAAATCCCTGCATCCTCTACCATTCAGTCAGAACCTGAAGAAGCTTCTTGGATGAGAAGTGAAACATCTTCAAGGTCTTGAAAAGCACCCTTGGGACCACCAGGACCTGGGTGACTGAGAATCTCCAAAGACCTCCAACTATTTCATGGGTTTGAATGGAATTTGCATCCTTTTTAACTTTCAAACAACTCTCTGCACAATTTTACAGAATCTGCTTCCGTTTCATTTCTATCAGCTTTTGAGCACAGAAATTTATTCCAGGGAAACGAAAATCAGCCAGTCTTTTCTTTAAATACTGTCTTACTGAACCCTTGCCGGCCTTTTCAATCTCTTCAAAATTCTTTTCAGCCTCTCTCAAGGATTTAAACGACAACAACAAAATTGCAAGTTGGAAAGCAGCTGAAATGAACCCTTTTTACAATGAGAGTTGCGTTGATTGTTATTGTTCAGTGTCCATGGCTGTCTAAAGAAAGAGGTCAAATGTGTGAAGGCGAAGATGAAGATGAAGGAAGAAGGTGAAGGAAGCAGATGACAAAAAGCGTTATGTATGGCAAAAATACCCTCTGTATTCAGAGAATAACCTCAACATACAGAAAACATATCATTTCTTCCCATAGTATAGAATAGTATAGCACATTGATGGTGAACCTTTTTGGCACCGAGTGCCAAAAAAGTTGCGTGAAATCAGCGTGCATTCGTGCTCGTCAGGACCACACTTTGGAAAAGCTGAACTTCCAGGTTGTAGCACACATGGATGCCTGGCAATCAGCTGGCAAGCATGCATGCGCAGGCCAGTTTTCAGCCCTGCCGTGCGTGTGAAGGGATCATGCTCCAGAAAAAAACCAACTTCTGGGTTTTAGTGCACATGTATGCCAGATGATTAGCTGGCCAGTTTTTGCACTGTTGCCTGCACGAAGGGATCACGCTTTGGGAAAAGCTGAACTTCCAGGTTCTGGTGCGTATGCGCATCCGACAATCAACTGAGCAGCGTGCATGAGCACACCAGCTTTTGGCATTGCTAGGCAGGCAGCTGATTGTTACATGTGCATGCTCGCCAAAAATCCAGAAGACAAACAGGCAAGGGTGAGCGTACTGGGTGACATGGGTTTGTATGCCACTTTGGGCATGCGTGCCATAGGTTTGCCATCACAGGTATAGCATCTCACTATAGCAAGAGGAAAATGTTGGTTATTTGGAATGCCAATAATCTGAAACTTTCACACAAATATGTCCAGTATCCCTTTAACAATTAGTAAGACTTTCTGACAATTGGTAGTATGCAATATTTTGATGTTTGCCTTATGGAATGATCTGGAAACCCTTGTCTAGAGTGGGGGGGGGGGGTCAAACCCTAGGCATGAGGTGCTTAGATCTTGTCCATGGCACCGGCCTGGAAACAGCAAACATTACCCCACATTACAACACAGATGTCAGTGTTCCAAATACCATGCAGAATTAAATCAGAGTCGAAGGCAAAACTATGCTTAAAGTTCCAATTTAATAAGACGGGCATGTTAGCATCGTGCTGTGGGATTCCAACTCTGGAAGTTACATCAGAATCCCACCCAGTTAAAAGTTGGTGATCTTGTCCCCACACCCACAGTCCATCACATGGTCCAATCTTCTTCTTCCATGCTAGCGTCTCCACCCAGCTGCTTCCGGTCAGGTGTGAAAGTGTGGAGACAAAGGATGACCTTGGCTTCTAGTAAAGAATGAAAAACAACACATTCCACAATCCTACTCCTTCTATTCCCCCCTCCCATCGACTATACTAAAGAAACAGCACAATGAAATAATAGAAAGTGTGGCAGGCCAAAATTCTAAAAGGAATATATTTGCAGGCCTGACAACAGATATGGTCCCTTCTGTTGAAATACAGGTGAAACTCGAAAAATTAGAATATCCTGCAAAAGTTCATTTATTCCAGTAATGCAACTTAAAAGGTGAAACTAATATATGAAATAGGCTCGTTACATGCAAAGCAAGATAGTTCATGATATTCTAATTTTTTGAGTTTCACCTGTACAGTCTCCCACCTGGAACTTAAAAACTCACCCATGTGCTGTCACACTCGGTTGACAAAGCAAAATAAAAACAAAACTTACAGCCCTGAAATAATTTGTAAGTGATTTCAATTGGCGAGAACTCTTGTGAAACTAAAGCAAATTCTCATCAGCAGAGTAGTTCTGTTAACTGTAAGGTTGAACATTTTCTCCCAAATAAATCTACTATTAAGAGCAGGGACGGGCAATTAATTTTTGCAAAATGCCCAACGAGGAACTGGAACTGTTGTAGAGTGCCAAACCAATAGGTCTTGTGAAGCAGTGGAAGGTTCCGGATCCCATTCCAACTGGTACGGTTGGAATGGACCCAATGGCATCCACATGGACGCGTGCAGAGTGCATGCATCTTAGCACCTCCGCAATGCTCCAGCTGCTCAGCGGAGTGTCGCACAGACGCTGTACACACCGTACGCGGAAGCACAGAAGACTTAAAAGACAGGTAAGGAGCTCGGGCAGGCAGGTGGGGCCCTCCGGAGCATTATACCGGAATGATATCTGGTGCTCCGGGCTGGCTCCGGTACGCCTGTACTGGTATGTACCTCCTACAACCCACCACTGTTGTGAAGTCATGTTGGCACACATGCATGTACATACGTAAATAAATACCAAAAAATAGCAGTCACCTTCAAAATAAAAACAGTGTAGTTTTATTGCATGTATGGCATACACTTATTTATATTTCTAATTTCCGATGGACCTCACCTGGGCTGGATAGGGACAGCCAAAGAGCCGGATATGACTGTAAAATGCCCAAGTCTGATAAAGAGTAAATGAATATTGACAAAAGTAAAGATTTAGTAAATTTCCAAGAGTATTAAAACAGAAATCTCATTCTTTTAATAAATGCAATGATGGCAGATTAGTAGAATTAGCCAGTCAAGGAATAAATATAGAAATTCAGGGTTTTAACTGGGATTTTCCCATTATGGTGTGTGACAATAGGCAGACAGAAAATAAACTGCTCTTGAAACTGTGGGGGATATAGAAATGTATGCTTAATAAATGTCAAAAGAATCCTTGCGGTTAAGTGACAAAAATAAACATTTCCTGTCAATAGTTATCACTTAACTCAAGAGTTATTGCATCTTTCTGATGGATTAAATATATATTCTTTTCTATCCTCTGGATAGCTCTGTGATTGTACTATGAATTAGACATGCAGACTAAAACCAGCATTAATAAGGGGGGGGGATCCATACAACCACTCAAAAGTCAGCTTAATTTAGTTCAGCAAGACTTATTCCTAGTTGGGTACAAAAGTACAGTTTCATGCTTAATCTGGGGCCACAAAATATGGTACCATTTTCACGGAGTTGTAGAAAATCAAAGTCCTAAAAGTCCTTTTAAAAAAATCCGAAGCTAAGCATCTTTCCACAAACCCTGCACACAAGTAGAAAGAAATACTACTGCAAAATGCAGAATGGGAAGAATCTCTAGACTTCGACAATTGAGGGAAATCGTACAATGGTCGGCTGCTGCCGGTTCGGACCGGTTCACCCGAACAGATAGTTGCAAGCACTGGCTGGCCCCGCCCACCCTCCCCGATGCTATGCGGTCCTCTTACTTTCCAGCTCACTTGCCCCACCCTGTGGCCCAGCTGATTTGCACACCTCTCCCATTCTACTAACCGTGGCTGACCTTGCAGGTGTGCATTGAAAAAGCCTTGTTTGTGGTGAAATGTGAAGCGGGCATGTGCACGCACTCACATTTTCACCGAACTGGTTGTTAAGGTATATGTAGCCCATCTCTGAAATCGTACCTGCTATAAATAGGTGTTCAGTTTGTTTGTTTTTCAGGAAAAAGAAAAGAATAGAGAATGCAGTGTTGGAACACATTGGATAAGAGAGAGTGACAATGGGAAAATTGTACCTGCGCTGGTAAATAACAAATGTTCTTCTGACATTTAAACAGCCAGCCAGGTGTTCGTAATTGCATTTGCTTTTGTGAATTACAGGCTACAGCATATCATGCATGGGATGGAACTTAACACAGGACACCTGATTTATCCCAAAATAAGAAAGAAGTGAAGTCATTTCCCATAAATCAATCAATAACAGACACTGGTGAAATTCTTGCGCAATGCCCAGTTTGCCAATTTACGGTTAGGAACTGTAGGAAAGTTCTGAGGATTTTCCCGCCATGATAGTAAGTGCCTGTGAATTAAAGTCTTCCATTTATAAGATTGATTCCCCTATCTGCATATAACAATAACAGAGTTGGAAGGGACCATGGGGGTCTTTTAGTCCAACCGCCTGCTCAAGGAGGAAATCCTATACCATTTCAGACAAATGATTGTCCAATCTCTTTTTAAAAACCTCTTAGTTGCAACTTCTGGTTGCAAGCTACTGATTAATTGGTCTAACTGTTGGGAAATTTCTTCTTAGTCCTAAGTTGTTTTTCTCCTTGATTAGTTTCCACTCATTGCTTCTTCTCCTGCCTTCAGGTGCTTTGGAGAATAGCTTGACTCCCTCTTCTTTGTGGCAACCCTTGAGATATTGGAATACTGCTGTCATGTCTCCCCATATCATTCTTTTCATTAAACTAGACATGCCCAGTTCCTGCAACTGCTCTTCATATGTTTTAGCCTCCAGTCCCCTAATCATCTTTGTTTCTCTTCTCTGCACTTCCTAGAGTCTCAACATCTCTTTTTACATTGTGGTGAACAAAGCGGGATGCCATATTCCAAGTGTGGCCTTACCAAGGCATTATGGTAGCACTTCATGTGATCTTGATTCTACCATTACGTATTATTCAGAATCCTCTCCACACTGCACACATATCAGAGGTGAAATCCTCCCGATTTGGCCTGGTTCAGCCAAACCGGTAGGGACATTTGTCCTTGATTCTGTGAACTGGTAATAATAAAAAAAAGCTTCTAAGGATCACACGTCTCAACCGTGAACCGCGCAATCATCGAAAGCTTCCCCCCCCTGCTTTTTAAAGCATTTTTCCCCTGCCAATTTAGGTGAATAGGCAGGGGGAAAATGCTTTAAAAATCGGCGAGGGTGCTGCGAAAGAAAGAGAGGGGAGGAGGGAGGGAGGGACAAAGGAGAGGGAGGAAGAACCACAAACCTGGCACTAGACGCAGCTTCAGAGAATGCCTTGAAAGAGCACAGAAATCTGGAAGGAACCAGGAGGTCATCTAGTCCAACCCCCTGCTTCATGTGCATGTGACCCCCCCAGTCACATGACTACATAGCCACACCCACCTAGTCACATGACACCCCCAAGCCACGCCCACAAAACCGGTAGTTTTTAGATTTCACCACTGACCCATATGAATTCTATTCTGTCCTCCCAGAACAGGCAGCAAAAAAGAACAGCTTCTGAAGAAAGAATGCAGTACTGGGAAGGAAAGAAAAAAGAAAACCAATGGAGATAGCAATAGCACTTATATACCGCTTCATAGTGCTTTTTACAGCCCACTCCAAGCAGTTAACAGAATCAGCCTAACGCCCCCAACAATCTGGGTCCTCATTTTACCCACCTTGGAAGGATGGAAGGCTGAGTCAACCTTGAACCTGGTGAGATATGAACTGCCAAACTGCAGCTAGCAGTCAGCTGAAGTAGCCTGCAGTACTGCACTCTAACCACTGGGCCACCTCGGTTCCTGCCCTTTCCCCAGCAGAAGGTTGAAGGAGACCATCACAGCCAAAAATGGAACTCAAGAGGTCTGTTCTTTGCTAGCAGAATGCTTGGCCACCACAGGTGCCTCCAACACGAGTGACCTCGAGCTGGCCATACCCACACTGACCACGCCTACCCCATCCCCCCAAGGTCAAGCACAACCCTGATGCGGTTTAGATCACTGTTCTAAACCCTGTTTATTATATGTGTGTGTGTGCAAAGAGTATTTTTCGATTTTATATCGTAGAATTTCTCCTCTTTGTAATTCAGAGCATGCCATTTGTTAATACACTATCAACATGACTTTGCATTTTTATATTCTACTGTAATGTGTTACTTATATTTTTATTTTTGTTTGCTTAATAAAGAGCTCGGACATTTAAATCATAGATAATGCAATCTTTTCCAAAAAAAAATTCTCCAATGTTTTTCTTCCGCTTGTTCCTCTGGTGAGAAAAAGATTAATTCAAATAATAATCAACAGTGCCTGCCAAGTCAGACCTGCAAATCAAATGTAAATTTAACTTTCTCATGTTCCATGATAATGCTTTTGACTACTGCCAATTCCCAGGCACCAAAGGCGTTGCAAATATTGAGGATAAAGCTAAAAAAACTGTATCCATTTTTAATATCTTCAACATTTATGTTAATATTACTATGAATTTAAGTGAAAATACAGCGAGACATGCCTAAGTTCTATGAATAAGTCTTTTCTAATTAACCTAATTTTAAGATTGTTATAAAATTAGGTTAATTTTAAGACTGTTATAGGGTGGCTCAGTGGTTAAGATGCTGAGTTTGTTGATCAGAAGGTCAGCAGTTCGAATCCCTAGGGCCACGTAACGGAGTGAGCTCCCGTTACTTGTCCCAGCTTCTGCCAACCTAGCAGTTCGAAGGTATGTAAAAATGCAATAGAAAAATAGGGACCACCTTTGGTGGGAAGGTAACAGCGTTCCATGCGCCTTTGGTGTTTAGTCATGCTGGCCACATGACCAGAGAGACATCTTCGGAACGCATTGGCTCTTTGGCTTTGAAACGGAGACTATATATATTTGCGAGGGGAACCTTTACCTTTACTAAGATTGTTATATCCAATCTTACAACAAAGCAACCAACTTTTATTAAATATTATAGCAATAGCAGTTAGACTTATATACTGCTTCATAGGGCTTCCAGCCCTCTCTAGGCGGTTTACAGAGTCAGCATATCGCCCCCACAGTCTGCGTCCTCATTTCACCCACCTCGGAAGGATGGAAGGCTGAGTTAACCTTGAGCCAGTGAGATTAGAACCGCTGAACTGCAGATAACAGTCAGCTGTAGTGGCCTTCAGTACTGCACCCTAACCACTGCACCACCTCGGCTCTTTATCTGAGGTATCCAAGATAAATGAAACAGTTTTGCTGTTGTTTTAATTGCATTTTAGGAGTACGGTGGGCTACATCAATTTTACAGGTTTCAGAATAAGGTGCTGACCTGTAAAACAAGATGTTGAAGCTTATTTCAAAGGTCAAACAATATTAATTTCTACTTCCTTCTTCTTACAAAGAGAAATTACTAATTCAGGTTAATTTAGTAAATTATTCTATGATCTATACTAGCAAACATTGACTCTTAAGGCAACAGTAGCATAAATTGCCAAATGGTAGTCTTAGGTAAATAAAGATATTTCCACTGTCAGAATATTTTGAAAAATTGCTATTTAATGACAGTTTTTCAGCTTCTGGCAACTTTTCTTATTCTCTAGGATAAAAGCTCTAAAAGCAAAATATTTCATTTCTTCTTCAGCCTTCTGGAAAATAATTAGCAAAGATTTGAGGGATCTTTCAGCCTGATTCAGCTGATTTTTCAACAGATATCCGGGTAGTTTGCAACTATTTCATTGCCAATCTTCTCTGAAAGTTTTATAATCTAGTCCAAAGGACGTTATTCAGATCTTCAACCTGGCTAATGGGTTATATAACATCATCTTCCTTGTATACTTAGACTTAGCCATGTGTTCTTCGCTAGATCCTCATGAAGCTCAGTAGATATTGATTTATTTTGCCTACAAAATCATTCTCCTTTAGTTTGGGTCTGTCTGTCTATCATCTACTATCTATCTCAAGGGTAGGCTTCAAAAATGTTAGCAAGAGGTTCTCTGCCCGGTTGCTGGGTGGGAGTGGCCATGGTGGGTGTGGCCTAGTTGGCCTCATGCACCACTGCAAGTGTGTGAGGTGGGGTTTGTTCCAGAGGCTTTCCTTGAGCCTCCAGGAGGGGGAAACGGCCTATCCAGACTACAGAGGCCCTCTGGAGGCCAGAAATGGGCTTGTTTCCGGCCTTCCCAAACTTCCGCTAGCCCTTTTTCACCCTCCCCAAGCCTCCATGTGCACCCTGCACTTACCTGCATCCAAAACGGGCCACATGGAGACTCCTGGGAGGGGAGGGGTGGGCGGGGCCAGCCAGGAGTGGGATTTGGGGGTTCTCCGAACTGCACAGAATTGCATCTAGAGGTTCTCCTGAACCCCTGCAAAATCCCAGCAACCTCCCATGAACCTACTATCAGTCTAATTTATTTGCTGCCCATCTCATGGTTCAGGCTGTTTGAATAAATTAAATCTTTCAGTCCTTTCATTCCATTTCACCCACTAAGTTTTATCAACGCCTACTATATCATATTCACTTTTTGGAAATAAGACTTCTGAGTTCTCTTTGTTCCTCATGCAGTGTCCTCTGCATTTGTTTGGAGACAGTAAAATCCTTGAATCATGCAACTGGACTTTTGCTTTCTTTTGCTTACAAGCTCATTATTGGGTGTCTCCATCCTGAATATGTAAATTTTCTTCATGACAGAATGCCTGATGGACTGATGTTTTAGCCTATTTCAAGAGAGTATTTCCAATCACTACCTCCCATTCCTTAGATAAAGGTAAAGGTTCCCCTCACACATATGTGCTAGTCATTCCCAACTCTAGGGGGTGGTGTTCATCTCCATTTCAAGAGCCAGTGCTGTCTCCGTGGTCATGTGGCCGGCATGACTAAATGCCGAAAGTGCACGGAACGCTGTTACCTTCCCACCAAAGGTGGTTCCTATTTTTCTACTTGCATTTTTTACCTGCTTTCAAACTGCTAGGTTGGAAGAAGCTGGGACAAGTAACAGGAGCTCACTCTGTTACATGGCACTAGGGATTCGAACCACCAAACTGCCGACCTTTCTGATTGACAAACTCAGCATCTTAGCCACTGAGACACCGCATCCCCTTCCTTAAGTGGCAGGAATCCTTTCATTTGCACAACCTGCTGTTGTCTTCTTCATGCAGCAATCCAAAAACATCAACAGAGAAGTCTTGGAATTGCTATCTTCTGGGAGATTGACTCTTCCCAAATGTTTCCTGTAACTCTTCCAAGAGATCCTAATTTTCCTTGATAAAATGGGGGGGGATGGCCGTTTACATTGCTATCTTTCTCATCTTCTCTTCCAGAATTCTAGGTCAATCAGTCTTCCCCTTGCACCATGTGTTCTTGAGTGAAAAAAAACAAACATGGCACATTCCCTCCAAGCTACAAAAGTAGACCACTTCATCCAGGGGTGAAATCCACTTATCTTTGCTACCGGTTCGGTAGCAATGTGAGCGCACACAGACAACAGTTCCGGGCATGGACTGGACCTTCCACACATGCACAGAGTGTCAAAATGACATCCAGGCGGATGGGGGAGCCTGCTACCGAGCGGGCCTGCAAAGGTAAACGAACAGCAAAGGAGGGGAGGGAAATCCACTGTGCCATGCAATTTATATTAGCTAGAAAGCAGGTTTTCCTGCTTTCTAGCTAATATAAATCGTGTGGCACAGCCAATCATAGGAAAAATTGGTTTACCCAAGTCAGTAGTGTTTTATTTACTACCGGTTCGGGTGAACAGCTGGCATCTTTGCTACCAGTTCGGTGAACCTGTCTGAACCAGTAGCATTTCACCCGTCCTTCATCTCCACGGTGCTCCAATGAACAACCAACAATCAAATTAAGTGTCTTCCCCTCAAACTTTAAATACGCCCACCAAGTTCCCGTTTATCTGCCTTGTTTGCTCACACAGGGGAGGTTGTTTACTCTTGATACTCACTAACTAAGTGGATTTATAATAGATAAGCAAGAGCTCCTAAAGTCAAATTAAAAAGCAGAGGAGAAAGAGTGCATTGATGGATATGACAACACAACTTTACTGGAGGAGATAACAGGCTATTGATAGTCAAACATGATTTAAGGATTAAATGCAATCTGTTAATCCACGCTATAAACCTCTGGGGAAGCCTATAATATACGGATCTCTGTTTCAGGAAGTTCAAAGAAATAATATGAAGAGATGTTTTGTGTTGAGCCAGCGTAATGTAATAGTTAAGACACTGAAATGGAAACAGGAAGACTCAGCTTCTAATCTAGCCTAAGTCATGAAAACTCATTGAGTTAGTCAAGATAGTCACTGCTCCTCAGCCCAACTAACACTGCACGGTTGTTTTGAGTAAAGAGAAGGGAGTGCTATGTATGCCATCTTCAGCTCCTGAATGAAAAGCAAGGTACAAATTTAATCTCTCTCTATATAAAAGCAAAACACCACTCATACATCAAAACGAAATCTCCAGAACTGTAAAGCCTACAAAACTTGAAATTTGGCACATATGTTCCTCTTGGCTTCTAGGTGCTCGCTAAGAAAGGATTTTTCAAAATGACCATTAGATCATTAGTATTTCTTATATTATTATAGCAATATAAGTCTAACTGCTATCACTATTGCTATTGTATTATTATTAACACACACTGATGCTAAGGAGTTAGACGTTCTACTTACCCTCCCCACCTGAAAAACGCTCTGATGCTAAGGAGTTAGGCTGAGGGAGAGAAGGAGATAAGATAGGAGAGGTCTTTGTGGGGCAATCCTGAGGGAGAGAAGGGGGGAGGAGAGAATCAATGGGGCCAGTCTGAGGGAGAGAAGGGGATAGGAGAGGATCAATGGGGCCAGCCTGAGGGAAAGAAGGGGATACAGTAGGCCTCTGGGGCAATCCTGAGGGAGAGAAGGGGAGAGGAGAGAATCAATGAGGCCAGTCTGAGGGAAAGAAGGGGATAAGATAGGAGACACCTCTGTGGGGCAATCCTGAGGGAGAGAAGGGGAGAGGAGAGAATCAATGGGGCAATCCTGAGGGAGAGAAGGGGAGAGGAGAGAATCAATGGGGCAATCCTGAGGGAGAGAAGGGGATAAGATAGGTGAGGCCTCTGGGGCAATCCTGAGGGAGAGAAGGGGAGAGGAGAGGATCAATGGGGCCAGCCTGAGGGAAAGAAGGGGATACAATAGGCCTCTGGGGCAATCCTGAGGGAGAGAAGGGGAGAGGAGAGAATCAATGAGGCCAGTCTGAGGGAAAGAAGGGGATAAGATAGGAGATGCCTCTGTGGGGCAATCCTGAGGGAGAGAAGGGGAGAGGAGAGAATCAATGGGGCCAGTCTGAGGGAGAGAAGGGGATATGATAGGAAAGGCCTCTATGGGGCAAGCCTGAGGGAGAGAAGAGGGATAGGAGATGATAGACTTTTGTGGGGCAAGCCTGAAGGAGAGAAAGGGAGAGAAGAAGCCGATCGTAACTACTCATTAATTTCCAAGCTGTAAGTGTCGGTTTAGCAAGCCCGATCACATAGTTTTGTAGCGAGCATGGGTATCCAGCTATTTAAATAAATTCAAAAAATATTGTTAAATTCTCCTTGTTTTGAGTTAAAAATGTTGCATCAGGTAAAATTCAATATTACCAATGGTATTTTTATGTAACTGCCAAATGTGATGTTAGACACTCATACCAGTAGTCGCCGATATGTGACTACAATTGTTCCAAAATTTCTGTTGCTAAACGAGACAGTTGTTAAGTAAATTTGTCTCTCTTTTGCAACCTTTCTTGCCAAAGTTGTTCAGTCAATCACTGGAAGTTGTTAAGTTAGTAACAGAGTTGTTAAGTGAATCTGGCTTCCCCGCTGACTTTGCTTATCTGAGGTTCGCAAAAGGTGATCACATGACCAGCTGTCATAAATATGAGTCAGTAGCCAAGCGTCCAAATTTTGATCATGTGACCATAGGGATGCTACAATGGTCATAAAGTGTGAAAAATGGCCGCAAGCCACTTTTTTTTCAGTGCCATTGTAACTTTGAAAGGTCATTGAATGAACTGTTGCAAGTTGAGGACTACCTGCATTACAGAAATAAGATTAGGAATGGACATTTTTTACATTTCTCATTGAATAATCTAAGAATTCCTAAATCCTAAAATGGAAAGTGGAAGGATATCCTTGACCTATACCTTGATGTAGTCTTTAAGAAAGAGAGAAAATACATCATCACGTAAGAACTGTGAGCTATTGTTTTTTTCAAGATGGAAAACATTTGAGAGGCTTTGGCTATAAAAAGTCTGCCTTCTCCATCCTTTCTTCGGCAACCCATTATCACCTCCTCCTTCTCTCCCTCCTTCTCCTCTTCATAGCAACATCAGGCCCTGGGTATTATTCTGTGTGGTGCTATTAGAACAATTAAACATCTAATACTTTCACAATCTTGACAAGGTCCCATATACAGGGTGCAACTTCTCTGCCACGTGGGTCAACCCCAACAGCATGAAAATCAATGGGACCAAGGTAAAGGTCTATTTTCCAGTTTACTTAGATGAGCAAATAGTTGCGCCTGTAATGCATTTTTAAGCTCCTTTGAGTCTTTACAAAAGAAGACGAGAAAGGAGGGTGGGAGGGAAATTGTCACTGAATAGTCCTTCCAGCAGCTTCCTCGGCTATTATTAATTGATTCCATTTACCTTGGCTGTGGACATGGCTCCACCAGGCCTATGGGGCACCAGCTGTCACTGGCTGTGAATGAGGCAATATTGCTTTCAGTAGACACTGCTATTAAGATGAACTCGAGCAGAATAGAAGTAATGATGGCCAAAACTATGGAGTTGGGAAACAATAAGCAAGCAGTCCTAATGACTCCTTTGTGCTAGTCCTGAAGAGACCAGGATCTAGATTAAGATAAAGGTCAAGGTTCTCCACACACATATGTGCTAGTCATTCCCGACTCTAGGTGGCAGGGCTCATCTCCATTTCAAAGCCGAAGGCCAGCACTATCCGAAGATGTGGTCATGTAGCCGGCATATGTGCTAGTCATTCCCAACTCTAGGGGGTGGTGTTCATCTCCATTTCAAAGCCAGCACTGTCTGAAGATATCTCTATGGTCATGTGGCCGGCATGACTAAATTCCGAAGAAGCACGGAACACTGTTACCTTCCCACCAAAGGTGGTTCCTATTTTTCTACTTGCACTTTTACATGCTTTCGAACTGCTAGGTTGGCAGAATCTGGGACAAGTAACAGGAACTCACTCCATTACATGGTGCTAGGGATTCGAACCATCAAACTGCCGACCTTTCTGATCGACAAGTTCAGCGTCTTCACCACCGAGACACCACATCCCTTTAGGATCTAGATTAGAAACATGGAAAATGTAGGTGATGTAAGGAACATGTAGACAATTATTGACCACCACCACCACTGGTTATATTCCAGCAAGGTAGTAGGAAGCCCATTGTGCCTGAATGAATTATCATGACCTTGGCAAACCCCATGTCATGTAATTGTTTAGGGTTCAAGTAATAAATTTCTTTGCTCATTTTTTAAATAGGATGTCCAAAAGCCCTTCAGTAAATATCGGATGACCTGATCTGTGAATGTCCAGATAGCTTCTAAGTCAGTGGTGGGATTCAACTGGTGTAATAACCAGTTCTCTGAGCGTGTGCAGTCCATTTGAAAATAGCTCTAAAACTACTGCAGCATCGGTGCGTAAAACAGGTGAGGTGTGACAATCCGCTCTGCCGCGCCTATCAGCTGTGCTTCAAACAAAGGAAATATAGGACAGACTAGCGCAGGGGAAGGTGGGCGGGGCCGACTGATCGCTAGAACTACCGGTTCGTGCAAACCGGTCTGAACCGGCTGAATCCCACCCCTACATCTAAGTAACAGCAAAGAGAATCACAAATCATGAACTCTTTGCTGCCATCTAAGGGTCATCTGGATTGTTGTATCCGAAATACAACAGTCCTTAAATTTCTAGGCAAAAATATAGGAATAAATTTTTGTCACTCCTTACAATGACTTCAGAATTGCATCTTTACATTGATGTATGATATAAAAAGCTCTAAAGCTGGACATGATGTAAAAAAGGACAATGAGAATGATTGAGAGATGGGGGGGGATCTATACTAGGAGTGGATCTGCTATGGATTACCAAGATAAAAATGTAAAGAAAGGAAGGAAAGGCACCATATAAATTTGTAAAAGTATAACATAATTTGGAGATCAAGGATAGAAAGTTTGTTTGTTTTCCTTGGTGTCTCATATTATTGGGATTTAGAACCATGAAGAAAAATTGATCAATATAGAAAAAATTGTTCACAGTACACCTAGTGAACTCTTTATATAATCTTACCACTTACTGAGATCAGCTTTGGGGCACTTTTCAATCATCTATCAATACTTAAAATTACATCAAACAGGGATAAGAAAGCATACGAATAGAGCTGAAATTTTGGACCATATGTTCTTCATCAGTAACTTTCTAGAAGAGCTTTCCTTTGAGGAAACTGCCCCATTCTCTGTCATCCCATTCTTCTTTCACCCTCAATCTTTCTCAGCATTAGGCTCTTCTCCAGGGAGTCCTTCCTTCTCATTCAGTGGCCAAAGTATTTGAGTTTCCTCTTCAGGGATCTGGCCTTCTAAAGAGCAGTCAGGGTTAATCTCCTCTAGGACTCAATTGTTTGATCGCCTAGCAGTCGAAGGGACTCGCAGAAGTCTTCTCCAGCACCAATAGTTCAAAAGCCTCAATTCTTCGGTGTTCAACCTTTCTCATGGTCCAATCTTCATAGCCATCCATTGCAACTGGGAAAACCATAGCCTTGACTATACACACTTTTGTTGGCAGGGTGATGTCTCTGCTTTTTAGTATGCTGTCTAGATTTGCCATAGCTTTCCTCCCCAGGAGCAAGCGTCTTTTAATTTCTTGGCTATAGTCCCCATCATCTGTGATGACCTTGGGGTCCAGGAAAATAAAATCTGTCACTACCTCCATTTCTTCCCCATCTATTTGCACTGTAGGCAGTAGGGTGAGGCTATTTTTTTCGGTGTCTTGTGTTATGCATTGAATGGAAAGGATGCTTTGGTTCTTAAACTGTGGGATTCCTTTTCAATCATGCCAATTTAGTAATCTAAATTATTTATTTATTTATTTATTTAATTTATTTATTTGTATGCCGCCCACTCTCAGGGTGGCTTACAGGTAAAAAAAGGGAGGGGGATACAAATGATCCATTTGTATGTTTTACATTTAGTTCAAAATTTCTGCCTCAAACATATTTTTTTCATCCTTTGTTCTCCAAATGTCCGAACCATAAAGTCTGGCCATGTGAACTTTGAATCTCTTTTTTAAAATTCTCTACTTGTAACTAGGATGAAATTCCTTGCGGGTTTAAATGCTGGCAAAAACCAAAAATTAAAAGCAGTTCTTCTAGTAAAATGTTAGGTGATAAATTATTATCTAGCTTTCCAATGGGAGGAGGGGCAAGGCCGGCACAATTCAACAAGACTTTAATTAAAAGCAGTTTTAACCAATAAACTATTATGTCAATCAATGTTATTTTAAAGCTGGAAGACTCTTGTACTCTTAAATAAATATGAAAGGGAGGAAGAAAAAAACCCTAACAGTATTCATTTGGAAAAGGAAATAACATTACTGTCATCATGTAAACCCAATAAAATGGCACCTAATCCTTTGGGGAAATTCAAACAGCAATGAAGTGAAAGTGAGTGCAGATTAACACATCGTAAATCCATTTACAATCAGGCATTGTTTACACAGTGATTTGCTACTGCCTGCTACTCTTCGATCAATCTTTAATTGAAACCTGCTTTCTTGCTCAGGTCTCATTCTAAGAGGTTATCTTTTTCTTGCCCGCAAAGAGATATTAACCGTTTACTTCCCAAAGGCGTGATTAAATGAAATGCAGAAGTCTAAAATGAAGATCCAGAGATAAATGGGAGAAGCGAGGCTGTTTGGCAGAATCCTGTTTACATCACTTGGCGTATCACTCCTTTCACAAGAATTGTCCCAAGCTGACTGGCATTTTTGGCACATTAAAAAATAAAATCTAATTGCACTGTTCCATGGCAGTCTGCAAAATCTTGTACTGAAATGAAGCTAAGTGAATTCTTAGCACTCAGCTAACATTAAATATTGCCAGGAGCCTTTTTTTTTTTTTTTTTTTTTGCTAGTCCTATGGAAAGGTAAGTGTGTGGGAAAGTAAACTCAGACAAAAATACTCCACATTTCTAATTAAACAGAACAACAAACTCCAAGGTTTGTCAGAAAACAACAGGTTCCCATATCATATTAACCGATCACAAGAACAGCTTGATTCTGACTTTGGGTTATTTGAGATTCCAGCCATTAAAGTTGGTAAGTTATAATTTGTGGCTTATTGTATATACGCAAGGCTAGGTTAAAAATTAAAAGACGCTTGCTCTTGGGGAGGAAAGCTATGGCAAATTCAGACAGCATACTAAAAAGCAGAGACATCACCTTGCCAACAAAAGTGTGTATAGTCAAGGCTATGGTTATCCAAGTTGCAATGGATGGCTGTGAAAGTTGGACCATAAGAAAGGCTGAGCGCCAAAGAATTGAGGCCTTTGAACTATGGTGCTGGAGAAGACTTCTGCGAGTCCCTTGGACTACAAGGCGATCAAGCCATTCAGTCCTAGATGAGATCAACCCTGACTGCTCTTTAGAAGGCCAGATCCTGAAGATGAAACTCAAATACTTTGGCCACCTAATGAGAAGGAAGGACTCACTGGGGAAGAGCCTAATGCTGGGAAAGATGGAGGCAAAAGAAGAAGGGGACGACAGAGAATGAGATGGATGGATGGAGTTATCAAAGCAGTAGGCCTGAGCTTAAATGGATTCCAGAGGATGGTAGAGGATAAGAAGGCCTGGAGGAACGTTGTCCATGGAATCCATGTAAATGTGGATATATGACGTTTACAAAAATGTTTTAACAAAGGTAGGATAAGCAAAGTATTGGTAGTCCTTGATTTACGACAGATCGCTTCGATACCTTTCGAAGTTATGACTTTCACCAGTGATCCTTATGACTGAGGTCTGAAATTCTGACACCCTCCCACCCCACCCACGGAGGTCATGTGACTGCATTTTGGTCACTAAGCAGTTGGGGCACATTTACAGCTGTCTGCGACATCTAACAATCACTTGAGAGCATCTTAGGACATTTTTAAGAGCCAAGGTGGCGCAGTGGTTAAATGCAGCACTGCAGGCTACTGCTAGATCAGCAGTTCAGCGGTTCAAATCTCACCGGCTCAGGGTTGACTCAGCCTTCCATCCTTCCGAGGTGGGTAAAATGAGGACCCAGATTGTTGGGGGCAATATGCTGACTCTCTGTAAACCACTTAGAGAGGGCTGAAAGCCCTATGAAGTGGTATATAAGTCTACTGCTATTGCTATTGCTATTTTGCTGAAAACTGGCATTTGTTTCTGTTTTTTGGCAAAACCAGCCAAGCATGAACCATTGGTCCAATAATGAACATAATAAAGGTATAAAATTGGCACAGGCATATATTGCTTTACAATCATCATGACTTACAACTGTAATTGACAATCTCTTCATAGTTATCATGACTTATGACTGCAATGGACAGTCTCCATTAAGGTTGCAAGTCAAGGACGACCGAGAACTAAGAAGAAATTTCCTGACAGTGAGAACGATCAACCAGTGGAACCTTCAAAAATTATGGTTGCTCCAGTGTTGAAGGCTTTTCGGAAGAGACTGGACAGCCATTTGTCTGAAATGGCATAGGGTCTCATGCTTGAGCAGAGGGTTGAACTAGAAATTGGACTAGAAGACCTCCAACTCTTACATTTTATGCACTTAACTATACGGTCCCATTCATATCTATAAGCAACCCCTTCATTAAGTCACACGTAAGAGCAACCCCTCAGGATGCTGTGGTTCAGTGGCTAAGACACTGAGCTTGTCAATCAGAAAGGTTGACAGTTCGGCAGTTCAAATCCCTAGTGTCGCGTAATGGAGTGAGCTCCTGTTACTTGTCCCAGCTTCTGCCAACCTAGCAGTTCGAAAGCAGGTAAAAAATGCAAGTAGAAAAATAGGAACCACCTTTGGTGGGAAGGTAACAGCGTTCCATGCGGCTTTGACATGTATTCACACCGGCCACATGACCACGGAGACGTCTTCGGACACTGCTGGCTCTTTGGCTTTGAACCCAAGATGAACACCGCCCCCTAGAGTCAGGAACGACTAGCATATACGTACGAGGAGAATCTTTACCTTAAGAGCAGCCCATTGAGTAAATGAGGCCATGAATGTATCTCTGCAATGTTGAAGGACAACTCTTAGCAATAAGAAGTGCTGAGAGTCCATTTTCACGGAAGGCATTAAGAACATTTCACTGCTAGCTCCTATGAGCATATCCGCAAAATGTTCACGACCACATTAAGTAAACAGGGACTGTTACAAAAGAAGCAAACATTCAGGAAGGGAAGGTGTACTGTTGAGGGATCCATTCTCAGCTGAATAGGCTTGGGGAACCGACACCTAGAACTATAATTTCCAAAAGGGCATCATCATTACACGTGCAATATAGTGAAACGTGATTGCGTTTTACAAAGCCAAGGAAATTCTTTTCAATTTGGCGTAGGTTTTTTTTAATTTTAAAGCTATTTATTAGAGTCTTCTTCCCCCTTACTGATCACTTCTAATTATACAAACAGCACTCATATGGAAGGCAACAGCCAGCAAAAACATATTGCCATCTTAATGCCTTTAGATGATCAAAGTGTTGGCTTAATATAATCAGCTCAAATCCATTTACCAGTGAGTCTACCACTGTGCCAAGGGACCATTTTCCTTTCCAGCTCTATCTATTCAGGAACAGGTGCTATAATAGTAAATTAATTAGTCTGTGGAGAAGCACCTTGTTCTCCATCTCTGCAGGCCCCGCGTGGGTCAGGGCCTTCAGGAAAATGCCATCTGGGCACAATTTCCCCAGGAGAAAGAATCAAAGCTTGCAGATTGCAAACTACAGAGGGAGGGTTCATATGACAATTAACCTTATTAGTCTTTTAAAGGAAAAAAAAAGGAAGAAACAGTTTATAGTGTGTCAACACGTTGGCTGCAATAAATAATCTCTGCAAAAAAAAAATAAACCAGTGACAACTCATTCAAAGAATTGTTGTTTTCTTTTCCTTCTTAATGCAAAATCTACCCCCCCCCAAAAAAACCGTTTTAAAGGGGGGGGAAATACCCCTACCTGTTTATGCAGAGACAATAACGCTCACAGGTAATCAAGCTTTAATTGTAATTTATGTAAAGAAAATGATAGCGGTTTCCAAAACACCAGTTGTGAAAACAAATTGTAATGCACCACATTTGACTTTCTCAAGAGAGCCTATAATTTGTCTCTTCCCCTTTAGGCGGTACAACTTCTTATTGAAATGCTTTTCCTCACACAATACGTATCTGACCTCAACAGGGTTCAGTTAGACAAAATGAATGTGAATTTGACCATGTTGATCACAAATGTTCCTGTTGCTATGGCCAGCTCCTAAAGGAACTCAAACAAAACCAAGTTAGGAATCCTGCGTTGACACAGAAAACTACTTTTTTGTGCATGTAAGCGTGGGATATGAAGCGTAGAATACCTCCGTGATTGTATAGACCAGGCAACGTTCTATTCTAACGAAGCAACTAAAAGTCTACACCAGGAGTGTCAAACTCAACACCCAGAGATCGGATCTGCGGGGTGCTTAATCTGGCCCACGGATGGATTCGGAAACAGAATTAGTTAAAGACTATATGATAAAGTGGGCACAAAATTTCGAAGAACCAATAATGTTGGATACATGGGGAAAGATTTGGGTAAGAAATGTAAAATTTACACAAGCCCCAAATTTGAGAGAAAACTTTCATAAGATGTTTTATAGACGGCATTTAGATCCTAAAAAACTGGCCTCTATGTATCCGAATTTACAACCTAAATGCTGGAGATGTGATTGTGCTGATGCTACATACTATCATATATGGTGGACTTGTAAAAAGGTTAAAGCATTTTGGATAAAAATATGGTGGATTATGCAAAATGTTCTTAGGATAAAGGATAAAGTTTACCCCTCAGTTAGTTTTGGTAGGTATAATTACTGATTGTACTGTTATAGAGACTAACCTGATTTTGCATTTAATAACCGCAGCAAGACTGCTGGTGGCGCAATACTGGAAGAAGGAAGATTTGCCTACTATTCAAGAATGGACATTAAAAGTAACAAACTTAGCAGAGATGGCTAAAATATCAGCATATCTCAAGGACCATTCCAATGAAAGATATAAAGTGGAGTGGAGAAGATGGATTGACTATACTCAAAATAAATATGGGACTAATAAATTCCAGGTAGCTTATGACTGAAGAAACAAGGAATGACATAATCTGTTTAGAGCTGGCCTAGCAAAGAGGAGTTAAAGCTCAAATGAAAGATGATATTAACTTTTTTTAAAGTTTATTTTAGAATATTTTTGTTAAAGATTTATACCCTGTATTGGTTCTGGGAAGTCAGGAGGGGGGGAAGGCTGGGGGGGTGGGGTTTGGGTGGGGAGGGGAGGGGGAGGGAAGTAGACATTTGTAAAAGTTTTTTTTTCAATATTTTCAATAAAAAAAAATCTGGCCCACGGAGATACCCTAGAGATAGTGAGGCACCGGCTCCCGAGCTCCGTTTCCACCAGCGATGGCCTTCTGTAACCATTTGCCAGCGAAAATGGAGCTTGGGAGGGCTGTCCTCCCGAGCTCCATTTTCGCTGGCAGAGGAACTGCGAGCTGGTCCTTCACTGTTTCTGGGTGTCTCCGCGAACCAGATCTAAGCATCGTACGGGCCAAATCGGCCCTCAGGCCTTGAGTTTGACACCTCTGGTTTAGGATGTTTAGAAGCTATCAAGAACAAGCTTGTTTTGCAACTACTAGCTCTTGGACCTGTTTCTCATTGTTTCTTCCCCACTCCGTTTTCGCTGGCAGAGGGTTGCAGGAGGCCATTGTAGGCGGAAACAGAGCTTGGGAGCCCGTTTTCGCTGGCAGAGTGCTTGGGCCACCGTAGGTGCTCCCAACATGAGTGACATCGAGCTGGCCACACCCATTCTGGCCACACCCACCCTTCCCCCCCGCAAGGTCAAACACAACCCTGACTTAAGTAGTAATAAATGGGAGCATCTAAGCAGACTAGCCATAGATAATAGGGTCGATAATACTACAAAAGACTTGCAAATTTTTGAAAAATAATATTATAATGGGCCAGTCTGTCGTTCACCATGGTTAGTGTATATCTGAAGCTTGAAGAATTAAAGGATCAATAGGTCATCATGGACACAGACAAGCACACATGACTGTTCATCTATGACTATGGGATAAAGATTATATACCCATAAATTACCATGTGCGCATAAGCAGCAATATAATTTTCCTAAAATAAATAAATAAACAAATGGCATCATATGAACACCACGTTAAAAAGGGAGGAATGTTGGAAACAAAGTAATATTCCCCCTGATGAATTAATGATTCAGAAAATTTTAGATTGTTCAGAAATGGACAAGTTAACATTAAGATTAAAGGACAAAGAAGAGTCTGAATACTATGAAATTTGGGATAATTGGTATAAATGGTTGCATAACAGGAATAAAGTTAATTCAGCAGGGAAACAATAGAGAAATGTATAGAACTGTAGATTAATGTATATAAATATAGAAGCGATATAAGATTGATATAGACAGGTATGATGACATAACAATGTTAATGTGATGATTGCAAGGTGTTATAGAGTGAAAAACAATAAAAAATCTGCTTTAAAAAAGGGTGGGTGAACTTTGTGCAATCATAGCAGTGGTGGGTTTCAAAAAATTTTGGAACCTCTTCTGTATGTGTGGCCTGCTTTGTGGAAATGGCTCGCCAGCCATGTGACTGGGTGGGAGTGGCTTGGCAGTAATGTGACTGGATGGGAGTGGCTTGGCAGTAATGTGACTGGATGGGAGTGGCTTGGCAGTAATGTGACTGGGTGGGAGTGGCTTGGCAGTAATGTGACTGGATGGGAGTGGCTTGGCAGTAATGTGACTGGATGGGAGTGGCTTGGCAGTCATGTGACCGGGTGGGAGTGGCCAAGACAATGTCACTGAATTCTTTGCCCCAATGGATGATCTAAAAAAGATATAAAAAAGGAAATTTATTATTTTGTGTACTTACTACTTAAATAAGATTACAATAAGTACACAAAACAATAAAAGAGCTACTTACAGAAAGAAGATGACTGTCCTTGCCAGTCTGTTTCCTTGGCAGCTTTGCGAGATTTTGTGTTTATTTCTGTAGTGAATTCACTACAGAGACACACAAATCTCCCAAAGTACATGCAAATAAAACCATTTAAACTATTCTAGACACAATAGATAAAATTAAAAAAAAAACATTAAAAGCATAAAGGAAAAAAAACCGGGTCACTTACCAGCAGGCAGAATCAGCAGCTCTCCTATGCGATGGATGCAAGGAGCAGGCAGGCGGCCAGGCGGCAGGTAAGGTGGCCTGGCTGGCAGGCTTGGAAGCAGCGGGGCCCTCTGTGTGTCTCGTTTTTGGCCTCCAGTGCCACTCTGCCATCCAAAAACAGACCCATGCATCCTGTTTTTGGCCTCCTTGATCTCCAGAAGGCGGGTGCGGGCTGGCGGGGGGTAGGTGGGGCAATGTGGGCAGGGCAGCCTCAGGGTCCCACGCGGGCCAGATTAATGGCTTCTGCAGGCCGTATCTGGCCCCGTGGACCATAGTTTGAGGACCCCTGGTTTAGCCCCATTTTACAACCTTTCTAGCCAAAGTTGCTAAGTGAAGCTGGCTTCCCCCGTTTGACTTTGCTTGCAAAATGTGATTGCATGACCTCAGGGCAACATGGCCATCAGAAATACATGCTGCTTGCCAAGTGTCTGAATTTTTATCAGGTAACCACAAGGATTCTGCAATGGTCCTAAGTGTGAAAAATGAGACACCCCCTTTTTTTCCAGTGCAAGCAAACAGTCATTAAACAAATGATCATAAGTCAAGGACTCTACCTATATTCCAATCAGGATCCACACAGTTTTAGTCTCAGTCCAAAATTAAAAACAAGGCAACTTCTTCCCTTTCACAAGAAGAGGAAAAGGTTGAAAAAACAGCTGCCCATCAAAATGCGGTGGGGAAAAAAACAAAAGGCAGCTGCTGGAAATCCTGTTCCATTTATTATTGTCCCACCACATTGTGAGGAAAAGCTCTTTCTCAAGAGAAATGCTTACCCTCTCCTGTGTGAACTTCAAGCAGCTTCTCAGGAGGCTATAAATCTCCCTTGGGAAAGAGATTTTCTTCAAATTGTGCACAGATAATACAGGGAAGTGTCTTTGAAAGCACTACTGTGCTCTGACCCCCTTTTTTTTGCACTTTAAACCAGGGGTGTCCAACCTTGGCATTTTAAAACTGGTGGACTTCAACTCCTAGAATTTCCCAGCCAGCATTCCTGGGAGTTGAAGTCCATACATCTTAAAGTTTCCAAAGTTAAGACACCCCTGCTTTAAATCAGACCTGGCTGGAGCCTAGAGTTACATTTGTGAACAAGGCAGACATTTTTAACGTGAAACTCCAAAAGAGTCCAATCAGAGAAAGGAATATAAACCGAATGTTTATTTATTTATTTTTCAATTTCTATGACCACCCATCTCAAACAAGTTTATATAATGCTAATAACCCTAACATAAAATTAAGCATAGAAGCTTCACGCTCTTCTCCGAAAGCGTCGAGAACCTTCCTGCCTCCGCTGGACTTCGCGCTCTTCTCCGTGCGCTCCTCGCGACTGCAATAGACGTCCAGATTGAAGCAGTTTTTTGTGGCTAATGGGGTTCGGGCTTCCAGCCCAACAGTCCCCATCACTTCTGGAAGTTTATTGCAGTCGCGAGGAGTGCGTGAAGTCCAGCGGAGGCAGAAAGGTTCTCGGCACTCCCCAGTCGCTTTCATGGCTTCCCAGAGCGCCGTGCTCTTTCCCCATGTGCTCCTCCGTGCTCTGGGAAGCCGCGAAAGTGACTGGGAAGCGCCGCGAACCTTCCTACCTCTGCTGGATTTCCTACCTCTGCTGGACTCCTCCCAACTGCAATAGACGTCCAGAAGCGATGGGGGCTGTTGGGCTGGAAGCCACAAAAGCCGCTTCTAGACATCTATTGCAGTCGCGAGGAGCGCACGGAGAAGAGCGCAAAGTCCAGCGGAGACAGGATGGTTCTCGGGAGCGCCGGTTGCCCAAGTGGCATGGCCCTGCGTGCGCGCCTCCTCCTCCTCCATCCTCCTCCTCTTCACTCCCCAAAGGCTCTTCTCTTCCTTACCAGAGCTCAACAGGAACCGGGCACAAGGGATGGGAGGGCAAACACACCTTGAAAAACTTCGCCGGGAAGGGAGGTGGGGAACCAGTGAGGGACAGGAACGCCCCCCCCCACTGGAATGCCCCCCCACTGGAATGCCCCCATGCTTTGCTGGCAGCCACGCCTCCTAGGCAAGTTCGGGGAGGTCCTAGGAGGCAGGCTGCGCCGCACAAGCTACCGCCCGCAAGCAGCGACGGAACGGGTGGGACAATCGAGGGGGTGGAGCAGGTGCTCCGTGATGAACCTCTTCTAACCGGTACGGTAGATTTCTGGAAGCTCTTCTACCGGTTAGAACTGGCAGGAACCCACCCCTGAATCATAGATACTGTTTTGACTTCTTTGAGTGTCTTCCTTATCCGTTTTATTCATATCCCACTTTTATTACCTTCACAAATAACTCAAGGCAGAGAACATACCTAACACACCTTCCTTCTTCTATTTTGCAGACAACAATCACCCTGTGAGATGGATTGGCCTGAGGATGAGGGACTGGCCCCAAATCACCCAGCTGGTATTCATGGCTAAGGCAGGATTTGAACTCACGGTCTTCCTGCTTTCTAGCCTGGTGCCTTAACCACTAGACTAAACCGGATGACCTCGAGGCAAGTTAAAAACTGCCCTGGAGACAGATCTTTAGGTCAATAGTTCATTGCAAGGGCATACTTCAGTAGCTTCCTCTCCCCCGTTTTATACTTCACTTCTATGATACTTCATTGAACGAGTCATTTAAAGATGAGTGCCTTCACCTCTCTTGTGGCATGCAGAGAATTCTCGATAACACGGATTTTTTTTAAAAAGGTAACTTCATAGAAGTTAAAAGATTCCTTTTAACTTTTGCAAAAAAAAATCCTCCCCACACACAAAAAAAATAATCCAGAAAGGCATTTCAGTGGATGATGCACATTATGCAAAAGTAAGGTTTAGGCACAGGTATAGTATATGTGGTATCTTGCTCAATAGTAGTAACTGTGAGAGGGATCTTGGAATCCTGGAGCACAATCATTCAAATATGAGCCAGCCGTGTGCAGCAGCTGCCAAAAAAGGCGACATAGTTCTAGGCTGCATAAACAGAGGGATAGAATCAAGATCACATGAAGGGTTAATACCACTTTATAATGCCTTGGTAAGGTCACACTTGGAATACTGCATCCAACTTTAGTCGCCACGATGTAAAAAAGATGTGGAGAGTCTAGAAAGAGTGCAGCAACAAAGATGCTTAGGGGACTGGAGGCTAAAACATATGAAGAACGGTTGCAGGAACTGGGTAAGTCTCGTTTAATGAAAAGAAGGACTAGGGGAGACATGATAGCAGTGTTCCAATATCTCAGGGGTTGCCACAAAGAAGAGGGAGTCAAGCTATTCTCCAAAGCACCTGAGGGTAGAACAAGAAGCAACGGGTGGAAACTAATCAAGGAGAGAAGCAATTAAAAACTGAGGAGAAATTTCCTGACAGAACAATTAACCAGTGGAAAAACCTGCCTCCAAAAGTTGTGAATTCTCCAACACTGGCAGTTTTAAAGAAGATGTTGGATAACCATTTGTCTGGAGTGGTGTAGGGTTTCCTGCCTAGACAGGGGGTTGGACTAGAAGACCTCCAAGGTCCCTTCCAGCTCTGTTATTCTATTATCATTGTTCAGTATCTCATGGTTTCCTTTTTTTAAAAGAAATCAGCATTTTAAATGTAGCATTTCAACTTGGGGAGTTTGGGGTAATGAGCTAGGGGAAGCTAGTGCAAAACCCTGGCAAGGCCTCTCATAGTCAGGTCTCCGGGGTGCGGAGATCAGCCGTCTTAAAATATTAGGATTTGATAGAGTTAACACCGGCTCTCTTGAGCAAATGACTGCAAAGTCTGTCAATACTGCCACTTATTACTGCAAACAGTTCCTTGTTATAATGATAGCCCCTTTGGGACAACCGAAGACAGCTTGCAAACCTCACTCTGACAACAGATGTAACATTTCTTATTCCTGGGATTGCTTCCAGGTTGATGTTTGCCTCAGAAACCCAAGCCATCAATATTTAGATGCTATAATCTTCGTAATCCACAGTCCTTCGGATGGATGGGAACACAATTATTCATATCTCGCTCTTCGTTTGAAGGCCCTTGGCCACAGATTCATTCTTTTGAGACAAGGTATAAATAGTCCCAACGTTTTGGGAATGTTCCAACTGTGGCTTATAGGATTTTTTTTGGGGGGGGGGTCACTCCAGTTCTCCTAAATTATTATATCAATACAGGTGCAGGCTTGGATAAATGAACATTATTGCCTCCCCGCAAGAGACGGGGAGGGGGGATTTATCAACGTCTCATTATTATCAAGGAGATTTATTTTTTTTAATTCCACCTTTATGATTTTATAAGTACCGTATTTTTCAGAGCATAGGACGCACCTTTTTCCCCTAAAAAAAAAGGGTGAAAATCTGGGTGCGTCTTATACCCTGAATACCGCATTTTTGGCCTCCCAAAACCCCGCCCCCTTTGCAAAAATGGCTGTGCATAGCAGTGGTGGGTTCCAGATCCCGTTGCAACCGCTACAGTGCAATGAGGCCGAGCGCCCACATGAATGTGCGCAGCATGTGCGCGCACATGCAAAGCACACGCATGCATACTTACCACCCATGATGTTTCTGTGACACTCCAGCTGCTCAGCAGAGCATCACGCATACGCTGTACGCTCCATGCGTGAAACCTCGAAAACCTCAAATACTGGTAAGGAACACGGGTGGGCGGGTATGCCCTCCGGACCACTGTACTGGAACGGTACCTGGTGCTCCTGGCAGGCACTGGTATGCCACACTGGGGCATACCGGTCGTAACCCACCACTGGTGCATAGCCTTTAGGAGGCTTCCAGAGTTCTCCTGTGGGTTAAGGGCAAAAATGAGCAAATAATTGGCCATTTCACCCCCCCCCCAGCCCTCAGGAGCACTCTATAAGCCTCCTAAAGGCTATGCATGCTTCTTTTTTGACAAAAATGAGCCCGTTTTCATGGAAAACGGGCCATTTTGGGGAGGTCTGCAGAGTGCAAAAGCTTTCTTTTTTAATTTGCCTCTTCAAAATCTTGGTGCGTCTTATACTCTGAAAAATATGGTAACTTAAGGCAGCGAAGATACATCATACTCCTTCCTCCCCAAATTTTCCCCACAAAACAACCACCCTATGGGATGAGTTGGGCTGGGAGAGAGAGTGACGGGACCAAAGTCATCCAGCTAACGTTCAGGCCAAAGTCGGGAACAAATTGAATTACTGTATTTTTCGAACTATAAAATGCACTCCTCTCCACCTAAAAGAGGCTGAAAATTTGGGTGCATCTTATACCCTGAATTTAGTTTTTTTGAAGCTTTTTTCAGCCCTAATGAGGCGTTAACGAGTGAAGCGATCTTTGGTGTTTTGCCTGCTTTTTTCATTGCTGCTCCCTTCGACGATCACCTGTGCTTTAGAAAGCTATTTTTTTAACCCCCAACCAGGGATAAAAAGCGCATACGCGTGCTCAAAACCAGCAAACCTATGTGGTGAAGGCGTGAAGTTGACCAGACTAAGGATGCTAGCCAGATGAATACCTGGTAGGCAGAATTTTTCTGTTTTCTTTCCCCAAAATAAGGTGCGCCTTATACTCAGAAAAATACGGTATTTCTTTTGAAAACTGCAATAAAATGTGCTGATATTTTGCTGTCCATTTCTTCAGACGGTACTTAAAATCAACCCAGAGATCTCTGAAAACAATGACGATGCCTTTATTTCAATCTTATCTCCAAATCAAAGGAATAAAATTCGTGGTTCTGCACATTATTTAGACTTCCCTAGCCTTCTGCTGCATCATAGATGTTATATATAAATTGCTCCCAGGTGCCGTTTTAGCACGATCAAACAACTGCAGGCATCTGTAATAGGAAGTGAAGAGCCTGCCATCTGTATCGGAACATTTGGGATAAGTTGGACAGTGACTGTGTCCATTTAATCCCTAAAGTGGGAACATCTTCAAATGGCTCCAGCAGGTTGCCGAACTGTTACGGCCAACAGTGTTGCACTAATACACAACTCCAGTTCTTCACACTCCATTTCTCAAGTAAAGTGACTGCCACTGTGCCTTGCTTTGAACACCAAAATTACAAAATGAAGGGTTGAACGTTCTTTCATTCACTCAGAATGGTAACATTTATGTTGCAGGTAGAATTCGACTCACAACTTTTCATTTAGTGACTGCCCAAAGTTACAAGGCACTGAAAAAGTGACTCCTGCCCAGCGTTCACACTTTTAACAACTTTTAACAACATTTCCATGGTCACGTGATCAAAACTTGGATGCTTGCCAACTGGGATGTTTTTATGACGGGTTGCAGTTTCCCGGGGTCATGTGATCACCTTTTGCAGCCTTCTGGCATGCAAAGTCAATGGGGAAGCCAACCGTGTTACTACCTTAACAATAGCATTGTCTAATTTGGTTCTGCACCTAATAACGGCAGCAAGACTGTTGGTGGCGCAATACTGGAAGAAGGAAGACTTGCCTACAACTCAAGAATGGACATTGAAAGTCACAAACCTAGCCGAGATGGCGAAAATATCGGCATACCTTAAAGACCAATCAAATGAGAGATATAAACGAGACTGGAAAAAATGGATTGACTATATACAAAACAAATATGGGACTAAGAAATTACAGATAGCCTATGCTTAAAATTAGGAATAATCTAAACTGTTCGTAGCTAGTGCAACAGGAAGAAGCTGAGTTCAATGCAGAGATGTTATTAACTTCTTTTTTTTAATTTCCTTTGTCTTAATATATTGTAGACTGTGTTTGTTAAAAATCTATACCGTTTACGGGCTCTGGGAAGTCGGGGGGGGGAGGGAGGTGGGGTGTTAGGGGGGAGGGGGGAGGGGGGATACATAGTATGTGTTAGATTTTAAGGTAACGTGTCTGCACCTGTATACTGTTGCTCATTAATTCCACTGTAAAAATAGGACAAGCTGAATATATTAATAGATTGTAGAAATACACCAAAGGGAAGAGTAGAGGGATAGAAGAAAGAGGGGTAGAGAGGGTGGGAGAGAGGACTGGAGGGAGAAGGAAGGGAGGGAGTGTATTGGGAGAGAAACAATAGCATTGTTAATTTTAATTTTAATTTGATTTTTTTTTAAAAAATGTTATTGTCAATAACATTTGACAATAACAAATGTTATTGTCAATTCTTATTGTGTTTGTTTGGGTTATTCTATTTAATTTTTTTAAAACTTTTGTATTATGTGTTTCTTTTAATGTTGTACGCCGCCCTGAGTCCTTGGGAGAAGGGCGGCATATAAATCTAATAAACCAAAATCTAAACAGCAACGATTTTGTGGCAAGAAAGGTATAAAAAGGGGCAAAACTCACTTATCATATGTCTCGCTTAACAACAAAAATTTAGGGCTCAGTTGCGGTTGTCAATCAAGGACTACTTGTATATACTTGATATCATTTACATTTATTAAGCATTTTTGTGGAGTTTCCTTAGTGTGAAAAGCATTTTATCCCACATTATCATAGCAAAACTAGAGATTCACCATTCCTATTTTCCTGGATTTATGCTATTTGGAAAAAAATAGCAGTGTCAAGCAACAACCCAGCATGTTGCACATTAGATTTTTTTTAAAATGTGGATTACTTTATGCACAAAAATGGACACTTGGATTCCCACAATGGATGAACGGCTGCAGAAGTTGATGGAGTTTGCATTTATGGCTAAACTGACTGCTTTGATTAAAGAAAAAACCACAATTACTTTTGTTTCTATTTGGAAACCGCTTCTGAACTTTTTGCTTGAGATGGGGGGAAAAATGAAACTATGATTTTGAGTTTTATCGATAAGATTTGTTGTTGCAGAAATAGCTAGTTTATACTATTACTCACTGATAACCCGGCGTTGCCTGGGTATTTATTTATAGGGGGGAAATGTCCTGACCAAAGGTAATTTCTAATGTTGGATTTTCCCTCTTACCAGAGGGAGCCCCCTTGTGGAGTACTGTGAAGCCATTACCATGGCAACTGCACTGTGCTGTACAGTAGAAGCCAGGACAATGGTAAGGCACAACAAGCTGTATCTTAACAGAACACACACCCTGCACAGTATCTTACCCCCACAGTATTTTTCTCCAGAGAGTAAGTCACCTGTGTACCAAGTTTGGTTGAAATTGCTCAAGGCGTTCCAAAGTTATGCTGTAACACACACACACACACACACACACACACAGAACCGTTTTTATAGAGAGAGATGTAAAAGTAAAAAGTTGAGGTTTGATGTTAATGCCTTGTTCTACTGCATCAAAGGGAGTCGGCCATCAAATCCTTTTCTTTCTTTTCCCTTTTCTAAAATTTTCCCTTCTCTTTTCTCTCCCCTTTTTTCCTATTATTTGTTTTTGTACTTTTGTATTTTACATTACAATAAAAAGAGGGGGGGAAATATGGGTTGCTCCTTGAGGAAAGGACAATGAGGAGGGCGTTGAAAATGGTGATGACTTTCCATCATTATTATTGAATTTCCTCGTCTCAATAGATAGAAACAGTTCACATGATATCTGTGTTTGTATTTGTATGTCTACAAGGTAAAGGTTCCCCTCACACATAGGTGCTAGTCGTTCCAGACTCTAGGGGGTGCTGCTCATCTCCGTTTCAAAGCCAAAGAGCCAGCGTTGTCCAAAGACGTCTCTGTGGTCATGTGGCCAGCATGACTAAAAGCCGAGGTGCACAGAACACCATTACCTTCCCACCAAAGGTGGTTCCTATTTTTCTACTTGCATTTCTACATGCTTTCAAACAGCTAGGTTGGCAGAAGCTGAGACAAGTAACGGGAGCTCACCATTACACGGCGCTAGGGATTCGAACCGCCAAACTGCGGATCTTTCTGCTCGACAAGCTCAGCATCTTAGCCACTGAGCCACCACATCTCACCTATGTATGTGTACACACATACGTATGTATCAGAGGCGGTATTCTGCCAGTTCGCCCCGGTTTGAGCAAACTGGTAGAGGCGGTGGCGGGAAGCTCCGCCCACCTGCCCAGACGTCATCACGGATGCTCTGCGCAAGTGCAGAAGGTTCTATGCATGCACAGAAGCGCCCCGCGCACGTTCCCGGTTCCAAACTGGTAGCAAAGACGATAGCATTTCATGCCTAGTGTGTATGCGTCCACACGCTCAAATAGAGATAGAAAGACACCTGATACACCAATCACATTCAGATTTGTTGCCTTATCCTACAAAAACCCTTCTTAAATTCTCAGACCACCCCATTCCTTCCGCTCCAAAGCGTATCTTTAGTCTTTCTGTGTCACTAAATTATCTTGTTGTGATGCTTCGAGCACCTGCTCTGCTCAATTAATTTCTTGGATTCTAGGTTTCTACCCCTTCTTCTTCTTTTTTTAATAAGAAAAAATTAACAAAGTAACATTTGTTGACAGTGTTCACAATTGGTGTACCGCAGGGATCTACCCGAGGCCTGTCACATTTGCTATGTTCACTTCTGCAGGTGCTAAATACATACAGGCAGCAACATATGCTACCAATTTTAAATTGCTGTGTGTGCGAGGGGGATGGTATTTTTTTTTTTAACCTTGTAATTAAAGGAAGCTCACAGCTTGAAAAAAATAATAATACAGGTGAAAGCTGCTTGATGCCCAGAAGTATCTTCTCACTGTGTGTGACCCTGTCTCATTTCTTTCTCTCCTTTCTCGGTCTCTCTCCTTCTGTTTCTCTCTTTCCCTCCCATTCTCTCTCTCTCTCTCCCTTCCTCTCTCCCTCTGTTTTTCTCTTTCTTTCCCTCTGTCTCCCTCTGTCTCTCTCTCCCATCCTCTCTTTTTTTCTCCTTCTGTCCCTCTGTTTTTCTCTTTCTCTCTTTCCTTCTGTCTCCCTCTGTCTCTCTCTCTCTCCCATTCTCTCTTTTTTCTCCCTCTCTCCCTGTTTTTCTCTTTTCCCCTCTCTCCCTCTCTCCCTTTTTTCTCTCTTTCCCTGTCTCCCTCTCCCCCTCCCATTCTTTCTCTTTCTCTCCCTCTCTCCCTCTGTTTTTCTTTCTTTCCCTCTCCCTTTGTTTTTCTCTCTTTTTCCCTCTGTCTCCCCCCTCTCTCTGTTTTTCTCTCATTCTGTCTCTCTGTCTCCCTCTCTCTGTTTTTCCTCTCTCTCTTTCCCTCTGTCCCCCTCTCCCTCCCATTCTCTCTCCCTCTCTCCCCCTGTCTTTCTCTCTCTTTCTTTCTCTCTCTATCCCCCCTTCTCCCTAGTTATTAGGTTGAAATAAAAATAATAATAAAATGTGATGTGCTCAGAAATCCATTAGCTTTTTTGATAGCATCCTTTACTACGTTTCCTCTGTCTCTGGTTAAGTGGGTTTTGTTTTGTTTTTCCTCATATTTTTAATTTTCTTATTCTTGTCATGCAATTTGACACCAGGTTTCCAAAGCCTGCTCCCTCCTCCAGATATCAGGTAGCCTATACATTTATGCAGTGGGGAAAAAAACAAATTAGGCTTACTGTAAATACAATCAAATCATTTTGATTGATGTTTGCATTTAATCTTCCCCAGTATTGTATTGCAATCCAGAGTCATACACAATCTTTATATATATATATATATATATATATATATATATATATATATATATATATATATATATATATATATATATATATATATATATATATATATATATATATATATAGTCACAACCCCTGGTATGCCCCAATTATGGGAGGAAGCTAACTGCTTCCATTCTCTGTCAATCGGCTCGTCACAAGAGTCCATCACGACAGAAACCCAATATTTTTACTGTTGCCTTTGTTATATTTGTGTTTTTTTTATTTGTGCTGATAAATAAATATTTATTTATTTATCAGCACAAATAAACACACACACACAGACAAACACACACACACACACACACACACACACACACACACACACACACACACACACACACATATATATATATATATATATATATATATATATATATATATATATATATATATATATATTAGATTGTGTATGACTCTGGATTGCAATACAATACTGGGGAAGATTAAATGCAAGTTAAAACGTAGCAAATTGTCTTGTAAAAACATCTTTACATCTTTTTTTAAAAGATTGTGGGTAAATTAATAGTTCTCTTAGGAAAAGAAATGCAGTATAATTGTATTAGCTTTTAAATTTGCTAACAATGGTTACTAAATTGAAGGCTAATTCGTTCAAAGGAAAAGAAATACTAAGGTAGATTTCATATTTAATTCCGGAAGAATATTACAGTTAAACCATAAGAATGTTTTCTCTGATGTGATTTAGGAGCTTAATTCTGTGCAAGTACCCAACTCAGCATCCTAAGTATGCTAATTTTTATTTACATTTTTATGCACTTAATTTCAAATTATTCCCTGTTTTATAAGAAAAATCGGTAAGATACCTGCATGATCGCACTTACTGTGCTACACAAAGTTCTGTTAGTTATTTTTAAAACACAAAAGGTTGAATTCAGAGACAGACAGAAAGACAGATCTTAATAAATGCCTCACTACAGATTGCTTATGTATTAATTTTCACTGGTAAACACTGTTAGCTATAACAAAGCCCAAAATTTCACTTTTGCTATAGGAAAGCTCCCCTCGAGATCTACAACAATATCTTATCCTGCAATACACACTTTATTGAGATAGGCCGCCATTTAAAAGATTGAAAAATGAATATAAATAACAACAGCAGAAAACGGGCACAGCCTGTAGACTAAATATATACCGTATATACTCAAGTATAAGCCGAGTTTTTCAGCCCACTTTTTGGGCTGAAAAAAGCCGCCTCGGCTTATACTCGAGTCAGTGAAAAATTTGCCTGAAATGGAGGAGAAAAAGGGGCGGGGCCATGCCACTGGGTGACGCTCGTGAATGGCCCGGCGCCCTTGTGAGTTTCCCCTCCCTCTGTGTCAGTTTGCCACACAGCGCGCACCACACCATCCCCCCTCCTCACGTTCTAATGTAATGCAGGGCTGTCTTACGATTCCCCTTCCTCCCCCTCCTGCCGCTCTGCAACGATGTCCCACCTCCTCCTTGTTATGGCAAGCAGCCACATAACGATGTCCCAGAGCTAGTTTACTGTTTTTCTTTGAAATAAATATTCAAAAACATTATTGGTATCTATTTTTTATTTTTGAAATTTACCGGTAGCTGCTGCATTTCCCACCCTAGGCTTATACTCGAGTCAGTAACTTTTCCAGTTTTTTGTGGTAAAATTAGGTGCCTCGGCTTATATTCGGGCTGGCCTATACTCGAGTATATACGGTACTTCAAGAAATTTTAGATTTCCAAAGACACTAGAAATCTTCATTTTGCCTACTGCCAATTCCACACCAAGATTTGATTACACTGCTCAACTATTTTCAATGTAAGAATTTTTTTCCAATGATAGTGATTGTTCAGTTTTCAGGATGAGTGTCATCTTTGCAACAGATAATTAAAGAACCCATACACACCAACAGACATGCACACAGATATATATACATAGATATAGCTATATAGAGTAGATTATAGATATAAGTAAAGCAACATAGACCTAGACAGATATAGATAAATATAGATATATATCTATATATTGTATATGGATATACAGATACAGATATAGAATAGATATTGATATAGATATATACAGTAGATACATAGATATGGATAAAGGATAGATACATAGAGATACATGTACCCTGTTTCCCCAAAAATAAGACCTCCCCAGATAATAAGCCCAATGGGGTTTTTGAGCACATGCGCTAAAATAAGCCCTCCCCTGAAAATAAGCCCCCCCCCAAAATATTGCAACACAGCAGCAGCCATGAGGTGATCACACTCACCACTTCCTGCACCTCAAAAATAATAAGACCTCCCCGAAAATAAGGCCAAGCGCTTATTTCGGGGATCAAAAGAAAATAAGACCCTGTCTTATTTTCGGGAAAGCACGGTATGGTAAGCCACTCACTCATTGGGTGAGATGGGAAGATGATTAAATGTGAATACATACACACACACACACACACACACACACACACACACACGGCACACAGAGGGAGAGGAAATGGGAGAGGCTTGATATACATCTATTTAGGTTTATGCCCTTATTCAGAATTCATCTTCCAGATATCAAGAAGTGGAAAGGGTTTGTAAGGCTAAACTATAATATCATCTGCTGTTTTTCAAAGGTTCAGCTTTCAAAAATTAAAAGGACTATCCTAGAGCGTGCCTATTAGAATGAATGCTATCTGTTCAAGACCTCTGCATTGTGACAGAACACCATCCTTAACCCTTTCCCCATTGTTAAAGCTAAAATCACACAGACGCTTTCAGGATAATCCTTTCTTATTATTTTTTTAAACGGCAGATTCGAATCTGATTTAATGTGAGATGCCTAAAGCTCCCTGTTCTTACTGTGCAAAACAGGAGCGTATTAGGAGGAAAAAAATTCCTTCATTTGTTCATTCAAACTTAGTTCAGCACACTAATGCCAGGGAGAAAAAATCTTAACACCAGCTTCACCCTTCTCCAGTACATTAAATTTTCACCAAATTAGCTCCACTTCTTGTCTCATTCGCCCTCAATCCAGCTTCATGAATCCTTCTGGAAAGAAAGCACTAAAAAAGCCATCACAGGTTTCTTTTTAAATGTGGAATATAATACATTGATGCCATAATTTGCTGCAAATCACCATATCCCATTACTAACACAATATTTGGACACTCTGTGCGGGTACTGTATGGTGTTGCCAGCTTGTAAAACTACTATTTTACCTAGTTTAACATTGTGCGCAAGTAAAGTAACAGAAACGCTGTGCCACCCATTCACCAGCAAGAGATCCATTTTTGCAAGAATCCATGCTCTAAAAAGGGGTTAAAATTGCAGATGCTGTGAACAAACCGTCTAATCCTTAAGGCCCGAAGCATTAAGACAGATCTTCTCCTTAGGGTCCATCTCGGTCCATAATCAATTTCTTTCCTTGGAGAGCATTAATTGTTTCTAATGATAGCTTTCTATCAATACACTCTTGATCTTAAAAGGCCTGTACACCTATTTCCTTTATTCAATCAAATCATCTGTACAATTGTCATCCCCCCCCACTCACCCTCCCCTTTAGTAAGATAATACCTTTTAAGCTTTGTATTTTAATATAAAAAATAAGAGGTAGCAGGAAATTTTAATGGAAGTGCTACGTTTGAGAACCAGGATGGTGGCTTCCATTATCCTCAATAATGTTTGAAGATTACAAAAAGCCCTGTGTTTCAAAAGGTGAAAACTAATCTATCCCTTTCAAATTATTTCCTCTTGCAAAAACTGACCTGGTTTTTTTTCCCCTTTAAAAAAGTGGAGGACTATAGCACTGTATTTTTTTTAAATATACAAGTATAAAATATCATTTCTGTATGAGTGCTAAATGGAGACTTAAAAAATAATTAGTATGGACAAGAAATAAATATGAGTAATTTGAGAAACAGGCCATCTTAAAACTTTTGAACTCTTTAATGTTCCTTTCCTTTTACTCCTTAATAATTTAATTAGAGAAATTAAATTATACATTTTTTTCCAGCTGAAAAAACTTTCAAAGTATAGGATGCTTATGTCCTCAAATATTCATATTTATCACATGTATGATAAATATATACTGGTCTTGTTGTCTTGTTGTATAATTACTTTTTGTAATTTTGTCTTGTTGTATAATTACTTTTTGTAATTTTGTCTTGTATAATTACTTTATATTCTTTCTATTGCTCCATCAAATGCCCATAGAGTGAAGTTTCTGCAAATATTTAATATCATAGATATTCTATCATAGTGGCTTATTAATATGCTTTATTAACCCTTACCCTTTTTCATTTTCTGGTAGATTTATTTTTGTAAATATATATCTGGCTGGCTTTCTTCTTTCTTTCCCTCCCTCTCTTCTTTTTTTCCTTCCTTCCTTCCTTCCTTCCTTCCTCTTTCTCTCCCTCTCATTCATCTTTCTTTCTTTCTTTCTTTTTCAGTTTATTTCCATTGAGGTACAAGATTCGTAAGTCTCCCTCGTTCATTGGCTTAATCTATTAATCTATTAATTTTGCACACCACAAAGTGCAATCGTCAGTATTTTTCTGAGCATGCACACCCACCTACACACCCCTTCAAGAGCTTAGAAAAGAAAAGTTGGCATGACAAAAAATAGAAGCCCTCTAGAATTCTCCCCTTGATAATTTATAGTGTTCAGAATGCAAACAGTGTCTGCTGAGTATTATGACTAAACAGTAAAAAATTTAAAATGTATGAATGAAACATTTTGTCTGTGACTAGGACAACTGAGTACTCACTTCCCTATCTAAACATTTAAATCTGTTCTTTTGGAAATCTCTCTCTCTCTCTCTCTCTCTCTCTCTCACACACACACACACACACACACACAGACACAGACACAGACACTCTTTCATGAATACTCTCGTAAAGGGCACTTCTTACATTTCAGAGGAAATAACCTTTAGCTCCAAAACAATTATATAAATTTCACTTTCATGGATAGGCGCAAAATTGCATCCCATCGGATAAGGCAGCATAAAAGTGGCCCTTCCCGTTTATTGATTGCAAGCTTGCATTAACTGATGGAAGGTATTTATGCAAGGAATAGGGGAGGAAAGGGAGTAACATAGAAAAAGCTTGAGGCAGTCAGCCTATAAGTTATCAAACCAAAAAAAGAGAGGGTGGGGGGAGGTGCAGTTAACAACCCTGATAAGAGATGAAAATTGTGAGTGAGGCACATTGAGTATATTCAGAGCTCCGATAAGCTCCTATTTGCTCTCCTACATAATGCTCTTGCTGTATTTATAAATTATCATTTAATTATGCTGGCAAGTGGTAATTGTCAAATAAAGCTCAGATAGGCATAAGCCTTCAGGCTGTACATGACAGAAAAATATCTGTTAAAGCTGGCTGATTCACACACTATTAGAAAACCATGTCACCCCCCCCTTTCTCCCTCCCTTTCCTCCCCTCTCTCTCCCTCTGTCCCTCCCTCTCTCTCTATCTTCTTCCCAACAAATTATATAAAGAAGAATATTTTTTTGCATTTTATAGGCATTCTGAAAGTATTCAAATTACACCATAAAGAAACAGTTATTTCCCTGTCTACTGAAATCACTCTACTACTCAAATCAGTGTTTGATTAAGACATCATGCTTTTGGTTCAAGTGAAGAATGAAAAATATTGAGCATGTCATGGCTGAAAATTTAGGGTAAAATTTCTTTTTTTATTGAGCAAATCAAAACCTGCGAAACTATATAACATAATGCATATTTGATATAAAGTAATAGTAAAAAAAAGTAAAATGCAACTAAGATAGATATGGAACAGTTTCTTTTTTTAAAAAAATCTCTCACTACTTATATTCAATTCTAGTAAGACCAGCAATCCTTCCTGTGTTACATATTTTAAGTGATTTCTGAAGTGTTTGCTACTTGTTGACTAAATATCTAATCACCATAATGCTTAGAACACTGTCCACAAAAGTGGTTTTAGAATAAAAATAGAGGAAACCTCTCAGTGAGTTTTTAAAAATACAAAATAATAATAATAATCCAGGTTTGGACCTGGATGCTATTCTAGCAACTCCGCAGAAATGGATTTTAGTGAGGAAAGAAAAAAGGTTTTAAAAGAACTTTGCATGACAAATACATTCCAGAATTTCAGACAAATACATTATAAAATTAAAGGTGGCAAAATGAATCTTTCATATTTATACTTTGGGCAACAATATTAATGGTGCTAAATGCACCAAAAGACAAGGATGGGCAGTGCAAATGCTCTAAAGCTTTCTCCTCAGAATACCTAATTTTTCTATCAAGATACCGCTGTAGGTAAGTACTGAGTACCAAGTACTGTTAAGGCATTAAGGAGAAAAAATAAATCCATGAGTGGCATAATGCATATCTGATATAAAGTAATAGAAAAAAAAGTAACATGCCATTAAGATAGATAGGGAACATTATCTGGAAGAACATCCAACTTTTGCTTAAACTTCACATTTTCAAGTTGGCAAAAAAAGGTTCTCAAAATTGGTTAAAAAAAACAACACAGCAGAAATGTTTAATGTTTTAATTGCATAACATCACTGATCGCAGAGCTAAATAAACACAGAAGGATTTGTGATGTAAATGAAGCAAGTTATAGTAAAGGCTTTTATAGTAAGCCGTAACTTTTCCCAACAGGGCCCAGGATCAAAGAGATTGAGATGGTGGCTGTGGTTGAATAGCCATCGGCACCATTTTGGAGGCATCAAGATGGTGGCCAGGATTACCTTGTCATAGTCAGCATCTTGACTTCTTTTTAACTTCCTAAAGTGGCCCCTCTTTTCTAAAGAGGCTATCAAGAGAAATGAGGCTTTCTCCCTAATATGGTATGCACAATTGGAGTGGGCAAGAAAAGAAGGCCGTAGCAAATCCAATTTGTATATATTCCCCTTGATCTCTTCCTGATAAGGTCTGAAAAGAGAGGGGCTGCCAAGAAAAACAAAAATCAAAACAAAAGTAACTGGGCTCATGAGTAATTGTTATCCCTTGGAAAATAGTAAAGGGATCAAAGGGTTATTTTTACAATAAATAAATGCAGAATAGAATAGAATAGAATAGAATAGAATAGAATAGAATAGAATAGAATAGAATAGAATGGTGTAGGGTTTCCTGCCTAGGCAGGAAGTTGGACTAGAAGACCTCCAACGTTCCTTCCAACTCTGCTATTGTATTGTATTGTATTGTATTGTATTGTATTGTATTGTATTGTATTGTATAGAATAGAATAGAATAGAATAGAATTCTTTATTGGCCATGTGTGGTTGGACACACAAGGAATTTGTCTTTGGGGCATATGTTTTCAGTGTACATAAAGAAAAATAAAATAGAATACATTCATCAAGAATCATAAGATAAAACACTTAGTGGTTACTAGTAGGTTATATTAGTACTAGAATTAGTATATTAGTATTAATAGTCATAGGTTACTAATAAGCAATTAAATCATACTAGGAAACAAACAAAGCAATGTAAATTGTAAAGATACAAGTAACACTAGAAAGGATGAGAAGAATGGTAATACAGTGTTAGTAAATAATTTTACAGTGCTGTGGGAATTAGTTTGTTATTTTAATAAATGTATTGAGCTTATAATGGCTTCTGGTCTAACGGGGAACTATTTTCAGCTTGGTCAAACTCACATTTTGACTTTCTTGATTGGTAGCGCAAATGACCGCTGATTTTACTTCCTCTTGCATTTCTTTAGGCTATTTTAATATGTTTGTATCACTTCTTTTATTGGAGAGAATTTTCTCCTGCTTGAGCAGGAGTTTGGACTACAAGTGCTCCAATATCCCTTCTGACTCCATTATTCTGTAAATGGTCCTTCAGAGAGCTTACTTGGAAGTGTCTGGAAATCGATCTTTCATTCATAATGTTTCCTTGAAGAGTTACAGTCTAAACCTGGGATGTCCAACCTTGAAAACTTTAATATTTATGGACTTCAACTCTCAGAATTCCATGAGCCAGTCCACAAGTCTTAAAGCTGCCAAGGTTGAACAGTCCTGTTCTAAACTAAGGGATATTTTTCAAAGAGTTCATGATCAGGTGGCAGCATCATTCAAAGGTTTAAAGCGTATACTTCCCAAGCACTGTTTTTCTATTATTATTTTTTACAGGTGACCTTGTTGGTCTTGAAAAAGCCAAAGGTGGACTTGAGTGAGTGTCCCACGAAAATCCTGGGATGTAAATGAAAAGGAAATCCCAAAAGACGACAATGAGCCATTTTAATACTGGCCAGGAATACAAACAAACCCACAGAGCTTTTATCTTTATCAAACTTATTAAGAATCAGGATTGATAATTCTATTTTGAGGAATGGAATGGAATGGAATAGAATATGGAATGGAATGGAACGGAATAGAATATGGAATGGATTGGAATGGAATGGAATGGAATAGAATAGAATATGGAATGGAATGGAATGGAATAGAATAGAATAGAACAGAACATGGAATGGATTGGAATGGATTGGAATGGATTGGAATGGATTGGAATGGATTGGAATGGATTGGAATGGATTGGAATGGATTGGAATAGAATAGAATATGGAATGGAATGGAATAGAATAGAATAGAATAAAATAGAATTCTTTATTGGCCAAGTATGATTGGACACACAAGGTGCATATGCTCTCAGTATACATAAGGAGAATAAAATTCATCAAGAATAAAAAGATTTAACACTTAATGATAGCCATAGGGTACAAATAAGCAATCAGGAAACAATCAATATCAATACAAATCGTAAAGATACAAGCAACAAAGTTACAGTCCTGCAGTCCTAAGTGGGAGGAGATAGGTGATAGGAACGATGAGAAGACTAATAGTATTTGTATTTGTATTTATTATACTTGTATGCCGCCCTATTGCCGGAGGGACTCAGAGCAGCGAGCAAACACATGGGGAAGGGGGCAATACAAAAACGAACAAGACAAAACAGAATACAAAGACAAATTAAAAACTACACAACAATCAGCAATTCGAGTGGGGCTGGGAACTCATCAGCCCCAGGCCTGCCCGAATAGCCAGGTCTTAACGGCTTTGCGGAAAGCCTGAAGGGTGGTGAGGGTCCGAATCTCCATGGTAATAGTAGTAATAGTAATGCAGCCTTAGTGAATAGTTTGAGAGTGGGGAGGGAATTATTTGTTTAGCAGAGTGATGGCATTCGGGGAAAAACACTTCTTGTGTCTAGTTGTCTTGGTGTGCAGTGCTCTATAACGTCATTTTGAGGGTAGGAGTTGAAACAATTTATGTCCAGGATGCAAGGGGTCTGATTTTTTAATTGTTGTGGAAGGAATAAAAAGGGGGATAAAAAGGAGATGCAATAAATTAAATTACACCTTTAGTTCCAGTTAATACAATTTATTGTTCAAACCTATACACAAGAATCTAGTCAACTAATGGTCAGCATTAAATTGGTGCTAGCTAGATAAGAGTTAATGGAATTCAAGAGGGGTTGGACTTGGACTGCTTGTGGGAACGTAACAACTAGGCTGAATCATCTCTTGACACTGCCCCCAGGCCCTGTCTGTCCTTCTACCGAATGCAACTCTTCATTTGTATAGTCTTTTGGCAAGGACATCTAAAATGCCACTTCTGAAACACAACAGGCAGTGTCGCCATTCCAAATGTTTACATTATGGATCGTAACAATAATAATCCAACCTGCCAGCCTTGAAAATAAAGCCCTGGCCCACACGAGATATTACAACATATGGTACAACATGCATTAGTCATTTAGTTTCTATTAGCATCCATAAATAAAGGATGAGTCATCCTTTTTGGTCCAAGAGCTGATGTACCTTCACACACTTGAAAGCTCATTGAAACTTCTGTTCATACACCTATGCTTTAAAACTCATCGAGATGTCCACTCACACATCTATTCTTTGAAACTCATAAATACATCCATTCTTGCACCTGTGGATGGGGGAGAAGGAGAGAGATAGAGACAGAGAGAGAGAGAGAGGAGAGATTCCTCTCTATATTACAATCAGTCAATCAAAGGAGCAGTTGAGGATGGAATGGGACAACTCTCCAAAGTCAATTCACAATGGCCAACTCGCCATAGCCAACTCTCTGCGGGACAATTCAACAACTCAGTTAAATTATTTTAAATGAGTTTTAAAAAATCTTTTAATTGTTGTCATTCACATTTCATTTTGTCCCTCCTTTGGCATTCTTCCTTTAATGATTCTATTCCACTATTTCTTCTATGTTAGTGAAACTTCTTGACCGTGAAGAATTGCCAGCAGCGACTTGGCTGTGGCAAGTTATCTACATAGACAGTTTTTCACATATTTTATTTATTAAATTAGATTAGAAAACCTTCCCCCTCTCTCCTTGCCCTGACCTTCACTTAATTCAGCATGATAATAATATCTAAAAACGCATTTTCGGCTTAACACATTTTATAACAGTGATTTCAATGTCACTGTTTCTATCATCACTTGCATCAGATGAGTGTATGGAAACCTTGGCAATTTAAAAAGGTAAAGGTTCCCCTTGCACACATGTGCTAATTGTTCCCGGCTCTAGGGGGCGATGCTCATCTCCGTTTCAAAGCCGAAGAGCCAGCACTGTCCAAAGACGTCTCCGTGGTCATGTGGCCAGCATGACTAAATGCCAAAGGCGCACAGAACGCTGTTACCTCCCCACCAAAGGTGGCCCCTATTTTTCTACTCGCATTTTTACGTGCTTTTGAACTGCTAGGTTGGCAGAAGCTGGGACAAGTAACAGGAGCTCACTCCGTTACGCGGCGCTTCCGAACTGCCGACCTTTCTGATCAACAAGCTCAGCGTCTTAGCCACTGAGTCAATTTAGGGATTGTTTATTGCAGAGAAACTCTTGTATGTTTATAAATCCAAGGCCTGTTTATTGATTTAAACAAAATGAAAGCATTACATGTCACAAAATAATTTAGTCACTAGGTAGCACTGAACTTTATCAAAAGCAGGAGATTCCCTTTGTTTAGCTCTCATACAAGAAATAACCCAGTTATGATTTCAGATTTTATGATTATGGCTCACAATTTGTATGATTTCTAGATCATATTTCCCCAGCCTGATGCCCTCTAAATGCCAGGGCTAGAATTCCTAGAAATTCCAGGAATGAGGAATTCCGGAAGAATCTAGAAGTCACCCAAAAAGATTTTAAAACTGGATATGTAACTATTTGGGGGGGGGGCCTGCAGATTAGTGTGACATTTCAAGAAGATAAATAAGGACAGGACCAAACCGGATAAAGCCATCACCATAACAAATGCAAATGCAAATTAATATATGATTGCAACATAATAGTAAAAAAACGGATTTTTCAAGAACGACTCGATCCGTTTTCATCCGGGTGGAAAAAGCATGCATCTGATTTCACTTGGCTTGGCTGGAAAAGAGGACACTCAGCTGGGGGTTTTCTTCCCTCTTTTTTCCCCTTCTCTTCACATGGTTTAGCACTTTCTGATACATCCCTGAACTTCTGAGCTGCAATTCCATTAGGACTTATCATTTCTGCTTGACTAGTCCAGGAGAATATATATCCCAAATTCAGATCTGAGAGCAGCCTAACCACTGAGTTATTACGAACAATGGGCCCTCCTCTAAAGGAAGACCTCATCAGGATTAGTGTTTTTTGATGAGGTAATCAAATATGCAATTTCGGCCCCAAAGGCTGCCATGCTTGGCAAAATGATCTTGGTGGGAGGTAGACTTTAACCTTTGCTACAGGAAATGGACAATGACAGATCACACACATTGAACATTAGCACATATCTTTAATTGCTGCCAGAAAAAGAAGCCAAATTCTGACACAACAGATCTTTCCAATGTATTTGTGCGAAGCGTGGTTTGGGCAAGGATAAAGGAAAACAAATCCCGCTTTCCTTGCCCTGTTCCTAATTACGTAATTGTTTTGCTTTTAAAAAGTGTTTTGACAACAACTGTCCCTTTCGCTTGTCACAAAATAATTTGAATACCCAGTCCCAAGGCGCATTCTCTCGTTCGGCTAATGAATACCTTCGTCATTTCACTGACTTTTTTTTTTTTTTACAGCGCCTCCACCCCAAACATCTTCCAAAATGCATTTAAAATATTTAGCACTTTAAAATTGCCCTTTAGGTGACAACACGCTAATGTTATTTGATGGTATAACGTGACTAGTATGTGTTTTTAAGATGGACTGTTATAGCTCTACAGAGATAAGAAAATAAATGGGGAGGGGGGAAATGTATTAAAATGTGAAGGCAACTGCAAATTCTATTTTTAAAAGCAGGTGCGTAAAAATAGCTTTTGGAAAAGTAAACAAGGGTATTTTTTTTTAATGCACACAATAAAAAAAATGCTAACCTTAGATCCAGCCATACAGAGCACCAGTGACTTTTTATAATTGGATTATATAAGATAGTCACATTTGCATGTTGGAGACAGCAAATGGAACTGAATTGTTGCATATTTATTACTGATTTACTGTCAAATAGAAACATCCCCCCCCACACACCACAATTAACCCCATTATTGCCAGTTAAGCCTTTAGCAGAGGCATTTCAGCTAAATAAAGCTAAATTTATAGACCTTCATATCATATAAACAAAACATGCTCAAAGACAGCAGAGCTATTTTGAAATTATTACTGATCTTAAAAGAAATGCATTTAATTGGTTTTTTTTAAATTGCACAGTAACTTTAAATAATATTCATTATTGTCAAATATTAGAAGTTGTGTAAACCCTTAGTAACCTCACTAAGAAAATCTGAACCTAGGCTTCTCTCAAATTTTAAATGGAACAGTCTTTGTGAATGTAGAAACCCAAGGATTTTCTGACATTTATATTAATCTTAATCTTAGGAGTTTTTATTCAACTTTTGAAAATCAAAAATAAATTGATTACAAAATAACAGAAAATTAATCAGTTGAGAAAAGTCTAGGAAAAAAAATAGCCCACCTCAAAGGAGAAATGTAGCCTCAAATAATAATAAAATGATTTTTGTCTGTTGTCCTTTTAAAAATATTTTGACATTTTATATTTTAACTATCCTTTGCATAAGGTAAAAATAAATTCAAAAGAATAAAGCCAGTCCTAAATTAAATCTATATTCAAGTTCTCCATCTTTTGAGCATTTGTAAATCTTCATGCCCTTGGACCATTTGCTAATTTTTTTAGTTTCCCTGGGTTGAATAAGGAGGTGTGCATAGAATTCTATTCCTATTTGAACACGAATAGAATTTTTGGTTCAGTTTCTGAACAAATAGATTCTGATCACTCACTTACTTTTGTGTTTGAGTTGCAGTGCAAACGGAAACTTGGTGAAATCACCCCCTTTTAGCCCACAGGGACACAGCCAGCAAGACTGCATTGCAAATTAACAACCTCTAGAATGAACTGAGCATTTTCGGAACTGTGTTTCTAACACGTGTGACACAGTGTGAAGAAAACTGTGATACTGTTAGCCCCACTAGGTAGATCAGACCAGGAATTCAACTCTACAGGGTAGCTAAAACGACTTTTACCGAGACTGGCTGTCATAACAGAAGCCTGCAAATCTGATTGTGCTGGTAGCTCCTCTCCTTCTTATACTCAGTGTATTAGGGAGATGTCTGCTTAAGACATTTCTGAATGTTAACTCACAGCTCTGGACTTAAATGTTTAAGTTCATTTTGCCTACTCTAGGTAACTGTCTTTGCATATTTCGGTCTTTCTTACCCTTCTACAAATACTTCATTCATTCAGGAAACCCCAAACCCCATATGATTTATATAGAACTGGCTGATAACCCTGCGTTGTCTAGCTATTTATTTATAGGGGGGAAATGTCTGCACCAAACCTAATTTCTAATGTTGAATTCCCCCCCCCTTTACCAGAGGGAGCCCCCTTGTGGAGTACTGTGAAGCCATTACCATGGTAATTCCACTGCGCTGTACAGTAGAAGACATTTTACGGCAGTACAGTAGAAGCCGTTTGAAGGCACAACAGGCTGCATCGTAACAGAACACACACCTCGAGGGGTGTTAGGGGTGTCTTACTTCCACGGTATTTGTTTCCAGAAAGTAAGTCATCTGTGTACCAAGTTTGGTTGAAATTGCTCAAGGCATTCCAGAGTTATGTTGGAACATACACACATACCGCCATTTTTATATATATTGAAGAAGATATACATACTGACCAATAACATTTCTGAATAAGCCTGACACTGACCTGGTACCTAAAATAACTAAAATTAATGTCTTTCCATAAAGATGGCATTACTTCCAAAACGTTCCTACTACAGAATATGTAACCTTAGCCTCTTTTTGCACAAGACCTGAAGCAATGGTTAAGAAGAACATGTGATGGCTTACGCAATAAGTAGATGGAAAGAAACCAATGAAAAATTGTCACCAGCTTAAATTCAAGATTCCGGTCTATTAATAGTAAGCTCTAGTGCGCTTTCAACATGACATTAATTTTAAAGGTTGGGATCTGAGATGTATTGTTCAGGTAAGCTTGAGATAACTGAAGGAAACTTCAGATGAGCGGAGAGCTTCCACAGGAGATCAAACAAAGTCAACATGGCAGTTGCAAATGCATGACAGAAGCCCGGTGCATCTAAGACACTGCTTTGATTGATTGATTGATTGACTGACTGCTTGATGACATTTATATAGCTGCCCATTTCACCACAAAGTTACTCTAAGTGCAGAAATTTTGAGTAGTTTGGAGAACTAGTAAATACTACCTCTGATTGGCCCCGCCCCCATCTATTCTCCGCCTCCCGAGTCCCAGTTGATCGGGAGGGAATGGGGATTTTGCAGTAACCTTCCCCTACCATGCCCACTATGCCATGCCCACCAAGCCACACCCACAGAACTGGTAGTAAAAATTTTACTAGCATCCAATGCAACTCACAGAGCAGAGGTATATCGTGCTTTATTCTAGAGGCCCACATAGAATGACTGCTTGTATTTTGCACCAACTTCTGGATAGCCTTCAAGGGCAGCTGTCAGCCTTCCAAGGTAGACCAGACAGGAAAGACCACCAGATCAGTTTATTTTACTTTATTTTAAGGCTACATTAATAGAACCTTGCAAGTCTGAAAATACAAATCTTCCACTCTCTGTCTTTACAGCCTGATAAGTGATGGAGGATCCTTTCGGAATTTCTTTCTCTGCCCATTATGCAACTCCGGGTCATTGTCCCCTTATCTGATTGTTCCCTAGGCAGCATCCTTCCCCCTCCCATCTCCCAAGGTCTTTCTCATATACCATTACAGCAGGCATTCCAGAGGTGATCAGAGCATGAGTGACTGTTAGTTGCTTTTGTTAGTTGTGAAGCTGAGTCCGACCCATCATGACCCCATAGACAATGTTCCTCCAGGACTTCCTGTTCTCTACCATCCTCTGGAATCCATTTCAGCTCATGCCTACTGCTTCAGTGACTCCATCCAGCCACCTCATTCTCTGCCATCCCCTTCTTCTTTAGCCCTCAGTCATTCCCAGCATTAGACTCTTCTCCAGGGAATCCTTCCTTCTCATTAGGTGGCCAAAGTATTTGAGCTTCATCTTCAGGATCTGGCCTTCTAAAGAGCAGTCAGGGTTGATCTCTTCCAAGAGATCTGAGTATAGCCTTGCATACTAGGAATGATTGCAACTGGGAACAGGCTACGATTATGCAATCATAGCTACATCTTGATTTTTATTTTACTTTTATTTTTCTGAGGAAGCCCCTGAATCAGGAACAAAATATTTCTGCTTTCTCTGCAGAAATGTATATTATTTTTTATGAGATGCTTCATAATCGTTTAGAATGTGAATCTGGATGAGTTGCGTAGGAAGAGAGGGGCCACAATCCGGAGTGCAATGGAACTTTAAAGGATCCTCTCTTTGATTAGAACATTAAAATGTGTTGCTCTTTAATATTTTATTCATTTACTGTTCTTCCGTGGCAGCACTGAAAAATAAAAATATACACTTGACCCCCAAATCACTCTTCAATCTAGTGACACTAGTGAACATATTTCCAATTTTGAAAAAAAATGCCATGGACATTATCATACAAAGGTTGCTGGCTGGGGGAGGGAAAATGCCAACAAAACACAACAAATACACGAAAGGTCCTTGTTGCTCTCTGAGCTTGGTGGTTTTCTTGCAGACGTTTCCTTACCAAACTATGTAATGTCATCATTGCTAAGACAAAACCCCAATCCCTCTAGCACTGATGATGTTACCCACAATTCAACCCTGAGCTACCAATATTCTCTCCTATTAGTACAAGAAATGTACCAATATTTTAAAGAAGGCAAATTGATGAAGCAATTCCTTCATTAAGTAACACGTAAGAGCAGCCCGCAGCCTGGTTCAGTGGCTAAGACGCTGAGCTTGACAGTCAGAAAGGTCGACAGTTCGGCAATTCAAATCCCTAGTGCCACGTAATGGAGTGAGCTCCCGTTATTTGTCCCGGCTTCTGCCAACCTAGCAGTTCGAAAGCATGTAAAAATGCAAATAGAAAAATAGGGACCACCTATTGGGATGGTAACAGTGTTCTGTGCCCCCTTGGTGTTTAGTCATGCCAGCCACATGACCACGGAGACGTCTTTGGACAGCGCTGGCTTTTTGGCTTTGAAATGGAGATGAGCACCGCCCCCTAGAGTCAGGAACGACTCGCACATATGTACGAGGGGAACCTTTACCTTTACGTAGGACACTCAGCATAAATTTCATCTCATGTTTCTCTTTTTTTCTACCACTGTTAAGCAAGACAGGGGGTATATATTTAGTATATGTTTATATCTATGTTTATGTGTATTATGCTTAATGTTAATTTTAATGTTTATATTTACGTTAATAGTTTAGTGTTTTATATTGTTGTTTTTACCTTGAGTTAAGCCAGTCAGTTATCTCTATACAAGCTGGGCAACATATAAATTTAAATAAATATGTCCAATTTTTTGTATCACCAATCATTGGTAGTAAGGTTTCATTAGCACAGATACAACACAGCAATATATTGGATTTTTTAATTGATGTGATTGGGTAGATGAGACAGTAGGATTGGTCAAACAATTTAACAACTGCAAACACTGTGCGTGTATGTGTTTGTGTGCAGAAACACATGCACATGCTTGTTTAACTGTTTGAAATGTAACTTAATTAAAAAAATTTAAATGTAACAATATTATTGAATAGAAATCAGTACACATTCTAAGCAACCTAAACATCTTTACTTCTTTCCTCTTACGGTCTAATTCTACAGGTTTTTTTTTTCTTCATATATCTTTAGTTTTAAAAAAAAGGATTAATTATTTTCATTTTTCAAATGTGACATTCAGGAAAGAGACCTAAATATAGTATGTATCTATGTATATATATATATTTCTCTCTCTGTCTCATTTTTTTTTTTTTGTGCTCTATGTATTTGGAGAGGAGGGATACTCATTTAATTTTCTTCTCTTTTTTTGGCGGGTGGGACATTAACACAAAATGAAGAAATAAGGATGATGGGGAAAGGATCTAAAATATCTAAACATGAAACTTGGTAGATCTTCTAGGGCGGGGGGGGGGGTAGAACTCAAAGCCTGGAGCCCGGATCTGACCTGCGGGGGGCTTAGATCTGGCCCACAGGGCTTCCCTGGAAAACAGCGAAGGACCGGCACGCGGAGCCTCCACAAAAATGGAGCTCAAGACAGCCGCATGCTCATTTTCCGCTGGCATAGAGCTGCAGGAGGCTGTGGTAGCTGAAAATGGAGCTCAGGGGCCTGTTTTCGGTGGCAGAGTGCTCAAGCCACCACAGGTGCCCCCAACACGAGTAACATCAGGCTGGCCATGCCCACCCCAGCCCCAAGATCAAACATGACCCTGATGCGGCCCTCTATGAAATCGAGTTTGACACTCCTGTTCTATGGCAACCATTATCCCTTGGTCAATAGGTAGCCCTTCTCAATACATGGAGTTGAAAACTTGAGCCAAGTCAGTTGCCTGATTCTATTCAAAGAGAGGAGCTAATCTTTCCACAGACCAAATAGAAATTCTCCTCTGGCTGAGTAGCATTTCCTAATTCAGACAAAGAACCCACCCCAAAGTCCCAAGGCAGACACTATAGCATATATACAGGTAGTCCTCGACCTACAAACCATTTGTTTAGCGATGTTCAACATTACAACAGCACTTACTGCATCCCCAGAATCATGGGATCAAGATTTGGGTGCTTGGCAACTTGCATGAATTTATGACAATTCACAGCACCCTGATCGCCATTTTGGGAGCTTCCCAACCAGTTTCTGAAAGGAAAGCCAAAGGGGGGAGTCAGATCTGCCTAACAACTTCGTGTATGATTCATTTAACAACTACAGTGTTAAGCTTAAGAGCTGTGGCCAAAAAGGTTACAAAATCAGCTGCTATTCGTTTAATGACTACCTCTCTTAGTGACAGAAATGCTGGCCCAAGGTCTAGACAGGTTGAGATCTCCCACTATAGCTGTCCGGAGGTGGTATTCAGCAGATTCTGACCAGTTCTGGAGAATCGGTAGCGGAAATTTTGAGTAGTTCGGAGAACCGGTAAATACCAGCTCTGACTGGCCCCGCCCCCATCTATTCTCTGCCTCCCGAGTCCCAACTGATCAGGAGGAAATGGGGATTTTACAGTATCCTTCCCCAGCCATGCCCAAGCGACGCCCACCAAGTGACACCAAGCCCACCAAGCCATGCCCACAGAACCTGTAGTAAAAAAAATTGAATCCCACCACTGTATCTTTCTCAGGCTGCATCCTTCCTGTAGGTCTTTCTAATGAGGTAAAGATGAAGAAGAAAATAAATATATTTTTCAGAGTATAAGACGCACCTTTTATCCTCAAAAAGAGACTGAAAATCTGGGTGCATCTTATACACAGAATACCACATTTTTTTGCCTCCCCAAACCCCACCCCTTCACCAAAATGGCCATGCAGAGCCTTTAGGAGTCTTAGAGAGTGCTCCTGTTGGCTGGGGTAGGCAGAAATGAGTGAAAAACGGGCCATTTTTTGCTCAAATTTCGCCCCCCCCCCAGACCCCAGGAGCACTCTATAAGCCTCCTAAAGGCTATGCAAGCCCTTTTTGGGGGGGACAAAAAACAAGCCTGTTTTTTGCTCATTTTGCCTCCCCCCCCCCAGGAGCACTCTACAAGCCTCCTAAAGGCAATTCATGCCCTTTTTTTGAAAACAAATGGGACTATTTTTGTGAAAAACGGGCTGTTTTGGGGAGGTCTACAGATTTGAAAAACGTTTTTTAATTTATTTGCCTCTGCGTCTTATACTCTGGTGCGTCTTATTCTCCGAAAAATACGGTATCGGTTGGGTTTTCTTTCTATGTCAAGCAGCAGTCAGTGCACCAAACAGCAGGGGAGCATGGAGGTGGAAAAGGAAGACTGCAAGATGATGGCTGTTGTGTAGCTTTTCATTTTACACTTTGCCAAAGATACAAAGGTCAACGTCTCCCGTGCGTGCTGAATTTTGGGATTGGATAGGACAAAGAAAATTACCAGCGTCTGCAAGTGGCCTGCAAAGAATACAGAACCAAAGCATTTATTACCGAAAAACCCACAAATTTACAATCTGTGTCTGCAGCTGGGAGAAGGGATTCTCAGTCCATCCTAAAAACGTTTAGAGAGAAACGTATCTTTTGGCTAGACAAAGAGAGACAAGATACCTCTGTCTGCAGGATTCCGTGTTGATCGCACCGTGCAGGAAAAATTGGAGCTGCAATCAGATTTTCTCTAATTTTGCAGCCGATAAACATTTCTTCATTTTCCGGGTCTCACAAGGAAGTGGGGGGGGGGCAATTTTTTGAAACCAAAGCGTGTTTTTTTTTGCAAAAAAAGAAAAGAAAACCTTTCCAAATTTTAGAAATGCTTAATCACCCATTGTGGCTTGCAGTTTTTCCCCAGAAGTTACTGTTAATCCAGTGACACATGCTTGTTATCTTTCTTTTTCTTAATGAGTCCTCAAATGCATTTTAAAAACGTTCTGTTTTAACATGTTTCCCACCTATCTTTATTTCATACTTTGGTGGAGATTTTTCACATAATGCTATCAATCTGCTTTAAGTATCTGAAATTATAGGAGAAGGGACATTCACATGATCAGCACCAATTGAAGGTGACTTCTATATGACACCTTGTATAATGCATAAGTCACAAAACATTTTATTTTAGTTGCTCACCATGCCTCTAAATATATATAACTACAATGAAAACTGGGCCATACTCCTGTAGAACGCTACTTCTCTAGATTCTGAAATGGAAATTTAGATCCTGAGATATTTTTTCTTTTTAAAAAAAATCAAGCTAGTTTTGTATTCAAATTTCATATTTTATTCCATTGCTTTATTATATGAATTCTAGATAATTTTACTTGCATCTTATAACTGTGTTTCAGAGAAATCATTTATCATATATCAAGAATTCAAGTCGTCTTCTTTTTGCCAAGATGTTAAAAAAAAATATCTGCTGAACATATTTAAAACTTCTTCAACCTCATTATGCCATGTAACATAAAGTATTTATTAAAGACAAAGAGTAAACCCTTGTCTAACATCAGGATAATAAACATAAATTAAAGCCTATATTTTTAAAGCTATATTTGTGATTTATTTGATGCTGTTTGAAACAAAAGATAACTAATGTAGGCTTTTAAAATTCAGTGTTGTAATCATTTGGAATAAATATTTTTCATTATGTTATGAGCTTTTAATTGTCAAACTGGATACAACAAAGGTAAATGCTTTAAAACCAGTCTCAGCCCTGCCCCAAATTCAGATAACACACTAACCCTAATTCTGAAATGGTTTACATGTTATGTAGATTTAGATATTTGTTAAAGTTTACAATCTTTAAAGCAAGCCTCTAACAGGTTATGTGGTACCACATTAGATTAACATTTCATATCTTGATAGCTTGAGGCAAAAGATCTAAAATTTAACAAATGAATAATTCATACACACACAGAGGGAGGGAGGGAGGGAGGGAGGGAGGGAGGGAGGGAGAGAGAGAGAGAGAGAGAGAGAGAAAGAAAGAGAAAGAGAGAGAGAGAGATGCACACCCAGATATACACAGACATAAATACATACTATGGTTCCTTATGTCTATGATAAAGCATTATTTTCTTTGATTCTCAGTTTTGCTGGGAACAATTCAGTTAGTCTTCTTTAATTTGATAATTATGCAAATGCGGAATCTTATTCTGAAGGAGAAAATGTTAACATACATTGAAATGCCCAAATGTTTAGAACTATAATCTGTGTGATAAAATGCATTACTTTGTTTAAAAGGATTGTTTTACAGAAGTAATTAACAATCAGCAATCATATAGTTCAGACCGGTGTTTTGATGCCATCTGTTGGAATAAGTCTTCTTACTCCCTAGAATGAAGCTATAATTTTCAGTTTATGATTTCATTATATACTGTAAAACAGCTACTAAAAAAAGAAGAGACAACATCCCACTATACATTTCCTTAAAGAAAGAAGGGGGGGGGGAATCCTTGCTGAATCATTTACTGTTTATTTTTAGGTTTAAAGGGCCCGCACAAGAAGATTTGAACAACAGATTGTAACATCTATGATTATGATGGCTGTTTCCGTGCAATCTCAATTTTAGACTAGGAACCTGGGGAAAATTACTTTTATATTAAATGTAAAGCACAAGGCTTGTTTGATGAAATGGCTTCTGAAGCATCTGAATGAACAATCCGGTAAAATGAGGGCCGAACGATGAAAACGCAGCCAGCCACAGTTGACCTTGAAGAAAACGGCTTCCACATGGAAGCAGTCCTGCTTCAACAGGCCACGTTGGGCAGGTTTGAACATTTCCTTATCCCCATGGTAACCCTCTTCAACCCCACATAATGCCTCACCCAGCTTTTGTGTGAAGCCTCCTATTCACTTGGAGAGTACTCTTCAAGAGCTGGGTGTTTTTGGCAGTGGCCATCACAACGTGAAAGCACTTTGCACAATCCAGAGTCTTGGCACAGACAGTTAAAGATGGAAAATGCAGATCAGCCCAACGCACACGCCTATACAAACACACACACACACACACAGAGAGAGAAAGAGAGAGAGAGAGAGAGAGGGAGGGAGAGAGAGAGAATGCATGACATTCTACTAGATGAGCTTTCTCTAATCTAGGTTGAGACGTCAACTCCCAAAGACCCATCCGACTCCAGATCTTATTCTAATAATGAACTCGCCATTAATATTAATTAATGTTATTACATCATTAAAATCTCACCACCACCACCACCCCTGCGCGTCCTCCTCCCGCCGTCCCCATCTTTTAATTACAATTTGCATTTGTAGGTTTGTCAGAAATATTTAATTATTTGTCATTGCCATTAATGTAGTGGTGGCCACGTGGCAAGAAACAAATTTAATAAATAAATAAAGTTTGCACAGCGTTGGATCCGCAGAGAAAAGGTGGTGCAGTTTTTTCTCTCTTAGGGGGGGGGTCACGTTACAACGGCAAAGGTTTTTGACTTCATTTGTCACAGAGTAAAGCGATCAGAGGGAGGTTATGGCGGTTAGAAAGGCACAGCTTGTTCCTGATATCACAATGTCCTGCTTATTTCATTATTTACTTAAATTAGATGCTGTTTTTTCTGTTCACATGGAAGGATTCAAGAGGTGGACAAAAAATGCCAAATGCAATCTAAACATCAGTCATAATAATACAAGTTAAAAATCATTCAGCTTTAAAGGCTGGGCAAGCAGCATATGCTATATCACTATATTAATTACTAGAAGACAAGAGGGATTAATCACTTCAGGGTAGAAAATTGTGTGAAATACTCTCAAAGGACCGAACAAGTTATATGAATCATGATATCTGCAGCTTTGTGTTCAATAGTCAATATGATTCATTTTGAATATAAGATATCATAGTCCATAAATCAGTAAATTGGCAGGCTGTTGTTTGAAATGTGGGCTTGTTGGGTCTTTGGCCTTCATTTCTTATAAGACATTTCTTAATAATTGCTATAAAATAATGGTTTGGAGAGTATTATAGTTTGGTTCAAAGCATTTATTTGCTCCAAGAGACGCTGCTATATCTCAAATAGAAATTCCTCCCGTTTTCAATCGCTACATTTTTATAATCACCTCAACCTAATTTGGGCTATTTTTTTTAAGACGATGTCATTTTTGCAACACTGAACAAACCAGCATGGGTTCTGTTTTATAAACAGATTAACTACTATATTAACTTTTTTTGTTTTAATACACTAGAGGGTGCTAGATCCTTATATTGCACATGTACAACTAATTGGAAAAATGTGTTTGCTTAGGCAGCACCTATACTAAAATTGGAGGCGGGGGGGGGGGGGAATGTTTAGCACAGCAAATATCTTGACCTAAACAAAGAATACATTTGTGGAAACTGCTTTCATAGTTTATCAGTATGATAGTTTTGTAGTTAATAAATTACCCCTCTACATTCTGGAAGAAAGACATTCTGTTACTGTACTGCATAGATTAATTTTGGATTATTCCAATATAAAATAAAGCAATAATTCAACAGACTTGTAATTTAGGTGTTGTAATCATTTATCCAGCAGCAACATACACTAACTATGCATGAATCTCCTTTTCTAAAGGTAAAGATGTAATCTGCTTCTAACTGAGTTTAGCCCTGGTGGCCTCATGAATAGAATAACAGAATTGGAAGGGACCTTGGAGGTCTTCTAGCCCAACCCCTGATCAAGCAGGAGACCCTACATTATGCCAGACAAGTGGCTAGAATGGTAGACAAGAAGAGAAGTTAGGTTTCTTCTTAAAAGCCTCCAGTGATGGAGCAGCGCCCACAACTTCTGAATGCAAGCATGTTTTACAATTTCCTCTGCAAAAATTTCCACCCCGGGTTCTTTTGAAGCTTCCCTGACCTGCTCCCAAGTTAACATAGGTAGGGGGATGGGTAATTGGCAGTGTTCCAATATCTCAGGGGCTGCCACAAAGAAGGCGGAGTCAAGCTATTCTCCAAAGCACCTGAGGAAGTTGCAATGGGTGGAAAGTAATCAAGGAGAGAAGCAACTTAGAACAGAGGGGAACTTTCCTGACAGTCAGAACAATTAATCAGTGGAACAGAAATTGCCTCCAGAAGTTGTGAATGCCCCAACACTGGAAGTCTTTAAGAAGATGTTGGATGGCCATCTGTCTGAAATGGTATAGGGTTTCCTGCCTAGGCAGGGGGTTGGACTAGAAGACCTCCAAGGTCCCTTCCAACTCTGTTATTCTATTCTATTCTAAATCACACCTTGCAGCTGTACCAAAGAATTTACTCCTCAGTCATAACTACATGGTATCTGACCTGGGTACTTGAGAGACTGCCTCTTGCCAGTCACCTCCCAAAAACCTATCAGATCCCACAGATTAGGCCTCCTCCGAATTCCATCTGCCGGCCAATGTCGGCTGGTGACTCCTCGGGGAAGGGCCTTCTCTGTGGCTGCTCCGGCCCTCTGGAACGATCTCCCCGTGGAGATCCGGACCCTCACTACCCTCCCGGCCTTCCGCAAAGCAGTTAAGACCTGGCTGTTCCGGCAGGCCTGGGGCTGTTGAACTATCCAGCCCCACTCGAGGTTATGGCTGTTGTAGTATTTTAAACTGTTGTTTTTTTATTTTATTTTTTGTATCCCCTCCCTTTTTATTGTTAGCCGCCCTGAGTCCCTCGGGAATAGGGCGGCATACAAACTTAATAAATTGAATTGAATTGAAATTGAATAACAAGATGTATTCCTGCTGACCAAGTCAAGGCCATCTCCGTGGATACCAGCAACACCTGGAAGAGAGTGACTTCTGCAACCCACAAAATTAGCAATAGCAATAAGACTTATATACTGCTTCATAGGGCTTTCAGCCCTCTCTAAGCGGTTTACAGAGTCAGCATATTGCCCCCAACAACAATCCGGGTCCTCATTTTACCCATCTCGGAAGGATGGAAGGCTGAGTCAACCCTGAGCCGGTGAGATTTGAACAGCCGAACTGCAGAACTGCAGTCAGCCAATGTAGCCTGCAGTGCTGCATTTAACCACTGCGCCACCTCGGCTAAATTAACTCGTTGGAGAATGTGACCGGGTGACACACTTTGGGGGGCAGGGGGAAACAGGGTCAGAGGCAAGGTGTGAAGTGTGTGAAGACAGAGTTGGCTTCACTTAGGTAATGCTGACATCGTGTTCCTAATAAAAGGCTGGATTTCTATTGCTAGATGGCTTGAGTCTTTTGATTGTGTTAGGGCACTGGTCAAACCCTGATACAGGACAGAGACTATTTTAAGGAATAAAACACGTGCCGGTTCCAGCGAGTCAGCGACTTCGGCCAAACCGGTCCAAAATGGTAGGAACCCACCATTGCTAGTGATGTCCTTTGGACTGCAAGGGAATCCAACTGATCAGTCCTAGAGGAGATCAACCCTGACTGCTCTTTAGAAGGCCAGATCCTGAAGATGAAATTCAAATACTTTGGCCACCGAATGAGAAGAAAGGACTCACTAGAGAAGAGCCTAATGGTGGGAAAGATGGAGGGCAAAAGAAGAAAGGGATGACAGAGAATGAGGTGGCTGGATGGAGTCACCAAAGCAGTAGGCGTGAGCTTAAATGGACTCCAGAGGATGGTAGAGGACAGGAAGGCCTGGAGGAACATGGCCCATGGGGTCGCAATGGGTCAGGCACGACTTCGTAACTAACAACAACGATAACTAGTGATGTCTCTGCTCTCTTTTCTTGAATTGTGAGGTTGGAGGTGGGGTGTTTTGGCATTGGCGAGGGCTGCAGATACCTTCATTCTTAATTATTCTGCCTCTGGTTCTGCCAGTTTATTGTTCTTGATGGCTGACTCTGTGGCTATAATGAGATCTACACTTGGTGTCTGTTCTGGTCTTGCTGCAAAATTCAGGAGCTAGGTTGGTGCAGCATGGAAAAAGAGGAACTTTCCTTGACTGTTTCCCTATATATCATTCACCCATAAAATAATATCAGAAAGCCTGTCAGAACATCCCCCAGGAACGGTCTTTTAAAATAAATGGTTTTGAAAAGGATCTCTTTCCCCCCCAGATCACAGGGTTTTTCTGATGTAATCTTCTGCTAAAGCACAGACACAAAAATACTCTTTGACAGCATTATTTTATACCACTGTCATTCCCAGACAATAATAACAATAAAACAATGAAACGTACTACAATTTTCTCCTGTATCCACAAAATATGTCTGCCTTTTTTTTCCAGGAGCGTCCTTGAAAACACACACAATTGGACTAAATGCGTCCAGATTTTGGCATCTGATTTTGGCATGCATATTAACCACAACATTCTTTGATATATCAAATTGATATCAAAATTGCTAAAGATACACTAAATCAAGTATTGAAATAGAATACCGATAGTCCTGCACACCAGAACAACGAGATGCAAGGACAGTTTTTTCCCCGAATCCCACCACTCTGCTAAACAACGAATCCCCACAACATTGTCAAACTATTTACTAAGACTGTATTACTATTTTTCTTCTCATCCTTCCTAGTACCTATCTCCTCCCACTTATGACTAGTTGCTGGTATCTTTATGATTTATATTGTTTTATTTCTTTCCTAGTATATTGTTTATTATGTAACCTATGACTATCACAAAGTGTTGTACCTTATGATTCTTGATGAATGTATCTTGTCTTTTTATATACACTGAAAGCATATGCACCAAAGACAAATTCCTTGTGTGTCCAATCACACTTGGCCAATAAAGAATTCTATTCTATTCTATTCTTAATTCTATTTTTATTTCTATTTTTAATTCTTACTCTACTCCTATTCTATTCTATTCTTCTATTCTGTCCTATTCTATTCTTAATTCTATTTCTATTTTTAATTCTTACTCTACTCCTATTCTGTTCTATTATTCTGTTCTGTTCTATTCTTAATTCTATTCTATTCTATTCTATTCTATTCTATTCTATTCTATTCTATTTTTAATTCTAATTCTAATTCTTACTCTACTCCACTCCACTCCACTCCTATCCTATCCTGACCAGACCCCTCCAACAACCCAATTCCAAAATTCAATGGCAAGCCCCCCCCCACCAAGCTCCCCCACAATCACATGACATTTTGGGTGCCTGGCAACTGACCCACAATTACTGGCATAGAGATGATAAGGTCATGGATTCAGAGGGGCCCACCCACATCTCCAATTATTATCAAACACTCCAACTGAAGTTATTTGCCATCCAAGAAAGAAACCCTGCATATTAAATGAACAGTGTGTCAGCGTTCCAAATATCATGCAGAATTAAATCAGAGTCCAAGGCAGAGCTATCCTTAAAGTTCCAATTTAATAAGACAGACATGTTGCCACATCTGTGGAATCCCAAATCTAAAAGCTTCCTGGGATTCCACCCAGTTGAAAGTTCATGATCTTATCCCCACACCCATAAGTCCATCACATGGTCCAATCTTCTTCAGCCAGGCTGGCATCTCCACCCAGCTGGTTCCGGTCAGGTGTAGAGGTGCGGAGACAAAAGATGACCTTGGGCTTCTAGAAAGGAATGACAACAACGCATTCCACAATTCTACTCCTTTCTATTCCCCCTCCCAATTACTACACTAATGAAACAGCATAGTAAAATAATAGAGCGTGTGACAGGCCAAAAATCCTAAAAAGGATATAACTGCAGACCTGACACAGTGATTTGGAAGTTTTTCTCTCTAACTAAAGTAGACGTGTTTAAAAGTTACACTTGCATCCAGAAATGGGAACATGTTATGCGGTTAAAAGTTGGTATTAGCCTATTACAACGTACCAGTGACATATTCAGACGCATAAGGGTCTTAATTTCCTTTCAGAAATCATAGAAAAAGCACTGATTGCTTTTTACATGGTATCAATTCACTGAAGCCTCTAAATAATTTCTTCTTTTTGTTGCCTTTGTGGGTACATAGCAGGATGGCTATTTCTACACATGTCAGATATTTAGAAATAATCTCCAATGTTCTTCTGAAATGTTTTTTTTTTTTAATATTACAGTATTAATACAATTGGGTATCCTTTTCATTATAAAAAAAAAACTAATCAAGATGCAATTTTCTAAGAAGTCCTTCAGATGGATTTCTCCCAAAAGCAATCAGCACTAACATTGAACATGTTTGGGGGGGTGGCTAAGTTGGCTGAAGCCTTTGTCGGAGGGACGTCATGACAGTCTAATGTATAAGACAGTGATGGTGAACCTTTTCGGCACCGAGTGCAGAAAAGGGAGTGTGCATGTGTGCACGCTCGTCTGGGCTGCAACCCAGAAGAGGATAGCAATAGCAGTTAGCAGTTAGACTTATATACCGCTTCATAGGGCTTTCAGCCCTCTCTAAGCGGTTTACAGAGTGAGCATATTGCCCCCAACCACAATCTGGGTTCTCATTTTACCCACCTCAGAAGGATGGAAGGCTGAGTCAACCCTGAACTGGTGAGATTTGAACAGCCGAACTGCAGAACTGCAGTCAGCTGAAGTAGCCTGCAGTGCTGCATTTAACCACTGCGCCACCTCGGCTCCTAGAGGAGCTACCAAGGGGGCATGCACCTGCTGGAAAATGAACTTTTGGTTTCCAGTGTGCACATGCCCATTGGCCATCCAGCCTTCCAGTTGTTACTGGTTACAAATGCTTGCACCAGTGGTGGGTTCTAGATCCCGTCGCTAACAGTACGCTGCGAACGGGGCCGGGCATCCTTGTCGGGCATGCACACTGTACACGCATGCATCTGCCACGACTATGCAACACCCAACTGCTCGGCAGAGGTCACACAAGTGCCACACGCAGTGCAGGCATGCGCAATTGGACGGGTTGCTTCAAAAACAGGTAAGGAACACGGGTGGGTGGGCCAAATGAGCCACCGTACTGGTACGGTGGCCGCTGCTCCCGGCTACTACTGGCACTGCCTGAACCCACCACTGGCTTGCACGATGATCAGGCTGGCCAGCGCGCATGCCCACACTGAAAATGGAAGACCAACTCTTCCAGTGTCCGGCACTACCACACACATGATGGCCAGCTGATTGTCACATGCGCATGCACGCCAGAAACCCGGAAGAGGAACAGGTGGTGCCATGTGTGCCAGGGGGCATGGCCGTAAGTATGTAAGTGTGAAAACCGGTCATAAGTCACTTTTTTCGGTGCCATTGTAACTTCAAACGGTCAGTAATCAAATGATTGTAATTTGAGGATGACTGCTGCCAGGCTAACTTACTATGAAGGGATAAACAAAGTCACCCAGATGGGTTGATCTAAACATCGTGACACCACACAATAATTTACTCGGTGTCTTTTCCTTTGTCTTGTTTTTGTAATGTTGGAAGAAAATGTCCATCTGGGTTCAGTTCCAAGTGGGAAGACAGACACTGGAAACATGGAGGCTGCTTGGAAAGATGGTTTATTGATGAACAGGATCACATGGTTTGAGGTCCTGGGGGGAAAAGGGGAAGAGATGCTGAGAGTGCCCTGGTTTTATGCCTTCTCTGGGCTTTTGAATTTGAGCTTGTATTCTGATTGGTTGTCGGACTCTCATGGGGCCCTGAAGGTTGTCCTGAGTCCCATGCTTGGTTGACTCTTGCTGGGTGATGATGTAATGAAAGGGCTTTGGGATTCCTATTACGGCTCTACCTGATCTTTGTTATGTAGAAAAGACTGGCCCAGGCCTTAATGGCCCATTAACAAAGATGGGGGGCAGTGGTGGGTTTTGGATCCCGTCGCAACTGGTACGCTGTGACGGGGCTGGGCATCCACCACCCTGCGTACGCCACCACCCTGCAATGCCCCAGCTGCTCAGTGGAGGTCATGCAGGTGCCATATTCTATGCGCGCATGCGCAATTGGCCCATTTCCCTCAAAAAGCAGTAGGGAACATGGGTGGGTTGGTGACCCAATGAGCCACTGTTCCGGTATGGTGGCCGCTGCTCCCAGCTGCCACCGGTATGCCCCTACCGGGCCGTACCACCTGGAACTCACCACTGGGGGGGGGGGACTGAGTTTCTGCTCCCCTTTTAGAGGAAATATTCTGCCCTTAATATTTCCTAGAATATTTCATTTTCCTAGGAAAGAGGTGGTAGGCCAAAGGTTTATAAACTGCGGTTCAGGTTGGGTTCAGAGCTGCTCAGCAAACTGTCAATGCTTTGCCAGAAGCCCCGCATAGGGTATACTCATTTGCATGCGTAATGGATTTGTATTTGTATTTTCAAAGCGATTTGGTTACTTTAGGCGAGGCCGGTTTTGGCCACCACACCATGCGTGTTAGGACATGTCAAATTTTTCAACTTTCCCTTTCCAAACATTAGGGACGCTGAAAAGTTGTAACATTCCTTGAGGATTGTAAAGATATTTCGGTTACTTTAATACAAATTTAGATGTGCTTGGTACGTAACTACATAAATATCCTAACTTTTAAAACATTTTGTTTGTTTCCTTCGTTACTATCCAATTATCCAGCGTTGCCCGAGTATTTATTTATAGGGAGGAAATGTCTGGAACAAATGTAATTTCTAATGTTGGATTTTTCCCCTTACCAGAGGGATCCCCCTTGTGGAGTACTGTGAAGCCATTACCATGGCAACTCCACTGTGCTGCCCTGTAGAAGCCATTTTACGGCAGCACAATAGAAGCCATTTTAAGGCACAACAGGCTATATATTAACAGGCTGTATCTTAACCCCGAGGCATTTTAGGGGTGTCTTACCCCCGCAATACTTTTCTACAGAGGGTAAGACATTTGTGTACCAAGTTTGGTTGAAATTGCTCGAGGTGTTCCAGAGTTAATATCTCATTTACTGATATTCATCATCCAGATGGATAATGATATCACTGTCTAGAATTAAACTACTCATTGAAGAAAGTGGTGGGAGAGTGGTGCGGTAGCCTAGAGAGCTCTCGACTCATAATCAGGAGGCTATGAGTTCAATCCTAGGTAGAGGCAGATATTTCTCTCCGGGCACGCTGGGAATATACAGTATCTGCTGAAAAAACCTCTGCATTGGCAATAGGAAAGGCATCCGGCCAGTAAACACTCACTTCCATTCAGTTGCCTTGACTCTACCCTGCAAGGGATTGTAAGGTCATTAAAAGGAGGAACAGAATGGTTGATGGAGGGGTATAATCAATTTTTATGGTTCTGCATCACCTAAAGTTTCATTTTGTAAGGTAGGTGTATGTTCTGACCCCCTCCTCCATCCAGTAACGAATGCCGAGACAAGCTTAACTGGAATGTCACAGCACTTCATTAGCAAGAAACCAAAACCTCGGTGGCTGAAAGCCAAGCATAACAAATAGATAAAAATCTTGGCAGCAACTCAGACTTCGACAGATAACAGCTTCTCCAGCGTTAGGAATGACGTTGAATCCTGCAAAACCAGGCTCCACCCAGTCTCTCTTTAAATACTATCTTGAGAGGAGCCTAATTACAATCACCTGGGTCCAATTATCTTTGGTAACTGTGTAGCTGCTCTTTATGTTGATCTGCCCGGCGTTGCCGGGCATCCAGGAACAACTCCCTTGGCTCCTCCCCACTGCTCCAATGCTCAGGCGCCTCCTGGTGGCCAACCAACCTCTCTGCGCCCTGCTCGGAGTCGGAACCCTGTCCAGGGTCCTCCACATCCCCCAGAGCCGACTCATAGGGCCCCTCGCTGTCGGAGTCTGGTGGCAGCTCCAATGGCTCCTGGTGGGCCACAACAGTGTACATTTAAATTGGGTGTCAATTATTAATGAATAAATGAATAAATGACATAAAACAAGGGTCCCCAAACTCCCATGTGCATGGACCGGCACTGGTCCACAGCATGCCAGAAACTGGGCCGCACAAACAAGCCAAGCTCCATCTGGGGATTCAGGCAACATGGGAAACCACGCCCCCTCCAGTCTGTGGAAAAATCTGTCTCCATGGAACCCGTCCCCAGTACCCAAAAGGTTGGGGGCCTCTGACATAAAGGACTCTGTGGCTAACATTAAAGTTACTAAGTCTGGTCTGCAAAATCCTATATAATCTCTAGATGGCACCAAAGAGACTGCTAGATTGGCAGAAGCTGGGACAAGTAACGGGAGCTCACTCCGTTAAGCAGAGCTAGGGATTCAAACTGCCAAACAGCCGACCTTTTTTTCTGATTTTCTTCTAACCCAGACCATAGAAACCAGAAATGTCCAATCTTGGCAACATTAAGGCTTGTTCCCCAACCAACTTCCAGACTTCTGGGAGTTGAAGTCCACAAGTCTTCACATTGCCAAGTTTGAACATTCCTGAAATAGCCCTTCGTTGATGCTTACCCTGAATAAATAAAGGTAAAGATTCCCCTCACACATGTATGTGCTAGTCGTTCCCAACACTAGAGGCGGTGCTGATCTCTGTTTCAAAGCTGAAGAGCCAGTGCAGTCTCTGTGGTCATGTGGCCGGCATGATTAAATGCCGAAGGCGCACGGAACGCTGTTACCTTCCCACCAAAGGTGGTTCCTATTTTTCTACTTGCATTTCTACATGCTTTCGAACTGCTAGATTGGCAGAAGCTGGGACAAGTAACGGGAGCTCACTCCGTTAAGCGGAGCTAGGGATTCAAACTGCCAAACAGCCGACCTTTCTGAACGACAAGCTCAGCATCTTAGCCACTGAGCCACCGCGTCCCTATCCTGAATAAACAGAGATAGAGAAAAATCCCTTACAATTGCCAAGTTGGTATCTTTGGTTCGTGCAATTCCCGGGCAACTGCTCTCTAGCCTGCTCGCTAACATCAGTGATCAGAACAAGAGAAGCCTTCCCCTAAATTGAGATGTTTGTTTTTTGAAGCGTGAACTTCAGCAAAAAAAATAATAATAATAATAATTCAAATAACTTGGCTTGGCTTTTAATTTATAAATTGCTTCAGGGGATTCCTAAGAAATCTTCCCTCAGTCTTAAAAGAGAGAGGAAAAAAAGTTAGCTGGTATCTGCTTTTTCATAAACTAGTAAAAGAACATCCCTCGTGCCCCCCCCCATCTTTTTTTTTTAAATGAATTTATTGTTCTACCATTCATCATTTCTGCAGGAGAGAAGGTTCTAAATGAGTGAGTGCTTTTTCCTTCTCTATCCTCCCGAGCGAACCTGTGCTATGTTGCAGAGAGTGTGACTAATCCCGTATATCAACATTTTATTCACTCCTTACATGAATATTTAAACAGGAGACATTTTTTTCGCCTTCTTCTTCTTCACGCTGAAGACTAAATAGAAAGGTTCTTATCTCTGGTAGTAAAAGCTGCTATTTTCTCTCCTTCCCGCGCCCCGTGAGAGGTTTTAAGAGACTGCACACACAGAGAGAGTTACACACACACACACACACACACACACACACGAAACACTCAGAGGGGAAGGCACAATATATACATATAATTGGTTTGCTTTTTCTTCGCCTCTGCAGTTCTGTAAGAGATGTGAAAATGGGGCTTGTTTCAGGCTGCCTATTAAAAAGCAGTGGCTGCCCCATACTGTGCGTGGGGTGACTGAGAGTTGGCTAGAGACAGAGAAATGTGAAAATAGCCAGAACTGACTTGATATCTGATAAACAGTAACAGGAGTCAGTTTATTGCACCAATCGTTGAATAATGGTGTTGATTATAAGGTTGCTAATGACAGATGTTGTAATTGTCTGTCATACATCGTGGTCACTTGTGACAGGGGTACAATGAAAGGCAGCATCTCTTGGGGGGCAAATGACTTTTGATAAATATCAGCTCCGCTAAAATGTACTTGGAAGTGTCTCAATATTTTGGAGAGCCATTCAGGGGGCTCCATACATGTGAAGTTATTATTGGTTTGTATTGATTTTGACAGCCATTTTTTAAATCTCTCTTTCTCTTTCTCTCTCTCTCTCTCCCCCAGCTTTCTTTTAAAGAGACAGAGTCAGAAGGAGAAGCCGCAATTTTGTGCATCTCAAGGCTGGCATGGATAGATTCTGAGCTCTTCAACTGACCTGCCGGTTCCTCTTCAAGACGGCTTTCGGGAAAGAAAATAATAATAACCATCATTGCACCCATTCTTACACTCCTCTCCCAAAAATTCCATATGCTCTTTTTAGAGGTAAGCAATTTGGGTTGCAAAACAGCCAGGTGGCCAGTAGGAGGCAGCAAAGAGATAAAGAAAATGGGGCTCTCTAATGTAGCAGTCGCCAACCTTTGTAGCTTGGCGGCCTGGCGGGGGGGGAGGGATAGGGCAACTGGTTCGTGTGAACGGTGGGCCAGCCCACATATTCGCACAGCTCGCCTTACACGAACTGTGGGCCAGCAAACATGCACATGAAGCTTGACTTGCGCTAAGTTGAACTATGGGCACACACAGGTGCATTGGCCTGCCACTCTGTGGAACAGTTCCAAATAGGCCACGACCCGGTAGTGAGACGTGGCCCAGGGGTTGAAGACCTCTGATCTAATGGTGCTGATTTTTACATCCTGGAAGCAGTTGTCCTTTATGTTTTATTGTCCTAATTCAAAGATAGAATGGAATTGAATGGAATGGAGTGGAACGGAACGGAACAGAACAGAACTAAAAGAGTTGGAAGGGACCTTGGAGGTCTTCTAGTCCAACCTTCTGCTTAGGCAGGAAACCCTGCACCACATCAGACAAATGGTTATCCAACATCTTCTTAAAGACTTCCAGTGTTGGAGCATTCACAACCTCTGGAGGAAAGTTGTTCCACTGATTAATTGTTCTACCAGGAAATTTCTCCTCAGTTCTAAGTTGCTTCTCTCCTTGATTAGTTTCCACCCATTGCTTCTTGTTCTATCCTCAGATGCCTTGGAGAATAGTTTGACTCCCTCTTCTTTGTGGCAACCTCAAAGATATTGGAAGACTGCTATCATGTCTCCCCTAGTCCTTCTTTTCATTAAACTAGACATACCCAGTTCTTGCAATGGTTGCTCTTCATATATTTTAGCCTCCAGTCCCCTAATCAATAGTGAAAATAGTGATAGTGAAAATAATTTTAAAATGTATTCCTTCCTGTGGTGGTGAGGGTGGGTTTTTTTTTTTGTATGTTCTAGGTTAGGTTAGGTTAGGTTAGGTTGCGTTTATTTATAGGCCGCCCTTTTCCCTGAGGGGACTCAGGGCGGCTAACAACTTATGGGAGGGGAAGACATACAATAACATAAAAATACAATATATAACTAAGATCAAACAACATTCATTCAATATTCGGGCGGGGGCAAACTATAGTCTTTACCCCCAGGCCTGGCGGGATAGCCAGATCTTGAGGGCTGTGCGGAAGGTCTGAAGGGTGGTGAGGGTACGAATCTCCACGGGGAGATCGTTCCAGAGGGTCGGAGCTGCTACAGAAAAGGCTCTCCTCCGCGTAGTTGCCAGCCGACACTGGCTGGCAGATGGCACTCGGAGGAGGCCTAATCTGTGGGATCTTATGGGTCGAGAGGAGGTAATTGGCAGAAGGCGGTCTCCCAAGTACGCAGATCCACTACCATGAAGGGCTTTATAGGTAGTAAGAAGCACCTTGAAGTGCACACGGAGGCCAACAGGTAGCCAGTGCAGCTCGCGGAGGATAGGTGTTATGTGGGCGAACCGAGGTGCACCCACGATCACTCGCGCGGCCGCATTCTGGACTAGCTGAAGCCGCCGAATGCTCTTCAAGGGCAGCCCCATGTAGAGCACATTGCAGTATTCCAGCCTAGAGGTCACGAGGGCGCGAGTGACTGTTGTGAGAGCCTCCCGATTCAGGTAGGGTCGCAACTGGCGCACCAGGCGAACCTGGGCAAATGCCCCCCTGGTCACAGCCGACAGGTGGTGATCAAAAGTCAGCTGTGGATCCAGGAGGACTCCCAAGTTGCGAACCCTGTCTGAGGGGTGTAAATTTTGACCCCCCAGCCTGATCGTTGGAACACTAGCCAAATTTTTGGGAGGGAAACACAACAGCCACTCGGTCTTTTCTGGGTTGAGTACAAGCTTGTTAGCCCGCATCCAGTCCCTAACGGCTTCAAGACCCCGGTTCATCACGTCCACCGCTTCATTGAGTTGGCACGGGGCGGACAGATACAGCTGCGTATCGTCCGCGTATTGGTGGTATCTTATCCCGTGCCTCCGAATGATCTCGCCCAGCGGTTTCATGTAGATGTTAAATAGTACGGGGGACAGGACCGACCCCTGCGGCACCCCATATGATAGGGGCCTCGTGGTCGATCTCTGACCCCCGACCAACACCGACTGCGACCTGTCCGAGAGGTAGGAGGAGAACCACCGTAAAACGGTGCCTCCCACCCCCACCTCCCGCAGTCGTCGCAGAAGGATACCATGGTCGATGGTATCGAAAGCCGCTGAGAGGTCGAGGAGAACCAAGATGGAGGCATAGCCTCCATCCCTGGCTCTCCAGAGATCATCGGTCAATGCGACCAAAGCGGTTTCTGTGCTGTAACCAGGTCTGAAGCCGGACTGGAAGGGGTCCAGGTAATCAGCTTCCTCCAAGGACCGCTGGAGCTGGTAGGCCACCACCTTCTCGACAACCTTCCCAATGAAGGGGAGGTTGGAGACTGGACGATAGTTGTTAAGTACGGCTGGATCCAAAGATGGTTTCTTCAGGAGGGGTCTCACCACCGCCGTTTTAAGTGCGGCGGGGAAGTGCCCCTCCCGAAGTGAGGCGGTAATAACCGCTTGGATCCAGCCCCGTGTCACCTCCCCGCTGTTAGCGACCAGCCAGGAGGGACAGGGGTCCAGTACACAGGTGGAGGCACTCACAGCCCTCATGGCCTTGTCCACGTCCCCAGAAGTAACATCCTGAAACTCAACCCAGCGATGGTCAACCAACTCGTCCTCTCGTGTCTCGGCTGGCTCTGCAAAGGTGGAGTCCAAATCCGACCGAAACCGAGCAACTTTGTCCGCCAAGAACTGGGCATAATCCTCAGCCCTACCCTGCAAGGGGTCCCCCGTATCCCTCTTATTTAAGAGGGAGCGGGTTATCCTAAACAGGGCGGCTGGACGAGACTCGGCGGACGCAACCAAGGTGGCAATATAAGATCTCTTTGCTGCCCTAAGTGCCCTGATGTAATCCTTGGTGCAGGTTGTTAAGAGTGCTCGGTTCGGTTCGGATTTATCGGACCTCCACAAGTGCTCTAGGCGTCTCCTCCGGCGCTTCCTCTCCCGGAGCTCCTCGGTGAACCAAGGAGGCCTCCGGGATCCGCCGCCTCGGAGGGGCCGTAGTGGCGCAATCCGGTCGAGGGCCTCCGATGCTGCCGAATGCCAGGCGGCAGCCAGAGTCTCTACCGGACTGTGGGCGAGAGTATCAGGAATAACCCCAAGCTCCGTCTGGAACCTCAAAGGGTCCATAAGTCGCCTGGGGCGGAACCACTTGGTCGGTTCCTCCTCCCTACAGTGGGGGTTTGGTCTTCGGAAGTCAAGCCTCAGTAGGCAGTGGTCTGACCACGACAGGGGTATGATCTCATTACCCCTCAGACCAAGATCACAAGTCCACTGCTCCGAGAGGAATACGAGGTCGAGCGTGTGACCCGCAGAGTGAGTTGGGCCCCGAATTATCTGGGTCAAGCCCATGGCTGTCATGGAGGCCATGAACTCCTGCGCCCCATCCGAGTGTTCACCGAGCGTAGGCAAATTGAAATCCCCCAGGACCATAAGCCTGGGGAACTCAACTGCCAGCTCGGCTACCAACTCGAGGAGCGAGGGGAGGGCTGCTGCAACGCTGTTGGGAGGCAGGTACGTTAGCAGCAGACCCACTTGACCCTTGAGGTCCAACCTCACCAGCAGGCACTCACACCCGACAAGCTCCGGAGCAGGGATCCTACGAGGAACCAAAGACTCCCGAATAACGATAGCCACACCCCCACCCCTTCCCTGAGCTCTCGGCTGATGAAGCACCTGAAATCCTTCTGGGCACATCTCTACGAGGGGGACTCCTCCCTCCGGGCCCAGCCAGGTCTCAGTAATACATGCCAGGTCTGCCCCCTCGTCTAAAATTAAGTCCCGGACGAGGGGAGCCTTGTGAACAACAGACCTGGCATTCTAACTAGTGGAACTGATAAATAATTGCTGTATATGTCTCCTAATAAAGCCTCACTGCATAAAAACACCTGGGGAATTCTGATCTTCTTAAATATACAATACAATTGTTATCAAGTTATTACTATGATTTAGTTCTCTTAAACGTAGCCAAATTCTGTTATACTGTCTGTAAAACTAGAAATCTTGACTGCCCAACAATGAATACACCACCATATTTAACATATTTACGCTGTTTTGTGTTTTTATTTGTATTTTTAGCAGGTTTTATTTTTAACTCTGGTTTGGGACTGGAATAAACTTATCTATCTATCTATCTATCTATCCATCCATCCATCCATCCATCCATCCATCCATCCATCCATCCATGTCTGTCTGTCTGTCTGTCTGTCTGTCTATCTATCTATTTACCTACCCACCTACCTACCCACCCACCCACCTCTCTCTCTCTCTCTCTCTATCCATCCATCCATCCATCCATCCATCCATCCATCCATGTCTGTCTGTCTATTTACCTACCTACCTACCTACCTACCTACCCACCCACCCACCCTCTCTCTCTCTCCCTCTCTCTCTCTCTCTCTCTCTCTATCTATCTATCTATCTATCTATCTACTTACCTAGCTAGCTACCTACCTACCTACCTACCTACCTACCTATCTGCTCTCCATCTACTGTATATATCCTACCACCTATCTATAAAAATTACACATAATTTTCTCTCACTAAAGAACTAGGATATTTACTGCATAGCTGTTAAAACATGACAGTCCTGCCAATAGAAAAAAGGTAGGGAATCAAAATAGGATTACTGCAATGTGCTTGATGAGCATTCAGAAGGTTCAAATAGGTCAAAATGGATAGTAAATGTCAATATTCAGCACATGAAACGCTACTTACATGACCTGCATTGGTTGCCTGTGTGTTTCTGGATGCAATTCAAGGTGCTGGTTTAAAGTCCTTCATGGCTTGGGACTGGGTCACCATAAGAGACCATCTCCTCCCAATGGTTTCTACACATTCAATTCAGTCTAGCAGGTTGGGCATGCGATGCGTCCCATCAGCCAAGAAATGTTGGCCGATGGGTATTAGGAGATCTGACTTCTCTGCTGTAGCCCCTGCCTTCTAGAACAGGGGTCTCCAACTCAACTTCAACAGCATGGCTGGCTGGGGAATTCTGGAGTTGAAGTCCATAAGTCTTAAACTTGCCAAGTTTGGAGACCTCTGCTCTAGTCCATTTTAGAGTTGAGGATAATTCCTGTTCGATTGTTCTAAGTCAGTGAAGACCTGACTGGGACCCCATAGGTATGAAGGCCCTTCTCTGACTATATTTGCATTCAAATGTTTACATTTATTTTTTTAGTTAAATTTGTATGATTTAATTTGTATTATGTTTTTCATTGATTTATGATTATACACCATCCAGAGTCACTTGTTTGAAATAGGAATAGCTATAGGAATGAATGAATGAATGAATGAATGAATGAATGAATGAATGAATAGCAATAGCAATAGCAATAGAAGTTAGACTTATATACCGCTTCATAGGGCTTTCAGCCCTCTCTAAGCAGTTTACAGAGTCAGCATATCGCCCCCACAGTCTAGGTCCTCATTTCACCCACTTCAGAAGGATGGAAGGCTGAGTCAACCTTGAGCCGGTGAGATTAGAACCGCTGAACTGCAGATAACAGTCAGCTGAAGTGGCCTGCAGTACTGCACCCTAACCACTGCGCCACCTTGGCGCAGTTTGTTCGTTTGAACGAACAAACAAACAAACAAACACAAATTATTGTAGAAACATGGAATAGAATTAGAGTTGGAATGGGTCACTTGAGCTAGCTATTTAAAGTAAAAATCCATATTGAAGAGTTTCTAGGATCTCCAGTCTCTGTTTAAATGAGGTTGCAGATTGCCACGTCTCACGGGTTTTTAAGTAAGTTTTTTCCTGCAAAGATTTGGCTATGAAACATTACAAATCTACCCTTCTCTGATTCTGTGATGCTATTTTGCAAAAGGTAAATCAACAATTCCCCTTCTAATGAATTCTATCAATACTTTTAATCTTAGTAAAATTATTCCCCTTTACATTCATATAGAACAGGGGTGTTAAACACAAGGCTCATAGGCTGGATCCATCGCCCAATGTAGTTGGATCCAGTCCTCGGGGCCATCCTGGAAAATGTAAGGGGCCAGTCCATGTGGCTTCGGGCCGGTCTACCCAATGTAAAGAGAAAACATCAGTCCGGCATGGCTTTGGCCTGGTCTACCCCATGCAAAGACATGCCAACAGTTTGGGGAGTCAAGCTGGCCATGCCCACTCAGTCAGCCACGCCCACCCAGTCAGCCACGCCCACCCAGTTATCCACTCCCACCCAGTCAGCCACACCCAGTGAGTGGCATCAATCTGGCCACACCCACCCAGTTGGCCACACCCCATCCGGTCAGCCATGCCCGCCCAGCCCCTGAGGTCAACCACAGCCCTGATGCAGCCCTCAATGAAATTGAGTTTGACACCCCTGATCTAGAAAATACCCTCCCAGGAATTAAGATAGTTAAATAAGAACAGTGAGAGTGCAATTATATCCCCAACATTCACGTGCTGTAGACCTCAAGAAGGTAAGCAAGATTGATTGGTGGATGGATTTGAAACATCCAAAAAAGATCAGACAGGCAAGTTGAAAAAGAAATCTCCTGGAAGAAGGCAAAGCAAGCTACTTGAACCCAATAATTCTGACAACTACTAATCAGTCTTCAAATTTTCCATTTCATTGTTGAGTAAGTGTCTGTCTGCAGTTGATGAGAACCTTAGAAGAAACTATTTATTTAGATGCAGTGGTGTAGGGTTTCCTGCCTAAGCAGGGGGTTGGACTAGAAGACCTCCAAGGTCCCTTCCAACTCTGTTATTCTATTCTATTCTATACCTGGGTATTTTGTGATCTACAAGCCATATCTGGCCTATAGGCACCCAGTTTGTCACACAACGGTGGCAGGAGATGGGATGGTATTTGTGTGGATAACGCAGTAGCAGGGGTGGGATTGGGGTGGCATCAGGAGGAGGGATAGTGACAGCAATTCTCCACAACAATTCCAATTTCTCATGTGGCTCCTTGGGCAAATTAATTGCCCTCCTCTGATCTAGACCAGTGTTTCTCAGTCTTGGTTACCTAGGCTATATGGACGTCAATTCCAAGAATTCCCCAGCCAGCAAAGAAATATTAACATTATAGGGGTCAGGTGATTGTATTTTGGTGAGCAGTGCACATTTATAGCTGTTTGCAGCATTCTGTGGTCATGTGACTGTGATTTTTGGCATTTTTTTGCCAGTTTCCAGCATTAACTTCCATTTTCTAGCAGAATCCAGAACCATGGGGAAAACTGACTTGTTAAAAACCCTGGTATTTGCTGAACAATCTCAATAAAGTTCATAACGTTGGGATCAGTCATGTATAGGTAAAGGTTCCCCACGCACATATGTGCTAGTTGTTCCCGACTCTAGAGAGTGGTGTTCATCTCCATTTCAAAGCCGAAGAGCCAGCACTGTCCAAAAACATCTCCGTGGTCATGTGACTAGTATGACTAAACCCCGAAGGCACATGGAACACTGTTACCTTCCCACCAAAGGTGATCCCTATTTTTCTACTTGCATTTTTACATGCTTTTGAACTGCTAGGTTGGCAGAAGATAGGACAAGTAACGGGAGCTCACTCCGTTACGCGGCGCTAGGGATTCGAACCGCCGAACTGCCGACCTTTCTGATCGATAAGTTCAGTGTCTTAGCCACTGAGCTACCACATCCCCCTCAGTCACGTAGTGACTACCTAATGACCATCATGACTTTTACAACCATACCTAGTTCCTCATCCATAGAAGCAAACATTGTTGATGTTAACCCTTGATTCATTTTGAACATGATTTTTCTTCTAGTATGATAAGCTAAATAACATGTGTGCCTTGTATATTTGACAAGCATTCCTTCCACCTCTTCATCGATGTCCACAGAAAAATGAAGAGTATAATGCCTAAAGATTAAACCTTATGGCACCTCACTTGATACCTCATTCTGATTTGAAATAGGAATTATTAATAAGCAACCATTTTCAAACCAGCTATGTATTCTATCCCCTTAACTGCCATGCCATCTAGCACAAACTTAACTAGGTGCTAATCAGAGGAGTCATGAAATAGGTATTCTATTTGCAACATTCCCCTATTCTTACCTACTAACATTACTTAATCAAACAGTGTGATAAGTTTCACTTGGCAAAAGCTATGGCAAATCTAGACAGTATACTAAAAAACAGAGACATCACCCTGCCAACAAAAATGCATATAATCAAAGCTATGGTTTTCCCAGTTGCAATATATGGCTGTGAAGGTTAGACCATAAGAAAGGCTAAGCGTCAAAGAATTGAGACCTTTGAACTCTGGTGCTGGAGAAGATTCCTGCGAGTCCCTTGGACTGCAAGGCGATCCAGCCAGTCCTAGAGGAGATCCACCCTGACTGCTCTTTAGAAGGCCAGATCCTGAAGAGGAAACTCAAATACTTTGGCCGCCTAATGAGGAGAAAGGACTCACTGGAGAAGAGCCTCATGCTAGGAACAATTGAGGGCAAAAGAAGAAGGGGACAACAGAGAACGAGGTGGCTGGATGGAGTCACCAAAGCAGTCAGCGTGAGCTTAAATGAATTCTAGAGAATGGTAGAGGACAGGGAGGCCTGGAGGAACATTGTCCATGGTTGTGTTGGGTCGGACATAACTTCACAATTAACAATAACAAAAGGCATACATATTTTTGGCAATTATCAGGAGAAATTTCCTGACAGTTGGAACAATTAATCGGAGGAACAACATGCCTCCAGAAGTTATGAGTGCTCCAACACTAGAAGTTTCCCTTGGAGATCTTCCAAGGACATTAAGTATCATCTCAGGGACATTGGGTGCTTCCTGAGGGACTTTCCATGACATTGAAGGCTTTCAGAGGCAACGGTGCCATCAGCACATATGCTTTCTCAAGACTGTCAATTGAAATATTAAAATTCCTGGTCAACAGATCGGAAGATGTGGAGAGACCTGGCCCACAGAATCACCAAGAGTCAGACATAACTAAATGCATAACGTCATCATCTTTGACTCAACCCTCGAATACCCCTAGTTTCTTCCTGCTCCCAGCAACCCTGCACAGTGCGCGCACACAAGGAAAATGCAGGTGTGCGATCATGTTGCCCTGTGCAGATCTTATTCCATCGCAGGGACTTCCACCTCCTTGATTGTAGGCAGCCCACGAGGAGGAGGGGGGCATGCAGAAGGGGTTAAAGCCATTGCAGCTCACATTAAGCATACATTTCAAGCCAGCAGGGTGTCAAGCTAAGATGCCCTCAAAGCCTAATTTGATAGATATTATGCCATATGCTGCAGCAAGCCATTAGTAATGAAGAAAGTAAAAAATTTATGGATGAGCAAAATAGGAGCTCTTATGGATGGAGTGTTTTTAAATCAGGTTTATAATTTACCCAGCATCAGACCACATGTAGAGTGCATTACTCAATTGAACTTGCAAGCAGATAAGAAAGCAGTTTTTTTTAATAAGCACTTCAACTTATTGGCTGTACAATTACTTGAACCAAATTACCAGCAGCTGCTGCCTATTTGAAGGATTTATCTTCAAGAAGGAGACACATTAGTTTCTAATCAACAAACCATTAAAAAGCCTTCTATTTTTTCTTACTTTTAATTTCCACATATTTATTTAGAATTAATATTTAAAACCGTATATTTCTCTCTTTTTTTTAATTGCTGAGTGTTACTGAAATTCTTTTTTGTTCTAAAATCATGGGACATAGATGGCTTGGACTGAAATAAACACCAAGACAGATATTTGGGATTTAATGCTGAGGCCTAGATCATGTGTCACATTAAGCTATGGTTTATTTTTATGAAGTTTGATTTACCAAGAGGCAATTGGCTGGATTTACACCTAATGTGAAAACACAGATCAGGAGTTAAAATGGTTTGCACAACATAGTAAGTAAAAAAAAAATCAAACACACCACAGGCATACGATTCATATCTGTAAAATGAGCAGACTTAAAATTCTCAGGCAATGATTACATTTCCTTATCTTGTATTTGGGATTAATTAAATTGTAAGACTTACAATTTTTCTTCCATTTTACATTAATTACCTTTCTCTGATAGGAATCTTATTTACTTATTTAGTAAAGTTGTAATTTTAATGGGGAAAAAAGTAGAAAATTATTAAATACATGACTGGAGATAAACGATATGAAGATTATTTAATGTTAATTACACACACACACAACTTTTTTTGCTCTGCAGCCATCAGCTTTTTTAAGGTGGGACTCCCAGCTCAGAGAGGTTAGCATGTTGCATAAACCAACAATATGTGAATCATAATTTATGCTTTTGTATGAGGTTTGATTCCAACCAATCATGATTTATTCAGTGAATCACTGTTTAAAACCATGATTTAGTGTGAAGTGTAAATCCAACTGAAGTCATTATAGATTAGCGCACATTTCTCCGCTGGAGCTTTTGAAGGCCGAAGAACGTTGTAGTCAGTCCGATGGAAAGGTCTGTTGCGTTTGTGGGAAGATTAATTTAATAAATTTAATTCTTTTAATTCATCCCATTCAGATACCTCTCATCTCTGACCAACCCAGAGGCTGTCATGTAAAAAGTAAAATTCAACACAATCGGAAAAAAGAAAATCAAGAAAAATAGTTAAGGCTAAAAAAAAGAGAACAAGATAGAAAGTCCAGACAACAGAGCTCAAAAGGGGCTAAAACCAGCTCATTCCATCTCATTCACAATTGTCAGATTTTCAAACCCACTAGGGTACTAACAGTTTAATATACTACAAATATGATTGCCAAAAGTTAATAGTGTAGAGAAGGAAGGGAGGGAGGGAGGAAGAAAGGAAGGAAGGAAGGGAGGAAGGGAGGAAGGGAGGAAGGGAGGGAGGGAGGGAGGAAGGAAGGAAGGAAGGAAGGAAGGAAGGAAGGAAGGAAGGAAGGAAGGAAGGAAGGAAGGAAGGAAGGAAGGAAGGAAGGAAGGAAGGAAGAGGTTGCTTTAATGACTGGATAATTATAAATCCATACCTTGTATTCTGAAAAGCTACAGTCCAGCAAAAACTTTGTGAGTATCCACATGCTTGTTTGAATTGTCACACAGCACTTCTTCTGCATTTTAATGGAGACAGCCATTTATTAGAACTTCACTGAAAGCATAAGAAAGGTGTTCCCAGAACACATTGAGAAAATGGTTCAAAATATCCCTCTGTCTCTCTCCATACATCGGTTTTTCCAGCAACTAAGGAAATTTCTCCTCTGCAATTCCATGCCACAGTTATCAACCTCAAACTGTCAAAGTTCAAAAACTAACCCACTCATATTCATTCAGCTGAACCTGCTAATTTACTAATTATCCTTTCCTCTTTTGAAATGATCTCTTTCACAGCTGGGAGAAATCTAACCCTCTTAGGACCCAATCAGATACTCACATCAATTTGTCTAATTGATGCCAGGCTTAATATACATCTTAATTATGACTGCAAACACTTTGTTAAGTTAAATGAAACCTAATGCCTAACAAAATTTCTTCCCTAATCGTTTTTTTAAAACAGTGTATTATTTTATTCCCAGTTGCAATGTATGGCTGTGAAAGTTGGACCATAAGAAAGGCTGAGTGCCAAAAAAATGGAGGCCTTTGAACTCTGGTGCTGGAGAAGACTTCTGCTAGTCCCTTGGACTGCAAGGCAATCAAACTGGTCAGTCCTTGAGGAGATCAACCCTGACTGCTCTTTAGAAGGCCAGATCCTGAAGAAGAAACTCAAATACTTTGGCCACCTAATGAGAAGGAAGGACTCACTGGAGAAGAGCCTCATGCTGGGAAAGACTGAAGGCAAAAGAAGGGAACGATAGAATGAGGTGGCTGGATGGAGTCACTGAAGCAGTAGGCATGAGCTTAAATGGACTCCAGAGGATGGTAGAGGATAGGAAGGCTTGGAGGAACGTTGTCCGTGGGGTCGCGATGGGTCAGACATGACTTTGCAACTAACAACAACTAGTGATGCCTTTGCTCTCCTTTCACCCCAGCTCCACCACACAGGCATGCGTGCCTCCCACCAACCAGCTGATTTTTTGGGTCACGCACACTTTCATGGGGGGTGGGGGAGCATGGGGATTGCACTGTACATACACACACGTGGCCCAAATTTGGTCCCAGGAGGCTGCAGGGAGGCCCAAAATGATGGGGTCACATGTGCATAGGCAGGGGAGCACAGGAAGTCGTGCACAAATGCGCAGGGGTCAGGGCACATGGGGAGTATCGAGCGCACATTGCATTATGGCTGCGTTTTTGGCACGCAATGACAAAAAGTTTAGCCATCGCTTGTATAGGGTTTCCAACTTGAGCAGGGGGTTGGACTAGAAGTCCTCCAAGGTCCCTTCCAACTCTGCTATTCTACATTCTATGGTCATAATGGCAGAGTTTGAAGCATGACATCACTATCCTTGTGTCCTAACATTTGTGCAATCTTAGTTTGCTATTGATGCCTAAGACCAAGGTTAAAATGAATTAGCTTAGTGTGTTGTGTGAATGCAGCTATCAAGTTGTTAACCTATCTGGCTAAGTATGTCATTCAAACATAATTGCACAGTACCAAACTTTACAACGAATATGGAAGAGTTCCCAATTCTTGGACTTCAGTTAGTATAATAAATCTGAGGAAATTGACATTATATTATTATTTTGATGTTAATAACACGACTTTTTGTGCGATCGCTTTTTAAATGATCAGGTTTGATTGTGGCACATTTGCTGCTTGATCAATAACATATAGGAGGGGGGAAACACTTAAGATAACAGCACATACTATCTTGAGAAAAAAATATAGATTATAATATCTGGGACTATTCAACAAGAAAACAGTCTGATCATAACCTGACAAGCTCCAGCTAATTAAGTGATCGTTGTTGATCAATAGAAGGCAGTATAATCAGAATTACTGCAAGAAAAGCTTGAAAAGGATAAAGTCACTTGTTGAAAAATGCAGATACAAAAACGCAAATGCAGTTGGAGGAATGGGCTAAGCAGAGGCAAAGGTCATTTAAAACAATAAATATAGTACAATATTAATTTTTCCCCCCAGGGAGTTTCCAAATTTGGGGTTTATTTGGAATTGCTGCCTGGTGGTCATTCTAGATTGGATCCAGGAAAGAGTTAAAGATGTTAACTCTTTTTTCAACACATTTTTCAATGTCTCACCAATGTCTTACCAAGAGCCAGCAGTTCGGCAGTTCGATTCTCATCAGGCTCAAGGTTGACTCGCCTTCCATCCTTCCAAGGTGGGTAAAATGAAGACCCATATTGTTGAGGGCAAATAGGCTGACTCTGTGAACCGCTTAGAGAGTGCTGTAAAAGCACTGCAAAGCGGGATATAAGTCTAAGTGCCATTGCTATTGCTTTTTAGTGCTTTTTGCTTTTTGTTCTAACTGCCCTGAAAACAGTGACTTATGACCATTTTTCACACTTACACGATCAAAATTTGGATGCTTGAAAACCAGTTCATATTTATGACGGTCGCAGTACCCCAGGGTCGTGTGATCCCCTTTTGCAACCTTCTGACAAGCAAAGCCAATGGGGGGGGGAGCCAGATTCATTTAACAACCATGTCACTAACTTAACAGTTGCAGAATGACTGTGGCAAGAAAGGTTGTAAAATAGGGCAAAACTCACTTAACAACTCTCTCACTTAGCAACAGAAATGTTGGGTAGTCGTAGTTGAGGACTACCTGTAGTGTCTATTATATTTCTTTCTGAATCCTTTCTTTTCTCATTCTAAACTCAAGGCAATTCTATTGTCTTGATGATTAGGGGACTGGAGGCTAAAACATACAAAGAACAATTGCAGGAACTGGGTATGTCTAGTTTAAGGAAAAGAAGGACATGGGGAGACATGATAGCAGTCTTCCAATATCTCAGGGGTTGCCACAAAGAAGAGGGGGGTCGACTTATTCTCCAAAGCACCTGAAGGCAGAACAAGAAGCAATGGGTGGAAACTAATCAAGGAGAGAAGCAACTTAGAACTAAGAAGGAATTTCCTGACAGTTAGAATAATTAATCAGTGGAACAGCTTGCCTCCAGAAGTTCTGAATGCCCCAACACTGGACGTCTTTAAGAAGATGCTGGATAGCCATTTGTCTGAAATGGTATAGGGTTTCCTGCCTAGGCAGGGGGTTGGACTAGAAGACATCCAAGGTCACTTTTAACTCTGTTACTCTACTCTACTCTACTCTACTCTACTCTACTCTACTCTACTCTACTCTACTCTACTCTATTCAAGGGAAAACACTTCACAATCTTTTGTGTGTGTGTGTAATTTGGGATGAAAGTGGTGCTTATTTTAAAGAAGCCACATTTTCAGAATTATTCATTTCTTCTTTTTAAAAAAAATTGACCTGATGGTTTTGCCTTGCTACCAATTAATTAGCCAACATCCCATTTAAATACACTTTTGAGGCATCTTCCCTTTGCCCAATATAGCAGCAACTATTATGGGAGTGCTTATAAGCTTCTCTCAGAGTGATTTCACTCTTCAAATAGGAGCTTGCTTCTTCTTCTTCTTCTTCTTTTTAATAATGATGGAATTTGAAAAAAAAAATGGAATTAATGTGCACCGCATATAATGTGTTGTAAAACAGGCAGTACATCATTATCATCTCCGACTCAGAGCCATTTTAACTATAATCTCAGTATTTGGAAAGCTCAGCTAATTAACAACCTGGTGTTACTGCAGAGATGAGATTGTCATGTTATTTGAAGTGCTTTTCAACATCCTCTTTGCATGCTAGCTACTAAATTTGCCAACGGTAGCCAGCATTTGAAGAAGAGCAAATTATATAATTTTTATGAGTCCAGTGAAATGAAAAGAATGATTCTAATTTGATTAAAAATTAAAATTTACATTTTAATAAAGTTTCTGGTTTTTTAAAATACCTCTTTGCAACTACTGGGCTCATTAATTAATCCAGGAATGGCAAGACTTTTGTTTTAAGATTAAAAGGGTTAATTATATTAATTGCAAGAACACCGTTTGAAAGGACTGGGCTACTGTCCCAAAACCTGTACTGAAAAATAAAAATTCTTAGAGTAGAAGGCAATCTCTGCTTTGTCTTCACACTCCTCATAACCCCTTATGCTTTGGTCATTTCCTATGTAGACTACTGCAATGTGTTCTACATGGGGTTTCCCTTAAAGACCAGACAGCTGTTGCCAGAGTTCAGGGAGACTAGTAATTCATATCCCCATAATCTACCTGCTACATGGTTTGTACAAGTTGCTTGTAAAGGTAAAAAGGTACAAGAGTCCCTGCGGATTTTACTCTGCTAGTCATTGTTAACTTTAGAGGACGGTGCTCATCTCTATTTCAAGGCCATTGACAGAGCAATAAATGACTGAAGACATATCCGTGGTCATGTAGCCAGCATGATGTCAGGGAGTGCTGTTACCTTTCCACCAAAGTGGTACCTATTTATCTACTCACATTTGGATGCTTTTGAACCGTTAGGTTAGCAGGAGCTGGGGTGAGGATAGGGGCTCATCCTGTCATGTGGCGTTTGAGTCTTGAACCTGGGCTGTCAGCTTTCCAGCTGACAAACCCAGTATCTTAACCACTCAGCCACTGTGCCGCCTCACACTAGCTGCTAATGACTTCCTAGATGTTTTGATATTTTTTATCATACAATATTTAATAATATAGTATTACTAGCAGGATACCTGTGCTCTGCTACGAAACTATGTGATCGGGCTTGCTAAACCAACACTTACAGCTCAAAAATTAATGAGTAGTTAGGATCGGCTTCTCCTCTCCCCTTCTCTCCCTCAGGCTGGCCCCATAGATCCTCTCCTATCCCCTTCTCTCCCTCAGGCTTGCCCCACAGAGGCCTCTACACTCCTCTTCTCTCCCTGAGGATCACCCCATAAATCTTCTCTTATTTCCTTCTCTCCCTCAGGCTGGCCCCACAGAAGCCCCTCCTATACTATCCCCTTCTCTCCCTCAGGCTTGCCCCACAGAGGCCTCTCCTCTCCCTGAGGCTCACCCCATAGATCTTCTCCTATCTCCTTCTCTCCCTCAGGCTTGCCCCACAGAAGCCTTTCCACTCCCCTTCTCTCTCTCAGGCTTGCCCCATTGATCCTCTCCTATCCCCTTCTGGCCCTCAGGTTTGCCCCATAGATCCTCTCCTGTCACCTTCTCTCCCTCAGGCGTGCCCCATAGAGCCCCCTCCTCTCCTCTTCTCTCCCTGAGGCTCGCACCATAGATCTTCTCCTATTTCTTTCTCTCCCTCAGGCTTGCCCCACAGAAGCCCTTCCTATCCTATTCCCTTCTCTCCCTCAGGCTTGCCCCATTGATCCTCTTCTATCCCCTTCTCTCCCTCAAGCTTGCCCCACCGGGGCCTCTCCTATCTTATCCTCAGTCATCGAATGAGTGGCCATTAAGCCAGGACTACATGTAACCAGCCCTACATGACAACTAGGCTAAAAAGTGGGGTTTGAATTACATTCAGACTTGGCTTTGATTTTATATTCTGGAAGAAAAAGAGGCAGAATTGAAGGATTCATCTTTATTTTTCAAAAAGCATCAGACCTGCAGTATTTTAATGTAGCTTAAATGACAGACTGCTACCATTGCATCATTCTTTAGACTGTATTCCTTATAATCTTGATTATAATTGCTACTACATATTGCTTACTAATTTTTGCCTGTATCTATTTCCATGTATTAATTCAACATATATTTAGGGAGTGAAGTTTGCTATATAAATTAATCCTTTTAGCTGGAAGATTTATGCTGCTTTTGTGTGTCTCCGGTTGCTTGGGAAAGTTACTCAGATTTAACATAATTGTTACCTATATGTTTTCTAGGGTGGTAATTGAACCCTGAAAGCTTAGTTCACTGCCTAAGAACAGGAGAACAGGTTATTTGATAGAAGCTAACTAGAAAGTGAAAGAATTGCACTCTTCAACATAATCAGTATGTTTCAGGACCAGCCTCAGGATTGATGTTCCTGGAAAAAACTTCGAAATCTTTTAGAAATCCCTATTCTATACTTTAAGGCAGGAGACGCGGTGGCTCAGTGGCTAAGACACTGAGCTTGTCAGTCAGAAGGTCGGCAGTTCAGCAGTTCGAATCCCTAGTGCTGCGTAACAGAGTGAGCTCCCATTACTTGTCCCAGCTTCTGCCAACCTAGCAGTTCGAAAGCACGTAAAAAATGCAAGTAGAAAAATAGGGACTAGCTTTCGTGGGAAAGTAATAGCATTCCGTGCACCTTCGGAGTTTAATCATGCCGGCCACATGATCACGGAGACATCTTCGGACAGCACTGGCTCTTCGGCTTTGAAAAGGAGATGAGCACCGCCCCCTAGAGTTGGGAACGAGTAGCACATATGTGCGAGGGGAACTTTTACCTTTACCTTTATAATTTAAGGCAGGGCTCTCCAAACTTGGCAACTTTAAGTTTTCTGTACTTCAACTCCAACAATTTATCTGCCAGCCATGCTCACTGGGAAATTCTGGGAATTGAAGTCCCCAAGTCTTAAAGTTGCCAAGTTTGGAGATCTCTGCTTTAAGGCGTCTTGCCTTTTTTGAATTTTTAGTGTAGGTGAACATGGTGCCCATCATTTGTGCATAGTCTGCTGGAAGACTCAAACCCAAACAATTTTGGATCTGTATCAAATGTTGTGCTGAGAGATATGGCTTTGAATAGACTCAAAAAAACAGCATTGCTAATCATTAATGCTGATGAAAAGGAATAATAGAACACAGACAGAAACATTGAATTTGGAAAAAGACATGGAAGAACAAAGAACTTCATATAGTATGCTAAAAGGATGCCAATGGATAAACAGTAACTCACTCCAGAAAATCAAACTTCTTTTCTCTCCTCTCCTCTCCTTTCCTTTTCCTTTCATTCCCTTTCCCCTTCCTTCCTTCCTTCCTTCCTTCCTTCCTTCCTTCCTTCCTTCCTTCCTTCCTTCCTTCCTGTCTCTTTCTTTCTCTTCCTTCCTTTAGAAAGTTCTAATAAAGTGTATATATTTTATCTGACCACAACTTCTGACTTCCTGGCAGTTTCCCCATTAACTTTGGTTGTGCGAAGCAGACAAGGAAGATTGCAAATGGCAATCACATGAATTGAGACACTGAGTTAGTTGGAAATCTGAGCCAAGTTGTGTACATGTGACTGATGGGATACGGCTACAGCCACAACTCTGGGGGTCCATCCTAAGTACCATTTAATTCACCACTGCCATAACTTTGAACAGTCCCGGGACAAGTTGTTGTTAACCTATTTTGCATTCATAAGATATTAAGACCTATGTACCGCAGATTGTCTACTGGAGCCTGTAAATAGCTTATGGCCTCTGTGTCTCCCTACACGGTTAACTGAGGAGCCGGTATTGAAAAACACTGGAACAGATTGAGAGAAAGAACAATTTATATTGGCATAATTTAAGTAGAGCAGAATTAGAGATATTGCACTAATTGATCCCAAACCCTGGATTATAATTAAACTAGCTGACAAGAGGAGAGCAATAGCAGTCATGAATAGGCAGGATTATGAAAAAGAAGTATTCAGTCAGTTATCAGACCAAGTTTCAAATATGTGCAGTGATCCCGTAAGAACTGCATAAGGAAATGAACATCTTACTGGAAGAAGAATTAACAATGGGACAGATAACACAAAGCATTTATAATTCTCTACAGAATGATAATCCACATGTTCCAGGCTTCCACATACATATCTAAAGACTTGATACCACTTCCTAGGAGATCTATAGCTTCATGAGGTAAATTTTTATAAGAACCCATTTTTCAATATGCAAGTTCCTCTTTAAAAAGTATATAACCTTTGTTCTAGGTTTTAGATTCTACTGAGTTAATTAACAAAACAGAGTCCTTATCAGTGGTGGTATTCAGCCAGTTCGGATCGGTTCGGGCAAACTGGTAGTGTCAACCTACCCCGGCTCTATGCCATCCTATTTAGCCACATTTGTTCTGCCCAAGGCTTCCCAGGAGCGTGAAGCAAACTCCTGGTCCCGACAAAAACCTCTTTTATTAATTTACTGTGAATTCTGTTCATTCACATCCAGCAAAGTCTTTCAAGGGAGGATTTACAGTCACAGACCTTCTCTGGCTTGGAGAGCTGACAGGCCGATATCTGCAAAACTTGGCAAGGAATCTCAGAGAGTCACGAAACCAATTAAGCAAACTGATTGTCTCCTGCAAACTCCACTCCCCCTTCGCTCCTCTTTTATTTCCTCTGGGAGGGGCCATTCATCATCCAACTGTGGCCTTACTCCCAAATTGACCCCTGTTCTTTAGCTTTTTTCTTCGTCTGGCAACTCTGCACATGTGCACACTGGGAACAGGCTCCAGCTGTTCGTCTGACTCTCTGATGTCTGACTCTGAAGGCAACTGATAACTGGCATATGGCTCTGCCCCCCTCTCTGCCTCCAACACAGAGCCCTCATCAGAGCCTTCCCCAGACTCCAGGACTGGCTCATGTTCCTCCCCAACCTCCTCACTGTCCGAATCTGCTGCCAGCTCTGCTAGCGGGTCCCAACAACGTGTTCTAAGCCATGTGCATGCGTGCAAGTCATGTGCGAGAGCAAAGTGCATACGTGGAAGGTACATGTGCTCACAAAGCAAGCGTGCACACACATGTGGTCGCAGTTTTTGTGCACAGCGAACCGGTGGTAAAATTATGTGAAACTCACCACTGGTCATTACAATACATTAAATAAAAAGAATGAAACACTAGATGTATATTCAGTGTATAAGTATCCCACAAGAGGATTTTGACAAACTGGGGATATTTCAGAGAAGGGCAGAGACGATGGCCTGGATTAATAATACCTGATTGCCCATATACCATGTTTCCCCGAAAATAAGACTAGGTCTTATATTAATTTTTGCTCCAAAACATGCATTGGGGCATTTTCTGGTTAGGTCTTATTTTTGGAGAAACATGGTACTAAATGCATCCATCTGACTGACAATCTTAATTGGGGCTTATTTTGGGGGGTAGGGCTTATGTTACGAGCATCCAGAAAAATCATGCTAGGACTTATTTTCCACTTAGGTCTTATTTTCAGGGAAAGAGGGTAGGTTGTAAAGTATGGAAGGAGAAGAAATTTTGGTAATAAACTACCAGGCGGTGGATATGGGATTTATTTCATCCATAACTTTATTTCATCCATAACTTTCCACCTATTAAATTCAGTGTTTCTATCCTAAAACAAATTGTTGATTAGAAAATATATTCAATAATAACCTAAACCAAAGCTGTTCAATATTGAGGGGGGCTGGGGGCCATAGTCCAAATATTGTTTGGACAAGGACCAAAATCACATTTGCATTCATTTCACTTAAAATAGAGATAAATACCTTCCGCTATGTATTTAATGATTTCCATCTTCTGTCACATTAAAAACAAAACAATCTTATAAAAATGACAACTGACCATTAAGAATTTCTAGTGATCCCTGAAGCTATTGAAATCAGATTGTGATTTGTAATGCAACCATGACTGGTATTAATAAAAGTTCTAAAAAGATTTTTAAAAATAAGGTATTGAAGCTTGTCCTTCACATATACAGTATAAGTTTGGCTTTAGGCTTTTAAATTATAGAATACAAATTTCAGAGGTTTTTTTTTGGGGGGGGAGTAATAGATGCATTTCAAGTGAATTGAAATAATAAATCCTAAGGCTATTGGCTTTGTTAAAGTTGACCTATTTCAAATTGAAATACATCCTCAAGTCTTGTTGGCTACTCCTCATTTTACCATTATTTTGAGTATATGTGCAGCTGGAGAGAGGAGGGGAGAGAAGGAGAATGCAGAACAAGGAGATAGGCAGGCATCATTCAAAATTCTCAATGGCCAGCAAAATTAAGAAAAAAAATCAAACATAGATAAATTGGACACAATTTTCAACTTAAGGCGCTAAGGGTGCCAAACTATGGTTTGTAGGAACAAAGCATTTCAGATAATAGAACTGTGAATAATAAGTGTTCTGTTATATTTATTTCTACAAAGCCTCCCTCTTGCTGACAGAGGCATAGTAGAGAAAGGGAGGGAATCACCAACATTGTTAGTGTACTTTATGTCTGGTTGATAGCCTGAGGCAGCCTCTCCAGTAGGCACAAAACTCAATTTTAAATAATTTTAGAAGATCTGTGTTTATTTTCATTCTTTGATTTGAACTTTTGAGGAATAAAGACGTTGAATATGCTATGATAATAGGCATATTTTTTTTCCCTCAGGGCTTCCTTTTCTACAAAATACTTTCCGCTTCTAAAATCATCTCCGTGGTAAAGAATTTGTGAATTGGTCTCTGATTAGTATTCTGTGTTTGAGAGGTTTATAAAGATAATGGAATTCCACATCCCCTCTTCAAGGAAGGTGGAAGGAAAACGAACCCCTATTTCTTTAGATGGTGTGAAATGAATGCAGTTCAATGCTGGTTGTAAGTACTGACCTACAAAACTCTAGATATTAAATTGACAATACAACAGCTCAATCACATTTTGCCAAAGGTGTTGTGATAAAAGGAGGGACAGAATAAAACATTTTTATTTGTCAGATAATTTGAGCAAAAGAAAAGTCTTCATCCCTTGAGGACAATGAAGCTCAAGGACACTTTTCTACAGTGTCTTACCAAGGGGACATGGACCAGGGGTGTCAAACTCAAGGCCCGGGGCCTGGATCTGGCCTGTGGGGTGCTTAGATCTGGCCCACATGGCCACTCTGGAAACAGCAAGGGACTGAGGAAACGGTTCCACCACAAAACCGCGGAGGACAAAATCACGCTCGACGAAAGCGCGCATTTGACGTCATCACAGCGCGACGAAAACATCGCGCTGTGATCGAAAAATGTAAAAATAAAGCAAAAACCTTACCTTAACCCCCCCAAACCTAACCCTAAACCTAACCCTAAACCTAACCCTAAATCTAACCCTAAACATAACCCTTAACCTAACGCTAAACCTAACCCTAACCCTTAACCTAACCCTAACCCTAACCCTTACCTTTATGTGAATCGGCTTGCTTTAATTTTATTTTTATTTCAATTTTTAATTTTTTTTTGTCGCTCTGTGATGATGTCAAATGCGTGCTTTCGTCAAGCACGATTTTGTCCTCCGCGGTTTTGACGGGTCACGGAGGAAACAGCCCATGGTGTCTCTGTCAGTGAAAACAGAGCTCAGGAGGGCCGCGTGCTCCATTTTCGCTGGCAGAGGGTTGCAGGAGGTTGTCACAGCCGAAAATGGAGCTCAGGATCCCATTTTCTCTGGATGGATGCTCAAGCCACCACAGACACCCCTGACACAAGTGACATCGAACTGGCCATGCCCACCCTAGTCACGCCCATTCTGTTTCCCCCCCCCCCAAGGTCCAACACAACCCTGATGCGGCCCTCAACGAAATCGGGTTTGACACCCATGAGATGGAGAGTCTACTCCCAGTTATAGACAATAGAGGTGGTACTTCTGCCAGGCATGCTATGTTAAATTTCAGTTAAGCTGATTTATTGCTCATGCCTAAATGCAAGAATCTAGTCAACTAGAAGTCATCACTAAATTGTCACTAAAGAAGGGATTTAATGGGATTTAAGAAGGGATGGATTGGGATCACTGGTGGGAACATTCCAGGCTGATTGCTCTCTTGACTCCACCCCCAGGTTGACTCCACCCCTACTCCTACAGCTTCTGATGATCACGAAGAGGTGTGTGTTGAGCTGGTTCATTGCTGCAAGGATGCCAGTCACCTCCCTGGTGGCTGGTGGTGTGGGACAGTAATAGTGCAGGGGAAACAAATGTGTCTCCAAGTCGGTTTCAACTTCTGGTGAGTGTCTCCTGAAGCTTTCTTGGTAGCACTTTTCAAAAGTGGTTTGCCATTATATACACCAAAGCTTTGAACTCCTTGGTGTTCTCTGAGGTCAGTTGTTTTCTTGCAGACATTTCATTATCCAAATAAGTTACCTCTAAAGTTGGGTTATACAATGTCTACAAGAAAACCACCAGGCTCAAAGAACACAAAGGACCCCACAGTTCAACTCTGAGCTACAAATGTTCCCTTCTGTTGGTACTATATACCCAAGCTTTGGAATTTGGCTGTTTATTGGGAATTGTGATTGAATTGTATTAGGGAATTGGCAGTGATGGGTTTCAATTTTTTTTAGAACCTCTTCTGTAGGTGTGGCCTGCTTTGTGGGAGTGGCTTGCTGGCCATGTGACTGGGTGGGAGTGGCTTGCCAGCCATGTGACTGAGTGGGAGTGACTTGAGTAGGTAGGTAGGTAGGTAGGTAGGTAGGTAGGTAGGTAGGTAGGTAGATAGATAGACAGACAGACAGACAGACAGACAGACCGACCGACCGACCGACCGACCGACCGACCGACAAATATGGTTGCCAGTAACATTCTCATGATTTGAAAACATTTCCCCTAAAAGAGGAAAGATACATTGCACATTCTCAGGAGCATATATTTGCACTCACAATTAAGAGCCAAAACTCTTGACTCAAATTAAACTTTGAGAAAAAAAGGACATACCAGTCCAAGTAAATTAAGTTAGGAAACCTCTAATCTGACGTTGATTCCAGTATGCCTCCCTAATAGTTACACAAACTATGTAGCTCAGCATTATAATTACTAGCATTTGTTATTCTGGGGAAGTAAAAATGTGATTTAAAAAACCTGCAAAGGGAATAAATACCAATAGACTGCACATATAATACATATCTTGGTAAGCCCCAAAGAAAAACTACAACATTTAGGAATAGAACACTGTAATTGGGGCTGGTGTTTTTAACATTCCAGTCATCCAATTTAGTAACCATAAGAGAAGGGTTTTTGGTAAAAGTAATCCTTAACAAAGTAAAGGTGCTAGTCGTTCCCAACTCTAGGGGGCAGTGCTCATCTCCATTTCAAAGCCCATGTGTCAGCACTGTCCAAAGATGTCTCTGTGATCATGTAGCCAGCATGACTAAACATCGAAGGCGCACAGAACACTGTTACCTTCCCACCAAAGGTGGTTCCTATTTTCCGAAAGCATTTTTACGTGCTTTCAAACTGCTAGGTTGGCAGAAGCTGGGACAAGTAACAGGAACTCACTCTGTTATGCAGCACTAGGGATTTGAACTGCCAAACTGCCGACCTTTTTGATCAACTTAGCCATTGAGCCACTACGACCCTCTGTCCTTAACTTAACTGGTTATTTAATTACCACCTTCTGCATTTGCGACAGCCATGGAGTACAGCCAAACCACCCCTCCAATGGCTGAAAAATGACAATATAGCTCCCAAATTCATCACGCTATATTAATTTATTCCAAAATTTGTTATTCCGCTCTGGGCGGGGGAATACTGTGGCAGTAAGACACCACTAACACCCTGGGGTGTGTGTTCTGTTAAGATACAGCCTGTTGTGCCTTAAAATGGCTTCTACTGCACTGCCGTAAAATTGCTTCTACTGTACAACGCAGTGGAGTGGTCATGGTAACGGCTTCACAGTACTCCGCAAGGGGCTCCCTCTGGTAAAGTGGAAAATCCAACATTAGAAATTATGTTTGGTCTGGACATTTCCCCCCTATAAATAAATACCCAGGCAACACCAGATTATCATCTAGTAAAGTAATAAACACGGCTTAGTGGAATGGGCAAACCAGTCATTGTGAGCCAAGTTTCTAGAACACATGAATGCTGAAGGAAGGATAGTAGCAATACTCCTTTTAAACCACAGATTATAGCACATGAACATATAGGTTCTCTCTCTCTCTCTCTCTCTCTCTCTCTCTCTCTCTCTCTCTCTCTCTCTCTCTCTCTCTCTCTCTCTCTTTCTCTCTCTCTCTCTCTCCCTCCCTCCCCCCTTCCTCCCTCCCTCTCTGTAGAAATTCTGCCTGACAGAAGTTGATCTGAATTGATCTTTATCTCAAATGAAATGACTCGTCTATTTGGAAGTATACACTGAGTATAACCAATTTTTCCCCCGAAGGCGAGTATGCAAATACTTGCAGCTCAAGCATTATTGAATTTAGTCTTTCTTGGGAACAAGCCTCTCCTCCATACATCTTATTCTATTCAGACAGATTTCTTTTCACGCACAACTGAATCCCCAAATGCAATCCTGTATCTGCCTAGAAGTGCAAAGGCATTGTCTTACTCGCACATCTTGAAGGAAATGTTCTCAATTTTAGTTATTCTGAACTATGTGTACCTTCTTATCTAAGCTACTTGCCCTCCACTTGAGACATATCTTGGTTCTCTGTGCACAGTACTCCAAGCGCACGAAAAGAGGATTTTTATTACATAGCCTTTGAATGGATATAACTTGTGCGTTCTCTGAAAAGGACTAGTATCTCAGCCTTTAGAAGTGCGCCAGGCAGAAAACAGAGTATCGATGCTTAATTTAAAGCAAAGTTTTCCAAACTTGGCAACTTTAAGATGAGTACTTTTCAACTTCCAGAATTCCCCTGCCGGCATACAGAACTGTTTAACTGGCCTTAAAAAGATTCTCCCACTGATTTATAGAAATATATCCTATAATCAAGAATTATTTATTATTAAAGGCAAATGTGTCACCATTCCTTACCATTCCCCCTAAAAAGGGGGAATCAGGTTAAGATTGTGCAAAAGAATAGCACTGCAATTTAGTAAACAAAATTAAAAGTATAAACATGACATACAAAACAACAAGAAGGCACAAGGGAGAGAGCCTTGAAACAATTGATTTTTATCATGTCTTCCCTAATATTAATTAATCCTGCTTTACTGAATATTAACTGAGTGAATTCATTATTCAACTCCAATTCAAATAAGTGATGCTTTTGGCATTTAGATTTGCCAATAATGACACCTACTGGAGATCCCCAGAATTGTGTTTTTCAACCTATGTTTAAGATAATGCAACAATTGCCCGCTTGATTGGCACCTAGACCTTCTCCAAGATTTTATCCACTTAGCATCTCATTCAGCGGTGTCCAACCTTGGCAACTTAAAGACCTGTGGACTTCAACTCCCAGAATTCCCCAGTTTAGCCAGGCTCACGTTGATGTTCCCAGAACTCAAATTCTAGAAATTGGAGAACATCCCTGCCCATATATTTATTTTATTTATTAAATTTCTATACTGCCATCTCACATAGGTATATGTAAATCACTGACTCATCATGAAATCTCCAGAACCATAAAAACTAAAAATTTGAAATTTGGCACATATGTTCCTCTTGACTTCTAGGTGCTCTCTAAAAAAGGATTTTTCGAAATGACTATTAGATCATTGGTCTAATTTCTTATATAGTAATTAACATGTTCTGATGCTAAGGAGTTCTACTCCCACTCCCCATCTGAAAAGAACTCTGTTCCAACTGCCAGTTGCCTTATATTAACATGCTCTGATGCTAAGGAGTTCTACTCCCCCTCCCCACCTGAAAAGAACACTGTTCCAACTGCCAGTTGCTTTATATTAACATGCCCTGATGCTAAGGAGTTCTACTCCCCCTGCCCACCTGAAAAGAACACTGTTCCAACTGCCAGTTGACTCACATTCCGTTACCTCAGTTCAATCTGGCAAAAGTTCCACTCCTTCACTCAGGAGCGGTCTGGCCCTCCTTACAGTACTAAATGTCAGTATCTCGCCAAAATGTCTACGCCTTCCACCTATGGAACTCCTTCTGGACTCAAGGCAGCAGGAGCAATATTCCCTTATGTGTTTCAATCACCGACCACCACTGAGCCAACAAATTGAACTGGAGTGACCTGGATTTCTCCTGCATTGCCCGGTCACATAGTTTCATCGCAAAGCACGGGTATCCAGCTAGTAAATATACAATGATGAGGAAGATTAAACTCAGAGGGACTGACCAAAACAGAGATCTGGAGTTCTAGATGAATGTCTCAAGGATTTCAAAGTATTTGCTGATCCAATACATACCACCGTGAAAAAGGTAATTTCTGTTTCTCTGTGTCTGTTATAAAAGATTCTCTTCTCATAATCCTTTACTATTTTTTAAAATCTTATGCATAAAAAAACCTGACATAGTTTATATCTCGTTAACATACAAAGCAAAAACCCACATTAGGAAAAGAGGAAAAAACCTGCTCCACTCAAGCATGTTACCCCCCCCCCATTAAAAGATCCTTCATTTATTTTTAAAAAAATGTTTCCTTCCTCCCCAAAATGTTGCTACTTAGCAAAAGTGCAGGCAACATTAATAATAATTTGTACATATTTGTTTTTCTTTTAAAAAAGAGAATAGCTTTCTTTTTTCCCCAATACATTTTTAATGCAAATAAAACAAACATAGACATATACATCTAAATAAAAAAAGAATGAAAAAAATGGGGGAAAGCTAATATTACAGTGCACCCCCATCCCCTGGAGACCCTGGTTTTTCCCTTTATATTTCTTCGTCTATAACAACTAAAAACTATTCAACATATTGCAATTGTGCCCTTATCTCCTCCAAAACAACATATATTCTTGAGTAGGTTTATTCCTTTTGCCTTCCACCAACACTGTTTTTATAAAATTCCCCATATTTCATTATAATTGTTTGATTTAATCATCCCTTTTTTAAAAATTTAATTTCTCTTGTTAATTTATCATTTGTTTCCATACTCCAAATTTCATTATACCACTCATTTCTTTGAATATCCCAATTTCGTCCCCAATATTTAGCCATCACTAATCTAGCACCCATTATCAAATTTAAAATCAATTCCTTTTTTGTTTCATTTATATCCCGTTTTTCCAGCAGCAGAGAATAGCTTTCTTACCTAAAATTGGTTCCTTGACAGGTTAGCTATTCATTCACCCATTAAGAAAAAGGAGTGTGCACACTGGATTTCTGACAATATTTCTAACTCAGCTTATAGTCAGCTAGAAATGACTCCTTTAGGGGATGCGATTCTGCAGCAGCTTAAGGATGCTGGAACTGCCAGCCAGAAATGATCTGCACTCCAGCGGTTCGAGCCCAGCTCCATGAGAAGGGATAAGCTCCCGCTGCTTGCTCCCGCTGCTTGCTCCCTGGCTCCTCCCCACTCAGCAGTTCATGCAATATTGCAAGTAGATAAATGGGTACCACTTTGATGGGAAACACCTAGCTATGTTTGTGTGTGTGTGTGGAGAACTGAAGCTGGCACTGGACCCAGCTGGATGCAAGACAACACAACACAAGTCAAGGTGAAGGAAGATTGATGGAGGAGCCGGCTATTCGAACGCCACTAATCAGCTGGTATAAGTTATTCAGCCCCTGTGATGCACAGAAGCAGTAAACACTATTCTGATGTTCTGACCTAGGCTTCCCAAGAGCATGAAGCAAACTCATTTTCCCAACAAAAACCCCTTTTATTAATTTACTGTGAATTCTGCTAATTCACATCTAGAAAAGTCTTTCAAGGGAGGATTTACGGTCACAGACCTTATCTGGCTTGGAGAGCTGACAGGCCCATATCTGCAAAACTTGGCAAGGAGTCTCGGAGAGTCATGAACCAATTAAGTGAACCAAATGTCTCCTGCAAACTCAACTCCCCTTTTGCTCCACTTTTATTTCCTCTGGGAGGGGCCATTCATCGTCCACCGCCTTACTCCCAAGTCAACCCCTGTTCTTTAGCTGTTCCCTTCGTCTGGCAACTCTACTCACAGAGCCCTGTGCTGGCAGAGTTCAACGCAGCCCTGTGCTGGCAACTCCGACACAGAGCCCTCATCAGAGCCTTCCCCAGACTCCAGGACTGGCCCATGTTCCTCCCCAACCTCCTCACTGTCCGAATCTGCTTCCAGTTCCGCTGGCTGCTGGAGAGCCACAACAATGGTCCAACCTTGTGATCAATAATATAAAATAGTTTAGAAGCTAACTGTGTCCAAGAACTAGATTTTCTTCCTTCGTGGGCCACACAGTAATATAAAATAAGATGGACGGCACTTGGTCAATACTAAGTCCCCCAAAATATTCTGTGATATTCACTCTGTTCTACAGTGAGACCAATAGCAAAGAACAAATTGACACCATTCTTTAGCATCCTTCCAGTATAAAGTAGGCCAAAACACAAACATGTGATTATAGCTAGTCAAGGCACTGGAAGATGCTCTCTCTGTTGACAAGAAAAAAACCTGAAAACAAGCAAAAAGCTGAAGGAGTAACTTTTTGCTTCCAAGGGAGGCCAAAACCAGGAGTATTAGATTTCAGGGACTGAGAAATCAGCCATTAAATCAGAGGGATTATAGCAACCAGATTATCCTAGTCACATTGTCATAGAAGTAGAGCAGGAGTTTTCAAGCTCAGAGATAGCAGAACTCCTTAAAACGATAAAAAATGAATTTCTTTGATCCATCCCCCATGAATAGAATTATGGTTGGGCAACACACACACACACACACACACACAAGGTAAAAGGTTCCCCTCGCACACATGTGCTAGTCGTTCCCAATTCTAGAGGGTGGTGCTCATCTCAGTTTTAAAGCAAAAGAGCCAGTGCTGTCCAAAGACATCTCCGTGCTCATGTGGCCGGCATGACTAAATGCTGAAGGTGCACGGAATACTGTTACCTTCCCACTGAAGGTGGTCCTTATTTTTCTACTTGCATGCTTTCGAACTGTTAGGTTGGCAGAAGCTGGGACAAGTAACGGGAGCTCACTCCATTACACGGCGCTAGGGATTCGAACCGCCAAACTGCCAGCCTTTCTGATCAACAAGCTCAGTGTCTTACTCACTGAGCCACCGCATTCACACACACACACACACATACATACACTTTACTTTTTAAAATAATTAATAATTTTAATCTATATATTCCATGCAACAATGATGGAGTCATAGGGCTTTCTCTAAATGATTTCCCTGGAAATAACACATGCAGGCATACATGTTAAAGCCTTTTCAGTGGGAAGGGTTGCTTACTTTTGCATAATCCCCAAAAATGTGTTTCATTTTGAAGACAGTTACATTCCTGTTGTTGTTTTTTGTGCCTGCGCGCCGAATGCCAACAGCAACCCACCCTGGGTGAGGTCGACAGTAGACAGTGTAAGGTTAAAGTTTTGGGGTTTGGGGGAAGAAACCACAGAGTTAGGTAGAGCATTCCAGGCATTGACCCCTCTGCTGCTGAAGTTGTATTTTCTGCAATCGAGTTTGGAGCGGTTGACCTTAAGTTTGTATCTATTGTGAGCTCGTGTACTGTTGCGGTTGAAGCTGAAGTAGTCGTTGACAGGTAGGACGTCGTAGCAGGTAATTTTATGTACTACGTTTAGGTCAGACCGAAGGCGGTCTGTTTTTCCATAATGTTTTTCCATAAGCTCTGCCTCAATATCATTAGTCTTTTGTTAATGGTTTTTTTCCCCAGTATTTCATCTAACATCATTTGGCATACTGTGATCTTCATCAGATTTTGAATAATCATCCCCTGAAAATTCATAGGAGGGAGGAAAAGAGAGACAGAGATATGAAAAAGGATGGTGGAAGGAGGAGGATAGTCATAAAAGGAGACAGAGATTATACATAGATGATAGAGATAGATAGACAGAGAGATAGACAGACAGACAGACAGACAGACAGACAGACAGACAGAGAGACAGACAAAAAGGAGGGGCAATAGTCATAAAAGGAGAGAGAGAGATTATACATAGACATAGAGACAGACACACACAGACCCACACACACAGACACACACACACACACACACACAGACACACACACATATATGTAGATTTGTAGATTTTCATGGGTGTAGTTATGCTGGTCTTGTTGTATTCGGATCTTTTCCTGTGTAAGATTGAGATTCTCAATCTTACACGAGAAAAGACCCAAATACAACAAGACCAGCATATATATTATTAACATAGATAGATGATAGATAGATAGATAGATAGATAGATAGATAGATAGATAGATAGATAGATAGATAGATAGATAGATAGATAGATAGATGATAGATAGATAGATAGATAAAAAGGAGGGGGAGGACAGTCATAAAAGGAGAGAGAGATGATACAAAGATAGATGATAGATGATACAAAGATAGATGATAGATAGATAGGTAGGTAGGTAGGTAGGTAGGTAGGTAGGTAGGTAGGTAGGTAGATAGATAGATAGATAGATAGATAGATAGATAGATAGATAGATAGATAGATAGATAGATAGATAGATAGATAGATAGATAGATGATAGACAGACAGACAGACAAAAAGGAGGGGTGATAGTCATAAAAGGAGAGAGAGATTATACACAGACACACACACACAGACACACACACACAGAGAGACACACAGACACACACACACAGACACACACACACACACAGACACACACACACACACAGACACACACACACACATATATATATATATATTTGTAGATTTGTAGATTTTCATGGGTGTAGTTATGCTGGTCTTGTTGTATTCGGATCTTTTCCTGTGTAAGATTGAGATTCTCAATCTTACACAAGAAAAGACCCAAATACAACAAGACCAGCATATATATTATTAACATAGATAGATGATAGAGATAGATAGATGATATAGATAGATAGATAGATAGATAGATAGATAGATAGATAGATAGATAGATAGATAGATAGATAGATAGATAAAAAGGAGGGGAAGGACAGTCATAAAAGGAGAGAGAGATGATACAAAGATAGATGATAGATGATAGATGATAGATGATAGATAGATAGATAGATAGATAGATAGATAGATAGATAGATAGATAGATAGATAGATAGATAGGAGGAAGATAGAGTCATAAAAGGAGAGAGAGAGAGAGAGAGAATGCCAATCATTCACAAAATGATTACAACAAAAGACAGTGTGATTGCTTAGGAGTTTAATCACACTAATTTCAAGTATATTCCCTCAGACCTCAAAAAATCCTCTCTATCTGAGTGGAGGCACTACAGTGTATATCAAGCAGAAGCATAAATACATCATTTTACACTTGAGTTCACTGCGCTTGAGTGTCAGTACATTCCAGCTGTTCTTATTTTATAGAGTTTACCAGTTGTGGGCTCCCTTCCGTTTACAAAGAGCTATCCCCAGTACTGGATATATATGCAAATGCTTTCCTCCGGCATTTTTTTGCTTGCTGGAACCACAAAGGCCTCATTTAAATTGATAACAGGGATGTTGAAAAGGAGTCAGGGAGGTCAAGTCCCTCGCAATGCTTGGAAATTATTCAAAACTTTAAGAATAGGTGCTCGGTTTGAATGTATATCTCAGATCAGGAAATGTATTGTGAGATCATGATTTATTCAGAGGAACTCAGGCAAAGGGAGGGAAGAAGGCATGAGGTTATAAGCCTAATTGACAAATTAAAAATAAATAAACCCCAGGATTCAAATGATATCCTTCCCAAGGTTCTAAAATTGCCAGTCATCTGTGAGAAACCACACATCTTTCATAAAAGGTTGAATTAAGTGGCTCAAGATACAGAAGGATCTCGACAGAGTTGAACGTTGGGCGCTATCTGTCAAAATGACATTCAATGGTGAAAAAAGTAAAGTTCTACATTTAGGCAAGAAAAACGAAATGCACAGATACAGTATAGGTGGTACCTTGCTCAATAGTAGTAACTCTGAAAGGGATCTTGGAGTCCTAGTGGACAACCACTTAAATATGAGCCAGCCGTGTGCAGCAGCTGCCCAAAAAGCCAACACAGTTCTAGGCTGCATAAACAGAGGGATAGAATCAAGATCACATGAAGTGTTAATACCACTTTATAATGCCTTGGTAAGGCCACACTTGGAATACTGCATCCAGTTTTGGTCGCCACAATGTAAAAAGGATGTGGAGACTCTAGAAAGAGTCCAGAGAAGAGCAACAAAGAGGATTAGGGGACTGGAGACTAAAACATATGAAGAACGGTTGCAGGAACTTGGTATGTCTAGTTTAATGAAAAGAAGGACTAGGGGTGACATGATAGCAGTGTTCTGATATCTCAACGGTTGTCCCCAAAGAAGAGGGTGTCAAACTGTTCTCAAAAGCACCTGAAAGTAGAACAAGAAGCAATGGGTGGAAGCTAAGCAAGGAGAGAAGCAACTTAGAACTAAGGAGAAATTTCCTGACAGTGAGAACAATTAATCAGTGGAACAACTTGCCTCCAGAAGTTGTGAATGTCCCAACACTGGAAGTTTTTAAGGGGATGTTGGCTAACCATTTCTCTGAAGTGGTATAGGGTTCCCTGCCTAAGCAGGGGGTTGGACTAGAGAACCTCCAAGGTCCCTTCCAACTCTGCTATTCTATTCTATATATTGGAAAATAAGTAATATTAAAGTTTTTTTTAAAACAATAATGGGGACTGGGAGAATGGGCCAATTAGCTTAATATTAGAACGATAGAAATAACGATCAAAGAGAAATCACAGAAAATAACATGAAAAGGAATTATAGGTGGATCTCAATCTATGACCACAATTGAGCCCAAGATTTCTGTTGTTAAGTGAGACATTTGTTAAGTGAGTTTTGTTCCATTTTATGACCTTTTTGCTACAGTTGTTAAGTGAATCACTGCAGTTGTTAAGTTAGTAGCCTGGTTGTTAAGCGAATCTGGCTTCCCCATTGTCTTTGCTTGTCAGAAGTCGCAAAACCGTTTCACATGACCCTGGGACATTGCAGCCATCATAAATAAGAACTGGTCGCTAGGAGAAGAAAGAAACTGAATACGTCTTAATATGGGACTTGTTTTACCAATGGTTAATTAATAGACACAGAGGTTAGAAATTAAAGTGATTAAGAGAATGATTATATAAGAAAAGCTTTTTGGTATGGATAAGCCAATGGTACTATTATGTGATTATTTTCAATGATAGGTATATTATAATTACTATTATGTGCATCATTTTTCTTTGTTGTTCAAAACTAACTCTACTCAGACAATATGCTGTTCATATAGATATTATGTTATGTTATATTCTCTCTCTCTCTCTCTCTCTCTCTCTGTGTGTGTGTGTGTGTGTGTGTGTGTGTTTGTACATTCCAGCATAACTCTGGAATGCCTTGATCAATTTCAACCAAACTTGGTACACAGATGTCTTACTCTCTGGAAACAAATACTGTGGGGGTAAGACACTGCCTAACACCCCTTGGGAGGGCGGGTGTTCTGTTAAGATACAGCCTGTTGTGTCGTATTGCCATACTGACTTCTACTGTACAGCACAGTGGAGTTGCCATGGTAACAGCTTCACAGTACTCCACAAGGGAAATTATGTTTGGTCTGGACATTTTCCCCCTATAAATAAATACCCAGACAACATCGCTTTATCAGCTAGAATATATATAAAAATAAGAACCAGTTGGCAAGCATCTGAATTTTGAACCTGTTAGTTGGGGGGCAGAGATCGACCCCTAGGCCCCTAACATACGGGGTGCCGCAGGGTTCGGTCTTATCCCCCCTACTATTTAACATCTACATGAAACCGCTGGGCGAGATCATTCGGAGGCACAGGTTAAGATACCACCAATACGCGGATGATACTCAATTGTATCTGTCCGCCCCGTGCCAACTCAATGAAGCGGTGGACGTGGTGAGCCGGGGTCTTGAAGCCGTTAGGGACTGGATGAGGGCTAACAAGCTTGTACTCAACCCGGAGAAGACCGAGTGGCTGTTGTGTTTCCCTCCCAAAGATTCGACCAGTGTTCCATCGCTCAGGCTGGGGGGTCAAATTTTATACCCCTCAGAGAGGGTTCGCAACTTGGGAGTCCTCCTGGATCCACAGCTGAGTTTCGACCACCATCTGACGGCTGTGACCAGGGGGGCATTTGCCCAGGTTCGCCTGGTACGCCAGTTGCGACCCTACCTGAACCGGGAGGCTCTCACAACAGTCACTCGGGCCCTTGTGACCTCTAGGCTGGAATACTGCAATGTGCTCTACATGGGGCTGCCCTTGAAGAGCATCCGGTGACTTCAGCTAGTCCAGAACGCGGCCGCGTGAGTGATTGTGGGCGCACCTCGGTTCGCCCACATAACACCTATCCTCCGTGAGCTGCGCTGGCTACCTGTTGATCTCCGGGTGCGCTTCAAGGTGCTACTTACCACCTTTAAAGCCCTCCATGGTAGTGGATCTGCGTACTTGAGAGACCGCCTCCTGCCAATTACCTCCCTGCGACCTATAAGATCACATAGATTGGGCCTCCTCCGAATACCATCCGCCAGTCAGTGCCGACTGGCAACTACACGGAGGAGGGCCTTTTCAGTAGCAGCTCCGACCCTCTGGAACGATCTCCCCGTGGAGATTCGTACCCTCACCACCGTCCAGACCTTCCGCACAGCCCTCAAGACCTGGCTATCCCGTCAGGCCTGGGGATAAGATCACAATCTGTCCCCACCCGAATGAAGAATGAATGTTGAGTACTATTTTAACTCTTATGTATTGTTTTATGTTTATTGTTTATACCCCCCTCCCTATTTTATGTAAGCCGCCCTGAGTCCCCGCGGGGAAAAGGGCGGCCTATAAATATTAATAAAATACTAAAAAAAAAAAATACTAAAAAAAATCACATGCCAGAGACCAGCGGTGATTCTCAACTTCAGGAATATGGCCAACAAGATCTGGAAGCCAAATATAGGCTCTTGGCTGCATACAGAAGTCCAAGATGGCCAAGGTAGCCTTCTTAGCCTTCTTTCACTGTGCCTATGCGTCCCTCCTGGGCTCCGTTTTCAGCCGTGACAGCCTCCTGCAGCCATCTGCCAGCAAAAATGGAGCTCAGAAAGGCCACGCACAGCCCACCTGAGCTCTGTTTTTGCTGGCAGAGGGCTGCAGGAAGTCACCGTGGCAGAAAACAGAGCCCCAATGAGTGACATCAAGCTGGCCATGCCCGCCCTGGTCATGCCTACCCCAGATACCCCCACCCTCACCCCCGGCCCTCCAGGCCAAACACAACCCTGATGTGGTCCTCAATGAAATTCAGTTTGACACCCCTGCTCTAGACATTCGTTGGGGGCATCACTTTCTTTAGGACTTGCTGAATTTATTAACAGTTTCACTTATAACATAGCCTAATTTCCTCCTATAGACACTACACTCACCTTGATGCTTAGTCTCTGCCCTGTTCCTATCCATTAAACTTGTTTACTCTAAGGCAGGGGTGGGCTGCTGGGGGTTTGCAGAGATTTGGGAGAACCTCTAGCTAAGATTCTGTGCAGTTCAGAGAACCCCCAAATCCCACTCCTGGCAGGCCCCGCCCACCCCTCCCCTCCCAGGAACCCCCACACAGCCCATTTTGGATGCAGGTAAGTGGAGGGCACGCATGGAGGGTGAAAAACGGGCCTACCAGAAGTTTGGGCCCATTTCTGGCCTCCAGAGGCCTCTGGAGCTTGGGGAAGCCATTTTCGCCCTCCCGGAAGCTCGAGGAAAGCCTCCGGAGTCTGGGAAGAACAACCCCTCCCATGCCATGTTGCAGGAGGCCAACTAGGCCATGCCCACCATGGACATTCCCACCTAGAAAACGGGCAGAGAACCCCTTGCTAAAAAAAATTGAAGCCCACCTCTGCTCTAAGGATACGTTTGTAATTGTCTCCCTTGTTGTCTTGGGGATTCTGGGAGTTGAAATCCACAAGTCTCAAAGTTGCCAAGGTTTGGATACCCCTGAACGGCTCACTTTATCTGTACTTCCCTCCTTCGTAGATCACGTAATCTGCAAGCAAGCCACATATACATACCCAGAGAGAGCCTCAGTCAATTAGCCAATCAACCCTCCTTAAATGCAGCTGATTAGCAGCTGCACAAAATCCTTTCAGGGGACTCTACTTGGAAAACGTGAACTGCAATCCACGTTATCATCATAATAAAAGTGTTAATCTTGAAGTAGGCACGAGACCTTTTTCTCCTTCACCATCTCTACCTCTATATCACTTAAGCATCTCATTTTGTTCTGTAGGACATCTTTAGCTCCTGGCTTAAGGCCTTCTTCTTCTCCTGTTCTCAATACAATACTTTAAAAGGCAACCTTTCTTGGGTGTTCTGTAACATTATGTGTCACAAATCTGGAGAGATAAGCCAGACAATTATTTGTGGATTGTGTGTGATCAGCGCTTCTGATTAGATACCACGTGATTGTGCTTAAATTCCTATACTTTGGGGTAGCCCATGGGTTTCACATTTGAGTGACAATAGCTATAAATTATAAATTCACTAGCTCAAGTGTAAAGTGTTTCTGATTTTGACTAATTCCAGTAAAGCATAATTTAAGATAATGCAGTTTTTGATTTGAACTTTAAAAGATTGATCACAGCTGCTTTAAGACAGGAAGTGGATTATTTCAGTCTCCTGCAGACTCCGGAAGAAGGGGCAACAGATATCCAAGGTTCACCTAGACGGATTGAATATCTCTAAATTGCACGTAGTGTAATCTTCCTTCCTTCTGTATTCAGTAAATCCACTTAAAAACTAATGGTAGGATGTGGCAGCCGGTGCCACATGACAGTGGGGCATCTCTGTTGCCGTGTGAAGATCTCAGGTGGCAGAGAAGAAGAAGGCAAAGGCAATGGGGAGAATATTGGTGGCGGTTTATATTGAGACAATGGAATGGCAAAGCTAGCAGTGGGAGCTACAAAAAGGAGTCTTGGAGTTGCAGTTTTCCCCTCTCTGGGATGGAAGAAAAAACTAAAATAATTCTTTTGCAATATTGATTGAGATTTAAGGATGGGCTGGGCTGGGCTGGGCTGGGCTGGGCTGGGCTGGGCTGGGCTGGGCTGGGCTGGGCTGGGCTGGGCTGGGCTGGGCTGGGCTGGGCTGGGCTGGAATGGAAGAGAAGAGAAGAGAAGAGAAGAGAAGAGAAGAGAAGAGAAGAGAAGAGAAGAGAAGGGACCTCGGAGGTCTTCTAGTCCAACCCCCTGCTTAGGCAGGAAACCCTACACCACTTCAGACAAATGGTTTTCCAACATCTTCTTTAAAAACTTCCAGTGTTGGAGCATTTACAACTTCTGGAGGCAAGTTGTTCTGCTGATTAATTGTTCTCACTGTCAAGAAATATCTCCTTAGTTCTAGGTTGCTTCTATCCTTGATTAGTTTCCACCCATTGCTTCTTGTTCTACTGTCAGGTGCTTTGCAGAATATTTTGACTCCCTCGTCTTTGTGGCAACCCCTGAGATATTGGAACACTGCTATCATATCTCCCCTAGTCCTTCTTTTCATTAGACTGTTGTCGTTTCAACCATTCAATTCTGTCCATCTCTTGGCAGTTTTGTAGGCAAATGCTCTTCATGCTACCTTGGGTACTCAAGCACAGTTTCTTTCAGTTGCTAAATGTTCATCTTTGTATCAGCTTTGATGATATCTAGCCAGCAAGTTCTTCGCTTGCCCCTTCTTCTTGATCCACTAACTATTCCTTAGACATCATTGATGTATCCGATGAATTTGCACTCAAGACATGACCAAAGTAATTCAGACGTAGTCTTGTGATTTCGTTCATTGGGCTAAAGATATCTAATTCCTACAACTGTTCCCCATTCTTTCATTCTGTCTTCATTCTCTTTCCCATTTATATTAATCAATAACCATTTTTCATTCCAACTTAATTCCTCACACCATTCTAGAAACCACTGAAGCCATCTTAGAGGAGTTCGAGGATGTTTTCGGCACCGGCGCTGAAACCATCTTTAAGGAGTTCGAGGACGTTTTCGGTACCGATCTCGGTAAGTACAAAGGAACCCCAATTGCCTTTAGCTTGAATCCCACAATAGTCCCAATTAGGCTAAAACCTAGGAGAGTACCTTTTGCTGTCCGTCCTAAAATTGACAAAGAAATTGATAAGCTTGTGAGCTTATCATCTTAGAGCCAGTCGATCACGCACGCTGGGAGATGCCAATTGTGACACCTGTCAAGCCTGATGGGTCTGTCCGCATCTACGCGGACTATAAGTGCACAATTAATAAAGCATTACAACAAAGCGCCTACCCTGTACCCATAGTACAGCACCTACTACATTTGCTTGGCCCAGGAAAAATATTTGCAAAATTGGATATGGTGCAGGCATACCAACAATCACCAGTAGATGGCGCTACCATGGAGGCCCAAATCATTGTGACACACAGGGGTGCATTCAAATGCCACCGCCTGCAATTTGGTGTTAGTATCGCCCCTGGACTGTTCCAAAGCGTCATAGAATGACTTTTGCAGGGGATTCCAGGAGTCATCCCCTATTTCGATGACATCTTGGTATCGGCCGCAAATGAGGCACAACTTTTAAAATGCGTACGAACAGTTTTGGCCAGAATTAGAGACAAGGGTCTCCGCCTCAAAAAAGGAAAATGTCAGATTAATGTACCAAAGGTCGAATTCCTAGGGTACCTGATCGATGTGTCTGGAATCCACCCAAACTCACAAAAAATAAAAGCTATTAAGGACGCCCCCACACCTCACAATCAGACCAAACTGCAGGCATTCCTCGGGCTCCTTAATTTCTACAGCATCTTTCTCAAACAGAAAACCATCATTGCTGAACCATTACATCGCCTCCTAGCCAAGAACGCAAAATGGTCCTTGGGCAAAACTGTGGCCACTGCATTTTCCACAGTAAAATGATTCTTGTTAGCGGATCCTTTCCTAGTACAATACAGCCAGACCCTGCCATTGGTGTTGACCTGTGACGCCTCTCCTTTCAAGGTCAGCGCTGTCTTCAGCCACCGCATGCCCAACTGAACTGAAGCCCCCATTGCATTTTACTCCAGGACATTGTCCGCCGCAGAGTGGAACTATAGCTAATTGGACCGTGAGGCTTTGGCTGCAGTGGCCGGAGTGAAAAGGTTCCACGAATATCTCTACGGCCGGGATTTTGAACTGATTACGGACCACAAACCATTTTTGGGTTTACTGGCTGGGGATCGCCCCACCCCGGTATCATTATCCCCCCGAATGACCAGGTGGACTATTTTCCTGGCTGCCTACTCCCACCACGTCATTCACCGACCTGGCTCCACTTTAGGGCATGCAGATGCCTTGAGCCGCTGCCCATTGTCCAAAGTTCTCGCCGACCCCACCCCGAGATGCTGGTCCTCCTCATTGACTGCCTGGAAACTGGACCCGTCTCATCTAGTGACATTGCATGCCACTCTGCAAAGGACCCCAAAATAAAGCAAATTTTGAACCGGGTGTGGAGGGGGTGGCCCAAGGGGCCTGTTGGGGCTGATTTCAAAATGTATTTTGCCAAACGCAATGAACTGTTTGTTATTAAGGAGCCGAGGTGGCACAGTGGTTAGGGTGCAGTACTGCAGGCCACTTCAGCTGACTGTTATCTGCAGTTCAGCAGTTTTAATCTCACCGGCTCAAGGTTGACTCAGCCTTCCATCCTTCCGAGGTGGGTGAAATGAGGACCCAGACTGTGGGGGCAATATGCTGACTCTGTAAACCGCTAGAGAAGGCTGAAAGCCCTATGAAGCGGTATATAAGTCTAACTGCTATTGCTATTGCTATTAACGGGTGTTTGCTGTGTGGAGACCGGGTAATTATTCCCAACAAACTGTGCATCACAGTACTAGAAACATTACATGTAGGGCATCCTGGGATAGTCAGGATGAAGTATCTGGCAAGAAGTTACGTATGGTGACCTAACATGGACAGGGAGATCGAAGAATGGGTGGCCACATGCACACCCTGTCAGGAATCCATACTGGCTCCCCCAGAGGCACCCATTAAGGAGTGGGAGTGATCACAAGCACCATGGTCCAGGGTGCACATTGATTTTGCTGGACCGGTACATGGCCAAACGTTCTTCATAGTTGTGGATGCTTACTCAAAATGGTTAGAAGTAGTCCTGATGACTTCCACTACAGCAGAGGTGGTCATCAAAGTACTACAGAGACTCTTCTCCATGCACGGCCTGCCCGATGTCTTGGTCTCTGACAACGGTCCCCAATTTATGGCTATGCCATTTGAGACTTTCCTAGCATCTCAGGGAATCAGGCATTGCCCTGGTCACACCATTCCATCCGGCCTCCAATGGTCAGGCGGAGAGAATGTTGAGATCTGCTCTACATGGGGATGCCCTTGAAGAGCATCCGGCGACTTCAGCTAGTCCAGAATGCGGCCGCGCGAGTGATCGTGGGCGCACCACGGTTCGCCCACATAACACCGATCCTCCGTGAGCTGCGCTGGTTACCTGTTGATCTCCGGGTGCGCTTCAAGGTGCTACTTACCATTCATAAAGCCCTCCATGGTAGTGGATCTGACTATTTGAGAGACCGCCTTCTGCCGATTACCTCCCTTCGTCCCATCAGATCGCATAGAGTAGGTCTCCTCCTAATTCCATCTGCCAGTCAGTGCCGACTGGCAACTACGCGGAGGAGAGCCTTCTCAGTAGCAGCTCCGACGCTTTGGAACGATCTCCCCGTGGAGATTCGTACCCTCACCACCGTCCAGACCTTCCGCACACCCCTCAAGATCTGGCTATCCCGTCAGGCCTGGGGATAAGACCCTAATCTCGCCCCACCCGAATGCTGAATGAATGTTGTGTTTTATTGTTTTATTTTATTATATTTCACATTTTCTTTTTGTGTTTTGTCTTGCACTCCCTTCCTACAAATTGTAAGCCGCCCTGAGTCCCCTCAGGGAAAAGGGCGGCCTATAAATGTCAAATAAATGAAAAATGAAAAATGAAATGAAATGAAAAGAGGCTCTCGCTAGGATGGGCCCAGGTGATTGGCAAACACAAATCGACCACTACTTATTGATCCAACACATCACACCCAGTGCTACCACTGGGAGAAGCCCCTTTGAGCTTCCCATGGGCTGCTGCCTAAGGTCTCACCTAGACTGACTACATCCAAATTATTCTACCTCATCACCTCCTAATTCCACAAGCAAGGTTCGATCTTTTTCCATAGGTGATTTGGTATACGCACACAACTACACCGGGGGAACGTTGTGGATTCCTGCCACAGTAATTGGAATTACTGGTCCTCGATCATACACAGTAGAGCTCGAGGACGGTAGGAATTGGAGAAGGCATATTGACCAACTCTGTAGCAGCATTTCCAACTCCACACATAGACAACCAAGAGTAACTCCTGCATGAGATAGTCAAAACCGCACAAAACAAAATATCAATCCCTCCACGTCTAATTCAAGCCCGAGAATTTCGGAAGACTTATCTGACTTCGATGCAGGCCTGCAGCGAGCTCCGAGTGAGTTAACTCCAGAAGCTCCAGCCGCGGCCGGTGGAAAATTCCAGGAGTTTCCATCAGGCACAGCTGCGGGGCAAACAAATCCGTCCGACTTGTCCGAAGGAACCACTCACACTAAACTGCGCAGGTCAGGCAGAGCTACACAAAAGCCCGCCTACCTGTGTGACTACGTCACCAGTTGGATTACTCTATCCTAGAGGGGCTCCCTTTAAAGGGAGGGGATCCCTTTAAAAGGGGGTGCTGCCCAACCCTTCTTCAGCCAGATGTTTACCTGACTTGCAATAAAGAGCTGTTGTTACTGGAGCCTTTGTGTGGCTTCCTTTACCCGATCTAACAATTTTCCTTTCCCTTTTTATCTTATTTAGCAAGTTACACACTTGTTAGAAAGTCATATAAATCATGTTTGCTTCTGTGCTTAGTTATTGTTCTTACAAGTACTTTCTAAGCTCCAAAATGTATTTTCAAGCTTTCTTTAGGCAAACAAAAGCTGGTTTTCTTTCAAATGTTTCAAATAATCTGTTTGATTGTTGTAATTTCCATTAACTGATGAATGCTGTAAATTTGTCCAACTTCTTTATTCCTTTAACGGTAACTTCCCTAACTTCAAGAGTGCTTACTATTCACAGTTCAAGTTCCCACCATTGGTTTTAAATGTAATTTATGAATATCTACATGGAAAGGAGTGCAAATATTGCAGTAGCCAGTGTTAGAGCAATGAATGTTATCCAAAATCCAAAAAACCAAAATCAATTAATGAAAAAAGAAAAAGATTTTACAACATAGCATTAAGGAGACTACAAACATGGAAAAGTGAAAGAGAACAAGGCACCAAATCGCCACTGAAAATCAAAATAACAGAGTTGTTTATTGTTGTTGTTGTTGTTATTATTATGTTAATCTTTGGTGAGATTCACAGCCTTTGGGGCTGGTTGGTAGCTCAACAGCTCGAGTCCTAACCAAGGACCTAGGAACTGTTAAGGTAACATTGGAGGATATAAGCTGTTCCAAGTAGGATGGTTTTTTGTAGAATCAGAATGTTCAAGTCTAATAAATTTAGAATTTCCAAATAGCGAAATAGCCCTTTGGGTATTGCTTCAAGGGCTCCAATTATAATCGGGACAACACACGATTTCTTTTTCCACAGTCGCTCAACTTCAATTTGCAAATCCTGGTACTTTGTGAGTATATTATTATTATTATTATTATTATTATTAATAATAATAATAATAATAATAATAATTTGGTTTGTTAAATATGTACAAGATAACAGGTATAAGTATAAAGATGGACATGAACAAACACTGAGCCAAGGTGGCACAGTGGTTAAATGCAGCACTGCAGGCTACTGCTAGATCAGCAGGTCAGCGGTTCAAATCTCACCGGCTCAGGGTTGACTCAGCCTTCCATCCTTCCGAGGTGGGTAAAATGAGGACCCAGATTGTTGGGGGCAATATGCTGACTCTCTGTAAACCGCTTAGAGAGGCCTGAAAGGCCTATGAAGCGGTATATAAGTCTACTGCTATTGCTATTGCTAAATAAGTACAAATAAATGGGGACAATAGGACAGGGATGGTAGACACACTGGTGCACTTATGCACGCCTCTTTTACGAACCTCTTAGGAATGGGGTGAGGTCCATGGTAGACAGTTTGAGGTTGAAGCTTTGCGGGGTTTGAGGATGTAACAACAGAATCAGGTAGAGCATTCTAGGCATTGACCACTCTGTTGCTGAAGTCGTATTTTCTGCAATCGAGTTTCGAGTGGTTTACCTTGAGTTTTTATTGATTGTTTGCCCCTGTATTGTTGTGGTTGGAGGTGAGGTAGTCATTGACAGGAAGGATGTTGTAGCAGACAGTTTTGTGTACTATGGTTAGGTCAAACAGTAGGCGGCATTGTTTCAGGTTGTCCAAGCGCAAAAGTTTAAGCCTGGTGGCATAAAGGATTCTGTTGTGAGTAGAGGAGTGGAGGACTCTTCTCGTGAAATACCTCTGGACTTGTTCAATTGTATTGAATTGGACTCATTCAATTGGAAGGGGCCTTGGAGGTCTTCAGTCCAGCCCTCTGATTAAGCATAAAACCCTATACCATGTTTTAAAAAATGGGTCTCCAGCCTCTTTTCAAAAGCCTCCATTGATGCAGCAGCCACAATTTCTCATTGATCGTTCTCACTGTCAGAAAAATTTTCATTATTTCTAGGAAGGTTGCTTAGTTTCCTTGCTTAGTTTCCATCCATTGCTTCTCGTCTTGTCTTCTGGTGTTTTGGAAAATAGGTTGACCCCCTCTTCTTTGTGGTAGCCCCTTAGATATTGGAACATTGCTATCACATCACCCCATGTCCTTCTTTTCATTAGATTAAGGTAAAGATAAAGGTTCCCTTCGCATGTATGTGCTAGTCATTCCCGACTCTAGGGGGCAGTGCTCATCTCTGTTTCAAAGCCGAAGAGCCAGCGCTGTCCGAAGACATTTATGTGGTCATGTGACCGGCATGACTAAAGCGCACGGAACACTGCTACCTTCCCACCAAAGTGTTCCCTATTTTTCTACTTGCATTTTTACATGCTTTCAAACTGCTAGGTTGGCAGAAACTGGTACGAGTACGGGGAGCTCACTCTGTTACGCGGCGCTATGGTGATTCGAACCACCGACCTTTCTGATCAACAAGCTCAGCATCTTAGCCACTAAGCCATCGTGTCCCTTAATCTTATGCATGCATTATTTCTAAAGAAATACATTAAATTCCATTAGATTAGACATACACAATTCCTGCAACTGTTTAACCTCCAGGTTTTTAATCATCATTTTAATCATCTTTGTTGCTCTTCCCTGCACTCTTTCCAAAGTCTTAACATCTTTATTATAATATAATGAGAAAAACTGGGTGTGGCCTTTATAAAACGGTGCTAAACGATATGCAAATAATGCTTACATCAATCAGGCCTGGCCAACTAATAAGAGATTCTTAAAGTTTACATCCCTAGATAAATCATTCAGAAGACACTGATATACATAATCAGTTTTCTCTATTCAGAAAAGATGAATCAGAAAAGGAGACAAACCAGGAATAAACTTTTCTGAAGAGAATTAGAAGATGTAGAACAGAGATTACACATAGTCCTTGACTTACAACTAGTCACTTAGCAACCAATCAAACTTATAACGGATCTCCTTACAGCTACTTACGACCCAGTTTAGAAGTTCCAACAGATACTCCATGCAGTGACACGATCACATTTTGGCTGATTGGCAACCAGACTGCATCTACAGCCGTTTGTCCCCCCAGTTACATGACTGTAATTTACTTTTTTTTTTTTAAGGAATCACTGATTTACTTCCAGTTTCTTGCAAAAAAAAAAGAAAAAAATACCCCACTCTATAACTGTCTGGTTTGGTTTTGCAACCCAACAAGACAGACACAGACTTCAGAGGACAAGTAGAACTGCAGAAAAAACAATTACTACCATTCTGCCTTTCATTGAGGACCTGTATACTGCACGAGTCAAAAAGAGGGCTATGAAAATATCTACAGACCCCTCACATCCTGTAAATCAATTGTTTAAAATTCTACCCACAAAACGACACTATAGGGCACTGCACACCAGAACAACTAGACACAAAGACAGTTTTTTTCCTGAATGCCATCACTCTGCTAAACAGATAATTCCCTCACCACTGTCAAACTATTTACTAAGTCTGCACTACTATTAATCTTCTCATTGTTCCTATCACGCATCTGCTCCCACTTGTGACTGTATGACTCAGTGGCGGGTTTCAAAAATTGTTCGAACCTACTCTGTGGGTGTGGCCTCCTTTGTGGGAGTGGCTTGCCGCCCATGTGACCGGATGGGAGTGGCTTGCCGCCCATGTGACCGGATATGAAGATGCCGACGACACTTGTCAGAACCACCTTAAATTACCTCACACACAGCACTGGCATGCATAAGAATATGAGGTAAACTTGTTTTTTAGAAGGCATCTTTGGTTTGCGTTAAAACAACTTCAACACACGCCATGTTCTGATTGCACCACAAACGCAGTAGCCATCCTTACCTTTCACAGAGGCACTGAGTTTTATAAATAGGAGCATGATAGTGTGGAATAATCATATCCAAGGACCAGTGGTGGGTTTCAAAAAAATTTGGAACCTCTTCTGTAGGTGTGGCCTGCTTTCCGGGTCCACTGGTGGAACCTCTTCTAACCGGTTGGGTAGATTTGACGAACCGGTTCTATTGAATAGGTGCGAACTGGTAGGAACCCACCTCTGGTATGACTGTAACTTTGTTGCTTGTATCCTTATGATTTATATTGGTTGTTTCCTAGTATGATTTAATTGCTTATTTGCACCCTATGGCTATCATTAAGAGTTGTACCTTATGATTCTTGACAAATGTATCTTGTCTTTTTATGTACACTGAGACCATATGCACCAAAGACTAATTCCTTGTGTGTCCAATCACACTTGGCCAATAAAGAATTCTATTCTATTCATTGGGTAAAATGGGCTCACTTGATAACTGTAGTATTTGTTTAATGACCATCGCAAAAAGATGCGGTCACATGGTAACCTACTTAAAGACCGCCACAATGTTTGACCATAATTCCGGGGTCAAGTATGGTGATAAGACAAGGACTACCTGTCCTGTAAACTTAGCAAAGTCAGTGTTCTAGTACTTCCATTTAAACATTGCTCAGTTATATAATGACAACATCAATTTCCTATGTGGCTCCCCTGCCATATCTCATCCGCAGCCAGTGAGCGAGGCAGCAGCCTTGAACTGCACTCATTTAAAATAGTATATTCTCCAGCATTCATTAAATTTGGTTCAAAAACATTGAGCCTGGAGAGCTGACAGCCTGGGTTCGAGAGCTGAGCTCTGCGCAACAGGGTGATCTCCTGTTACTTACTCCAGCTCCTGCCCACCTAGCAGTTGGAAAGCATGCAGATGTGTCAAAGTTTGCTGCATAGGTTCAATAGCAATAGCAATAGCAGTTAGACTTATATACCGCTTCATAGGGCTTTCAGCCCTCTCTAAGCGGTTTACAGAGTCAGCATATCGCCCCCACAGTCTGGGTCCTCATTTCACCCACCTCGGAAGGATGGAAGGCTGAGTCAACCTTGAGCCGGTGAGATTTGAACCGCTGAACTGCAGATAACAGTCAGCTGAAGTGGCCTGCAGTACTGCACCCTAACCACTGCGCCACCTCGTTCTTCAAATCCAGAAACACACACAGATAACTGATGCAGCAGGATTCATTAACTTCTTTATATACATAAGAATAGATGGATAAATATACAATACCAACGGGTGGTTCTTCCAAGTAAACACAAGGCAGGAGAGTTACAGGCGAACACAAGCAGTTCGTTTCATATCAGCAGGCAAGCCCAGACAGAGTGCTTAGGTTTCTGTTTCAATTCTCTGCACAGACTCAGATCTGTTTAAGCTCCCGTTGGCTGACTTAGTTGCTGTGCCTATTCATTGGCTGACCTTGTTCTCATGTCTCTCCCAGTCATGAATATTTTAACAAAATGCAAGTAGATTAATAGATACTACTTTCAAAGGGAAGATAACAGCATTCTGTGTGCCGTTGGGGATATAGTCATGCTGGCCACATGACCACAGAAATTGACAACTCTGGCTCTCTCGGCCAAGAAACAGAGAAACTCCATGCCCTACAGTTGAAAACAACCGACAGGAAACCTTCCCCTTTACCTAAATAGTATATTCTCCAGCCTTCATACATTGTCCAACAACAGCTTCCAGATTTTGTAGAACAATTTTTTTTTACGAGTTCGGATCTCATATCTACCCATCATCAAGAGGTAAAGGTTCCCCTTGCACATATGTGCTAGTCGTTCCTGACTCTAGGGGACGATGCTCATCTCCGTTTCAAAGCTGAAGAACCGTGCTGTCTCCATGGTCATGTGGCCGGCTGATGGCGCATGGTACACTGTTGCCTTCCCACCAAAGTGGTTCCTATTTTTCTACTTGCATTTTTACATGCTTTTGAACTGCTAGGTTGGCAGAAGCTGGGTCAAGTAAAGGGAGCTCACTCCATTACACGGTGCTAGGGATTCTAACCACAGAACTCATGACCTTTCTGATCAACAAACTCAGTGTCTTAGCCAATGAGCCACTGTGTCCCTTATCAGGAGGTAAATTCAAGTATAGTAGTGTTTAGGGTATGCTGGAAAATGCAAGGTTTCTTTTTCACCCATCAGAAGGATCTTTCTTTACCTAAGAGAACTGAATGGATCCAAAGCTGCCAGCCCATAGATTTTAGCTCTTGAGACCAGTTCATACAACACCTTTGGGTTGGTCAAGGAAGCCTGGTGTTCTATGGAAGATATTTTTAAGAACCACTAGAAAAACCACAGAGCGTTGGAGTCAGCTATAACATTTCTAGGATATGGATAGAGGGATCATAGAACCAAAGAAGTGGAAGGAGCTATTTAGGTCATCACATTCAACTCCCCAGGAATCCAAACTAAAGCATCTTTGCAAGACGGCTTTCTTGAACACCACTGATGAAAAGAAGTCCATCACCTCTCTAAGCTGAATTGTTCTTACGGTTGGGATGTCTTTTCTACAATTTAACTGGAATCCACGTTGCTGTAATTTAAGTCCATTATTTAGTATCCTGCACTCTGGAATAATAAGAGAACAGACCTCAATCTCCTTTCCTTTGTCATCTTCCCAGGCACTGAAAGTCATCTCGCTCCTGATATATACTACATTCCCATGTTGTTATTATTTCAATCTCTCTTGATAAGATTTACATTGTTGTCCCTGTTCTTTATTACCCTTCTCCAAATCCATCTCGGTTCACTTAAAACTTTGAGGTGGGATCTGTCCAGTGCAGGCAGGCAGGCAGGCAGGCAGGCAGGAAGGAACACACACACACACACACACACACACACACACACACACACACACACACACGATTTGGAACTATTCTTCATTAATTCATCATAAAATTATGTTTGCCTCAGTAAATTGCATCAGGTTAGCCTGAGATTCTGGTTCCTGATTTCCTCTTCATTATGCCCCTATCATGAAAAATAGATGACCTCAAGATGATCTAAATTTATCTCCCATATGTAGAAAGTTTTAATTTTCAAAAAGGAAATACCTTTCCAAAAAAAAGAGTTTAAGTCTATATAGAGTTTGAGGTCTCCTTGAAATGCTCCAGTTCCAAAATGCTCCTGCAAGAGGTTTGATATTATGCTGAATGGTTTATCCACAGGTTGTATATTTTGGCATTTACTTGCAGTAACATCTACACTATACATTCTCGCAAAAGTAAACCTTCCTTCTTCAACCAGCTCTCCGTTGTTGTAGATCAGAGAAAGAGAGCAGAGCTGAGATTTATTCAGCTGTGCTGATTTCATTAGTCCAATATATTATTATTAAAATAAACAGAAATAGACTGACTGTGCATTGTTGGCAATTTTGGATTAGAAAGCATTGCTAGATTTAATTCCAAACATTATTTAATTTCATAAATCATGCTTATTTTCTATATTTGCATCCTATTTCCTGGTTTTTCATACTCCCATCCACCTTGTTTAAGACCTTGGGTTCTAGTATGTACCCTACCTTTGTTATGGACCTGACTTTTGATAAGGAGATAGCCCCAACGCCTACATCTGGCTTCCTCTATTCTAGCATTGTACGTTAGAGTCACAGTTCCCATTTTGCCCCTGTCTTCAGTAGGATATCCAGATGCACCAAGATTCCTACATTTTTATTAATTGCATATAGTGGAGATTTAAAGATGCAGATTTTCCCCCCTCTTCTTTGAGCAAGAAATGGTACTTTTTGATGATTAAAAACAAAACAGCTAGCCCTTGTTACTATCTAATTAACCCAACCCTAATTTTAAGTTTGCATTTGCTTACCTGTACAAAAATACAGCCCCGTGCACATTATGCATTAATTGCAATGAATTGCAAGGTGTATTTAACAGTCCAATCCCACCTGGTCTACTTTCTTTTAGCCACCCATGGGATTTAAAAAAAATAATAATCAAGAATCGGTCTGGCTGAAAACAGACAGACTTAAAATTGGCATGCATTTGGAAAAAGGGACCTTTGGAAATTTGTCACATTTGCTATTGATAAACCGGACATTAGGAGGCAGCAAACAGCCCATTCTGTTGTCAAAAATGAAACTGCCGTTTCCTGTCTCTCTGATTGGAATGGAAATGAAAAAAAAGCAACTCCGTTAAGTAAATCTTGGTGAATTCTGAAGAAGGAGGAGACCTTTTATACTAGTCCACATCGAATTCAGATGATATGTTTTTAGATCGAAAAATTCCATGGCTGATTTTTTGTTTGTGTATATTTACAAAAATTCTGATAGTGACACTTGGTTTAAATGTTGCACATACATCAGTTTAGGATTGGTTAGCATATGGGATGTGGCACCGTTATAATCTTACGCATGCATTATTTCTAAAGAAATACAAAACCAATGCTAACAAACCATTGAAAAGGCTATTTCAAATCTATCCCCATTGTATATATAAATAGCAACAGCATTGTACATATGAATATAGCAACCAAAAAGAAGAGAGTGGTTGTTGTTTTTTAACCAGCTAGAATGTTTCATTCTTTGACTATGGAAAATGATAAAGCAAGCCTGAATAAACTCATCTGCAAACTTTGCAACATCACAATACCTTTGCAAGAACTGCTGCACAATACTGATAATACAATGTCCATTACAAAGAAACCTGTTTCTTTACCAGATTTAAGCAACTGTCAAGGACTACTACCAATCAAAGCATGAAAAACATCTACATGCTATTCTGAACTTTATTATTTTCGGCAAATTATTTTGCACTAACAACCTCGTTTTCATGTTTATTCATCAGGACTATTACAACAACGCACAGTGTGTAATTAAAACCTCAAATCTCTGCATAACATAAACACAGTTTCCCAAATCCGGCAAATACAGCTGAACGCTTCGTAGATCCAGTTGCTCAATAGGACTCAACTTAGACATGAAAACAATGCATAAACTTACTGTTGTGTTGTCTAGAGTGTTGTCCAACTGCCACACCGGGGGGGAAAAATAAAGAAAACCTGTTTCACAAAACTGTGAACCGTGAGCAAATGGGAAAGTATATGTCCAGCTTTTTTAGTCTAGTAACATTTTTTTTTCCTTCAACCCAAATCATGAATGTGGTAAGTAAATATACAGATGATTTGCAGTTGCACTGCAATGTTGAAGAGATGCAGCCGGAGTTGCCCTCTTTAAAGTCCAAATTATTAAGCCTTTGGAAGTCCAACTGATGAGGTCGGTCAGTCTTGCTTGTTAAATAGGATGTGCAAAAAAGAAAAAAAAAAGGAGAGGATTGAAATCCAAAATAATTTTAAGGCTTTATCCAAATTCAAATTCTGCTTTCTTTCTCTCTCTCTCTTTCTTCCTCTCTTCTTTTATGTTTTTCCCCCATTCCCCGTTCTTTTTTTTTTCCTTCCCACAAAACGCATATCGGTTCGTTCTTTCCTTGTCCTGGATAAGGCCTGGTTTTGAAATGCATTACGGGCTCTCCACCCAGGCAGCTTTCACTGCATGTCGAGTCGAACCAAGGCCCAGCGTTAAAAGCCATCGGTTCTCTTTTTTCCCCCCTCTCCCCTCCTTATTTCTTTAGCCTACCTCACAAAAGAAGGGTATTTTGTAAATTACCAGCTCGTTCAGATCAACAAAAGGTACTTTCATAGAAAGCCCCATTTGATTTTGCTCAAATTTGATTACAAGGATGGAGGAAAAAAAGGAGAGGAAGTCAAAAAGAAAAACCCCAGATGGCTTTTTTCATTCATCTCACTGAATGAGCTTTATCTGTGCCTTTTGAAACTGTAGCAGTGGAAAAGCATTTCTGTTGGCTTAAAAAACTTGACAAAAATTATTGGTTTGCCATTTCTCATGTAACTGCCATTGGGAACTAGATGAAAAGGCTCCTTTTTCTTCTGCGGGATCGCCTGCTTGCATCAAAATAATGGAGATTAGGTATTTCATTATAAATTACAGTGGGGGAGAGAGAGAGGCTGTCATATTAATAGCAACCTGCTCGTGGTCTTCAGTGGTAGCTATTCTCCTAAACAAAAGGACCAAGAGGGTTGTCTATTGAACTTGTGCTTTAAGGCCCGATCAATTTTCTATCATCAAGGCGAAAGGTGAGATCTGGAACAAAAGACTTCACACATGAGTGACCTCATGAGCCGAGAGATAAAACAGCTTAAAGAAACAAAACACATCCTGAAATTATGGGTGATAAACTCTAAAAAATAAAAAAAAATAGGGAGGAGGAGGAGGAGGAGGAGGAGGAGGAGGAGGAGGAGGAGGAGGAGGAGGAGGAGAAGAAGAAAGAAAGAAAGACGGGGAGTAGGGAGGGAACAAGGGTGGATCTATAATCCTTTCCTTTTTCTAGGCACATGGACACATTAAAAGCTACTTGTTTTCAAGTGCGGCATAATTGCAGCATTTGTTTCACAAGGCTCTGCCTTGAATCTGGTTGTATACTCCTTCCTCAACAGGGTTCCAGCCATTTCATTCTTGAGTAAGCATGCTATTGTGTATAATTCAGGATGCCTGAGAGCTGTACCTATAAATATCCCCAGGCGAAGGGTTACCGTTGGGGACAACTTTTCAGTGTGGTTACCGAGGGAGAAATTGTGTAGGATAGCCTTGGCCGTTGGGCAACACCCTGTCTTACACAAGTGGACAGACTAAGGGCCACTTCCCATCCAACTTCACTTATGAATGTCTGTATTCCTGGGAATCTATCAATTCTGGAGCTCAGTGAATTCCCTCTAAAGCCTGTAAACTGCTTAGAGAGGGCTGTAAAGCACTGTAAAGAGATATATAAGTCTAAGTGCTATTGCTATATGATGTCCGTCCATCATGTTCCAAGAGGACCTTGACATTTAACAGGCTGTGGGCTGCCCACGATGTGTCCACAGGTGGATAGTAAGGCCTATACAGGCACTAAATGTTCTGCCACATGTCAGGAAGTCATGGGTGGGCACCATTGTTGCAGCATTTGCAGCTCTGACTTTGTGGAGTGCTCGCTTCTCATGTGCTGTGGTTGTTCTTCTGTCCTCAGATGTCTGGGTTGTGGCCTGCCAGCGGCCAGCAGAGCTGGCAGCAGAGTCGGACAATGAGGAGGTTGGGGAGGAGCATGGGCCAGTCCTGGAGGCTGGGAAAGATTCTGACGAGAGCTCTGCGTCGGAGGCAGAGACGGGATTGAGGATGTCTGGCAGTGATCAGGTGCCTACAGAGCTAGGCAGCAGTGAGGCAGAGGAACAGCTGGAGCCTGTTCCTAGTGTGTGCGTGCGCAGAGCTGCTACAAGAAAAGAATAACTCAGAAATCAGGGTAGACTTGGGAGTAAAGTCACAGGTAAATGGTCTCTCCCATAGGAAATAAAAGAGGAGCGAAAGGGGAGTGGGCTTTTACAGGAACCAATTCGTTCGTTCAGTTGTTAGATTTGTTTCAGGAGTGTGAAGATCTGTCCATGAATCTCAGAGACTCTGTGCCCAGTCTTTCCTTGCACAGCGCCTCATTTGGAAAATATTTACATGGCAGCTTTCCAAGATAGATGAGGTCTGTAGTCATAAATATTCTTTTGAGAGATTGTTTGCTGAATGTGAATGAGAGGAATTCACATTAGTTTTATAAACGGGATTTTGTCAGGACCAGGACTCTGCCTTGTGCTAGGTCAGAACAGTCTGGCGTCCTTGGTGGATCAGCGTGCGCCGTGTCGATCGATCTTGTGCCAGGGTTTCCCAGGAGGTGGCGTCAATATCCAGGGACTTGAAGGTGGTTTCCAACGTGTCTTCGTATTGCTTCCTTTGTCAACCGTCTTTCCTTGAGACAGCTCCCCCTAGAGGAGCTGTTTGGGGATGCAATAATCTGGCATCCTTGCAACATGGCCTGCTCAGCGTGTTTATAAGTGCTATTGCTATACGAGGAAGCGTAGACCATCTCTAATTAAAACCTCTAATGGCTAAGAAACCGATCAGTATTTCCAAACTTAGCCATATTAAGAGGTGCAGACTTCAACTCCCAGAACCCCTCACCCACCCACCCACCCACCCACCCAGAATGCTGGCTGGGTGATTCTGGGAGTTGAAGTCCGAACATCTTAAAATGGCCAAGGTTGAGAAATATTATCTTAGGTCTTGATAAAAGGCTGCCAGTTTGGACTGTAAGCACTAAACTAATGAATTACTAGTGACTCCCAGTTTACTAGGATCAGTGGCACTGACCTGTGACCATTTTTCACACTTACGACCATTGCAGCATCTCCCATCATCACATGATCAAAATCCAGGTGTTTGGCCACTAGTTCATACTTACGACATTTGCAGTATCCTGGGATCGTGGGATCTCTTTTTGCGACCTTCTGCAAGCAAAGTCAATGCGGAAGCCAGATCCATTTAACAACCATACTACTAACGTAAGAATGGCAGTGATTCACTTAACAACTGCGGCAAGAAAGGTCATAAAAAGAGGTAATCCTCAATTAACTGTCTTGTTTAGCAACATAAATCTGGGGCTTAATTGTGCTTGTCAATCAAGGATGACGTGTACAACCATAACGTAGCCTGCCCATTACAACTGAACGCCAAGGCGGTTGTAAATTAGATCAGTCATGTGACTGATTTTACAACTTTGGTTTACAGCAGTCATTAAGCAAATCCAATGCTCACCATGGAGAGGTTTTGCTCAAAACAAGAAGTAAAGCAAAACCATCATAAATGTCAAACTAAGATTGAGCATAATGCTAATTGCATCTCACTGTTAAAGAGGTTAATCAGTTGCACAATAGAATCAATGGTGGGTTCCTAACCAGTTTACTACCGGTTTGCTCGTGCATGCGTGCATGTTCATGTGCACACGTGCCTGGGTGGCTGGGTGGCGCCTCCCACCACTGCCACCACCGGTTCAACAGCAACCCACCTCTGGATAGAATCCCTTATGCCACCAAGCTTGAAATTTTGGGCTTGGACAACCTGGAACTACGCAGCCTACGGTCTGATCTAAGCTTAGTACACAACGTTGTCTGCTACAACGTCCTACCTGTCAACGACTACTTCAGCTTCAACCTCCATAATACACGGGCAAACGAGAGATATAAACTCAAGGTAAACCGCTCCAAACTCGATTGCAGAAAATGCGACTTCAGCAACGGAGTGGTCAATGCCTGGAATGCTCTACCCGGCTCCGTTGTTACATCCTCAAACCTTCTCAGCTTCAACCTCAAAGTTTCTAGCGTGGACCTCACCCCATTCCTAAGAGGTCCGTAAGCACACTAGCGTGTCTTCCATCCCTGTCCTCCTGTCCCCATTTATTCATACCCATTTTCTGTGTTCATGTCCATGCTTATACTTATACCTGTTATCTCGTGCATGTTTGACAAATTAAATAAATAAAATCAAATAAAAAAAGATTCCCAGTCCATTTCTGGAATCAATTCAAAATGCTGGAACTCTGGTTCTTAAAGAAGTATCTACCTACCTACCTACCTACCTACCTACCTACCTACCTACCAGAGGTGGGTTCCTACCAGTTCGCACCTATTCGGTAGAACCGGTTCGTCAAATCTACCGAACCGGTTAGAAAAGGTTCCACCAGTGGACCCGGAAAGCAGGCCACACCTACAGAAGAGGTTCCAAAAATTTTTGAAACCCGCCACTGGATAGAGGGAATGAGAGACAGACACAGACACAGAGGGAGGGAGGGAGGAGACAGATACACACACACAGAGAGAGACAGACACACAGAGAGAATCATATAGAGAGACACAGAGGGAGGGAGGGAGGGAGGGAGGGAGGGAGAGGCAAAGAGCCACACACACACACACACACACACACAGACTCACACAGAGAGAGAAAGAGAAAGAAAGGAAGAAAGAAAGAAATAAAAAAGAAAAAAGAAAGAAAAAAAGAGAGAGATGAAAGAAAAAAGAAAAAAGGGACAGAGAGACAAAAGGAAGGAAAAAGAGAGAGAGAGAATACACATGGCCGGCAAGCCACTCCCACCAGGTCACATGGCCAGCAAGCCACTCCCACAAAGGAGCCACACCCACAGAGTAGGTTCCAATTTTTTTTGAAACCCACCACTGCTACCTACCTACCTACCTACCTACCTACCTATCTACATACCTATCTATCTATCTATCTATCTATCTATCTATCTATCTATCTATCTATCTATCTATCTATCTATCTATCTATCTATCTATGGCTCTCTATATTCAGAATTTGACTGTTCTTTGCATTCTGAAATCTTGAAACTGAGTGTGGCAAAAAAGCACACTCTCAAGAAGACTGTCTTCACTCTAATCAACATTTATGGAGATTCTCAATCATCCAGGTCATGGTTGTCCCCAAAGGTGCTTTTTCCAAATAGGTAACTGGAATTTCTTGGATTTAATTTTTGCTTCTCATCCAAGAAACCTCTTCAGTTCTTCAGGGGAGAAAACACAAGAAAGTCCAGTTACCTTTTGGGGGAAAATACCACCTAAGCAGTGGTGGGTTGCAGGCAGTATGCCCTGGTACGGACGTACCGGATCCTGTCCAGAGCACCCAGTACCGTTCCGGTATGGTGCTTTGGAGGGCCTGCCTCCCGCCCGCCCGCGCTCCTTACCTGTGCTTTAAGCTTTTGGCGCTTCCGTGCACGCGCATGGCATGTATGGTGCCTGCACGACGCTCCGCCGAGCAGCTGGAGCATCGCAGAGGCTTGCTGAAGCGTCATTTGACGCTACAACGTATGCGCGTGCTGTGCGCATGGGTGACTCCAGGGCTGTTCCAACCATACTGGTTGGAACGGATTCCGGAACCCACCACTGCACCTAAAGGACAACTCTAAACAACTTGAGTCGACATGTGCAAGTGGGCAGCAATATAAAGTTTCTAAATAAATAAATAAACTTTGACGTTTATCTTATTGACTTTATCTTGGAGACATTTTGGCTTCACTGGAACAGCTTTTTTTTTAATGCCCTTGAAAAATGGGTTATTTCTTACCAGTTACTTAACAAAAGTAATTTGCTATTGTTAATCTGGAGTCTTTGCTGTATTCAGATAGTTGATATTATGATGACGTTTTACTATACCGTATGATGTTCTGAGAGTTACTTTGCTACCCTGGTTTAAAAATAGTGGGTTAGAAACTGTAAAACATGGGTAATAATAATTCTTTCTCCACCCCTAGGAAGAAGATGGCAACGACTTCTGAGAATCTTGCCAAAAGAACTGCAGGATTCGTGCAGGTACTAGCTGGGAGTCATGACTGATTGGAAGCTCTCTCTCCCTCCCCACTGTCTCCCTCCCCACACTCTCTCTCCCTCCCTTCCTTCTTTTCTTTCTCTGTCTCTCTCTCTCTCTCCCTCCTCTCTGTCTCTGTCTCTCTCCCCCCCTCCCTCCTTTTCTCTCTCTCTCTGTCTGTCCCTCCCTCCTTCTCTCTCTGTCTCTCTATCCCCCCTCCCTCCTTCTCTCTCTCTGTCTCTCCCTCCTTATCTCTCTCTCTCTCTGTCTCACACTCTCTCCCTGCTTCTCTCTGTCTCTGTCTGGCTCCCCTCCCTCCTCTCTTTCTCTGTCTCTCTCTCCTTCTCTCTCTTTCTGTCTGTCTCCCTCAGTCCTTCTGTCTCTGTCTCTCCCTCCTTCTCTCTGTCTCTCTATCCCCCTCCCTCCTTCTCTATCTCTATCTCTGTCTCTCTCTCTCCCTCCTCCTCCTCTCTGTCTCCCCTCCCTCTTCTCTTTCTCTGTCTATCCCTGCTTCTCTCTCTTTCTGTCTCTGTCTCTTTTCTGTCTCCCTCACACCTTCTGACTGTCTCTCCCTCCTTCTCTGTCTCTCTATCCCTCTCCCTCCTTTCCTCTATCTCTCTACGTCTCTCTCTCCATCTCTCTCTTTGTCTCTCTATCCCCCTCCCTCCCTCCTTCTCTCTGTCTCTCTTGCTCCCCTCCCTCCTCTCTTTCTCTGTCTCTCTCTGTCTTTCCCTCCTTCTCTCTCTGTCTCTCCTTCTCTCTCTCTCTCTGACACTTTCATTCTCCCTCCCCCTCTCTCTGCCTTTCCCCCTCTCCCTCCCTCCCTCCCTCCCTCGCTTTTCTCTCTGTGTCTCTCTCTCTGTCTCTCCCTCCTTCTCTCTGTCTGTCTCTCTGTCTCTCTCTCCCCCTCCATCCTGTCACCCTCTCTCTCTCTGTCTCTCCCTCCTTCTCTCTCTGTCTCTCCCTCCTTCTCTCTCTGTCTCACCCTCCCCACCTCCCTCCTTCTCTTTCTCTCTGTCTCTCTCTCTCCCTCCTTCTCCATGTCTGTCTCTCTGACTCTCTCTCGCTCCCCATCCTCCTTTCTTTCTCTGTGTCTGTCTCTCCTTCCTTGTCTCTCTCTCTCTGTCTGTCTCCCTCCCTCCTTCTGTCTCTCTCTCTGACTCTCTCTCTATGTCTCTCTCATTATCCCTCCCCCCCTCTCTGCCTCTCCCCCCCACACACAAATTCTGATTGCTATTATGAATCACCCTGGGAACTGAACAGTAGAACAATATGATTATAAAAAAAATCAAAACATGTTGGCATCATCAATGCCCTCTCCTGAAGCTAAATAAGTTCTCAAAATAAATGTCATTATTTTTTTAAAATAGAGAAAAGAATGCTAATTCTTCAAAAAAACATCACTGACTAAATAGTAAAGTTGGTGGAGACTCTGGTCCAGCAGCTCCTGTCCAAATTATTCTTGGGTTGGGGTGACTGATACGTTGGGGGAGATTGATCGTAGTTGTGGTGAGATAAGAGATATAAAGTAGAGGCATAAATGTATATCATTTCAGGAAAAGAGACATTGTCATTTCCAGCCTGGCTCTCCCAGGTTCTTGATGATGTTACCTAGTTGGATAATGAAATTTCTGCAAGAAAGTAACCAAACTCGGAGTCCATCCAGGACCCCTCTTTCAACCCTGAGCTACAAATATTTTCTTTTGTTGACTTTTCATTTCAGGCCTTGGCATAAGATAAGGTAGTCCTCAACTTACAACCATTGGTTTACTGATCACTCAAAGTTACAACAGCACTGAAAAAGTGACTTATGGCCGTTTTCCCCACTTACAACTGTTGTAGCAGGTTGTCACATGATAAAAATTTGACTTTTTATCATGTATAGTGGATGTGTGATAAAGCAAAGAAATATTGGAGTAGGACTCATACCTTAATACAGAAAATTGTTGAAGTGAATATAAACAGAAAACCAGAGACTTTTCCTTTTGGTTTAACGGAAAAAGAAAAAAATTGGGGAAAAGGTTCTTTCTTTCTTTCTTTCTTTCTTTCTTTCTTTCTTTTTCTTTCTTTCTTTCTGCCTGTCTTAGTTTCTTTCTTTCTTTCTTTCTTTCTTTCTTTCTTTCTGTCTGTCTTCTGTCTTTCTGTCTTAGTTTCTTTCTGCCTGCCTGTCTGTCTTTCTTTCTGTGTCTTTCTGTCTGTCTGTTTCTTTCTGTCTTTCTGTTTCTTTCTTAGGTTCTTTCTTTCTGTCTGTCTGTCTTTCTGTCTGTCTGCATGTCTGCCTGTCTTAGTTTCTTTCTATCTGTATGTCTTTCTGCCTGCCTGCCTGCCTGTCTTTCTCTCTGTCTGTCTTTCTGTCTGTTACTTTCTGTCTTTCTGTCTGTCTGCTTTCTGTCTGTCTGCATGTCTGCCTGTCTGTCTTAGTTTCTTTCTATCTGTATGTATTTCTGCCTGTCTGTCTGTATTTCTGTCTGTCTGTTTCTTTCTGTCTGTCTGTCTTTCTGTCTGTTTCTTTCTGTCTTTCTGCCTGTTTGTCTGTCTTAGTTTCTTTTTGCCTGTCTGTCTGTCTGTCTGTCTTTCTGTCTGTCTTAGTTTCTTTCTATCTGTATGTGTTTCTGCCTGTCTGTCTGCCTTAGTTTATTTTTGTCTGTCTGTCTGACTGCCTGTCTGTCTTTCTTTCTTTTTTCCTTTCCCTCACTTTTCTCTTCCCTTTTCCTTTCGCTATTTTCCCTATTATATTTACTTTTGTATTTTCTCTGTATGCTACATTATAAACTAATAAAATTGTTATTAAAAATGGGCATTGGCTCCTATTTATGACAGTTGCAGTGTCCTGGGGTCGTGAGATCCACCTTTTGTGGCCTTCTGAAAAGCAAATTCAATGGGGAAGCCAGTTTCACTTCGTAACCATGTTACTAACGACTGCCCTGATTCACTTAGCAACTATGGCAAGATGGATCGCAAAATGGAGCAAAACTCCCTTAACAACTGTCTCACTTAGCAACAGAAATTGCGGTCGTAAATCGAAGACCACCTTTAGAGGAAGGATTGCACCCCTCTGCATGCTATTATTTCGTCACAACAGCTTTTGAAACCGTTGAGGGCCTGTGTGGGTTTTGAAACTGAGGAAATTATTGGCTAGGAAAATGTTTTTCCCAAATATGGAGGGAAGTAGGGAGGAAATAGGCATTTTTCTTCAGCTGACTTAATACACTAATTCAAGCATGTACAAAATGTGTTACATGGAGCTGAAATGCTCTTACATTTGAATTATCCCCATATTATCCTAATCCCAGAAAAGGATGATGAACACTTTGTGAACATTGGTACTTAATTGCTAATAGAAAAAGAAAGTGCCATTGTCATTGGATAAAGATAGACATGGTCTCACAATTAAAATAATCTACAGAAGCTGTATAACGCCTGACGTTTAAAAGATCCCTGCAATATAATACGGTGAAGTGAACTCAAACCTTTTGCTTGGGGCATATCCTAAGACTGGGCCTCATCTGCTTCTTTAAAGGTAAAGGTTCCCCTTGCACATATATGCTAGTCGCTCCCGACTCTAGGGGGCAGTGCTCATCTCTGTTTCAAAGCCAAAGAGCCAGTGATGTCCGAAGACATCTCTGTGGTCATATGGCTAGTACGACTAAATGCCAGAGGCGCATGGAACGCTGTTACCTTCCCACCAAAGGTGGTCCCTATTTTTCTACTTGCATTTTTACATGCTTTCGAACTGCTAGGTTGGCAGAAGCTGGGACAAGTAACAGGAGCTCACTCCGTTATGTGGCGCTAGGGATTCGAACCACTAAACTGCTGACCTGCAGAGTGCTTCTGGGGGGTGGGAGAAGGCAAACACCCCCCTTTCTGGTGAAAAACACCCCATTGTTTTGTCTATTTTCGGGAGGCCAAAAATGGCTGTATTCGGTGTATAAGACCCACCAACATTTCTATGCTCTTTTAGGGGAGGGTGCGTCTTATACTCTGAAAAATACGGTAAATATGAGCCAGCTGTGTGCAGCAGCTGCCAAAAAAGCCAGCATGGTTCTAAGCTGCATAAACAGATGGATAGAATCAAGATCACTTGAAGTCTTAATACCACTTTATAATGCCTTGGTAAGGCCACACTTGGAATACTGCATTCAGTTTTGGTCACCACGATGTAAACAAGAGACTCTAGAAAGAGTGCAGAGAAGAGCAACAAGGATGATTAGGGGACTGGAAGCCAAGACATATGAAGAATGGTTGCAGGAACTGGGTATGTCTAGTTTAATGAAAAGAAGGACCAGGGGAGACATGATAGCAGCGTTCCAATATCTCAGGGGTTGCCATATAGAAGAGGAAGTCAAGCTATTATCCAAAACACTTGAGGGCAGAACAAGAAGCAATGGGTAGAAACTAATCAAGGAAAGAAACAACTTAGAACTAAGAAGAAATTTCCTGCCAGTTAGAGCAATGAATCAGTGGAACAACTTTCCTTCAGAAATTGTGAATGCTTCAACACTGGAAGTTTTTAAGAAGATGTTGGATAACTATATGTCTGAAGTGGGGTAAGCTTTCCTGCCTAAGCAGGGGGTTGGATTAGAAGACCTCCAAGGTCCCTTCCTACTCTGTTATTCTACTTTATACTGGAGATAAGTCATTCCGCTGATTAATTGTTTTCACTGTCAGTAAATTTCTCCTTATTTCTAAGTTGGTTCTTCCCTTGATTAGTTCCTATCCATTGCTTCTTGTCCTGCCTTCAGAGGCTTTGGAGAATAGGCTGATTTTCCCACCCCCTCTTCTTTGTGGCGATCCCTCAAATATTGGAACATTGCTATCCTATCACCCCATACTCCTTCTTTTCATTAAACTAGCGTGACTCCTTCTTAATGGCAGAGTGAAGGATGGCAGAGCAAAGTGAAGGATAGCATAATAAAAATTTAAAAAATAACTAACCCTTCCATCTTCCATCCTATCCAACATAAGCAGAACTGGCTATTTCATCACCAGTTTTGCTCCAATTTGCTAATCTTCTCAATCGTATGCTTCCATATTCTTATTTAATCTAGTGCGGGAAGAATAGAATTCTCGGGATGAAATTAGTGAAGTTATTATCAGTATAAATGCAGATAAGCCCTAAATAGGTTTACAGTGCATTTACATTACAAAGTACACTGCCAAATGTCAACTTGCAGGCATTATTTAATACCTAATATGCTTATCTTCTAAAATTGGTACATGCATGTTACTTTTTTTTTTTTACAAAAAAAAATGTATTTTAGAGTACTATTGAAGGATCAGGTCAGGAGAACTTAAGATTCCTGTTTGGTGTTAGATCATTAACCATTCTAATGACTTCCAATATTTTTGAGATGCATTTAAAGGATGTTAAATCTGATCCAGAAAGGCACTTACATTGTTAAGCATGAAGGTATAAATTATGTATTAATTCTTAAGCGATCTTGAATATGTATCATTGCTTTGTTAAATGAAAATACATTAGTTCTGGTCTTCAGAAAGGATCGTTGCCATTCCTTAAAAACATCTATTTTTAAGAAAAGCAGAGCACAGACTCTGTAAGTCTGTAAGTAATTTCCAGCATACAGTATTATGCATTATTATGCATCAACACAAGTATGATCATTTTAAAGAATATTTTCTGGCTTACAAGTCCTGTTCCTGTAACCTGTTTCCCCCGCATGCAAATATCAGCTGCTTATTTTTTTTAAAGTAAGTAAGTTTGCTTATTCATGAAAAAAAAAACTAATAAAAACTTTTCCCAAAGGTGCTTTTTCAATAAGAAAAAAAACCCACCCAAAACCCTGGACTTTCTTTATTTTGCTTGAAGATATGTCTCATCTCATCCAGTTCTGACTGAAGAAGCTTCTTGGATGAGAAGACAAATGTCTTCAAGAAAAAACAAAGAAACTCCAGTTGGCTTTTGAAAAAGCTCCTTTGGGACAATCATGACCTAGATGACTGAGAATCTCCACAGAAAAAAAAAAGCTTCTGTGTGTTGTTGTTAGTTGTGAAGTTGTATCTGACCCACCATGACCTCATGGACAACATTCCTCCAGGCCTTCCTGTCCTCTACCATCCTCTGGAGTCCATTTAAGCTCACACCTACTGCTTCAGTGACTCCATCCAGCCACCTCATTCTCTGTCGCCCCCTTCTTCTTTTGCCCTCCATCTTTCTCAGCATGAGGCTCTTCTCCAGTGAGTCCTTCCTTCTCATTAGGTGGTCAAAATATTTGAGTTTCATTTGAGCGCATTAAATACACACTACTTAAAGTTATGAAATAATCTTATTTATGTTGCAGGATGAGGTGGCAGCCAGGGTTATAATTCCACAAACATTGGTACATCCTTTCAATCTTTGAAAACGTCATTCTCCCTATTCTGGTAGAGCTCCCGAAGAACTACAGTAATTATGCCTTTTCCAAATAATAGAAGAATTTCAAATTTTCACAATATTTTTCAAACTGTCCTTTTTCCTAGGAGTCTAAGAGGGCAATAATAATATTAGACATTCTGGTGGATGACAATGTGCTCCCTCTAGTCCTCCTAAATCTCTTAGACTAGAGGTCTCCAACCTTGGCAACTTTAAGCCTGGAGGACTTCAACTCCCGGAATTCCCCGGCCAGCTTTGATGGGTGGATAACCACTTGTCTGCAATGGTATAGGGCAGTGATGGCAAACCTTTTTGGCACCAGTGCCGAAAAGGGAGCACGCCAGGGCTGGGTTCCTGTCAGTTCTAACTTCTTCTATAGAAGAGGTTCCACAAATCTACAGTGCCATTTAGAACCGGTTCCAGCTCCCTCCCTCCGCCCGTCCGCACATCATCAAGATGAAGAGCGAGAGGAGGGATTCTGGGAGTTGAAGTCCACAAGTCTTAAAGCCGTCAAGTTTGAACACCCCTGGGGGTTTTTTTTCTAAAGAGTTAGGGGTGCGAGGGTCTTGTAACTTGACAGCTTTAAGACTTACGCGCTTCAAATTCCAGAGTTTCTGAGCCAACATTTTGATTGCTAAGCAAGAGCGTTGTTATGAGTTTCACCACATTTTACAAGTTGGCCATGCCCATCCAGTCACATGGCTGACAAGCCACTCCCACCCGGTCACATGGCTGGCAAGCCACTCCCACAAAGCAGGCCACACCTACCGAAGAGGTTCTAAAAAAATTTGAAACCCACCACTGGAGCACACATATGTGCAGTGGTGGCACGGAGTGCTGAAAGGGGAGCACTTCATCCGTGTGATCGTCTGGGCTGCAGCCAGGAAGAGGAGTTGCCCAGGAGGCATGCGCGCACCAGAAAATGTAGTTTCAGTTTCTGGCACATGCATGTGCGCCGGCTGGCCAGCCTTCCAGTTACTGCCGTGCATGCACACGGGCCACACCGGAAAATGGAAAACCAGCTCTTCTGGTTTTCAGTGCTGCTGCATGTACAAAGGCCAGCTGATTGTCACGTGCACACCAGAAACCCAGAAGCGGCAATGCCACACGTGCCAGGCAACATGGCTCTGTGTGCCACTTTGGGCATGTGTGCCATAGGTTCACCATCACAGATATAGGGTTTCCTGCCTAGGCAGGGGGTTGGACTAGAAGACCTCCAACGTTCCTTCCAACTCTGTTATTCTATTCTATTCTATTGCTCATAGTCTTCCTTTGTCAGTACTTCATGTGTTTCTGTAGTTCTCTCCTAAAAGATCTCAGTAAAACACAGGCCAACTTGGATGATTAGCCCAGGAAGACACTACTGAAAGGCAATTAAATCTAGTTCCCAGTTTGCTTCCTTTTACCACTGGTTTACCATACACTGAACCAAAAATGGTCACTGGACAGCTGGAAACTTCCTGTGTGTCTTTTGGAAACCAAAGGATCCACTAGTTACCTGGAATGAATCACCAGAATCGGCCTTCCATCTCCATGGGAGTCATAGGTGGCCCTCATTTGCAACTGGGTCATTGCAAGGTCTGGCAAATGGCTAAATATAAGGTAAAGGTTCCCCTCACAATGGGTGTTAGTCACTCGACTCTAGGGTGGTGGTGCTCATCTCTGTGTCAAAGCCGAAAAGCCAGCGCTGTCCGAAGACGTCTCTGTGGTCATGGGGCCGGCATGCCTAAATGCCGAAGGTGCACAGGATGCTGTTCCCTTCCCACCAAAGGTGGTCCCTATTTTTCCACTTGCATTTTTACATGCTTTCAAACTGCTAGGTTGGCAGGAGCTGGGACAAGTAACGGGAGCTCACTCCGTTAAGCGGCGCTAGGGATTCGAACCGCCGAACTGCTGACCTTTCCGATTGACAAGCTCAGCGTCTTAGCCACTGCATCGCTGCGCCACTGTCCTGGCTAAATATAACTCCCTGGCTAAATGCAACAGTCTTGGCTAAATATAACTCCCTCCATGTCGAGGTTATCCTGCAACTGCTTCAAGGGACTACAAAGTCCAAAATATGATCATTATATGTGTGGGGCCAGCAATTTCTTGGTCCCTGGTCAGCATGGGCGTCATTAATGCTCAAGGCTTTCCAACCGACGGCCAACGGCTGATTGCCCCTCACAACGTGATCTTCACAGAGAAGCAGGCTGAGCTATTTTAAATTTACCTAGCAGACGGCGATTTATCCATGCAAATTTTTTAGTTAATAACCATGTTCCAAAATAGCTTATTTGCTGGCTCTTAAAAGGCTGTGCAGGGTACTTACTATAAAAGAAAAAGTCAAGGATTGGCGGGTCAATAGTAGTCATTGAGAAAGGGGAGACTGAGTAGGCTTTACCTCATCATTATTTCTAAGGTAAAAATAGCACTTTTTTGTTCATCCATTAAGGGGGAGGTGGAAATACCACCTCAGAATGTTGTGCATGTGTACTAAGTCATAAGCCTCACCAAGTGTCCTCTTGGCTAAGTACAGAAAATTAAGATTTGTGCGGGAAATGTACAGAAACTAAGAAGATTGGCAGTTTGGTGATGGCCGCAACAGAAGAGATTCAGGCAAGGGTGGGCTTCAAAATTTTTAGCAAGGGGTTCTCTGCCCAGTTACTGGGTGGGCGTGGCCTGCTGGGCGTTGACCTAGTCAACCTCCTGAACCACGGCGGGGGGGGTGTGTGTTTCTGCTCTCCCTGGGCTCTGGAGGCTTTCCTTGAGCTTCCGGGAGAGCAAAAACGGCCTCCCCAAGCTCCGGCCCTCTAGAGGCCATAAACGGGCCTGTTTCAGGTCTTTCTGAACTTCCAGTAGGCCCATTTTTCACCCACCTTGAGCCTCCACATAGCAATAGCAATAGCAGTTAGACTTATATACCGCTTCATAGGGCTTTCAGCCCTCTCTAAGCGGTTTACAGAGTCAGCATATTGCCCCCAACAACAATCCGGGTCCTCATTTTACCCACCTCGGAAGGATGGAAGGCTGAGTCAACCTTGAGCCGGTGAGATTTGAACAGCCGAACTGCAGAACTGCAGTCAGCTGAAGTAGCCTGCAGTGCTGCACTCTAACCACTGCGCCACCTCGGCTCTCTAAGTGCACCTTGCACTTACCAGCATCCAAAACGGGCTGCATGGGGACTCCCGGAAGCAGAGAGGTGGGTAGGGCCAGCCAGGAATTAGATTTGTGGGTTCTTTGAACTGCACAGAATCTTAGCTAGAGGTTCTCCTGAACGCCTGCAAACTCCCAGCAGCCCACCCCTGGATTCAGGGAAAGACAGTTAAATCTAGTGGCAGAGGGCAGAGCGAGCATTGCTGTGGGTAAAACCCGTCCCTACTTACGTTCACTACCAAGTCACCACATTCTCTCAGCTTCTTCTTCCAGGAAAACTCAACTGTGAGTTGTCATTTGGGAATCCCAAGGGTGCTTTTTTCAACAGGCAACTGGAGTTTCTTGTTTTTCCTTGAAAGACGTTTCACCTCTCATTCAAGAAACATCTCCAGTTCTGACTGAAAAAGCTTGTTGGATGAGAAGCGAAACTTCTTCAAAGAAAATATATATCCCAGTGGTGGGTTGCAGGCGGTATGCCCCGGTACGGGCATAGCAGATCCTGCCCGGAGCACGGGGTACCATTCCAGTACGGTGCTCCGGAGGGCCCTCCCTCCCGCCTGCACTTCTTACCTGTGCTTTATGCTTTTGGTGCTTCCGCGCACGTGCATGGCACATACGGCACCTGTGTGATCCTCTGCAGAGCAGCTGGAGCGTTGCAGAAGCATCATTTGATGCTAGAACGCATGCGCGCATGCCATGCGCATGCATGTGGGTAACTCCATGGATGTTCCATCCATACTGGTTGGAACGGAATCCGGAACCTGATATAGCAATAGCAGTTAGACTTATATACCGCTTCATAGGCCTTTCAGGCCTCTCTAAGCGGTTTACAGAGTCAGCATATCGCCCCCAACAACAATCCGGGTCCTCATTTCACCCACCTCGGAAGGATGGAAGGCTGAGTCAACCTTGAGCCGGTGAGATTTGAACCGCTGAACTGCAGATAACAGTCAGCTGAAGTGGCCTGCAGTACTGCACCCTAACCACTGAGCCACCTCGGCTCTTAATATACCTCTTCCATAGGGAGCCGAGGTGATGCAGTGGTTAAATCAGGGGTGGGTTTCAACCGGTTCGCGGCGGTCCCTGCAAACCGGTTGGTCGGCAAACCCGGAAGTAAGTAACTTCCGGGAACAGCGAAGGGCCCAGCCGCCCGCCCGCGCTCCTTACCCGGTTTTGACGAGTTCTGCACTTCCACGCATGCGCAGGACGCATACAGTGCCTGCGCGATCCTCCAGGAGCAGCTGGAGCCTCGCACAGACACTAGTACGCATGCGTGTGCCGCGTGCGTGCACGAGGACGCCCCTGGCCCCGTTCAAACCGAACTGGTTGGAAAGGGGCGAGAAACCTACCCCTGGGTTAAATGCAGCACTGCAGGCTACTTCAGCTGACTGCAGTTCTGCAGTTCAGCTGTTCAAATCTCACCGGCTCAAGGTTGATTCAGCCTTCCATCCTTCCGAGGTGGGTAAACTGCTTAGAGAGGGTTGAAAGCCCTATGAAGCGGTATATAAGTCTAACTGCTAATGCTACTGCTATTGCTAAATAAAAAGCTGCTTTCTTCTTAGTGTACATAATTTTTTTTAAAAAAATCCTTGGTCACTTATATGGTGGCTTTCAACAGAACCTCCGTGTGCAGTGCACACACAGCTTTCCTGAACCCCCTGCCTAGCAAACAACAAGCATTTAAGATAAACAAGGATCAGACATCTTTTTTTTTAATGTCTTTATCCCGAGCCTGAGATTCGCTTTAGCAGAATATAAATGGCCGATTGAGATTAATTGGCTACAGCTGGTGATAATTGTGATGCAGGAGGATTTACTGAATGGGTATTTTATGGGCCTATTGTTTTCTTCCCTATTCAGCTGCTGTTGGGCAGGTTAAAGGAATAATGCTGTGGGCAGGCCCATAGACGAGGAAGGCTAGAGGGGCACCAAAGAGGTAGGGAAGGAGTTGGCTTTCCGCTATTTCCTTCCCTTTCAAATGCTTCCTACAAAAGCGTCCACTCTGGCCAGACACTTAAAAAAAAATGCTGTCTGCTCATGAAAACAACTTAAAAATAAAATAATTAAATTACAGTCTAGAACAGACATGGAAGCCATTGGGAAGGTGCAGCCAATGCCTCTTTGCTGGTTATTGCAGAGTGTGGATCCTTCCCCCCCTCCCCCGCACAGATCTATTACAAGGAAATTCCATTTTTCTATCTGCCCATAAAATATATTCTCTTTACTTAAAGAGGCGGGAAGGGGAAGAAGGGGGAAATTGAGTGATCCACTACATCTAATGGGGTAATAGGGCTTATTTGCAGTAAGGATCCTCTGAACTACATCATTTCTTTTGGAAAACAGCCGACCCCTTACTCCACTTCATTAATTCGGCCCCCCGGCCAGCCCCTATTTTTCAAGTGTTTCTTCCATAAATATTCATCTGTGGAAGTCTAGAGAGTAAAGGCTTTAGAAACACTTCGTAAATTGATACTTTGGAGCAGTGGTGGGATCCTGCTGGTTTAACAACCGGTTCGGTGATCTCGCGCTCCTCGTGCATGCACAGTTTTAACAAAATTTGTCTACCACGTTACTTCTGGGGAGTAACACAGCTGAGGTGTAGCAATCTACTCTGTTGCATGAATCAGCTGAGAGGATATAGGTAAGCAAAGCACAGGGGCAGGTGGGTGGGCCTACCAGATCGTCGAAGCGAAAGCTTCCCAGCTGATTGTTGGGAGCTACCGATTCACCCAAACCAGCCTGAACCGGCTGAATCCCACCTCTGCTTTGGAGCAAGAACAGACTTCAAGTACCAATGAGTCTAATTCTTCAGAACCTGCCTTATCCTATTTGAATAGCAAAGGATAGAAATGAACAGATGTGTTTTGAAATTGGTGAAGAATTATGGAAGAAAAACATGAAAACGCATATAGCAATAGCAATAGCAGTTCGACTTATATACCGCTTCATAGGGCTTTCAGCCCTCTCTAAGCGGTTTACAGAGTCAGCATATTGCACCCAACAACAATCCGGGTCCTCATTTTACCCACCTTGGAAGGATGGAAGGCTGAGTCAACCCTGAGCCGGTGAGATTTGAACCGCCGAACTGCAGATAACAGTCAGCTGAAGTGGCTGCAGCAGTACAGCACTCTAACCACTGCGCCACCTCGGCATATCCCAAAGGTGTTTTGTAAAAAGCAACTGGACTTTCTTTGTTTTTGTTTTTTTTGCATGAAAACATTTCTCTTCTCATCCAAAAAATTCCTTTAGTGCTTGGAGGAGAAGCAAAACGTCTTCAAAGGGGGGGGGAAACCCCAAGGAAGTCCAGCTACCTTTTGAAAAGCACTTTTGGGACAACCATGACCTGGATGATTGACAATCCATCCAAACTGCCAATGATGCAGTTCAGAGGGTCCTTATTGTAAATAAGTCTCATTGCCCCTGTTGGAAGAAAATATCCATCTGGTTCAGTTCAAAGCCGAGAGAAAGGCACTGGAGAGAAAATGGAGGCTGGAGGCTGATTGGAAAGATCGTTTAATGATGAAGCAGAACCACATGGGTGGTTCTGGGCAGTTGACCACATGGATTCGAGAATGGGGGGTATTTATACCTTTTCTTGGGTTTTGCACTTGAACTTCCTGTTTCTGTGCAAGAACATGTATTCTATTGGCTGTTGTCAGACTCTCATGAGGTCCTGTATAAATCCTAGGAGTTTGTCTGAGCTAAGTTTGGTTGAAATTCAGACTGCTGATGCAATGTCCTTAGGAGATTGTGCAATATGATGAGCTCTGCTTCTAGATGGTAGTGGGTTAATCCTATTATGTCCGGAAGGGTCATGTATTAATCCCTTCATCCTGGGGCTAAAGGTCTTTTGTTTTGCAGATAGGCTTGCCAAGTCTTTCTCAATAGACACAAAATATCTGCGGGGGGGAGGGAGGAGAGCTGGGGCTCTGAGTTTCTGTTTCCCTTAAGATTTTTATTTCTCTCTGAGGGAAAATATTTCATCTTGCCTTTTTAAATATTTCTCAAAATATTTCATTCTTTTAGGAGAGGGGTAGCTTCCCACACCATAAAGTGGACCATCTGAAAGCCAATTCCTGTCCTACTTCCGTGGTGCCTTTCTACCCTTTCTCAGTTATGGAGCTGTCCATAGCATTGTATCCATAGACATGAAAACACATAGGCTTGATTCAGGGATAGGTTGCTGCCAGCATTACTGCAGGTTTGGTATGCAAAAAAATAGGGGCGCAAAAAATGTGCGTGCGCATTTGCACCTAAAAAAGTTTGTTAGAAAAGGGAAAAAATTAATTTCTGCAATGAAGATTGTTCTGCGCATGCGCATAACTGAAAATCAAGATGATGTTGCTGCCGATAGAACCGGTTCAGGGGCGTGGCAGGCTGAGTTACTATCTACTTGGCCAAACCAGGCCAAACTGGTAGGAACCTACCTCTGGCTTGATTGGAAAATGTTTCTATACTACTCCTTATTCAGACGTCACTCAGATAACCCATAAACAGTCGAAACCCTGGGCAGAAATCTTCATCTACAGATGAAATGGATAACAGAGAGGGGGGGAGGGAGGGAGGGAGGGAGGGAGAGGAGGAGGGAGGGAGGGAGAGATGGAGAGAGAGAGAGGGAGAGGGAGATGGAGAGAGAGGGGGTGAGGGGAGGGAAAGAGAGAGATGGAGAGAGAGGGGAAGGGAGGGAGAGAGATGGGGAGAGAGAGATGGAGAGAGAGGGGGTGAGGGGAGGGAAAGAGAGAGATGGAGAGAGAGGGGAAGGGAGGGAGAGAGATGGGGAGAGAGAGAGAGAGAGAGAGAGAGAGAGAGAGAGAGATGGAGATGCTTCATTTACTGAGACAAGGCAGAAGACCTGGGATCTTGGATGTCTGTTCTTAACCAGAATGTTGCCAAAATGAGAGAACCTGGAATCATGGTATTATACAGGTATTTATAATGGCTGCAGTGTCTCAGGTCATGTGAGCACCTTTTTTGTGACTTTCTGACCAGCAAAGTCAATCGGGAAGCGAGATTCACTCAACAATCGTGTTACTAATTTACTACTAATGGCCTAGAGGTTAATACATCTGTCTAATATGCAAGTGGCCAGGGTTTGAATCCCAGAAGGGCATATGGCTAGCTGAAGAGAGCTAAACAGCTTGAAATAGTCAGTAAATTTAAATTTAACATAGTAATCCATATTTTTTAGGGGGAAAAAACATAAATCAATCTCCAAGGGCATCGCATTACTGCACTCTTCTAAGTTAAAAGTACATATTAATTACAGGTTCCGTGCCCATTACAATTAGAATATCTGTCAGCCCGTATGTTGTCTCTATACACTATCAGTTTTCCATAATATCATCTAGATCCTTAAAAGAAAAAGAAAAAAGAAATATAATTTTTGGCATCAGCATAGCTTCTTCTGATTAAGGATACTTCTGTAAAAAGAGAAACAGCTTGTTGTGTCAGCTGTCATATAGCTTAAAAAGTACATGCATAAAGAGCCATAGTCTAAGGACGTTCTTTCCGAAAACTATTACTACAGCAAGCCTCAGAAACTTACATCTGCTAGTACCATGGACAGCAGGCCCTTCTGCTCTCTATGAAGTCTGTCTGGTAGTTGCACCTGATAGAGGCAATAAGAGTTGATCCAGGAAGTACTTCTCGCTAGCAAAGCTTTTAATCCGAAAACTATGAAAATGGCTAGTGGTAGTCATAGTGTTAAATGTGGATGGCTATCATCTTAACACTATTTTGGTAAGAAAAGGATCTGCTCCAGTGGTAGGATTCAAATAATTTAACAACCGGTTCTCTGCCCTAATGATTTCTTCCAATAACCAATTCACCAAACTGCTTAGAAAGTTACCAACCGGTTCTCCCAAAGTGGTGAGAACTGGCTGAATCCCACCACTGATCCCGCTGGGTGGGTGTGGCTGGATGGGTGCGTCCAGGGTGGGCGTGACCAGGGGCATGACAGCACTCAGCCTCCTGCAGCACTCTGCCAGCCAAAACGGGGCGCAGGGGTTAATTACAAAATGTTGGCTTTGTTTTGTGACATCCAGATCCAGTGAGCAAGGGGTGTGAACTACACAGATAATACATTTTTGTTTGGTTATGGAGAAATATCGCCAAAGTCAGATGTACACTAAATGTAGACTGACATTTACCTTATTTTTCGGAGTATAAGACGCACCTTTTTCCCTCAAAAAAGAGGGTGAAAATATGGGTGCATCTTATACACTGAATACAGCATTTTTTTTTTGCCTCCTGAAACCCTGCCCCCTTTGCAAAAATGGATGTGCAGAGGGTTTGGGAGGTCTGCAAAGTGCTCCTGAGGGCTGGGGAAGTCAAAAAAAGTGCAAAAAATGGGCCGATTTGCCCCCCCTGCCCCCAGGAGTACTCTACAAGCCTCCTAAAGCCTCTGCATGCCCCTTTTTTTGCAAAACAAATGGCCTGTTTTTGCGAAAAGTGGACTGTTTTTTGCTCATTTTTGCCCCACCCAGCCCCCAAAGCTGTACATGCCCCCCCCCTCTTTTTTTGCAAAAAAATGAGGCCTGCAGAGGGTTTGGGAGGCCTGCAGAGTGCAAAAACCTTTTTTAACCTCTTCAAAATAATGGTGTGTCTTATACTCCGGTGCGTCTTATAGTCCAAAAAATACCACTCTCTCGGCCTTCCGAAAAGCCACTAAAACCTGGCTGTTCCGGCAGGTCTGGGGCTGTTGACCTATGAATGAGGTCCAGCCCCCATCTAGGTTTGAGTGTATGGTGTGTTGCTTTTAAATCTGCTTTCGTTTTTCCCTATATTTTATTTTTTATTTTACTCTTGTATTTGTAAGCCGCCCGGAGTCCTACAGGATTGGGCGGCATATAAATTTATTAAATTACAATTACGGTAGCTACACATCCCCAGCAAACAGCAAATTTTGAAGCTCCGGATAAAGAGGATTTGTTTTAGGATGAGTAACCACAGTTTGCACATTGGAGGTTCCTAAAGGAATGCTGGGAAACTCTGTATTTTAAAGAACATTTTGAGGGAGGGGTGCAGAATAGCCCTTCTCTGCCTGAAGCTGTAGAGACCTGGCATCAATCAAAACACTTTTGTGAAGCAACTGATCAACATTGACAGGGTAAGCTACTAGTATATGAAAATAAAAGCCACTCCCTTCTAATACTGATGATGTTACCTAGTTTGGTAATGAAACATCTGCAAGAAAACCATCGAACTCAGAGAGCCCCAAGGAACCCACAGTTCAACTCTGACCTACACATATTCTCTTCTATTGCTAAACCCTTTTTGGTTAGAGGGACTCAGAGCCTGCCTTATATGATGACACGGCTCCCAATGGATTTCATTCTAAATTTTGATATGATTTCTGTAAATAAGGAATGTAGAATTATAATGGATGAGTAGTTGATCCTTCATACATCAAAAAACCCGCAAAGCTAAGGGATAAACAAATAAAAAGATTTGAAAAAAGAAAAGGCGCAGGAAAGAAAAATAGTGAACGTGTAAAAAAGAAAGAGGAAAAGAAGGAAAACTGAAAAAGAATGACTTCCAACATTCTTTGGTACAGATATAAGTAAAAAATATATCAAAACTTATACTAAACTTAACATTTGTTTACATTATTTCCATAATCCCTTATTTAATCATCAAAATCCTAATCTAGTTTTAATTTCAGTTTCTCACAAAAAATCCAGTAAGGGTTCATATCACTTTAATCACTATTTGTGAACGAAACCACAACTGATTTATTTAATTGCACCAAACTCTAAATAAAACAGGAATGGGAAATCCTAAGTTCTAGTGTTGACCCATGCTTTTCAACTTTGGCAACTTTAAGGTGCATGGACTTCAATTCCCAGAATTCCTCAGGCAGCATGAAGTTCACCCATCTTAAACTTGCCAAGACTGAAAAAGGTTAGCCATTACTGATGTTGGTCAACTGATGGTAGAATAGAATAGAATTCTTTATTAGCTAAGTGTGATTGGACACACAAGGAATCATGGGTGCATATGCTCTCAGTGTACATAAAAAGAAAAGATAAAAAATACATTCATCATGAATCATATATTTATATTTAGTTAGACTCATATACCGCTTCATAGGGCTTTCAGCCCTCTCTAAGTGGTTTACAGAGTCAGCATATCGCCCCCACAGTCTGGGTTCTCATTTCACCCACCTCGGAAGAATGGAAGGCTCAACCTTGAGCCGGTGAGATTAGAACCGCTGAACTGCACATAACAGTCAGCAGAAGTGGCCTGCAGTACTGCACTCTAACCACTGCGCCACCTCGGCTCTATACAACACTTAGTGATAGTCTTAGGTAACGGATAAGCAATCAAATCATACTAGGAAACAAATAAAACAATATAAATCATAAAGATACAAGCAACATGGTTATAGTCACAAGTGGGAGGAGATAGGTACTAGGAAGGATGAGAAGAAGAATAGTAATACAGTCTTAGTGAATAGTTCGACGGCGTTGTGGGAAATAGTTGTTGGAATTAGTAGAATGTCCTTGTGACTAGTTGTTCTGGTGTACACTGCCCTACAGTATTGTTTTGAGGGTAGAAGTTGAAACAGGTACCCTGTTTCCCTGAAAATAAGACCTCCCTGGATAAGAAGCACAATCGGGCTTTTGAGTGCATGCACTAAAATAAGCCCTCCCCCCAAAATAAGCCCTCCCCCAAAATATTGCAACACAACAGCAGCCATGAAGTGACCACGCTCGCCGCTTCCTGCACCTCAAAAATAAGATCTCCCCAAAAATAAGGCCAAGTGCTTATTTTGGGGGGGGGGGGGTCAAAAGAAAATAAGAAATGCCTGAAACATGGTAGAAGTTGAAACAAGGTAGAAGTTGAAAGCAAAACTCTTCAACCTGTAGGTAGTAAGTCTATACTTACGAAAGGAAGGGGCCGGCAGAGAAATAATTTGAACAAATCTGCAGAGAAAAAAGTAGGGTAAGGAATCCATTTCAATGAAAGAAAGCTAGGATTTCTTAGAGGTAGGAAAAAGCATTCGGACTACATTTGCTGACAGTCTAAGAATGGTGGTGTGGCTGCAATCAAAAGCTGCACGGCCACAGCAGATATGTGTCAGTTCGGAAGAAGCACTTAAGAGATGGCATTCGAAAAGCATCAGGTCGAAACGTGGATGTGTCATTACACATAATGGCACACTTACAGGCAAAATAATTTCAATCGGCACAGCAGAGAAGTGGTTTAAAGAACACAGATGATAGAAAAAGATCATTCCCAATGCTCCACTTATAGCACCAACATGGCCATTTGGGAAAAATACAGGCCTTTATAATAAGTCCTGTAATAAAATATACCTTTGGATCTGCCAAGGAAGAGGTTTAACATCGGTGGCTTCGCTGGGCTCTCGGCTGTCCAATGCAACATTTAACCAATGTGACTTCCACCATTGGCATTTGCACTCTTGTAAGGATGAAGAAATTTATAGTGCCACGAATTCGTACTTCGATTCAAAATTCATTTCTTTTTTTTTTTTTAAATCAGCCTTGTGAAGTTTAGGACTTTTTAGAAAAGGTAGTTCATGTTTAGAAAAGGTAGTTCAGCTGTTCAAATCTCACCGGCTCAGGGTTGACTCAGCCTTCCATCCTTCCGAGGTGGGTAAAATGAGGACCCGGATTGTTGGGGGCAATATGCTGACTCTGTAAACTGCTTAGAGAGGGCTGAAAGCCCTATGAAGTGGTATATAAGTCTAACTGCTATTGCTATTTACACATTCAAGCAATTATTATAAATAGTACTGGTAGCAATCTTTATTTTCTGAATGAATAGAATAGAATAGAATAGAGTTGGAAGGGACTTGGAGGTCTTCTAGTCCAACTCCCTGCTTAAGCAGGAAATCCTACACCACTTCAGACAAATGGTTATCCAACATCTTCTTAAAAACTTCCAGTGTTGGAAGTCCTCCTTTTCATTAAACTAGACATACCCAGTTCCTGCAAGAGCCAAGGTGGCGCAGTGGTTAAATGCAGCACTGCAGGCTACTGCTAGATCAGCAGGTCAGCGGTTCAAATCTCACCGGCTCAGGGTTGACTCAGCCTTCCATCCTTCCGAGGTGGGTAAAATGAGGACCCGGATTGTTGGGGGCAATATGCTGACTCTCTGTAAACCGCTTAGAGAGGCCTGAAAGGCCTATGAAGCGGTATATAAGTCTACTGCTATTGCTATTGCTATTGCTATTGACCCTTCACATCCTGGACATAAACTGTTCCAACTTCTTCCCTCAGGATGATGCTATAGGCCAGGGGTGTCAAACTGAAGTGCAGCGGCCCGGATCCAGCCCATGTTGTGTTTAGATCTGGCCCACAGGGCCGCCCTGGAAATAGTGAAGGAACGGCCTACGGTGCCTCTGCCAGCGAAAAAGGAAGTTGGGATATCTCAGGGGTTGCCACAAAGAAGAGGGAGTGAAACTATTTTCCAAGGTACCTGAGGGTAGAACAAGAAGCAATGGGTGGAAACTAATTAAGGAGAGAAGCAACCTAGAACTAAGGAGGAATTTCCTGACAGTGAGAACAATTAATCGGTGGAACAGAAGTTGCCTCCAGAAGTTGTGAATACTCCAACACTGGAAGTTTCTAAGAAGATGTTGGATAGCCATTTGTCTGAAGTGGTGTAGGGTTTCCTGTCTAGGCAGGGGGTTGGACTAGAAGACCTCCAAGGGCCCTTCCAACTCTGTTATTCTATTCTGTTCTGTTCTGTTCTATTCTATTCTAGTCCTTCCTTAGGGATAAAGCTGGCTGGGTGACTATGGGCCAATCACCAGAAGACTGTGAGTTCTAGTTCTACATTAGGAATGAAAGATGGTCACTTTGGGTCAGTCACTCTCTGTCTCAGGCCACATCACACTCAGGCAATGAGCTGGTCAATCAATTTCTGTCACAATCAATGGATCAAAATTTGGTTGATCCAGGAAAAAAAAAACCACTAGGAAGAAAAAAAATGTCAAATTGATATGGCAAAAATATAGTTGACAAATACATAAGGTAAAGGTTCCCTCGCACATGCGTGGCAGTTGTTTCCAGCTCCAGGGGGCAGTGCTCATGTCTGTTTCTAAGCCAAAGATGTCTCCGTGGTCATGTGGCCAGCATGACTAAATGCCAAAGGCGCACAGAATGCTGTTACCTTCCCACCAAAGGTGGTCCCTATTTTTCTACTTGCATTTTTAACATGCTTTCGAACTGCTAGGCTGGCAGAAGTAATGGGAGCTCACTCCGTTACGCAGCACTAGGGATTCGAACCACTGAAGTGCCAACTTTCTGATCGACAAGCTCAGCGTCTTAGCCACTGAGCCACTGTGTCCCTTTTGACATATTCCACTTCAAATCCCATAATTCCAAGCCATCTGAAAGCAACTAAATTGAAGAAGATTATGGGAGAATAATGTTTTTTTTTCCATGTAATGAATTAGCAGTAGAACAAAATATTTGTAGCTCAACATCCAGATGAGTAGAGATTAACACCAAATTAACATTAGACCAGCAACCAAATAGCAAGCAATACCCCAATTAAGGAAATGCCAAACAAGCTAACATTAAGCAACCCAACCAAAGAACCCATTAAGAACACTCCCACCAATACTGACAGAAAAGCCACTACAATATAAAATGAGAACAAACCCCTCTACCCCCTAGTATGCCTGATGTTACTTAGTTTGGTAATGAAATGTCTTCAAGAAAACAATCAAGCTCAGAAAGCACCAAGGACCCCTCAATAAAATGAATTGCCTTTTATTTATGAAATAGTACATAGCTATTGAATTAGTAGTCGCTGGCAGTATTGTCCATCTATTTATCTATTCCTTTCTTAATTTCACCTAAACAGATGGTCAAGAGGTGGGTTCCGGCTGCTGCTACTGCCGCTTCGCTCAGGGGCGCTTGGCTCGAGACGCATGGTTTAATTAGGGCATCCGTCGGAACCCTGACAGCAGTCCAATCTTCATCCAGATAATTCAATACAGCATACAAACAAAGTTTCAGGTAGGGAAGCAGAATAACAATTATGACAAAGATCCCGTGAAGCTATTACCGTATTTTTCGGAGTATAAGACCCACCCTTTACCCTCAAAAAAGAGGCTGAAATCTGGGTGCGTCTTATACACTGAATACAGCATTTTTTTGCCTCCAGAAACCCCACCCCCTTCACCAAAATGGTCGTGCAGAGCCTTATGGAGGCTTTCAGAGTGCTCCTGGGGGCTGGGGAGGGCAGAAATGAGTGGAAAACAGGCCGTTTTTGCTCAATTTTGCTCCCCCAGCCCCCAGGAGCACTCTATAAGCCTCCTAAAGGCTATGCATTCCATATTTTTTTTAAAGAAAAAACGGGCCTGTTTTTGCAAAAATCAGGCCGGTTTTTGCTCAATTTTGCTCCCCCAGCCCTCAGGAGCACTCTACAAGCTTCCTAGAGATATTCATGCCCAAGAGCCGAAGTGGCGCAGTGGTTAAATGCAGCACTGCAGGCTACTTCAGCTGACTGCAGTTCTGCAGTTCGGCTGTTCAAATCTCACCGGCTCAGGGTTGACTCAGCCTTCCATCCTTCCGAGGTGGGTAAAATGAGGACCCAGATTGTTGTTGGGGGCAATATGCTGACTCTGTAAACCGCTTAGAGAGGGCTGAAAGCCCTATGAGGCGGTATATAAGTCTAACTGCTATTGCTATTGCTATTGCTGCTATTTTTGGGTGGGAAAGGGGGGGCGTTTTGGGGGAAAATGGGTCATTTTTGGGAGGTCTGCAGAGTACAAAAACTTTTTTTTTTAATTTGCCACTTCAAAATCTTGGTGCGTCTTATACTCCGAAAAATACAGCATCTTTTTTCAAATTACCGTTGACTACCAGCTTGAGTTATTTTCTAAGTCTTGCAAATAAAATCTCATGCAGCTGTTGTACCTTGGGCGCCCTGTTTTTCAGTGGCCATGGAGGACCTGTTCAGCAGCTAAGCCTGAGCTCTCCAAACTTGGCAACTCGTGGGCTTCAACTCCCAGAATTCCTCAAGCAATCATGATATTACAACAGTGCTGGATGGGGAATTCTGGGAGTTGAAGTCCACAAGTTTTAAAGTTGCCAAGTTTGGAGAGCCGTGACCTAAGCCAATGACCTATGTTCCTTCACAATAGTTAGACTTATATACCGCTTCATAGGGCTTTCAGCCCTCTCTAAGCGGTTTACAGAGTCAGCATATTGCCCCCAACAACAATCCGGGTCCTCATTTTACCCACCTCGGAAGGATGGAAGGCTGAGTCAACCTTGAGCCGGTGAGATTTGAACAGCCGAACTGCTGAACTGCAGTCAGCTGAAGTAGCCTGCAGTGCTGCATTTAACCACTGCGCCACCTCGGCTCTTCACAGGCCTCACCTTGATCCTATGAAGTTCAATATCTTAAAGAAACAGCTGCACAGGGTCATGTGGGGCTTGGAAATACAAGGCTATCGGTATTCTGATAAAACTGATATTCTATCGGTATTCTGATAATACAAGGCTATCGGTATTCTGATAAGAGCCAAGGTGGCGCAGTGGTTAAATGCAGCACTGCAGGCTACTGCTAGATCAGCAGGTCAGCGGTTCAAATCTCACCGGCTCAGGGTTGACTCAGCCTTCCATCCTTCCGAGGTGGGTAAAATGAGGACCCAGATTGTTGGGGGCAATATGCTGACTCTCTGTAAACCGCTTAGAGAGGCCTGAAATGCCTATGAAGCGGTATATAAGTCTACTGCTATTGCTATTCCTATTGCTTAAAACTACTATGTTATATAGGATAGGACAGGATAGGAAAGGATAGAATAGAATAGAATGGAATGGAATGGAATAGAATAGCAGAATTGGAAGGGTCCTGGGAGGTCTTCTAGTCCAACCCCCTGCATAGGCAGGAAACCCTACACCACTTCAGACAAATGGTTATCCAATCTCTTCTTAAAAACCTCCAGTGTTGGAGTATTCACAACTTCTGGAGGAAAGTTGTTCCATTGATTGTTTTAACATCATCTCCCTTTTTTCCCTTAGTTTCCCCGCATTGCTTCTTGTCCTGCCCTCAGGCGCCTTGGAGAATAGTCTGACTTCCTCTTCTTTATGGCAACCCCTGAGATATTGGAACACTGCTATCATGTCTCCCCAAGTCCTTCTTTTCATTAAACTAGACATACCCAGTTCCTGCAACCGTTCTTCATATGTTTTAGCCTCCAGTCCCCTAATCATCTTGGTTGCTCTTCTCTGCACTCTTTCTAAAGTCTCCACATCTTTTCTACATCGTGGAGATCAAAACTGAATGCAGTATTCCAAGTGTAGCCCTAACAAGGCATTATAAAGTGGTATTAACCCTTCACGTGATCTTGATTCTATCTCTCTGTTTATGCAGCCTAGAACTGTGTTGGCTTTTTTGGCAGCTGCTGCACACGGCTGCCTCCTTTTTAAATGGTTGTCCACTAGGATTCCAAGATCCCTCTCACAGTTACTACTATTGAGCAAGGCACCACCTATACTGTACCTGTGCATTTCATTTTTCTTGCCTAAATGTAATGAGCCTCTTGCAAATATGGCTCGACCAGTCAAACTGCTAATCGTCATTTATGCTTCAGTTATTTCTCAGTTTGATTATACCAAACTGCCAAATGGTTGCTAATTGTTTTCCAGGCATACTTTTATGTGGTTAGACCTAAACATCTTCCTGCTAATTAGCTAAGGGACCACCTAGCTTGATGTAAACTTACCCAGATATTTAAATCAGCAGGAAAGGCCCTCTTAATTTGGGAATATAAAAGCTTTTTTTTAACCTTAAAAATAGTTTTCATTTAAGATATGCAGTCATAAACTAATACAATACAATACAATACAATAGCAAAGTTGGAAGGGACCTTGGAGGTCTTCTAGTCCAACCCCCTGCCTAGGCAGGAAACCCTAAACCGTTTCAGACAAATGGCTATCCAGCATCTTCTTAAAGACTTGCAGTGTTGGGGCATTCACAACTTCTGGAGGCAAGCTGTTCCACTGATTAATTGTTCTAACTGTCAGGAAATTTCTCCTCAGTTCTAAGTTGCTTCTCTCCTTGATTAGTTTCCACTCATTGCTTCTTGTTCTACTCTCAGGTGCCTTGGAGAATAGTTTGACTCCCTCTTCTTTGTGGCAGCCCCTGAGATATTGGAACACTGCTATCCTGTCTCCCCTAGTCCTTCTTTTCATTAAACTAGACATACCCACTTCCTGCAACCGTTCTTCATATGTTTTAGTCTCCAGTCCCCTAATCATCTTTGTTGCTCTTCTCTGCACTCTAATAAGTACAAGTGCTGTGGCATCCAGATATTATCTTACTAAAACTTGCATTTTACTTAGTCTGACAACAAAGTAGTGTAAATTCTTATTTATTTGTTGCTTGCTTGTCAGTTTATTTGACAGGGTTTATATGCTGCTCCAGTGATATCTGACTCTTCGCGCTTTACAGACATCCCAGAGAATCTCCCTCCCCACCTGAAAAACACTCTGATGCTAAGCAGTTAGACTGAGGGAGAGAAGGGGATAAGATAGGAGAGGCCTTTGTGGGGCAAGCCTGACGGAGAGGAGAGGAGAGGCCGATCATAACTACTCATTCATTTTCAAGCTGTGTCAATTTATCAAGCCCTATCACATACCTTCATAGCGGAGCACGGATATCCAGCTAATATAACACTGTAAACAGAATAACGGTATAACTTCCTCAGCATCTCTCAAATTCCCTACCCATTACTAGGAGAAAGGAAGCAACACTTATGACGGAGCTGGCAGCAGAGTCGGACAGTGAGGAGATTAGAGAGGAGCATGGGCCAGCCCTGGAGGCTGGGGAAGGCTCAGAAGAGGGCTCTGTGTCAGAGGCAGAGCGGGGGCCAAGGCCATCTGGCAGTTGTCAACTGCCTTCAGAGCTAGAAAGCAGTGAGGCAGAGGAACAGCTGGAGCCTGTTCCCAGTGTGCGCATGCGCAGGGCTGCCAGAAGACAAGAACAACGAAGAAATCAGGGTTGACTTGGGAGTAAAGTAATGGGTGGAAGGTGAATAGGAAATAAGAGAGGAGTGAAAGGGGGGGTGGGCTTTTGCAGGAAACAATTCATTTGCTTGTTCATTCGTTTCAGGAGTGTGAAGATCAGTCCGTGAATCTCAGAGACTCTGTGCCCAGTCTTTCCTTGCACAGCACTGTGTTTGGAATGTATGTACATGGCAGATTTCCAAGCTAGATAAGGTCATAAAGTCACCTTTGAAAGACTGTTTTTACCAGGCCTTTGCTGAATATGAATGAGAGGAATTCTCATTTGTTTAATAAAAGGGGTTTTGCCGGAAGCGGGAATCTGCTTCATGCTTTTTGGGGAAGCCTAGGTCAGAACAATACTGCTTCCCACACAAAGCCTCCTCTACACATTGTTGTTGGGACCACACGTGCAATCTGATTTCAGCCCACAAAAACAGATAAGTCAAGTTTAAACATGGCGTCCTAAGACCCGCATCTTGGCTCAGACTTAAAGCACCCTAGACATGCCTCAAATATTTTTTTTTTAAAAAGCAGGAGGAAAGCAAATCCATAGTATCCCAGATGATGTGTAATTTGGCTTTGAATCGTAATATCAAAAATGCAGGTTTCACAATTACCACGCATTTTATCATCATGCCAATTCTTCCTATTCTGCTAAGGAAAACTGGCCTCTCATCAAACTGATTAGACCAAAAAAAAAAGTGTATTTCGGGGGGGGGAACCCCACAGCATATCACTGGCATCTTATCACTTGATTACTTAACATTAAATGAGTAACAGCTGCATGCATGAACTTCTCCAATGGAGAAGCTCTCGCAAACTATACATTACCTCGTGTTTCGCGATTTGTGTCTGCCCCTTTGATTTACATGTCTGTGTGAGGGAAGCAGGCGTGCCAAGTTGATATTTCCCTATTTCCTCTCCTTTTTTTCCCCCACTCCAAAGCATCTTCATAGAAGAAGGGGGGGGGGAAGAAGCTTGGAAAGATGATTTGGGATGAAACACAACAAGGGAATGAAGCTACACAAATTTTCTTCATCTACGCTTTTCCCCATTCCGGTGCAGCTCAACCCAATGGTTCAAAAACCATGCAAACTAATGACCTCTGCTATACTCCATATAGAGAATAAATTGCATTTCATATAGTATTGTTCTCAATGAAGACAGCTAAATGTCTGGGAGATATCCTATGAGGGATGAGTCTCATTCACAGATGGATGTTACCACTATATGGAGTGTCAGATTCTTCTCTGTGTGAGGTTCTATCAGTGCAATACTGATATTGCATAACGCCTTCGGTTTGACCTAAGCATAGTACATAAAATTATCCATTACAACGGCGGCCAAAGCCTGGAATGCTCTACCTAACTCTGTTGTTACATCCTCAAACCCCCATAACTTTAACCTTAAACTGTCTACTGTCTACCTCACCTCTTTCCTAAGAGGTCTGTAAGGGGCGTGCATAAGCGCACCAATGTGCCTACCGTTCCTGTCCTAATGCTCCCTTTTATTCGTATCCATTTCATGTATTCAAATCATGTTTATACTTATATCTGTTATCTAATACATGCTTGACTAAAATAAATAAATAAATAAATAAATAAATAAATAAATAACTAAATAAATAAATAAATAAATAAATACTGGGCAATCAAAAGCCTACAAGAACAAACTAAGCAAGAATAGTTTTTTTGTGCAGAATGATGGAAACAGACAATGGGAATTCATTTATTTAGCATAGGTCATATCATACATGGACTAGCAACATAAATTAGCATTTCAACTAGATTAGTAGAACCCAATAAAATATAAGTGTTAAAAAAATCTATGTTCAAATACCAATGCCTAGACTATCTAACCATTGAAGTGCTGCATCATTTATATATATATATTTTTAACAAAAGAGATACTAGACTGCTATATGCTTTCAGCTTACAGCCAGTCGTGATGTGATCTACAGTTTGACATGGGACCCTGCAATCACACCGAGGGGAGGGTACTACGCCCCAATTTTTTCTCAAATGCCATCACTCTGCTTAACAACTAATTCCCACAACACTGTCAGTAATTTACCAAGAATGTATTACTATTATTCTTCTCTTCCTTCCTAGTATCGCTCTCCCCACTAATGACTATAAACATGTTGCTTGTATCTTTCAATTTATATTGTTTTTATTAGTGTCCTAGTACGATTTGATAGCTTATTAGTAACCTTGACATCACTAAGTGTTGTATCTTTTTATTCATGATGAATGCATTCTATTCTCCTTATGTACATTGAGAGCATATGCACCAAAGACAAATTCCTCGCGTGTCCAGTCACACTTGGCCAATAAAGAATTCTATTCTATTCTTCTATTCTATTATACAAAGAGATTGTGGGAAATTTAAGATTTAAATGCTAGCCATGAAGTCTGATTGGTAACCTCTAACCAGCCAACCTGATAGTGATTTATAGCCATGAACAAATCTATAAAATGTTTGGTGCATAGCTATATTATAAAACTAGGCAATAGTATATTCTACCAATGATCTAATTAAAAGTTATCTTTTTTGAACTGAAGATGGGGTAATATCATACTTTGGCTGGTCAAACAGAGTCCCCCCCCCCCCCAAAAAAAACCACAATACCCTTTTAATGATCAACCAAAGCAAAACAATTCAGTAATGCACTTAGCTTTCACCAGCTGGCTACATGTTAATATGTATAAGATTAGACATGTATAAAGCTAGCTGTTCTTAAAAAGGATTATATTTCCAGTTAAGTCGCACCAAGAGCAACTATTAAAAATGAAATTAATTTGAGTTTATGCTATTGCGTCTAGCAGGGTAATAAAGACACCAATAGTGGGAATAAATCATATACTAAATAATGAGGTCTAGTTTATGACTGCTGTCCACTACGGTCCATTCCAATGTAAGTCCTGTTAAAATGGTTGAGAGTAGACTGTGGACATTAATAATGAAAAGCTTCTATATAGTCAATAAGGTTGACCTTGACTTGATGACACATCATCAATCAAGATTATGAATGTATTTTAGGCTTTCCATGTCTTTCAGAAGGAATCAGACAGTGAGAAAGTGTCAATCTATACCAAGAATAAACATGTTAAAAGTGATAATTGCATGAAATGAACATAATACCTATCATTTTCAATTGCTTTTAGGATGCCACCAGATGCCTGAGTGAAAATTCACTTTTTTAGTCCTTCTTAACCAACACACAAGCAAACATTACAACAATGAGAGAAATAATAGTCACAATCCAGCTCACAGACGGATCATGTAAGAGCCATATTGTGGTAAATATTTGTAACATCATTATATATGTTTTTAAAAAAATACTAAAAGGCAATTGATACAGTAAATCCATTTAAAGAAAAGAATAAAATGAGCTAAGAATAATTTGTATTTCATGGAGCAAAATTATAGAGAATTTCATGTGTTTATTTGAGACATTCATCCAGACAAGTAAATTATTACTTATGGTGTGCAGTATCTCAGCTTTGCCTTTTAATATCATACATATACACAAACACATAGACAGCATATGTTGCATTTCATCCCAGCATAATAAAAGTACTGTATTTAGATCTAAAATCACATAATAGAGAATAGTAAGTGTATACAAGTGTTACACTTTCAGGATCTTACAAATATAAACATTCAAATAGCTGATAAAGTTAACAGCTTTCAAAAAGTTACGTTTTAAAAAATGCAGGTTTTTTTAATGGCCACATCTGTTTAATGAATTTCTGAAATCAAAAGTAAGGAGGGTGGGAAAATATTTCCTAAGACTAAGAATCATAATATAATACAAATAGTATACAACATATAATAAAAGCATTGCTCTATATGAATGAACAGTAACCACATCTTATCTTATTCTATATTCATAGGTTTTTTTTTGCTAATTTATTTTAAAAATTATGAAGAGCTCTTTATCTTATCTAAAATAACTTTGGACATAATTAACACTTCCTTTTGGAATATGGATGCTTCATTTACTGTGGGTAAAATGTTCCAGAAAAAGATTCAAAATGATTGTAAATGGTTTTCTGCTGTATTTGTAAAAAACAAAGGATGGATAGAATGTTGAAAAAAATTACTGAGGGGAGAAATAATATATCAGTACAGCACCATATTAAATGGTTCTTTCAACAGCATAACATTATTTGTCTTCAATAAGAGTAAAAATAGGATTATGTATTGTAGCTGCATTTAAATGCTCACCTCAGTAACAACTTGTTTTTGTTACCTAGCCTCTTCCATGAGATCTCACTATGATTTTAAAGGTATATGTCCAGAGGATTTCTAAAAATTCTTTACACATGGTTTGTTTTCCCTCTGAGCTCTTAATTTAGTGTGAAGATTAAATAAATTAAATACTTTGGATCAAGCTAGAAATGTACATCAGTGTATTTCTATCAGTAGAGCTGACTCTTATCTCTATCAACCAACTCTTTGAATCTCGCATAGGAAATAGATGATTTTAAATTCCAAAAGTTATGTTTTTCCAAGATCGTATATAAAAGGACATTTGTCTTTCTGAGGGAGACTATATGCCCCCTGACAGGCACACTCACAAAATCAAACACCACCACTTATACCACGTAGATATCGCACACCCACAAGCCATTTTTGACACCCTCACAGTACACAACGTTCCCAATTTATAAATGTTGATCATTACCTGTTCTTCTTATTAATATAGCTCGCTATTTTAGTGCACACAAATGTATTATATATTATTTCAGGCAGTCTAAATGACAGTAATGTGTCATTTATTCCTGCCACTATGTGACAGTAATAAAATGGACTAGTCCATACAAGTGAAAGAAAACGATTAAAACATTATTGTATTTATGTCTCTTGAATCTCTGTGTACATGAGGTAAAATACAAGGGGGGTGCATTTATGCTAAAATGTAAGCATGTAGTACCTCTGGAGTAATAGCCACAAGAAATCTACTAATTAAAGCTGTTTGTTTAAATTCTATCATAGCAAAATCCCAATAATGTATTCAGTACTCTCAACCTACTAACAGGTACAGTAGCTTATATACTGCAATAGTTTCAATATATAACTCTCACCTAAACCTTTTTTTAATAGTGCTAACTCAGTTATTTATTAATAAAACCAGAATATCAAGGTAAAGGAAAAAGGTAACTACAGAAGGTTAAGCTACAGTAAACTACAGTAAACTGAAGAATATTTCTACAACATCAAATCACCACAAAATGCATATTTATATTAGAAAATAGTCTGTCTCACCCAGGTTGCAGGAAAGTTAATGCACAGACAGCAAAACATAACTGCGATATAATTTCAACAATATGCTAACTTTTTTTTATTAAAAAAATAAACCCAGTAGGTTATAACTAAGAATATACTGGTTTCCATTATTTTGCAACATTTTTGTGGAAGCTGCAAACCCTAAGAGGATCAAGTGTATTTTATATCATCAGCATTTTATAAGAACCACGTTTAAGTACTTTACTGAAAATACCATGTGATGAAAGACTTATGAATATAAATAAAGCTAAGTCTCCCACTGCAAATCATATCAATTTTTTTTTAAAAAAAAATACATTGCTTCAAAATGGCTAAAAGAGAGCCTTAAATGTTACCTTTTGGCTTCATCATTTACAAATGTGTGTGTGTGTGTGTGTGTGTGTGTGTGTGTGTAGGCACATGGGCTTTGTTGTACGTAAAGGTACAGATACACATAGACATTGTAGGGTTTTTTCAAATAATGATAATAATAAATAAGCTAGGACACGAAATAATGAGAAAAATTACTGAACTCTGAAAATGCCAGGGAAAAGGTTATCAAGCGTATGAAGCACAACCTGAAGTTTTATCATTCTCAACATCACCCCATGAACCACAAAACATTTGATAGGAACCCATCTAGGTGCCAGGCAGAAAGAGTTTGTACATGCCAAGCTGAGAGTCAAACTTTCAAGACGGCTGCTGCCTTTGCCCTGGTCTCCAGAGTCAACCTTTCTGGCCCCCTTATTTTCACCCTGAACATAAATAGCAATATAAACATTTCTAAAGTACCTCTATATACCCCCGAGGAAATGCTCTGGACAGACAGATGAGATGACATATATTTCTTCCTTTCCATTCTTCAACAACTTCCTCTTCTCTCTCTCTGAGGCTGGAAGGGAATGCTTGGAGACTCAGTCGCATAGTTAATTAGAAGCAAGCTGCTTGCACTATCACTCTGTGAATCTACCTCTCCAATCTCTCGTGAGTCAATCTTCCCATCTCTGATTTTCTTTTATATTTATGCTAGAATATTTAATTGTAGACAAAAGGTTACTCTGGCTGTATTCACTGCACAGAGGCAGAATAATCTGCTTTAAAAGGCTTGACATTTCAAGCTTTTCAGAAAGGCTGAAAAAAAATTATATCCCTGCTTTTGTTAATCAATGAAGTAGAACTCTCCTGAACAAAAGAATTAAATTGCTTGGTTGGTTTAATAAAACCAACAGAAATAGCAGCTTCCTCTGGGTTTTATTGTGTAGGCATGGCACACACATCTAGCACTGTAATTCCATATGATTCAGGGGCAAAACTCTAATTTCTGTGCACAGTTGGGTTTTTAAATCCTATTCAGACTCTATGCATTCTGGTTGGTTCGCTAAGGCCAGATTTATCATTAAACTTGACTTTTTCATAGGTGCAGCATATATGCAGCAATTTTGTTTTTGTTTTTGTTGCTCTGTACTACCCCAAAAAAAACAACAAAATAGCGATCATTAAAATGTATTAATCTAGCTATTAGTCTGACACAGTTTTATTTAAGCTGGGAGTTAATGATTTTATACCTTTACTCAGCTATTAAATAATTGTAGAAGGTGATGAGGGTGGGAACAAGTGTCAATGGGTTGTACAAGAACGTACAAAACAGTAGTTAGAAAACCCACTAACTTCAACCAAGAAAAGCCTGTTTTGTTAAGAAGAATTACTTAGTTCAGTATTAATTAAGTCAAGCGTTCATGGCAAAAAAAATAAAATAATAATGTTAACATGTTTTGAAAGACTACATAATGGAGAAATTGCAGATTGGTAGTTAGTTTTGACAAACTATTCTTATTTGCTAAATTCAAACATTCTCCATCTAGAGCCAAAGAGAAGTGGCGAATTCTTACAAAGCCAAAGATATCTAGACATTGAGCTGTTCCATAAATAGGGACAGTGGATCTCTAGATCCAAAGACTGGCCAGGTGGATTATAAGAGACTTGCCTAAATGTATAGGACTAGATACTTTCAGCAGCTGCATCCCAGATCTGTGATGGTGAGCCTGTGGCACTCATGCCACAGATGGCATGTGGAGCCATATCAATGGGCATGTGAGCCGTTGCCCTAGCTGATTTTCGGCTGGCCCAACCATGCTGCCCTTCCTTTCCCAGGAGCCTCCACACGATGCCAGGTAAGTACAGGACTCGTGAGGAGGCTCTGGGAGGGTGTTTTCAGCCTCTGGGGGCCCTCTGGGGCGGGGGAGCCCATTTGCACCCTTCCCAGGCGCCAGGAAAGCCTCTGGAGCCTGGGGAGGGAGAAAAATGGACCTACTTGACCCCCGGAAGTCAGTAAATGGGCCATTTCTGGCCTCCAGGGGTGTGTGGGAGGCTGTTTTTGCCCTCCCCATGCTCCAAAAAAGCTGTGTGCGCATGCGCAGGAAAGTGGGGAGACACATGCACATGCGCAGGGGGCACGGTGTGGTGGGTGATTAAATTATTGATGTGAGAACATGTGTGCGTGCGATAACCCGTGTGTGTTTTTGGCACCCAAGGCGAAATAAGTTTGCCATCCCTGTCCTAGATCTTAAAACAGAGCCTTCCAAATTTTGAGCATGAATTCCTACCACCAGTGTTTCCCAACCTGGGCAGCTTGGAGGTGTCCGGAACCAGATTAACATATTAACAGAGTTGGAAGGGACCTTTTAGGTCATCTAGTCCAACCCCCTGCTCAAGCAGGAGATCCTACACCTTTTCTGACAAATGGCAGTCCAATCTCTTCTGGGAGAATTCTGGGAGTTGAAGTCAACACATCTTCAAGCTGCCAAAGTTAAGAAACATTGTGCTATGCAACTAAATTAGATATACTTTGCACTCCCAGAAGGACCTTGAGGAACCCAAGGAGAGAGTACTTGTTGAAACTGTTGGAGCAAGTTCCTGGCTTCCCATGATCAATTCAATGTCTGGATTGGTACTGAACCAGTGACGTGTGGTGAGGTTTATGGCTGGTGAGGCAGTCCTCTCCCCCGACACCCCACTGACTAAAGCATTTTCTTTCGCCTTCCTGACCCTAAAGCACTTTCTTTCGCCCGCCTATGCTCATGGCAGAGCTCAGGCGGGCTGCTGCGAACTCAGGCGGGCGAAAGAAATGCTTTAGTCACTGGGGTGTTGCGGGAGAGGAAAGAATGCCTGAGCATTGCATTTATTAAAGAAAAAAGAAAAAAAGGAAATTTGAAGGAAAAGAGGGAGCTTGGGGTGGGGCGCATCAGAAACGGAGAAAGAGAGGAGGAAGAGTGAGCGCGAAACAGAATGACAGAGTTGAAGCCTCTAAAAAATGCGCCCTCTACTATGAGGCAGGAGAACTGCGTGCCTCAACTACCTTGGGATTTTTTAGGCTTTTAACCCTCGCTTAACTCTGCTCGAGCGCCTAAAAAGTCAGACTAGATGAGGCACGCAGTTCTCCTACCTCATAGTAGAGGGCGCTTTTTAGAGGCTGTTTTAAACAGGCAGTCATTCATGGTGTGGCAGCAGCTAGCTAGCCTAACCTCAGCACTCGCCTTTTCCCGTTTACATATTTTTTTTCCTTTTCATAATTGACAATGGTGAGGCTGTGCCTCCCCTGCCTCCACATCCCTGTACTGAACTCATACATTATGTGGGAGTACCCCAGTGGTGGGTTTCAAAAACTGTTCGAACCTACGCTGTGGGTTTGGCCTCCTTTGTGGGAGTGGCTTGCCACCCATGTGACCAGATGGGAGTGGCTTGTCGCCCATGTGACCGGATATGAAGATGCCGACGACACTTGTCAGAACCACCTTAAATTACCTCACACACAGCACTGGCAAGCATAAGAATATGATGTAAACTTGTTTTTTAAAAGGCATCTTTGGTTTGCGTTAAAACAACTTCAACACACGCAATGTTCTGATTGCACCACAAACGCAGTAGCCATCCTCACGTTTCACAGAGGCACTGAGTTTTATAAATATGAGCATGATAGTGTAGAATAATCATATCCAAGGACCAGTGGTGGGTTTCAAAAAATTTTGGAACCTCTTCTGTAGGTGTGGCCTGCTTTCCAGATCCACTGGTGGAACCTCTTCTTACCGGTTCGGTAGATTTGATGAACCGGTTCTACTGAATAGGTGTGAACTAGTAGGAACCCACCTCTGGAGTACCCATACTGATTGTAATTCTGAGGGTGGAGGTTCATCCTCCAAGCTTGTGGGTTGGTTCGTTTTGGTACCAGGCTAGGTAAGCATGAAGAGCTGAAGATGTTACCCAGCCTGGTAATGAAACGTTTGGAAACCAACCCACAAGCTGGGAGAATGAACCTCCACCTTCATCCTACACCCAAGCTACAGATATTCACCGCTATCACAGATTGTAACTCTTGCTATCTCTATAGCATAGATCATGGCCTTGATCGTCTGATTTTTATCAATTCATGAACTCTAACACCTCCGAACAACACACAAAATCTTTATTCTAAGAATGAAAATTGTGTGATACTTTTTATTAGTAGCTGACTACCAACTAAAGATGGATCTTGTAGCCTGCCAGCAGCCAGCACAACTGGCAGCAGATTCGGACAGTGAGGAGGTTGGAGAGGAACATGGGCCAGTCCTGAAGTCTGGGGAAGGCTCTAATGAGGGCTCTGCTTTGGAGGCAGAGAGGCAGTTAGACAGCAGGGAGGCAGAGGAACAGCTGGAGCCTGTTCCCAGTGTGTGCATACGCAGAGCTGCCAGAAGACAAGATCAACTAAGAAAGCAGGGTCAATTTGGGAGTAAAGCCACACCTTGGAGATGATTGGCACCTCCCATAGGAAACAATAGAAGAGCGAACAGGGAGTGGGCTTTTGCAGCAAACCATTTGTTCCTTCAATCGTTTCCAGAGTGGAAAGTTCTGTTTGTGACTATAAGAGACTCTGTGCCAAGTGTTGCCTTGCCCTGCATTTGGAAGCTAGTTATCTGGCAGCTCGCCAAGTGAGATAAGGTTTGTGTTGATAAATATTCCTCTGAAAGACTGTTTGCCAAGCCTTGCTGACTGTGAATGAAAGGAATTCACAGTCGTGTAAATAAAAGGGGTTTTGCTGGGACCAAGACTCTGCTTCATGCTTGTTAAGGAAGCCTGGGTCAGAACAATGGGAGAGCACTATGGTAAGGGTATAAAAAAGACAAATGTCATTTTAGGCTCAATCAAGAAAAATATAATTGCCACATCACAGGAAATAATAGTTTATTGTGTGTTTGAACTCAATTCTGAGCATCATAGTTTTCGCCTTGCAGTCCAAGGGACTCGCAGGAGTCTTCTCCAGCACCATAGTTCAAAGGCCTCAATTCTTTGGTGCTCAGCCTTTCTTATGGTCCAACATTCACAGCCATACATTGCAAACTGGGGAAACCATAGCCTTGACTATAGGCACTTTTGTTGGCAGGGCGATGTCTCTGCTTTTGAGTATGCTGTCTAGATTTGCCATAATTTACAGTTTAACCCTGGCAAATTCATTGTCTACTTCACAAACGCAGAAGTGCTTAATCTTCTAGTCAGCCAATAGTTACCATAGCCTCCACTGTTTTCCAGAGTTATCCTTATCAGTAATTCTACAACCATACAATGGTGATTATATTAATCGTACAAGAAGAAAGTTGTTGGTTAAAAACCTGAAAAAAGTTTTTTTTTTAAACTACTATTTTTAGTTCTCTGAGCTAAAGAGACTCAGGCTTTTCTTCTAGACAAAAAGAGAAGCCAAGAGGGCATCCTTTCATCATTTTTTCCTATAACCAGAGTTCTCAGGGTTATTTTTGGAACTTTTTTTTTTTTTGCTGCTGCAACTCAATCTGAGCTTATTTCATCCCATCGAGTGCCTTGTAACCTTCATAAAATGGATCTGGATTTTAAAAGCATCTCTGGATTGGTTTCCGCTATTATTAAACCCAACTCAGCTGGGAAAGAACAAGGAAGCAAGAATGAAAGAGACTTCGGTTAAATATCTTTCATTTTAGTCCTGAGGTAGAAGAAGAATTTTACAGTCCTCAATTTACAACCACTCGTCGTAGCTACAAAGGCACTGAAAAAAGGGATTTGTCGCCATTTTTCACACTTATGACCATTGCAGTATCCCTCTGATACCTCTAGGATCCCAACAATTCTTATCAATAATACAATAAAATACAATAGCAGAGTTGGAAGGGACATTAGAGGTCTTCTAGTCCAACCCACTGCCTAGGCAGGAAACCCTATACCGTTCCAGACAAATGGCTATCCAACATCTTCTTAAAGACTTCCAGTGTTGGGGCATTCACAACTTCTGGAGGCAAACTGTTCCACCGATTAATTGTTCTCACTGTCAGGAAATTTCTCCTCAGTTCTAAGTTGCTTCTCTCCTTGATTAATTTCCACCCATTGCTTCTTATTCTACACTCAGGTGCCCTGGAGAATAGTTTGACTCCCTCTTCTTTGTGGCAACCCCAGAGATATTGGAACACTGCTATCATGTCTCCCCTAGTCCTTCTTTTCATTAAACTAGAGATACACAGTTCCTGCAATCGTTCTTCATATGTTTTAGCCTCCAGTCTCCTAATTATCTTTGTTGTTCTCCTCTGCCATTCTTTCTAGAGTCTCAACATGGTTTTTTTTTTTTTACATCGTAGTGACCAAAATTGAATGCCGTATTCCAAGTGTGGCCTTACCAAGGCATTATAAAGTGGTATTAACACTTCACGTGATCTTGATTCTATCCCTCTATTTATGCAGCCTAGAACTGTGTTGGCTTTTTTGGCAGCTGCTGCACACTGCATCAAAATTCAAATATTTGGCCACTGGCATATATTTATAACGGTTGCAATGTCCCTAGGTCATGTGATGATTAGGATCAACTATAAACAAAAAGGAACAAACCCACCACTGATTAGCACTTGATAGAGTACACGTAGGGCCTTCGAAAAGATGCTCAAATGCCATGATCTGGCTACAAAGATCAGAGCAATGCAAGTAACTGTATTCTCCATTACACTCACTACAAGCCCAAGTTAAACAAAAAAAGAGTTGAGGAGCACAGCGAAAAAATGGGATCAAATTAAATATAAAGAATACCGAACTAATCACAACCCACAGAATTGCCAGCCTTAGAATTGACAACGGAGATAACAAAGTAGTACTGTGTTTCCCTGAAAATAAGACAGGGTCTTAATTTCTTTTGACCCCTGAAATAAGCACTTGGCCTTATTTTTGGGGAGGTCTTATTAATTTTGAGGTGCAGGAGGCAGCGAGCGTGGTCACCTTATGGCTACTGCTGTGTTGTAATTTTTTTTTTTTGAGAGGGCTTATTTTTAGGGGAGGGCTTATTTTAGCCCATGTGCTCAAAAGTCCAATTGGGCTTATTATCCAGGGAGGTCTTATTTTGGGGAAAAAACAGGGTAGATATCGTATTTTTCAGACTATAAGACACACCGGTGTATAAGATGCACTAAGATTTCGAAGAGGTAAGGAAGGAAAAAAAGGTTTTGCCTTCCCTCAGCCCCCAGCAGCATTCTGCAGGCTTCAGCAGGGCTTCGTCAAGGCGAAAACAGCCCTGTTTTTGCCTTGCCCCAGCCCTGCTGAACAGTGGTGGGTTCCTCTTACCATCGCTACCAGTACGTTGATCGTGGTCTGTCCATGCACAAGACTGATGTGCGTCGTGGCACATGCGCAATCCACCACCCCTGCGACACCCAGCTGCTTTTTGGGGCACACGCAGGCTCCACACGCTGTGCGCGAGTGCGCAGTGTGCCTTTTGGCATAAATACAGCTATAGAGCGCGGGCAGGCAGGTGGGCCAAGTGAGCCACTGTACTGGTACGCTCTCAGCTGCTCCAGGCCACTACCAGTACGACCCTATCAGTCAGGACTGGCACCAACCCACCATTGCTGCTGAAGCCTGCAGAGTGCTGCTCAGGGCTGAAGCAAGGGAAAAAAACCTCCATTTTGTGAAAAACAGGGGGCATTTTTGCCTTGCCCCAGCCCTGCTGAAGCCTGCAGTGGGCTGCTGAAAGCTGAGGGAAGGCAAAAAAAGCCTCAATTTTTGCAAAAAATGGACCATTTTCGCAAAAATGGGATGCGAGAGCAGGGTTTCAAGAAGCCAAAAATGGCTGTATTTGGTGTATAAGATGCACCAACATTTCCACGCTCTTTTGGGGGGGAAATGTGCGTCTTATACTCCAAAAAATACAGTAGCTTTCCTTTTAGGATCAACCATCAACTGTAAAGAACACAGAAGGCAAGAAATACACTACAAACATTTGGCTGATCAGCCACAGCAATAATAGTAGCACTTAGACTTATATACCACCCTATCGTGCTTTATAACATTCTCTGGACAGATTACAAATGACAGCCTATTGCCCCCAACAATCTGGATCCTCATTTTACCAACCTCGGAAGGATGGAAGTCTGAGTCAACTTTGAGCCCCATCAGGATCGAACTCCAGGCTGCGGGCAGAGTTTGCCTAAAATATTGCATTCTAACCAGTGGGTCAACAGGACTCGGGATACAAATTAAAATAAGAATACAGATCTGAAAAAAGAACATTTAAGAGAGAATAGTTCAGGTTCATAATTTTTATAATACAAACTGAAGTAATAACAATATTTTCAAGAGTCTCTACAGATCTCTAAAATTTGTATGGTTGTCCATAACTCTGGGAACTCTCAAAACAACAACATCACCGTAGATGTATAAAAAATAATAATCAGAATATCACAAAATTATAAAATCATATACTCCCAACAAGGCATCATAATTATCCCAGACCAACCATATCAGTGGTGGGATTCAGCCGGTTCGCACCTATTCAGGAGAACCGGTTGTTAACTTTCTAAGCAGTTCGGAGAACTGGTTGTTGGAAGAAATCTCATTTTGTGTTTTTTCCCACTTTATAGGGCTAATCCTGTAAGGAAGGCAAGAAGGAAACATTCTGGTGTTGTTTCTAGTCTAATCTTTATTCTCCTTGCTTACAGAAACTGCTTTTCCAGTTAACCCTATTACATTTTAACAGCTAAGACGAAGCGTCCATCAACGTGAGTGACATTGAGTTGGCCACGACCACCCAGTCACATGACCACCAAACCACGCCTACCCAGCTGGTCATTAGGGCAGAGAACCGGTTGTTAAATTATTTGAATCCCACCACTGCCCATAATGCAATGCGCCCCACCCTCCAAGCATGCACGCACGATCCTCCATGCAAGCGTGCGACACCCCCCCCCCCAAGCCCATTTTGGTCCTAGCAGGCTTCCCTGAAGCCTCCTGGGACCAAAAATGGGCCATGGGGAGGGGGACACACACCCAACCCCTGCAGCCCATTTTGGGCCTAGGTCTTCCTGAAGCCTCTGGAAACCAAAAATGGGTCTGGGGGGGTGCTGGATCCCCCATGCTCCCCCTGCCCCTGCACATTTGCACATGCGTGAACGACCCCCTCCTGCACATGCACACACCTCTCCCCATGCACGGCTGAGCCAAAAATCAGCTGGCCAGCAGGAGGCACTGATCTGCGCAGTGGAGCTGAGTTGGGTAATGGCCCGCATGGTCACAGAGAGGGCTCCGTGTGCCACAGATTCACCATCACAGACCTATTGTATACCTGTGCATTTGGTTTTTCTTACTTATAGTAGGTCCTTACTTTCCTCCAAGTCATCTACTAGTCCTACCAGATGGCATCATTTGATAGAGGGCACCTGGAAAGTGCCCACCTTATCGGATCTGGTAGGATTGGCAGATACTGCCAGGGAGGGGCAGATCCACAGATAACCTGGCCACATGTTCTTCAGGGATTAAATTGTTTTTACTTTACTTATTTATTACAGCATTAGCACAAGACAAGGAACAATGAATGGAAACTAATCAAGGAGAGAAGCAACCTGGATCTGAGGAGAAATTTCCTAACAGTGAGGACAATTAACCAGTGGAACAGCTTGCCTCAAGAAGTTGTGGGTGCATCATCACTGTGGGTTTTTAAGAAAAGACTGGACAGCCACATCTCAAATTGTATAGGGTCTCCTGCTTGAGCCGGGGGTTGGACTAGAAGACCTCCAAAGTCCCTTGTAGCTCTATTCTGATTGTTTGTTTGTTTGAGCCAAGGTGGCGCAGTGGTTAAATGCAGCACTGCAGGCTACTGCTAGATCAGCAGTTCAGCGGTTCAAATCTCACCGGCTCAGGGTTGACTCAGCCTTCCATCCTTCCGAGGTGGGTAAAATGAGGACCCAGATTGTTGGGGGCAATATGCTGACTCTCTGTAAACCGCTTAGAGAGGGCTGAAAGCCCTATGAAGCGGTATATAAGTCTACTGCTATTGATTGATTGATACAAGTAGAATATGTATGCTTTTAACCTTAACATTTGAGAGAAGTAGACATTTTTTAAAAAGCAACGGAATGGTCTATAATGCATTTTCATTATAGCTCTATGCTAAATAAGTCACGGTTGACTGACTTAGAGAATTGTGTACAATTGAAAGAGCACACTGGAGCTTATAAAACACGAACAAGCTTGAAAACAGTTCCCATTCAACCTTAAAAATATGTTCTCAAAGTTAGGTCTCTACAGTGTGATTAGAAAGCAACTATCCCTAGAAAAGTACTCGAATGTGCAGAGATGGACAAAATGACAATAGAACTAAAAGAAAGAGAAGAATCGGATTTCTATAAAGTATGGAATAAAATTTATAAGTGGCGAGAGAACAGTAGCCAAAACAGAAAATAGAGAATGTAAATATAAATAAATAGCAATAGCAGTTAGCAATAGCAGTTAGACTTATATACCGCTTCATAGGGCTTTCAGCCCTCTCTAAGCGGTTTACAGAGTCAGCATATCGCCCCCACAGTCTGGGTCCTCATTTTACCTACCTCGGAAGGATGGAAGGCTGAGTCAACCTTGAGCCGGTGAGATTTGAACCGCTGAACTGCAGATAGCAGTCAGCTGAAGTGGCCTGCAGTACTACACTCTACCCACTGCGCCACCTCGGCTCATTATAAATAATATAATATATATTATATTATATAAATAATATATATTTATATAATATAAATAATATATAAATATAAATAATATATATAAATAATCAGCATTATTGTAAGTGTTAGCACTACTGTTATATTATAGGACAAGGTTAAAGCAATAAGGAAGGCAATACAGAATGGAGAATTATAAAGGCTAAACGGGCTATACAGAAGGCTGTACAATTACTTTATATTGTTACGTATGTTTTGTGTTTTGTTGGTTCTTGTGGTGTTTTTCTTTCCGTTTTTAAAGATTAAAACATTCAGTAAAAATTATTTTTTTTAAAAAGCAACTGTCCCTCTTAGTTAAAAGCAGGAACTCACACTTCATTCTATAATAGTGTACTGTTTTCCTCAAATAACAAATTAACACTAAAAAAATGGAATAATATCTTTGTTAATCATTTTATAGCTGTACAACTTCCATTTTTTTTAAAAAAAAATGTCCTTTGTTCCTTCAGATCTATATTTATCATTTCTATCCCTTGCTTTTATTTGTTGTTGTTTTTTTCATTTAGCCCATAACCCCCAATTTCATCCCTATCCATCCAGGACACTTTCCCCCTTTCCTTTTTTGTTCTCAACACAAAAACCACTGACTAGATTTTGAATGAATGCACTCTGATCCCACGCCGCTTACTGGGGTGCCGCACAAATACAACTGACCACTGTAGCAATCTGGATAAACTTAATACCACGTGCATTTTCCAGATGGACAAGCTGAATTGTTTGATTGCTGAGATTATCACGAAATGAGGGTGAATTACTGCTCTGGTACTTGTTTGTGAGTATTCTTAATAATAGAGTGTCATGTATTAATAATAGTGTTTCACACATAACAAAAGCAATAGCAGAAAGTACATCTTTTGGTTCCATTATGAAATCATTTTTTTCCCCCTGCGGTTCAGAATGAAAGTTCACAGCGCAGGGAAAATTCCAGCTCTGCTGCTCAGATTTTTATATAGATTTGGAGAGAAAGATTGCTTATTTATTTGTTATATTGACATTGGATGGTGCACGGTGAATATTTACTATAACTAGTTTGCGGTAATCCCGTGTACATTCTTTCCTGGGTTTTTCACTTGCAATCTATAGTTTATAAGAAGCATTGCGAAACAAGAAAAATGGAAATTGTCTTCTGCCAAGTTATCCAGTTTCCCTTTTCAAAAATAAAGGTAGACAAAATGATGGACCTGCAACTATGAAGAACATTGGATGAAATGGGGTATCTAGATGCCTTTTAAACGGATTTCAGTCCCAAACATTGGATTGAACCTGCATTGGTTCCTAATGTGGATAAACTTCCTTAGAACCTGGATGAGTAAGTTCCATTTTACTGCTCTTCTTAGATTCTTCATTCTGTATCATTAATCATCGCATACTTCTGGATGGTCTGCATGAGCTGGAACTGGGAAGCAACATTTTCCTGTGGATCTTCTCCTTTCTAAGTGGACAGCTCCAATTACAGATTAATCTTGAACTTACTACAGTTCATTTAATGACCAAAGTTACCAATGACACAGAAAAAAGTGACATGATCACACTTACGACCATTGCAGTGTTCCCATGGTCAGATGAACAACTGGCTCATATTTATGACGGTTGCAGGGTCCCAAGGTCATTTGATCACCTTTTGCGACCTTCTGACAAACAAAATCAATGGGGAAGTGAAATTCACTTAACAACCATGTTATTAATTTAACACCTATAGTGATTCACTACATCACGACAGATGCAGTCACGACATAAGCCTAAGACTGAAAATCAGGCTTGTCAGATGTTACATCTTTTCTATCCTGCTCTACGGAGTAGATAGTTGGTCTCTGACAGAAAACCACTTGAATAAACTAGAAGCATTTGAAATGTGGATTTACAAACGGCTGTTACGTATAAGCTGCGTTGACAAAATTTGAATTTGAATTTGAATTTACTTTATTTGTATGCCGCCCTTTTCCGTGAAGGGACTCAGGGCGGCTCACAATTCAAGGGAAAGGAAAAAAACAAACAAAATTACAAAACATAAAGACCATACACAGCTAAAAAACACAACAATCATACCATTCGGAGTGGGGCTGCAAGTCTTTAGCCCCAGGCCTGTCGGAACAGCCAGGTTTTAAGGGCTATGCGGAAGGCCTGGAGGGTGGTGAGGGTATGAATCTCCACGGGGAGTTCATTCCACAGGGTCGGAGCAGCCACAGAGAAGGCCCTCCTCCGGGTAGTCGCCAGTCGACACTGGGCAGCTGATGGAATTCGGAGGAGGCCTAGTCTGTGGGATCTTATTGGTCTGGTGGAGGTAATTGGCAGTAGGCGGTCTCTCAAGTACCCAGATCCAATACCATGAATCACAAATGAGGAGGTGATAAGCCTCATGGGAAAGCCAAGGGAGATCATCAAAGCCATTAAAAAGCTAAAGTTGGAATCTTTGGCCTGCCACACTTTCTATTATTCTGCTATGCATTTTCTATTGTGGAAAAAATGGGAGGGGGGATTGTAAGGAGTCACATACTATGTAGCCACAACAAAATTCTCTCTAGAAAACCAAGGTCATCCTTTGTCTCTGCACCTGACCGGAATTGGATGGGTGGAACTGCCAGCATGGCAGTGGGAGATTGAACCATGTGATGGACTTGTGGGTACGGGGGCAAGATCTTCAACTTTCAACTGGGTGGGGAAAACCGGGAAGCTTTCAGGTTCAGGTTTTCCCAGATGTGCCAACATGTCTCTCTTAATAAATTGGAACTTTGAGTAATACTTTGCCTCATACTCTGATTTATTTTTGGATGCTATTTGGAACCCTGACACAAAGGAAAGATTGAAGGCAAATGAGGTCCAGGCAGAAGAAGAACATCATGGCTTCAAAACCTGAGGGACTAGTTTGGATAAAACTCAGAAGCACTTTTTGGTGCGGCTGTTGACAAAAATAGGATTGCCAACATGATCTCCAGCGTCTGATGACAGATATGGCACAAGAAGAAGAAGAAGTGATTCACTTAACAACTGTGGTAAGATTGATTGTAAAATGGGGCAAAACTCACTTAACCTGCCTCGCTTAGCAACAGAAGTTTTGGGCTCAATTGTGGTAGTAAGTCTAGGACTACATCTATTAGCAATTAGGATGATCAGTTCAGCCCTCGGCTACTCCTGTTAAGTTTAGTAAAGTAGATCAGGATAACAATGTAAAATATAGGGATTTGGAGGGCCGGGAGACTCAAACGTATTTGCCACTTGACTGTACCCCAAAGTTTAATTTCCATTACAACATTATTTTTCCTGGCAGGACTTTATTTAATGCTGTGTAAATTAGTCTGATCAAACAAAATTAGTTGCTTTAGTGGATGGTGATGTCTGTCTCCCAGGAATAAATGTATTTGTTAACTTCAGAATAATGGTATGCTTTTCTCTTTAAAGATGAGTCTTCTCTCTCCCTATCTATCTAGGTATTTCATATGCTTTCATTACATATTTATTTCTACATCACCTGTTTAATTTTCTCTCTCTCAATTTTAAAAATGACGGAGGTCCTCACAAGTTTTTATTTGTATGGATTATATTTACTGCATTAAAAATTAAAAAACAGATGCATTAGGTGCTGCTCTCACTCTTCACAGTTGTTGGATGGGATTTTAAGAGTGAGTTATTTTTTTAACCTAGGTGAGAAAGAGTTTTGATTTCCAGCACCCCTGAGAGAACAATCAACCAATGGAAGAGAAGTTGCCTTCGCAAGTTGTGGGAGCTTCATCCCTGGAGGCTTTCAAGAAGAGACTGGACTACCATTTGTCAGAAATGGTGTAGGGCAGCAACGGCAAACCTTTTTTGGCTCACGTGCCATAAGCGGGGGGAGTCATGCGTGGGCGTGCCGCACCCGTAATGCAATGGGCGACACCCCCAGCGCGCATGCACGCATGATAGGCGTGACCCATTTTTTGTATGCTTTTTTGCCATCCTCAGGCTCGAGGCTTTATAAGAAAACGGACTTCCGGTTTGTTCGTAGGGCCAGTTTAAGCCTTCCAGAGGCTTCAGGGACCTTCAGGAGGCTTCCCTGAAGGCTCTGGAGGACGAAAAACGACCCAACGAGCAAACCGGAAGTCACTTAGGGTCTTGCTCGTAGGGTCGTTTTTAGTCCTCCAGAGCCTTCAGGGACCTTCAGGAGGCTTCCCTGAAGGCTCTGGAGGGCTTAAACCAGCCCTATGAGCAAATCGGAAGTCCATTCTCAAACTTCTGGTTTGCCCATAAGGCCGGATTTTTGCGCTCTGGAGGCTTCAGGGAAGCTCCTGAAGCCTCCGGAGGGCCTCAGGGGGGGGGGGGGGGGAGGAGGCTGTTTTTGCCCTCCCCAGGCTCCTATAAAGCCTCTGAAGCCTGGGGAGGGCGGAAAATGGCTTTAAAAAAGGCTGAACTCAGCTGACAGGACAACGCCTCACATGCCCTGACAAATGGCTGCGCGTGCCACCTGTGGCACGTGTGCCATAGGTTCGCCATCCCGGGTGTAGGGTGTCCTGCTTGAATGGGGGTTGGACTAGATGACTTATATGGTCCCTTCCAACTTTGTTAATCTATTAATCTGATTTAGAAGGACACCCAGAGTCCTAGGACCACACCTTAGAACATATTGTTTTAGGTGAAAAGATGATATAAGGGTAATTCCTCAGGTCATGTCCATTCTTTCAGTGACTGTTCAAAGTTACGCTGGCTCTAAATAACTTTATTTATTACCAGTCCCAGAATTTTGGCTGCCACAGTATCTCCTCCCCTCTGCATAATCACATGATCATAATTTTTGACATCCCCTGCTGGTTTCCCACAAGCAGTTTATATATCACAATTGCCAGGTCTACACAACATGATACTTGCTCCTGGGGAGGAAATCTATGGCAAATCCAGACAGCATATTAAAAACCAGAGGCATCACCTTGCCAACAAAAGTCAAGGTTATGGTTTTCCCAGTTGTAATGTAGGACTGTGAAAGTTGGACCGTAAGAAAGGCTGAGTGCCAAAGAATTGAGGCCTTTGAACTATGGTGCTGGGGGAGATTCCTGCGAGTCCCTTGGACTGCAAGGCGATCAAACCGGTCAGTCCTAGAGGAGATCAACCGTGACTGCTCTTTAGAAGGCCAAATCCTGAAGAGGAAACTCAAATACTTTGGCCACCTAATGAGAAGGAGGGACTCACTGGAGAAGAGCCTCATGCTGGGAAAGATTGAGGGCAAAAGAAGAAGGGGACGACAGAGAATGAGGTGGCTGGATGGAGTCACCAAAGCAGTAGGGATGAGCTTAAATGGACTCTGGGGGTTGGTAGAGGGCAGGAAGGCCTGGAGGAACGTTGTCCATGGGGTTGCGATGGGTCAGACACGACTTCGCAGCTAACAATACACAACCTGTTGGTCCAAAACTAAATAAAATCTCCAGATAGATTGTAATTATTATAATACAAGTTATCCTGGTTTAGCAACTACAATTGGGAGCAGCAATTCAGTCATTAAGTGAAACCCTCACTAACTGAATCTATGATTGTGCTAATGATCTTACTTCAGCTTTTTTCAGATTAGTTGGACTAGAAGACCTTCAAGGTCTTCTGCCAATTATGTTATTATGTTCTGTTCTGTTTCCTTTGCTTTCCAGATGTGTGAAAATAAAAAAAAATTGTAATGATTGGCCATAAAGTTACTTTTTCATCACCAGCATAACTCGGGACCAAGAGATCATCAATAAGCACAATCAATGCTGTCTTCGTTTTGAACCCAGGTCTTCAAGTCCAACACCCCCTGTTCAAGCAGGAGACCCTATAGCAGTGTTTCTCAACCTTGGCAACTTGAAGATGTCCGGACTTCAACTCCCAGAATTCCCCAGCCAGCGAATGCTGGCTGGGGAATTCTGGGAATTGAAGTCCGGACATCTTCAAGTTGCCAAGGTTGAGAAACACTGCCCTGTAGCATTCTAGACAAATCTTAAAAACCTCTAGTCTTGGAGCACTCACAACTTTTGGAGGCAAGTCGTTCCACTGATTAATTCTTCTCCTTGTCAGGAAATTTCTCCTTAGTTCCAGGTTGGTTTCTTGGTAGGTTTCCACCCATTGCTTCTTGTCCTGCCTTCTGGTGCTTTGGAGAATAGGTTGACCCCCTCTTTGTGGCAGCCCCTCAAATATTGTAACACTGCTATCATGTCACCACTAGACCTTCAGAATGGAATAGAATGGGAATTGGAATGGAATAGAAATTTAAGATAGGATAGGATAGAGCAGGATAGGACAGGAATGGAAAATTGGGATGGGATGGGATAGGAATAGAAAATAGGATAGGATGGGAATGGAAAATTAGGATGGGATGGGATAGGAATAGGAGTAGAAAATGGGATAGGATAGCTTAGGATAGGATAGGAATGAAAAATTGGGATGGGATGGGATAGGGACAGAAAATAGGATAAGATAGGACAGGAATGGAAAATTAGGATGGGATGGGATGGGAATAGAAAATAGGATAGGACAGGAATGGAAAATTGGGATGGGATGGGATAGGAATAGGAGTAGAAAATGGGATAGGATAGCTTAGGATAGGATAGGAATGAAAAATTGGGATGGGATGGGATAGGGATAGAAAATAGGATAAGATAGGACAGGAATGGAAAATTAGGATGGGATGGGATAGGAATAGAAAATAGGATAGGCTAGGATAGGATTGGAATGGAAATTAGGATACGATGGGATAGGAATAAAAAATAGGATAGGATACGATAGCATAGGAATGGAATGGAAATTAGGATGGGATAGGGTAGGAATAGGAATAGAAAATAGAATAGGATAGGACATGTTAGGAATGGAATGGAAAAATGGGATGGGATGCAATAGGAATAGGAATAAAAAATAGGATAGGATAGGATAGGATAGGAATGGAAAATTAGGATGCGATGGGATAGGAATAAAAAATAGGATAGGATAGGAATGGAAAATTGGGATGGGATGGGATAACATAGGATAGAGGAATGGAATGGAATGAAATAGAAGAATAGATCTTCATTGGCACTTTAAATGTAAACTAATCAGCGTACATTAAAATGAAATGCCGTTGCATTTCTGCTCTCTAAGAATAACCATTAAGCATAAACCCACATATACGACCCAGAGAAACATCACCGTCTGCTTCGAATGCATACATGAGTAGATGAGACCATTCCCATATATTGGGGCTGGGCGGAGAGGGGGAGGGAAGGTGAGGGAAGCAGGAGATGAGGAGGGGGAACCTGGGACAAAGCGAGATCCAGCTGAGCTGCGGCTCCTTCTCACTGCAGGCGCCTCCCGGGTGGAGGAGGGGGGAGGGCGAAGAGCCGGAGCGCGCGCGCTCCTCTCTTTGAATTCGCGCCTGGGTGGGCGGAGCCTGCCGGAGGGGCGGATCCGAGAGGCGGAAGAGCGCGCGGGCGCTTTTACGACAGGTCCTCCCTCGGCTTACGGCAGGGCTTCTGAGGGGCGCCGAGCCTCTTTGCGAGGGAGGGCCGCGGGTGGTTTCCCGCCTTTTTTTGGTTCCCTTCCCGCGGGGCGTGTGAAGGAGCGCGGCAGGCATGGTGAGTGACCTGACCGCCCACCCACCCTACTTTACCGGCGGCGGATGGGACCTTAACCTTCCCTTAACCTGGCTTGTCTATGGCGGCCGGCTGGGAATCCCGGGCGCGGTCGTGATATAGCCGGGAATCCTGGGGGTTGTAGTCCCAGGATGCTGAGGTAGAGGCGCAGGACGGGAAACGACCTTTTCCAGAGGGTTTTGCTTTGCCTGAGGGGGGGGGGAGCCCTGAACCCCCGGTTGTTCAACAGCCAGTTCCCCTCAAAAAAGCCCAGGAGAGATTTTGCACGGGGTTTCGGCCTCCTTTTAGGCCAGAGGTCTTCAAACTTGGCAACTTTAAGACTTATAGAGGTCAACTGAATTCTGGGAGTTGAAGTCCACAAGTCTTAAAGTTGCCAAGTTTGGGGACCCCCCTATTTTAGGCCGTCATGTGAATGTTCTCCTCAGAGCAGAACTTAAAACGGAGCTAAACTGAGGAATAATTGGTTGGAGTTCCTCTGGGGGTGGGGGCTTTTCCCTGAGGAAGGGCAGGGCTGTTTCACCACTTTATTGCCCATGATTTTGAGTAGGGAGGAATATCCTGGCCTGTTTTTGTTATACCCCTGATCACTTTTCGCTGATTCTTAGCCCCAGGGATGGTAGGTTAAATTGGTTAATTTTTATTTTATTTAGTTTGTCAAAGATAACAGGTATAAGTATAAATGTAAGTATGAACACAGGAAATGAGTATGAATAAATGGAGACAGTAGGACAAGGACAGAAGGCCCACTGGTGCGCTTATGCATGCCCCTTACAGACCGCTTAGGAAAGGGGTGAGGTCGACAGTAGACAGTCTTAGGTTAAAATTATGGGGGTTTGGGGATGCAACAACAGAGTCAGGTAGAGCATTCCAGGCATTGACACACACTGTTGCTGAAGTTGTATTTTCTGCAATCAAGTTTGGAGCGGCTTATCCTGCCTTTTTGTATGTTTTTGATCAAACTCAACATAGTTAATATAGGTAATACTCCTTCCTTCCTTCTTTCTATGCTCCCCACCACAACCTGTAAAGTGGGATGGGCTGAGGGAGAGCAACTGGCCCAAAGTCACTGAGCTGGCTTTCATTGACTTAAGATGAGACTAGAACTCACAGTCTCCTGGCGATTGGCCCAAAGTCACCCAGCTGGCTTTCTTAGCCAAGGTGAGATTAGAACTCACAGTCTCCTGGCGATTGGCCCAAAGTCACCCAGCTGGCTTTCTTAGCCAAGGTGAAATTAGAACTCACAGTCTCCTGGTGATTGGCCCAAAGTCACCCAGCTGGCTTTCATTGGCTAAGATGAGACTAGAACTCAGTCTCCTGGTGATTGGCCCAATGTTACCTAGCTGGCTTTCATTGGCTGAGACTAGAACTCACAGTCTCCTGGTGATTGGACCAATGTTATCTAGTTGGCTTTCATGCCTAAGGGAGATCTAAACTTCATAGGTACCTGCAGCACCATTTTCTTCTAAATTACCCATTCAGGCTGCCTGGAAGAAGCATTTGGATATACTCCTTTTCTATGAAGTAAGGTATATAGAGCTCAGCTTTGTGGGACCTTCTTCCCTTACAAATGAGGTTTTGTCTGTCCATTCCAATGTTATAGATTACGGAATAGATTAGTTTTGCTCTGCCAATATCATTACTAAATACCTTAATACTATGGCTGGAGCAATCTTTGGTAGAACCTGAAGTGTGGAATTTATTCATTGCTGAAATTAAGCCCTCTCTCCAGCAGCTGATAAACTTAAACATGGCTGTCCTCACCTCTGTAGTTTTCTTGGCCGTAGTCTAAAATAATGCAGTGACAAACCATTCTTAAAGTTTTTACTGTTCATCAAAAGACTTGGGCAACTTAAAAGTTAAAGAAGAGAAATTCAGTATCCATCCACTACTTCTCCTTCAATCTCTGTTAAAGTTTCCACAGCACTGCAGTTGTGGTTAAATCAGTAACGTTCTCCCTATCTCACCTTCAGATGTATGGTTGTCTAGAGCCAAGGTGGCGCAGTGGTTAAAAGCAGCACTGCAGGCTACTGCTAGATCAGCAGGTCAGCGGTTCAAATCTCACCGGCTCAGGGTTGACTCAGCCTTCCATCCTTCCGAGGTGGGTAAAATGAGGACCCAGATTGTTGGGGGCAATATGCTGACTCTCTGTAAACCGCTTAGAGAGGCCTGAAAGGCCTATGAAGCGGTATATAAGTCTACTGCTATTGCTATTGCTATTGCTATTGTACAGGGTTTTCTGTTGGCTTAATAGGTCACTATATTAAAAGGTTTTTTTCCTTTAGATTTCTTCATATCCTTATAGGAGTGTTTCCCCCCAATTTCCCAGTCTATTTCATAGTCTTGCTTTTCCTTGGGGTGGACTCCAAAATAAAAATACCAAATCTGGGCTGCAAAATCTGGTTGCTTCAGAGCGTAAAGAGAGTTTTCTATATCTCTCTGCTGTCTTTTAATCTGATGACTGTCTGAATTTTGTAGCCATAACTGAAACACTAACCAGGTTAAACCTTAACTAATTTTTCAGAACCTAGTCAAGGTCAGCTAGGTGCTGCCATCTGCTGGGCTATTAAATAAAACTTAGTTAATTCACAGTTACTGTGTCGAAGGTTCTCAGTCATCCAGATAGAGTTGTCAGAGTTGAGTCAAGACAACCGGATTACTTGTTGGTTCAAAATGCTTCCCTGCTTATCCTAGCTTCTTTAGTCTGGGCATGTTGGTTAGGGAGGCCCAATATATGATATTTTAGGTGGCTTCATTTATCACCTAACCTAGATAGGCTCATTAGCTAAGTAGGCAGAGAGTAGTTAGGGAAGCGATTGACTGATTCTTTGGAAGCAATACTTGCCAAACCACTATATAAATCTGCAATGTTAGCAGGCCATATACTAGGGCACATACTCGATCATTCAAGAGAGGACGGATAGCACCATCTCTGGCAGCATTTTAAAAGGTCATTCAAATGCATTTTTTCTCTTTGTCTTTCATTTTTTTAAAGCTATGTCTGTTGCTGATAAATATTTGAACTTGCATTTTACTTAAAGTGATTATTTTAAAATTATTTAAATACCAGAGTCCTTTATAATTGGATATTGATTTTTACTATTTTTAAATATTTATGTCAGCCTCTGTTTCGCTACTTGCTTTCGGCTGCCATTGAAACGGGGAAGGGGAGGCATGGTATTTGGGAAGGGAAGTTTTAAGTACAGGAAAGATTGTGAAAAGGGAGTTTTGTTCTCGCCATCTACTGCGCATGCTGGAGATGGTGATTGGGCCCCCCAAGGCTAATTGTCCTGCATACCACCCTGATGATGCTTTTTGAAGATAGAACTCACATGACACCTGAGGGATTTGCAGATTGGACTAGGGATGGGATTACCAGTGGGAGGGGGTTGGGTCACATATTGATATCTATGATTTCGTGGGCTTTTGCCTCAGATCTTGCTTTGCTTAGCTGCTATCTTTTCATAACCATTAAAGGTACTCTTTAATTCTACAAAATAGAGTTAAGTGGTTTCTTTCTTGGTTGCTGAGGGAGGTTGGCTTGACAATTTTGGAGAAACTATGATCTTGAAAAAGTGGCTTATATATTTAAAATATATTAAATAAAATTGAAGTGTACCATCTGCTAGATACAATAGAGTTGCAATATTCTCGAGATACAAGCTACAATCTTTTAAGAGCAAAATTAAAAAGCCCCAAACTGATTGAATTTGCACAGCTCCCAGTTATTCTATTTTACCCTCACTGAAAAGAACTAGGCACTACATAAATTAAATATATTGAAATAATATACTGGAACTTCATCCTACTAAATTTTAGATATAAATTATTTTCTATTTAGGACCTTTGAGTAGCTGCATGGAAGCTGTTTTCCGTTGTGTTATAATACTTGATAAAAAACTAGGAACGTTGCTTATCTAATTTCTGATATAACTTCAAATATAGCTTATTAATTTGCATGAGAAATAAGTATTTCCCATGAGACTGCCTAAACTTAAATGAAAACTACCTGTGGAACATTTATGACTTGAAATTGTCAATCTAGAAATAAGGATAAATTTTCTGACAGTGAGAACAATCAACCAATGGAACAGCTTGCCTTCAGAAGTTTGAGAGCTTATGGACACTTTCAAGAAGAGATTGGACTGCCATTTGTCAGAAATGTGTATGGTCTCCTGCTTGGGCGGGGGGTTGGACTAGATGACCTATAAGATCCCTTCCAACTCTGTTAATCTGCAAATGCGTACTGGTATAATTATTTTGGAAAAGAGAATATAAAATCATACACATGCACATTCACACTGAAAGAACCCTATAAAATATATTCTTAACTCATGAGTATCTTAATTCATGAATTTGAAATTTAATGTATATTGTGATGAAAAATAAAAAAAAAACTTCCCGGGGACAATACTTTGTTTATTTTTTAAAATACTATTGTATCCAGCTGGAATAAAAATAACTCTTTAAGATTTCTGAGAACTTTTAAGAGCAGAATTTCTTATACATATGCAGTTATTTCAGAACAATTAAATTGATTTTCTAGCTCTCAGTTATGTTTGCAATACCTACATACACCCAAGATTTGTTCCAAAGGGTTGGTAGAAGAGACAAAGTAAAATCCCATTGGTGAAGTTATTCATTACAGTACCTATATAAGATTTGAAATTGGCATAATACAAGCTTCTGAATTATAGATCTCTGTTCGTCAAGAAGGCATAAACAAATCCAAAAATGTTTTGTGTCCTAGTTTTAAAAGAAAAGTACAGTATTCATGTTTCACTAGCCATATAAATCTAAGTTTCAAGATGACTTCCCTAATCATCCTCCCTTTCTCAGACACATACACACACAGAGTAAGTTCAGTATTATTTCAAATGCATGGAATTGAAAATTGTCAACTGAAGACCAGTATAATGTTTAAGCAATTTCTGTCTTAGATATTTGGTATATATTCAAAAAATCTTTTCACTGATAGTATACAAGCAAAATGTTCCTAAGTTAATATTTTATTTATTCCTTTTTTCCTTTCTTTTAGGCTGGTACTATGATAGTAGTTGGCCTGACAATAGCTGCAGCTGGTTATGCAGGTTTGTTCTTGGAAAACTTGCTTTATTTCTGCTTGTGTTAAATATGTACCCTATAACGAACAGTAGTATTACAGTCTAGTGTTTAGAAGCATAGACATCTGTCTACAAGACTATGTTGGATGGTTTAATAAACAGAAAGACAGTGGTTCTTGTAGATGGTTTCAGTGGCAGATTTGTTTGCCAAATATTGCTAATTATTTGATACATTTAATTTCATATCACATTTGTTATTGTGATGCCAGATTTGATGCTTTTAAGTTTAAAATAGATATCATAAATGTAGGCTCACATATCGTGGAAAACAGTGACTTGCTAACCATAGTTTATTGACTGACTCAACTTTTGTTAAGCATGGTTCACATAGCCATACTACATTACGGCTTAATGTAATTTGTAAATTGGCTCTGTATGACAATCTGTTTGAATTGCATCTGTATTATTGGACATAATTCTGCCTATGGCTTGCACATGGAAATTTGGAGTTTGGACCAAAATGATTTAAAATATGGTTAACACCTTCACCAGGGTGAGAGATATCAACTAGTTTAGGGAATTACTTAAATGACAGGAATTAGTCAACACGTACTTCAATTTATTGCATCTACAATAAATTGACAAGCTTCAAAAGAGAGGATGAATCCTCAGGTCCACTACCTGTGCTTGTATTCTATATGAAAAGATGGTATACTCTCAGAATTTATCGCATCAGAGGAAGCTGATCCCCAGGTTATGGGGCTTTCCATTCTTTGGGGTAGTCATACTTGGAATGCTGACAAAGTACCACAAGGTTATTGCAAAATGACCATTATGAAGGGGACAGTCCATTTATAAAGTATCTACCATGAAAGCTATGGACAATGACAAAACTTGATAATGCTAAAAGCATTAGTAACGTTAGTGAAATTTCACTCATCCCACTGACTTTTGTCTCTCTTTCAAGATAACTTTTTAAACTGATGTTTCCTCACCCTGCACACTTCCCTAGGTTAGGTGTTTGAGTCAATCGCACATGTATTATAATCTCATTACAATGCCACAGCTGTCTTTGTATGTGTAACTTGAAATTTGATTTTCTGAAAGAAAGGAACACCATAGTTAAAGAGCATCTGCCTTGCACTTTCGTTTCTGCTGCCCATACCTAATATAAATGGTTCTTTAAGGGATGTGCTGTTTAGTACCCTTGTAAGTAATCCTTAATTTAGATTACTTATTGTTGACTTTGTAAAATTCTTAAAATATATTGCCTTTTTAAAAATTGCATCAGTAAATGGTACTGGATTCTTTAAAATAGAATTTGAACTGTGCAAGGCAGAGGGAAAAACAATTTTGAGAGTGGTGTATACAGCCCTTCCTGGAATTTAGTAGCCTGAGTGCTGTGTGTGGGGAAAAATAAATTTAATCCTTTCAGTGGAATAGGAAGTACTGGACCTCTGTTTACGCTCTATTCAGCCTATTGCAATAGTAGGAAGCTTCTGTGGAAACATTAGATTTTGTCCATTTTGGCCTGGGATTGTCTAGTTGCCTCTACAGGTTCTGCAAATCTCACACTAAATAACTGAAATTGAATCTTTTCTTTCCTTTGAGGTCGCTATGCGCTGCAAGTAATAAAGCAAATGGAACCACAAGTAAAGCAAACACTGCAATCTCTGCCAAAAACGGTGAGTTTGTTTTTAATTCAATATTCTTTTGCAGCAATATCATCATCTTTGCTTACCATGGGACATGAGAGAGAAACAGTTCAATGCATAGGAATATGAGATCCCAAATTTGCCCGTTATAAGCCTTATGCTTATTACGGTGTGCAAATTAATTAAAAATAATTGCTGAGTTTTGTAGAAATATTTTTGTCTCAATGCTAGGAAAAAAAATGGATTAGTTGGTAATAATGAACTAAGCCACGTGGGAGGACATTAAAAGAAATAAATTGTGTCGCCTCTTCTACTTCTTGGCAATGTTGTATGTAATTGGATGATGTATTTTTTTCTATTTGCCACAATTGAGTGATGTGCATCTTTAATTTCTTATTGGTAGCATTGCATAATGCTTTCATAATAACAATATTTTATTTTCAGGCCTTCAGTGGTTATTACAGAGGTGGATTCGAAAGCAAAATGAACAAGCGGGAAGCTGCCTTAATATTAGGAGTGAGGTAAAATTAAAATAAAAAATCACAATATTTTCCAGGAAAAAGTGCATAAGAAAAGAATGGGAAACATGTTAGGTGGCGTAATTTTTGTAGCTATGATTTGAATAGTAAAAAGCTTATGGTAATCTTTTTACATCATACAGGCTGTAACTCTGATCAGAACATAACAGCCAATTTTATGTTCAGTATTGTTAATGACAAGGTCTCCAAGATATTGAATGGACATAGGGTGGATGCAAAATTTTCAGATCACTCTAGAACAGAGGTAGCATTTAGACTTATATAATATTTAGAGCCATGGTGATAGAGTGGTAAGAATGCAGTATTGCAGGCTAATTCTGCCGACTATCAGTAGTTTGAGAGTTTGAGACTGACCAGCTCAAGGTTGACTCAGCCTTCCATCCTTTTGAGGTTAATAAAATGAGGACCCCCAGATTGTTAGGGGCAACATGCTGACTCTGTAAACTGCTTAGAGTGTCAGCATATTTCCTCCCAACAATCAGGGTCCTCATTTTATCGACCTCAGAAAGATATGGAAAGCTGAATCAACTTTGATCTGGTCAGGATCAAACTCCTGGGAGTGGGAAGACTTAGCCTATAATACAGTATTCTAACCCACTGCATCACCACAGCTCTATAAAATTTTGAATGCTGTTTTATCAAGCAAACAGATTTGTCACATTTAAACTTCACTCAGCCAATTAAGCAAAGAAGTTCAATAACTGGGTGGTGTAATGAGGGGTCTGGTTTTTTTACTATCCTAATAAGACAATGGGGGAGGGGAGGGAATAAGTTTATTTGTATGCATAATTGCAAAACAATCATAATAAGCCATTTCTGTTTGTTGCTGGATTATCACAAAAATATAACATGCAGCTTGCAAATACGTATGTTAAGCAAACTGTAAAATTCAAAATATCCTCCTAATAGTCATATTGTGAAATGAGGTAGTGAACTGACATAGATGCAGTAATTTGTTTTTTTTAATAATAATCTGGGTGTTTTTTGATATTTTTCCTAGTTATAAATTATCTAATTAAAAAATAAACTGTTAGTCCTACAGCGAACAAAGCAAAAATCAGAGAAGCTCACAGAAGAATCATGCTTTTGAATCATCCTGATAAAGGTAAATCAGAAAATGTTAATATGTTAAATGGCTGTCTTCACCTGACTCATGTAAAATGAGACTCTCCTAATGGGGCTGCATGGGAACATTTTAAGAATTGAATTTAGAGATTTTGTGTTCTGTTTTCCTATTTTTTTATTTGAAAGTTGTGCATGCACACGAGGGGAAAACTAGAATTTTCTGATAAAATTCTATAGCCTGGCAAGCTATTGTTTCATTACCACTGCTGATGTAGTTAAGTGTTTTTGTATGTGGACCATTTGATTATTGAAATGACTAAAATGTTTTATTATTTTGAATATTCAGTTCACTGATCACATTTATTTCATTTACCAGAATAATGGAATAATTTCTGTCTTGTGAACATGACAACCATATTTTCCTCTTTACCAGGTGGGTCTCCCTATGTTGCAGCCAAAATTAATGAAGCTAAGGATTTACTGGAAAGTCAAGCTAAGAAATGAGAACTCATCACTGACTTTAACAATTAGAATATATTTTCAAAATAGCCCAAAGACAAATGAAGCTGTCATACATGCCAAAAGGAAATCGTTTTGATGTAGGGCACATCCTCCTCTCTGGTTATTTTCAGAAATTAATGTCAACTACAACTTCTGATGCACTTCTAATGAAGTGCAAGCTTTGTACAGAACCCATTAATCAGATAGTAATATCTGAAATTCAGAGTTATCATTTTAGATTAAAAAATTAGCAGGATAAATATGAACATCCAAGATTCTGCTGAAAACACCTGTGGGGTTTAATAATATTTTGAAGTAATTTATTTCTCAGCTGAGAACAGCTGTATTATTTTATCATAGAATTATGGTGCAGTATTCTTCAAAAATGATTTTTATTACCATGATTGCTGAGCAATAAAATTCGTACAGTATTTCTTTATATGTGCATAAGAAAGTGGTGTTATAGTACAGTTGCTCTCGTAAGCTGGTCTATATCTTCCCGCTGGTTAAACAGCCATTCATGAGCGAGAACCAAGTTGGTAGTCTCCAACTTTCTAATATAAGCATTTAAAATGAGTTTTCAATTCTTCATACTAAGAAAAGCTTAGATTTATTTCTAAATAATGGCTCCTGCCTTTGTGAACATTTGAAGATGATTAAAATGGGAAAGAACTAGGCTTGAAATTGTCATGGATTTAAAAAATCCAAGTATTAAGCGTGGTGAATAATGTTCTTTCCTGTGTCTTAAATGTAAGGTAGAATTTTCCCCACTTTAAATGTAGAGGGGAAAAAAGAGTTCTACGGCTTTTTAATTGATTTTTGTGGCTTCTAAAACACTGTTCAATTTATGTTACAAAGCATGTTGCTCAACCTATTCTGGAACCTGTATGCTTTTTTTCACTTTTCTTTATCTTGGAGGTTGCCTAATTTGTTACCCAGATCAACTGGAGTTGCTTGGTCCATAATTGAATCTAATTAGAGCAAGAAGCTCTTGGAATTCTACATTTGAGTGAGTAGTTTGGGGAATTTTTATGTGGGACTTTAGGGAAGGGTATGAAGTACTTGGAAATGGCAGATTTATCTAGAGAGGATTATATTATTATATTCTACATTTTAGGCAGAATTCAAGACACAGCATCAACAGTCATAAATATAAATACTGGAAATTATAGATTTCTTCCCAAAGGGATCTGGATAAATTTAGGAAGCAATGTAAAACAGGCCATCTGGAGCAATTTTGACTTTTTCCTGGTACCATGTTCTGTCACTTGTAGTATGGATATTGTATTTGCCTACCTAGACAATAGGAAGAAATATATAGGAAGAAATACAACTACAGAAAACGTGAACAAACTATCTCCAGTAATTTAGGAAGGGTGGAAGACGACAGAATAGTTCTGTGAAAGAGCACATGAAAATGGGGAGACATGGCAACCATTAGGAGAATGGAAGAATATTACACATAAGATCAAAGGATAAGACACTAAACCAGTGGTCCCCAACCTTTCCAGCTCGGCGGTGGGTGGGTAGGTGAGAACCTCCATAATTTTAAGGTAGCAGAAAGGTGGCAATTCAAAGTAGTCTATGGATCACTAGCAGATTGTGCTAATAGAAATATAATCATTTTGGTTCCACCACAAAACCGCGGTAGACTAAAGCGACTAACGCTAACCCTTAACCTAACCCTAACGCTTAACGTAACCCTAGACCTAACCCTTAACCTAACCCTTACCTTTATGTGAATCGGCTTGCTTTAAAAGCGCTTTTTAAAGTGCCCTTTTTTCTCCGCGGTCGTATTTGTCACACTGCTGATGACGTCAGGTACGCGCTTTAATTGGGCACGCTTTAGTGGACCGCGGTTTTGACGGGTCACGATCATTTTTCCAATAAAATGTTACTAGGAATCTTAAAAACCCACTGTTGCAAGCATAGTATTTCAACCAAGTTACATTTGAAATAGAGACCATTTATAGTTGAGACATTAAGAAGGAAGTTGGCAAGAACGTATTGAAGCAGAATTAAATGATAAGACAGAAGATAAAAGTCCAAACTCTAGAAGGAAGTGTTGAAAGAAGTTGACATCCTTACCCTGAAGAAATCTAGGAGATATTATAGTGATTTTAAATAAAAAGAAATGTTTCATAAATTTGTTAGCATAAGTGAACTCTCTCTTTCCAGAATAATTGTCACCAGTTTTCTGCATGGTATAAACATTAAATACTTTGGATTTTTTTAAAAAACACTTCAGAGGGTCATGGGCAGGATACACCAATTCTTACAAAGGAAAAAAAAAAACAACCATGAATAAAATAAAGACAATGAGTAGTAGTAGTAGTAGTAGTAGTAGTAGTAGTAGTAGTAGTAGTATCCCAGATGGCAGTGAGCCGGCTTTTGAAATTACAGTGGCATTGACAAGAATATGGCAGGAACTGCAAGGCAGCTACAGGGAATGCTAAGGAATAAGTATGACCCCAAAGCTAAACTTTTCTTAATCTACAGGGGAGAGGCATGGTTCTAGGACTTAGTTCTAATTTTGTCTCCTTGAAAAAAGATGATTTCCCTCTCCAAAAGCAATGCATTCTGTGTGCTACATCAGCAATGAAGTCAGACTTGCTCTTGAGATAAAATGATATGGGATATCTAATTAGAATGCCAGGATTTTTAGGGTCAAATTTTAAATTGGGGAGAGAATCCATTTGGGAATTGAATTTTACCATTTCCCCCTAAATTGTCCTATTACTGGTTTCTATGCAATAACCAGTAAAAAGGAAAGACATTTAGATCTGCAAGTTAAATGAGGAACAATGTTGCCAGCTACAAAAACCTTTCAGAAAATGACATTAATATACTCTTTCATTCAAAGGCAATGCCTCCATGAGAACTTGTGTCCAACCCTTGTATAACAAATTAATAACTAGCAAATGTTTAAGGATCAACCAATGGAAGATCAAGGTTTATTTTTCTACCAGCATACAAAAACATATTGCACATCAAACAACCAAAAATAAAAATACTCTAAGGACTAACATATGTAGTTTATACAGAATAAACTTTCTGGAAATTGATCTTTTCAGTAGTTCTGGTTATCTTAATGGACATGACTAATTCAGAATTAAGTGTTTTAACTAAAGCTATGTTTGATTTTTAAATACTGTACAGTTTAATAAATAAATCAAACAAAGCCTCAATGTAGAACAGTCACTGCCAATGTCACCCAATATCCCTGCAGATTGAGAATTTAATAAATGTATTCCAGTGGTCTGCAGTTTTCCCCCACTACATACAGCATTTAAAAAACATGTATTAAAACAGACCAGTTTCCAGACTAAACTAATGGAGAAATTACAATTCAGTGCAAAATATTTTAGACTGCATTTTTTTTTCTAGTTTTCCCTCAGGTGAAGAAGTGGTTGCATATTATTAAAAATGTAATAAAAGCAGCTAATGCTTTCATAAAGTAGGTTATGTTAGGGATTTCCCCCCACACATCTGTCATATTTTGAAAACAAAATAACGTTTCCTATAGCCAGCAATTTGTTTTTATTTAAATGTTACATATACTATTCTCAAGGCACATCTGATGATATTTATAACACAGTAGGTGTCAAAGTATGTTCAACATTGGATTTTTTTTCAGGATCCCTCCCTGTTGTTTTCCAAAATGGAGGAACTGAAAGTGCGATGTCAAGATTCGCAATCCATATTCTATCTTTGGCAAGCTTATACAAGCACTATTGTAAAATGTAATGTAAAAGAACTGTAAACTAGGAACTCTTGTTTATGAAACACCATTCAACACAGCTTCTTCCTGTTTATTTCCGTCTTCTTGTATAGTACTAGGCTTTTCTTCAGGACTAAGTTGCTGCTTGGAAGATTCAGTCCCAGAAACCACTGCCGGGCCATTTACCGCTTTTTCAGAAAGGCCAACCTCTTCAATCACATCTTTCACCTTTTAAACGGGGGGGGGAAAAATAAGACTCGGTGACGAGAGAACTGTCAATCATTACAGCATAATTAATACACCCCCACTCCAATTTCAGACTTCATAAGAAAATCCACAGAAGGTATTAATTTTAGAAAGATGATTAGATGAACATTTTACGTGTAATAGTGGATGTTACACCCAGTTATCTGTAGTACCTATGTATTTAAATCATTCCTAAAATCCAGTTGAAAACACTGTCAAATGAACAAGGTAGGTAATTATCTCTAGACATAAGCTACATTCTTGCCTTAGGCGGCCATTCTTAGAAAGCTGGAGAATGTGATTAGGGCAAGGTATTCTTAACAGAAGTTGTCTAAATTGGCTAATAAATTTGTAACATATAATTTTCCTATTTTCATAGAGCCCTCCAAATTGGCAAACTTTTTTCAGCACCTAGAGAGAGATGTAGTAGTTTACATAATCTTTGAAGTAAATTCATAAATAGGTATTATGTACAGATAAAAGTTTTCCCTATCCAGTCGTGTCCAACTTTGTTAGCCAAGGGAGCCAGCCAGCATTGTCCAAAGACTTTTCCAGCATGACATCATACCGCAACACAGAATGTATGGAAAAAAAACACGGAACACTATTACCTTCCCACCAAAGTGGTAGCTATTTATTTACAAGCTCACTCTGTCATGTCCTGAACCCAGGCTGCTGGTTTTCCAGCTGACAAGCTCGGCTTCTAAACCACTGAGCCACTGTGCCCCCTCTAGCTAGGTATTAGTTTGTACTTTTATTGTTTCTTACCGTTTCCTTCTTGTTTTTACCCAGTGTTTCCTTTGGGAGGTTTCTTTGTCTACTCTGAGATTCTGCTCTTGATATATAATCAGCAACTGTAACTGTGAGGAAAGAGATTTTCAGGCTTTTACGTTTAGGAAACATCCAACTGTTGGTTAACAATCCAAAAGGATAAATCATGTCTATCCTTTTACGTTCCAAGGCTCATATTATACAAATTCAGTCATCTTTTGAAGCCCTCCAAAATAAGAAAGACCTAATGGTTAATCCTGAAGTTTCATGCAGCTAATTTAAATTAAATCCATATTGACCTGTTTTTGCTTTTTTTTGGTCAGTTTCAAAATATTTTTGCCTTATTATCAAAAGAGAACTCTACGACTTTCCTAAAGGGGGGGGGAGGTATATTTAAAGGTATTGAAGATTTGAAAGATGGTCCAGATTTTGAAAAGAAACCTGGGAAATGATTTTAAAAAAACATGCTTTAATCCAAACTGGTGAGAGACTTGAGGCAGATGGATACAGAGCCCAAATCTTTTTGAGGATGTTCTTCGATTTAGGAACATTTTTTCTGAAGTGAGAAATATATGAAAAATTGAAGGGGTATTAATATCCCACCTTAGCCATGAAAGCCAGCTGGGTTTGGCCAATCCCTCTTTTAGCCCAACCCACCTCACAGGGTTGTTGTGAGGAAAATAGAAGGAGGAAGATCACACGTTTATTTAATTTATTGGCCACTCAACTTACCATAGGGTAACTGGGTCACTTACAATGTTAAAAGGATAAAACACTACAAATCCTATACTCAATACAAATAAAATACTATAAAAATATACTCAACCCTCACTAAAAGATTGGGAAGGAGGGAACAGGATAAGTTTTTTGGGGGAGGCGGGATCTGTTATTTATCAGCCACCCCCTTCCCATTGGAGCCCCAAGCCAATTGGTGGAGTCAGGTCTCTGGCAGAACATCGGGCAGGTTGGAGCCAACCTCAGCACCTTAAGTGATTGATAGAAACAATTGAAGGCAGGATATTGATACAAATCTTAAAATAGTAAATGCTTTTCTTTTGGAGAAAAGTATTCTTAGGTCAGGAAGTACTTTGGCTCATTGTTTCCTTTTGACTCCATATAGCAACTATATTTTCCAATATAGTTTATTGGAAAAGAATTGGGGGAAGAAGTATTAAAATGATTTCTGCATGATGAACACGGTGTAACGAATAAAGAAATTCACCATATGGCCAAAATTGTGCAGCATATCTGAAAATACTTCCCAGCAGTGGCTGTCATCCCTCTCAGAATTTAAGATTAATTGATCAAAAAACATACTGCCTTAATTTGCTAAGGATCCCTACGGGTGCAATATTTCTGATTACTATATTTCTCCAGTGAAGTCATACTGCAGTTCTCCAGAATTAAAGTGAAACAATCAGAAGCAAATTGAGAAAGCAATTTTTAATTATCCATCAAAGGATTTTTGTGGTTAACTGATCAATATCATGTGTCTATTATTCTATAGCATTTTGTGGTGTGAAATCCATTTCCTTTCATTTTTAATTGTACTCAACTGTTCATAAGCCTTTGAACTCTACAGAAAGAGGACACGCTAATATTCTGGAACTTGTTTAGCAAATGCAAGATGTTTACAAATGCAACAAACATGGATTGTTCTGGAAACTAAAATCTGCACTTTTAAGATGTTAGTACATATTTAAAGATGCATCAAACCACAATGGCAGACAGAACATGCAACTATTTTTTGCTTTACAGCAGTTGTGTGATTTCTGTTGTCCTTGAAATGCTTATCATATTGATTCAAAATATGAGACAGGCAAATACCATGCAAGTCACTTCATGTTTTATTGCAGCACTAATAAGCTGGCCAACATTCCTACTAACAAGTAGTTGCCAGAAATGAGCCTCACCGAGCAGTGTTGCTTTCATTATGGCATATATTTCCATTCTGACATCTACAAATCATTCCATTTTAATGATGCTTACACTGGGAGCATGACCAGTTTATAAGACACTAATGTTAGTTACTGGAAGATGAGTAACTAGTAATTTCTCAGCCTGTAGTCTTAGTTATTAAGTAATTATTATTTACAAAAGGCACTTCACACGCTTCAGAGGTACACAAACAGACATGGAGCATTCCTTCATGCTTGTGACCTGAGGTGGGCCACCTTTCCACTTAAGTTACCTGGCTGTCTATCTTCTGCCTGACCCCTGAAGCGACGCCTGCGACTACGGTTGCGTCGCTGGGGTTTTTTTTCTCTATCATCTGCAATTGCAAAGTTGAGGCATGAACCATTTTACAGATGGTTTTTTTCTCAGCACAAAGCAGAAAGAAAAAGGCCCATTTCACCCTTCCAAGTGGAGTAGCAACAGTATAAGACCATGTTTAAATTGGCATTAATTTATGTTGATACCAAAAGATAAAACACTGGTTCAAGGAATCATTTCCCCGTCTTATTAGAAATGTTTCTCCTTGATGAACTTTGCATAAACTATTATCACAAAATGGCAGTTACAGAATGCTGAGACACACCTACCCGCAAAGAAGTCCTACTGACTTCAATTATTTTTAATTCTGTTAGTTCCGCAAATTTAAGCAACAAAATCACTCGGGCCCTACCAAAGATAAAGTGGATGTTACGTTTACATTTATTTATTCTAAATGGGATTTTAAAATCTTCCAAGACTAAATCAACTTTACATTTCATGGTAGGTACAAAATGGATACTTGCTTGTTGAGATTTGGAACAAATGCTCTGTTTTTCTAACACGGTGTAAAATCGGTTCAAACCAGAAGGATTTTAATGCAATTATAAGAACATAGCCTCAAATATTCTGGTTACATGGAAGTAACATCTTTAATTATGCAAACAGTTAACATTATATTAAATTACAATTAGAGTGGTGACGATGAAAATGTAGAGTAATTGACTGTAATAGCACATTACAATTATACAAGTTTATGGGTATGAACCTCTTCGGTTTTGTTACAAGTGATTTACATACCTAAGCCATTTTCATTAACTGACGCCGTGTCAGATTCTGTCATGCCATCCATTAAGGAAGCATCTTCATCAGTCCTCCGTCTGCGAGATCGCCTGCGTCGGTTCGTGGTGTGATGCGATTCGCTTGCATCAGTATCTGCAGTCTGATCAGACTCTGTGTTATCCAGTAAGCTATAAGGATTGCTGTCTGGATCTTTCAGCACTAAAGTAATGACAGGGACAAAAAAACCCCCACAAAGGCCAGAAATGGCACATAAATTTGTGTTGTTTTCATCTACCGTTTTAAACAAAATGTTACGAGGGTAACTAAGTACAAAGTAATCTAATCCCAAACACGCATACTAATATGGCAAGCAACGTAGGAAAAATCTGAAACGTTCTTGAGAACGTGAGAATATTGCTCTTGAAAGGGAAACAAAAGCTACAGAGTAGATGGCTTTGGAGGTTGTAAACATCAAGGCCATTGCTTTAATTCCATCCTCCAGAAAATCCCAGAGGCAATTTGTTTTTTATTCATCTTCTCAGGTAAATAGACATAAATTTCTGTCTCTTTCTGGCATTCTTCAAATTAGGATAGAAATAAAGAGGGAAGAATAAGCACATCATAGGTACTAGAATTCTTTCCTGTAGTGTTTATATGAGATATTTATGAGATATTGGAAAATACAAGCAGGCTGCTTCAACTTAGGGTTTGTGAGCAGGAGACATTTCTTTGAATACAGAAATGGATAATATCCTAAAGCAGCTGCCCAACTGTCTCCCAATGACGGGAAATTTTCTTGGAGTGTTATTCTCCACAGCCCCAGTCTATTTTTAAACTTGATATTTCCTTTCCTCAATTGTCTCACAATATTAGCTTTGGTCCTGTTTGGTTAAGTTTTCAGAGTCATCCCACTGAGAGACTGATATAAAGGACTTTGAACCCCTTTATATAATTTCTTTCCAACAGTCCATTGGATGAGAAAAAATAAAATGGCAACACAAAAGCATTCAAAATTCAAAATTTAATAACCTCAGTGAATCAAGGCCAAGGCCCATCTTCTTATGGCAATTGAGAAAGTACTCTGGCATGCTTGAAGCAGGTACAGAAATTCCCGTGGTTGTTCGCTGGGAGCATGTTACCCCCAACTCAGAAATAACACTGAATGTTTCAAGCTTTTTTTTTTAACCAGCACGCTCATCTAGGTTCCTCTTAAAACTCATGGTCCTACCACAAGTAGTTCTTGACTATGACTGGTTGCTTAGCAAATAGCTAATAACCCCGATTAATGACTCTATTAACCCGCTTGCAACACTGTCCTTATCTCTTAGAATATTTTCTGAAATACCTACAACTTTCCAAATCAGATCAGAAGGTGCTCAGGATCGATCTGATTTTCCCCAGGGATTAATTTAAAAGCTTTTCTGCTATTGCTTTTCGTGTTATGCAGCAGTAGACCTCGCAATCTGAATTTGACCTTCCGGATTAGAGAATCCCATGGCCCAACACCAGTGACGTCAACATGGCCTCCCCACCACCACTATTTAGCAACCTATCCTGTTTGGCTGAGATGAAAAATGTGGAGCTCTCTAAAGAATTATTTACATCTAATTACTTTGTGAATTGAGATAATGAACTTGAAAATGATAGCAGTAGAACTTTCTGGTATAAATTTGAAACATGTTCTCCATACCAGAACTGATAGATGACTTCCCACCTCGCGGTCCACCTCGGCCCCGACCCCCAGAAACACTACGTCTTCCTCCTGGTGGGCGTCTTCGGCTGTCGCGCTGGTGTAGGACCTCCCTATCTTCATCCCCTGCTAGTGACCAATCACTCAGTTCGTCTTTTCTTTCTGATTCTGTCTCAGAGGGATTAGATAGCTCAGAATTTGTTCCTTTAGGAAGAAAATGGGAACCAAAAGAATACAAGCATGAATCAGCAAAATACTTATAAGGATCTGAATCATTTCAAAGGCACAAAGAAATACCAAACTCTAACAGGCATTTGGATTTACTGGTTTTTAAGGAGGAAATTACTATTTGCAAACTATATATCTAATATCAGGACACTTATTGTAGTTGGTGGAACTTAATCCAAAAGGTAGACTAGATGTATTAGACGAGATCCAAATTAGAAAACAGATGATGCTAAGAGAGATCAAAAGTATATGAAGACAGTTAAGAGCCAACATATTTTAAAGTCTACTGCTTTTAAGGAATGAGTCCTAGCTGTTTGTTAACTATGTGATACTGTTAGTGGGAAAAATGCTCCCAAAACAAAACCCACAAAGAATCACACATAAGAGCCATGTGTTCTACAGCAGATGATGATGTAGTCTGGATGGGCGAAACAGGGGAGCGATATCACTTTTAATAAAAGGTGCCCTCATTTTCTGTCATGCACAATACATATTTTGAGATAATGAACCAGTGATTATTCATTATATTTCTGCTTCCAAACTTGCACTTTTTTCCTGAAATGTATGCAGAAAAGAAGAGAAAACCCAAGCAAAATTGTTCATTAATCATAGTTTCAAGATCCATTAGAAATTTTCAGACCAAACTACCATTCCCGATAGCTTCATGACAATAGGGATTCATTTACATACCGTGTTTCCCCAAAAATAAGACAGGGTCTTATTTTCTTTTCACCCACAAAATATGGCTTTGGCCTGATTATCAGGGGAGGGCTTATTGTTTTGGGGTTGCTGGGCAGCTGCTCTCTTGCGAGCGGGCTCCCGAACGGCTGTGTTGCACTGCCGCAGCAGCACTGCATAGCAGCCATGAGGTGACCATGCTTACAAGCAGCCGCCCGGCAACCTCCCTTTCCAGCTGGGCACAGCACCATTCACTGACCTATGGATATCGCCAAGCCGCATGAGCGCCTGTTTGCCGCCCTCCGGCTCCCGCGGCTTGGTGCCTTCGGAATGCCCCTAGGTCAGTGAATGGGTCTCTGCATGGCCGGATAAGGGGGCTGCTTGAGTCGCTTTGCCGCTCCCTGCTTGCACGACTACCAGGCTCATTATGCCTTTGCCTAACTTTCCCTGTAGACTCAGGGCATCTCTGCTACCGCCGCCACATGGCTTTTTCTGCGGCTTCCAAAGCACGGAGGTAGGATGCCGAGTCTTTCGGCAGTTGCTGCTCTGGGAGTACACTCTATGGTTGTGGGCTGGCTGCCGGCAGAACATACTCCCAGAGTGTACAACTGTAGAGTCTATTCCCAGAGTGGCAACTGCTGGAAGACTCAGCACCAAGCAACCTGAGCCTTTGCCCTCCACCTCGTTCCTGCAGCTTGGCTCCTTCGGGATACTGCTAGGTCAGTGAGCGGCGCTATGCCTGGGCGGAGGGGTGGTGATTGTCCAGGGGGTTTATTTTCGGGAAAGAGCTTACATTTTTGTCCACTCAAATAATGTGGCATGGCCTTATTTTCAGGACATGTCATATTTTTGGGGAAACACGGTAATTGGGTTTATTATTCAAGATTGAAGACATTGGCTTATGTATCCACATTCCAGTACTTTGGGTCTTGTGTTATGAACAGTCTATGGTGTTCAGTTATTAAGGAAACCTGTTATTTATAACTTCTCTTAGCAAATTAAGTCTGATCTATTCAATATGAATCAATAATCTACGAAAGAGGAATTACCAATATTTGTATTATTTAGAGGTATTATGTTGATATTATATAACACAGCTAACATAGTTACCAAAAATTTAATTCCAAATTATAAACTCTGCAGACAATGATTTATATTTTTTGTTTTTCTATCGAACTAAAGTAGGACAGAAAAAGTATTGAAGCTTTTCAACTTTTGGGGAAAACTCTTGAAAATACCCCCGACAGCCTAGAAAACCAATGAATAGATTGCAGAACAAGTCAATTCAGAGTTCTCATTGAAAGAATAATTAATCAGACTTCTCTGCAAAAACCCAATTCTCTTCAGAAGTCTATAATTCCAAGAAAGATGGAAAGAAAGAGAAGAAAAAAGACAATCAGCAAGCTGGATGCACTCAAATACAATGGACCACACCGGAGATAGATCATCCAGGTCAGTCTATGTCAGGGATGTCAAACTCAAGGCCCAGGGGCCGGATACGGCCTGCAAGGTATTTAGATCTGGCCTGTGGGGCCACCATGGAAACAGCGAAGGTCTGGGTGCTTCTGTCAGCGACAACAGAACTCAGGAGGACATGTGGCCACGCCCATGCCGCCCCCCCCCCCCCAGCGGTGAAACACAACCCTGATGCAGCCCTCAATGAAATAGTTTGACACCCCTGGTCTATGTGATTGCTAAGAATCGCTACTAACGATGTCCAACTTAATATAAAAAGCTTGAATTAAGCTGTAAGAAACAATAGATATTTGATACTCAAAAACTCTGAAAAATAAATATATTAGATAATGTTTAGTATCATTTTTTGCGTGAGCCTGTATTAAAAAAGAAATTTTGTGACCTGTTCACAAAAGAAAGTATGTATCTACCCATACCCATACATAAGGCACATATATACATGCTTTATATGTGTTTGGTAAAAAGGCACAATGCCCTTGTTATATTCTCTATTAAGGACAAGAGGAGCAAAGCAAATTTTCATAGCTTATCGTTAAACACACTTACCATATCCAGAGGTGTAATTGGGCCCTCTCCGGCCTCTGCCTCTTCCACTATAGGACCTTGAGCCTTGCACAGACGAAGGGTTGCTTTCATCAGTGATATAACCCTTTTCCTTCTCAGGGCCTCTGGTAGATGAAGGTCTAAAACCCATGCCAATTTGACGCAACTGCTCGTCAATCTGGAGCCTTTCCATCCGTAGTTGTTCTACCTCCTGAATTGAGAGTTGTATTAAATATAAACTAAGCTATGTATTGTTATTGTTCCCCAATTTATTTTCTTATGCACTCTTCACTTTAGAAAAGAATAAGCAAGCTTCTAACTACGCTAACAAATAATTACATTCACGGAATTACAGGGTCAAAGAGCTTCTGATTGCTTAAATGTCAATGAGTATCAACAAGACATGATTCACTGGAAATACCCTAATAAGTGTTAGATAGTTCGGTATACATTTCTTTCAAATGTTTCATAATTTTTACTTGTAGCAATCTGTTTTTTCACATCGAGGACCAATTCCCAACATGTGTTGGTATAAGATGTTACCTAAGTATTGGGCTAGATTTGTTCAAATCAACTGTTTTAAAATACCAGAATAAAAATCCTTGGGGTTAAAACTACTGTGAAGTCTACAGTTATGAAATTATAAAATGAAAAAAATAGTGATTAGGCTGGAAACAATCAGGGTTTTTATACAGGGGCTGAAGAATACGGTATAAAGATTAGAAAGGTACATAAAAATGAATAATAACAACAACAATGATGGGAATATAACAAGGTTGATCTAAAAATGTACTGGAAGATATAAGAAAAAAAGCAGAATGATCACCTTCAAGATAAGGTAGATGTAAGTGAAAATAATTAGAAATCAATCCTGATTCCTAGCTCTGCAGCAGCAAATCACATTCATTTAATGGACCCGCAATAGGTAAGAGTGGATTGCAAACTAAATCTGAAAATTACATCAAGCAATGCTTACCTTTAAGTAGGCAATATGGTATTCAAGAAGTACTTGGACATTCCCTATGCTTTCTTTAGTACCCACAAACACAAATGGAACCATTCCCTATAAAGATAAAATATGTTTTTCAAATATATATATATAAACTAAATCACATATAATTCTTGCAACTGTATATGCGTGCCTGGACACACAGACAAAATCAAACACTATTTTAACTAAAGCTACCATGTAACTTATATGTGTATGTCTTATTTAGGATTGATTCCAGAGCAGTCTCAACAATATTCTAGTATGAAATGGTTGGGGGGTTGGTTTTTTTTTTTTGCCAGGCGTAAGTTGTTAGATTTGTTTTGTTATATTGTACAAACAAGCTTAACCTGAATTCTCAAGAGAGGCTAAACTGATTGGCTTGGAGTTATAAAATCTGTAGAAAACCTTAAAGATAACAGAACCAAGATTTTGACTTTTGAAACCAAATTTTAAAAGAATTAGCTAGTTTATGGCCAACATATAGGGAGCATAAGCCATAATTGATAGATACAATCATTTGATCAAGAATAAGCTAATGTCAAGGTTGTGTCTCTAATTAGTGAGGAACATTTGAACTCTGCCAGAGATGCTGGCTTATTGTTGAAGTTACTTGGATGTTAGACAGAGGTCATACAGACATCAGTGAATGCTTGGTGCTATACCATCACTAGATTAAAGAGGGGAGCAAATCTAGAGCCCACAGCATTCTCCTATGACTGCACATTGCGAATCCATATGCTTCAATGAAGTAATGCAATCATTCAAAATAACAATTTAGAACTGTATGCATCTGAGCTATCTATTTCCTACAGTATCTTTGTACAGTTACCTGGTTAGACACAATGGGAAACATACCATATTTTTCAGAGTATAAGACGCACCAGAGTATAAGAGGCACCAAGATTTTGAAGAGGTAAATTTTAAAAAAAGTTTTTGCACTCTGCAGAACTCCCAAACCCTCTGCACGCCTCATTTTTTGTGAAAAATGGGGTATGCAGAGAGTTTGAGAGGCCTGCAAAGTGCTCCTGGAGGCTGGGGGGAAAACAAGCAAAAAACGGCCTGTTTTTCACAAAAATTGGCCCTTTTTGCCAAAAAAAAATATGGCATGCATAGCCTTTAGGAGGCTTGTAGAGTGCTCCTGGGGTGGGGTGGGGATGAGCAAAAACAAACAGCCTGTTTTTTGCTCATTTCTGCCCTCCCCAGCCCCCAGGAACACTTTGCAGGCCTCCCAAACCCTCTGCGCAGCCATTTTTGTGAAGGGGGCGGGGTTTTGGGAGGCCAAAAATGTTGTATTCCGTGTATAAGACACCACCAGATGTTCACCCTCTTTTGGGGGGGGGGGAGGTGTGCCTTATACTCTGAAAAAATATGGTAATACTGCATTAATTCTTGAGCCCAACTGAGCTTTACTGACACAGCACATTAAAAAAATAATGAGATTTCACAATTAACAGTACCGCTACTCAAGTACATATTTGTTAGATTTATGTACAGGCAGTCCTCGACTTAAGGACAGTTGATTTAGTGACTGTTCAAAGTTACAACAGAACTGAAAAAAGTGAATTATGACTGTTTTTTGCACTTATGATCTTTGTGGTATCCCTGGGGTCACATGATCAAAATTCAGCCGCTTGGCAACTGACTCATATTTATGACAATTGCAGGGTGCAAAGGATATGTGATCAGCTTTTGCAATCTTCTGAGAAACAAAGTTAATGGGGAAGCCAGATTCACTTAATCTTGTTACTAACTGAACAACTGCAATGATTCATTTACTGTAACGATTGTGGCAACTAAGGCCATATAATGGGACAAAACTTCCTTAACAAATGTTTTGCTTAGCAACACAGTTTGGGCTCAATTTTGGTCATAAATTGAGGACTCCCTATGCAGCCTTTTTTCCCAGGAGCTCAAGATAGCAATAACCCTTAGACTTATATACCGCTTCACAGTGCTTTACAGCCCTCTCTAAGAGGTTTACAGAGTCAGCCTATTGCCCCCAACAATCTGGGCCCTCATTTTACCGACCTCAGAAGGATGGAAGGCTGAGTCAACCTTGAGCCAGTGAGAATCGAACTGCAGTCAGCAAAAGCAGCTTGCAGTACTGGATTCTAACCACTGAGCCACCGTGACTCATATTGCATGAACTTTCCACCATTATTCCACAAACAAAACCTCACATCCCCCTTTAATTTCTACCCTACCCATAGGACGTTCATTGCCAAGGAAAGAGGGGGAAAAAGAAGTTAAAATCGTACATCTTCTCTGGGTAGTTTGTTCTCGTTGTCTCCTTCAATTCTCACTCGAACAACTCCAGACTTGTCCACAATCTCTTGAATAACTTTGCCATTTTTGCCAATTACTTTCCCTTTAACAAATAAAAGATATTGAAGTTGTGAGTTATCATTAGGAATTTGGCCTCAAGTAAACCGCCAACAAGAAAAACAATTAGAAAAATTCTTTATAATAATTTAAGGCTGATGCTGGAACTACTTTTATGACTGAAAGAAGGATAATTTCCACTTTCCCATTAGGCTCTTCTGCACCCTCAAAATATAAATATTTATTGCCATTAGGTTAGATTGAAATAGATTGGCAGGGAGTGTGTGTGTGAAAGGGGCGGGGGAGAGAAAAGATGGGGAAAAGATTTTTATGTTGAAACTTTTCCCTGCTAGTGTTAAAATGTTATTATTATTACATACCTACAAGACTCCTAGGAACCTGAATAAAGTCTTCCACAAATTCCAAATAGCTTCTAGCTTTTTTCACTGCCTCAGCACTCTGGTAATAAATAGAACAGAATGCATTAAACATTAAAAGTTAAAACACTTTTAGGGAACAACTATTTCCATATAAAATGAGGGGGGAAAACTACACATACTCTCTTTTGCAATGAGAAAATGCAAGTATTTGTATCTGGCAAATTAAAAATGATGGCTATCAAACAGGTGCTTAAACACTATGGGATTATGGGACTTATCTTCAAACTACTATATACATTTGCAAATTGCTGCATGCACTTTTACACAACCATTTAAGTAAATGTTTTTATCTGAACCTCAACATTATGATAGCCATTTTGTCACCCATCTAAAATTTTAAAGCTTCCCAAAGGCTCCAACGGCCGTACGGACAAACCAGAAGTGATGGTTTTTAGTCCTCCGGAGGCTTCAGGGAAGCCTCCTGAAGGTCCCTGAAGCCTCCGGAGGGCTTAAACCGATCCTACGAGCAAAGCGGAAGTCCGTTCCTGAAGTTCCGGTTTGCCCATAGGGCCGTTTTTTGCGCTCCAGAGGCTTCAGGGAACCTCCTGAAGCCTTCCGGGGGGGGGGGATCCGGGGGGGAGGGGAGGAGGCTGTTTTTGTCTTCCCCAGGCTCCTATAAAGCCTCTGGAGCCTGGGTAGGGCAAAAAATGGCCTCAAAAAAAGGCTGACAGGGCAACGCCTCGCATGCCCTGACAATGACTCCATGTGCCACCTGTGACACGCATGCCATAGGTTTGCCATCCTGGATCCAGACTTAAGCCCAAAGAAGTCAGAGTTTCCCAACTTGAAAATATGATGTTTCTGTGTTCTCTTTTACCTCTCCATAGATCCTGAAAGTTCCAGTATCTTCTTCAAGTTCAATTGCAGTAACGCCTGGCACTTTCCTGGCTTGCTGTATATTACTGCCATGTGTTCCTATTGCAAGTCCCATTAAGTCTTCTCTGACAACAAATTCTTCATGAAATGCCGCTGCAAGCTGTTTTGTGCACTGGGGAAAAAGGAAAAAAATATATGTTTATTCTTCATAAAAACTTCAAGCACGAACACCGTTTCAGCGACTAAATCAGAAGCATAATTAAAAGGTGTGAGAAAACCAGCTGAGACCCACTCACTTCTAAATGCTTTGTTGCTTCTTCATTTCTTGACATGAGCATTAACTTGGTTCGAATGCTACGCAAATGCATGTCGCTGAGTATGCTCACTCTTTTTACTGTTGCCTCACTGGCAGACTGAAAGAAAAACAATGGGTAAGGATCTTCATTTTACAGGCGATGAATTTTAAAAAAAAAAACAATTATTTCACCTGCCATTGTCCCAAAGGTGCTTTTTCAAAAAGGCAACTGGACTTTGTTTTTCCTTTGAAGAAAAGCACCTTTGAGACAACCACAACCAGGATAACCGAGAATCTCCACAAACAATTTACCTACCTCTGATTCATATCTAATTTAGAATACGTGGAAGAGACCAAATAAAATTGATATGCTAAGTGTTTTTTTTTCCTATTTAAAACTGAAATATTTGTTTTTATTAGTTTATTAGGGCGGTGAAATCCATATTGTTATTTGTGGGCAAGCAGGGTCTGCTGATCTACTTTGCTCAATGCAGCTTGATATGCTTTTAGCATAAAGCCAGATTCAGATGCAACAGCTGTGGCAATCAAAGTGACACCAAATAATACAAAAACCTTTGCTATAGGTCCCAGGTTCTTGTTTGATCCAATAGGCAAAGGTTACCAGGCCCAAATAGTACAGCTTGGATTATAGCTTGCATGAGATCCTATTTGCAATTCTTCAATCTGCATTTTCTAAAGAATATTTTCTTTTCACCAGTGGAAAGGTATAGTAATATCTTTTAATCCTCTATACAAGCCAGACCCAAAGTATCAAATTGGTAACATAAAAGTTAACATAAAAATGACTTGCTCACTGATAGGGTAAAAAAAAAAAAAGGAAGAAACGTTATCTTACCAGAACTATTAATTGAGCTGCTTCAGCCTGGAAAAAAATTCTGCAGGCTCCTACAGCTTTCTTAAAATCCTTGTGAGCGCTTTCATTAGCACACCTAGAAAATTAATGTATGAATTAATTTGTTTTGAAACGTGACCAATAAGACATGAAATTGGAAAAATTGAAAATACTGAAAAATCTCTTTAAGGCACAGCCAGAAAACAACTTTTAAAAAGCTCATTTGCTTTTATTGAGAAAAGAACTGAAAACTTATACCACATTGCCAAAAGAATAAAACACAACAAAACATTACAAGGTGAAACATTGATTTAACAGACCAATTATTCCCAATTGTCCATTAAATCAGACTGTACATCATTTGAAGGAACATTACTATACAAATAATACAAATTAGAATCAAGATGTTTTTATACAAATGATGTAAAAGCAGGAAGAATTCCATCTGCTGCATCTGAGATCCACTGCATTAAGTTCTGCTAAATCAAAGTTTCACATTTCAGATGTATGTACACTGAGAATAATTTGCATGAGCATACAGGTAGTCCTCACTCAATGACCCTAATTGGGATTGACAACTCTGCAGCTAACGAAAAGCAGTTGCTAAGTGGGGAATCACATGACTGCGATTGGTCTTTCCAGCTGGAAAGAGACAAGATTACTGTATTCAGTTTCAGCTTTTGTTTGCCACCTGGCTGCTGGAGAGGTCACACTGCTTTCGATGTGCAGAAGAATAAACAGCTCGCTCTCTTGAACTCCCTCTCCAATCTCTACACTCTGTGGTGGTGGGAGGGAAGGATCTAGCAAAGAAGAAATTGCCTACCGGAATCACTTTATTCCCCCACCTCAACCGCTATAGAGTAGAGAGATCGGAGAAAGGATTTCAAGACAGTACTGTAAGCGGTTTGCACAGTATGCTCACAGTTCTCAATCCAAGCTGCTGGCACAATTGCTGTCTCATTGCATTGCGTAGAAGAGCAATCAACTTATTTTCTTGCAATCCCTCTCTCTCCAATTTCTCTGCTTTGTTGGAAAGGGCAAGGGAGAAAGAAAAAGCCACAGGTCAGGCACAGGATAACATGTTCTGACTGTCATGTGACTCAGGGACACTGAGGGGGTTATAAATGGGTTGTAACCTTATCTTTTCAGCACTGCTGTAACTTTGAATGGTTGCTGAACAAATTACCTGCAAGCAAAGACTACTTGTATTATGTCTTTTTTTGACCTTCCAAAACATAAGTGACAGCCCAAAAAGAAAATTTCCATGTTAATTTGCAAAGCCAGGCAGCTCCACTCTTTCATTAGACAGAAAGTGTTCAAATTCAGGATTATCTTATGAAAGTCAATTTCTAATAGAGATGTAGTTCTAATATAAGGAATTTTGAAGAGTGCTTACGCCTCTCTCAGGTCTTCTGGAACGTCTACGGCACATCTGAAGAATGTATTCTTGTTCACAGGTTTATTCTGATTCACAGGCCGAAGTCGTTCAAATGTGACTATTTCATTGTAAGTAGCATCACAAGCAGCATACTCAATGACATAAAACTGAGAAAAGATTATTCTTCTTAATTTTAAAAAAATAAGTCGTGACTGATCAAAGATTCAGAATATTTACTTTTCTCTCATTACGTATGTTTATCTACTCTCAACTATTTATCATTCCCTTCACAGCTCAATAATGTCAAGTTATCATATCTTTCCTAATCCCCATTTTCTCTTTATAACAGCCCTGTAAGGCAGTGGTTCCCAAACTTGGCAACTTTAAGACTTGTGGACTTCAACTCCCAGAATTCTCCAGCCAGCTGGCTGGAGAATTCTGGGAGTTGAAGTCCACAAGTCCACAAGTCTTAAAGTTGCCAAGTTTGGGAACCACTGCTGTAAGGTAAGGTTATAGAGTGTGATTTTAATTAAGATATTAAGACCCAATATTAATTTATGTAAGATATTAAGGCCCCATAATAATTATATTATAATTAAGGCCCTATTAAGATATTCAAAATAATGCAACACAGTCATATAGCATCCATACATTGTCAAAGACTTATTTTCCCTCACAAATTCATTAGGTCACATTACATTAAAACAGCTATAGCCTCAAAACATAAATTATTTGGGATAAAATTTGTATTTCAGGCTCTTTTTCCTTTTTTATCATCCATTCCACAACTAACTAAGTTAGAAGATCCAAGTTTATTTCATTTTTTTTTCAAGATTGGAAGACAGTATCAACCAATAGAGACCAAAGAAAGCATTTGTAGCTCAGGGCTGAACTATGGAGTCTTTGTGGTACATTCTGAACATGATTTGTTTTCTTGCAGGCATTTCATTACCCAACCAAGTAACACCATCACTGCTAGTTCTGCTAGAACAGTACTGATGATGTTACCCAGTTGAGTAATTAAATGTCAAGCTCAGAATGCACTAAGGACCCCATGGATAAGAAGCAAGTTACTAAATATATATAATTTAACTTCTATGTGGTTCTTAGCTATTCAATTACTTCACAATAATTAATGCTCCCTTTAGATGGATCTTTCTCATGATACAATTCCACCTACTTACCTCCCCTTTCATCATTCGAACCTTTGCCAGCCACCAGCCACATGGCTCTTGGTCATTTGCTCTCGAGTAAACCTGAAAGTAAATTAAACAGTATTTAGACCACTGTGATTTGAACTTCTTAGGAAAATCATTTTAAAATGTTATTTAATATTTGGATTTATTCCATATTTTTTAATCAGAGTTCCCAAAATCAGACATGAGAAATTTCAATTAATTGAATATTTTCTGTTTCTCACCATAAAGAAGTGGTACCTATGTCGAAAGTTGGATCATTTCTTTATGCTGAGATGTAATTGCCCCAAAGTGGTTATTTTTGCACAAATTAATATTATGGAGCATTAAAAAAACTTAACTATTTTTTTTTAAAAAAAAATCCTATTCCTTAGGCTTGTGATGGTGAACCTATGGCATGCGTGCCACACAAAGCCATTTGTTAGGGCACGCGAGGCATTGCCTTGTCAGCTCCAGCGCTCAGGCGTGCGCTGGCCAGCTGACTTCGGCCTTCTTTTAAGGCCATTTTTCACCCCTAGGAGGCTTCAGGAGGCTTCCCTGAAGGCTCTGGAGGGCAAAAAAATGGTCCTACGAGCAAACCGGACTTCTGATTTGACCATAAGGCCAGTTTCTCACGCTCTGAAGATTTCAGGGAAGCCTCCATAGGGCCTCGGGGTGGTGGGGGAGGCTGTTTTTGCCCTCCCCAGGCTCCTAGAAAGCCTCTGGAGCCTGGGGAGGGCAAAAAACAGGTCCATCACGGTCCAAAAGCAGGAGGTAGAATGGGGACATGTGCGCAGAGCATTATGGGTGTTTATATAGAAGAAAAAATAATTGATTTTAAATAATTTCCTCCAGCCTGAAGAAAATAGATTTTTGAAAATAAATAGTTGGTGGTGTAGAAATGAAATTAAACTATTATTATAAAACTCATTATGTTGTCAATTAATCTTAATGGGACATACTTTCATAATGAAAAGAAATTAAATATGCCCACACATGGATTATTTCTCTACTGAAGAAAATGTGGTGGATGTAGCCCTCACAATAATCTAATCTGAAACATGTTTGGCTTGATTTTTGGTATTCTATATACAGTTACTAACAATGCTATAAATAATTAACAAATTACTGGACAAAAACCCAAGACTGAGTACAACTTAATCCATGACTGTATAAAACGACACCAACCCAATTCTGCTGCACTATAGCAAGAAAGTATTATAAGGCCTCTTCCTAACTACCCTATATCCATTCTCTAAGTCAGATGAAGTAATGGCTATGACATTCCAACACATCCCACACATTTAAAATCCAAGCACAGAAGCACAAATCATCTGGCTGAATATATGATTTAATCAGAGATACTAATCACAAATTTCAAATAAATAGCATATGCATCCCATGTAGAATGAGAATTAGGTTAACAATTTGAATTTTCTTCAGACAATATTCTTTAAACTGGACCTCAAATAGCTTTTACACCTGTTCTGATATAACAGAAAAGACAATGAAATCTTGCCCACTGCATTTTATCACTCCTCTAACGAGAAGAATTTAGCTTTATAGAACCCAACAAAAACAGAAGAAACCAGTAGCACTGAGTGTATTTACAAGAACATCTTTGAAGCACCCAAGAAGCTTTCAAACAATGTTCATACTTGCCCAAAATAAAGGCATGGTTAAGTTGTAATATAAAAAGTATCTTGAGGGTCTACAGGACATGACAAGAGGAAGCTCATCCTACCTGCCTTCTATAAATATTGTATGACTGGTTAAACCTACCATAGCAACCATTTTGTGAAAACACCTACAACATGCTCTCAGCATTCCAAACATACCCACAGACTTTAAAATATTGCCTATATCCACCACTGAGGATGGAACCTTTTCTCCAAGAAAGCATATTTTGGTTAATTATTAAAAACACATTCATGACAAACGTTATTTGGCATTAAAATATTCTACCCTGGCACATGGTAGACTTTTTTAAAACAAAAATTAAATAGCCTTCTGTCAGGAATGTAAATTCCATAAGGAACAATGAGTTTGAGGTCATTTCTAACTATATCTCAGCTTCAGACTTGGCAGGAATTCAAGACAATATTTTGTAGTGTGTAACTATTGCAATTAATATTCATGGTATGGCATGAATTTTTTTTAATTTAAACATGGTTGCTTAAAAACCTGCCCAAAAGCAACTCATATTTTTTTTCCCTAATAAAGTTGTTTCCTTTTAACTAATGTTTCTGATTTTTTTTAATTTTGCATTTTTAAAGCCATTTTAAAAAAAACAAGTTCTATTAACTTGATGATAGCAAACTAAGTTCTACCATTAACCTTCCAGAAGAAACTTCCACATAAGCAAGCAAAGAAATACTTGAATTAAATCACCTCCACTTCATCTCCTTCACCAATTTCTTTCTTGATATCAGGTGGTGGTGGTAATCTTACATCACTGAAAGGAACCTGGCGTTCTGGTTGCCAACTGTAAATTGAATAGATATTTTAGATTAGCAAGGATTACCAAGAATGTTACATGTCACTTAAATGGAATACTATCAACTTTAACTCAGCAGAGAACTCCACTGCGTATAGAGACAACTCAGAAGTGCAGCTGTTAGAAAGTGAGGACTAAACTGCAGGCAGAACAATCCCACCAGCGTAAAGTGACACCAATTTTAATTTGGTTGCTCTGGTTGCCAATACAGAGGGGCTATCACATGCAATTCAAAGTGTTGGACTCTTTAAATTCTACAGCGATGTAGCCAATCAGAATAAAAAAGATGGGCATATTCTACAAACAAAATGAAAGAGAAGCAATTTTTGTAATACGTACTTGTTTTCAAACACAACTGTGAGTGAATCCTCATGAACATCTTTGATGAATCCCTGAGATAAAAGAACAAAAATTACAATAATTTACAGCACAAAAATATAGCATTTTATTACAAAATCTCTATTTAACAGAAATGCCGCAGAAAATACCAAGAATTGTAGATTTATTTAACAGACAGAGACTTATTGGAGAAGAGATGGTGATAAATTGCTCTCACTCTTGTTGCGGTGATATGGAGACTAATGAATCACTAATTTAATTCCCCAACAAATTATTCTTGATAGAACAAAAAATCCTTCATCCTGCTCAAATTCTCTCCTGGCTTTTCCCCACCCAGATAGTTGATATTTCCCAAAATGTATTTATTAAATATGCCACCAATCTCACTGTTGAAAGACTCTGAAATGTCATTTAAAAAATTATACAACCATTATTGTCAAATCCACTTTACTAATCCTTTTGTTGTGACAGAATATAGACTAGCAAAAGCAAATGTTCAGACCAGCTCTGTGGTGGGATATGATTGGTACGCCCCGGTACGGGCGTACCGGTGCCTGCTGGGAGCACTAGATACTGTTCCAGTACGGTGCTCCAGAGGGCCCACCCGTCCTTCTTACCTGTACTTGAGCTAATTAGGGCTTTTGCGCATGTGCACAGAGCATATGGCGCCTGCGCAATGCTCCGACCAGCTGGAGCGTCGCGGGTGGTAAGTATGTATGCGCATGCTGCGTGCGTGCACGTGGTGGACGCCCGGCCCCGTTGCACCGATCTGGAACCCACCACTGGACCAGACAAACAAACTGCAGTGTTAATTGGCAATTAACGACTGCAACTGGGATGGGGAATTTCACTGTTAAGCACTGCTGTCACTAAGTCACATGACTAAGGATGGTAGGTCTAGTTACAGTCAAGTGAGGTCATTAAGTGCAATGCCACATGACCACAACTTGCGATTTCCTACTGGTTGACCCTTTGCTTAAGGGGCAGCACTGGGCTTGTCAGCTAGAAAGTCAACAGCCCGAGATATAAGCACCCCACAACAGAATGAGCTCCCATTCTTGCCCCAGCTCCTGTCAACCTAGCAATTTAAAAGCATGTAAATGTGAGCAGATACCACTTCGGTGTGAAAAGTAACATGCTGGCCACATGGCTGCAGTAACATCTTCCAACAGCGCTGGCTAATGGCCCTTGAAATGGAGATGAGCACCCCTACAGTTGACAGCAACTAGCACAGTAAAATCCACAGGGATTCCTTTACTGTTACCTTTACCTTTTGCTTTCAAGAAGATGGCAGAGAGTCACAAATGGGGTTTATGTGACTGCAAGGACACTGTGACAAACATAACTTGGACTGGTTATAAGCCTCCTTGTACAGGGCCATTATAACATCGAATGTTTGCTGAACACTAAGCACTAATGTACTTTCTTCTTCCAGCATAAAAAAGAAACACCCCAGGATTTCTGACACCTTAATTACACAGCTCTAATGCAACCTCATTTCTGTTTCTGTTACTATGCTGAGTAAAGTGCATCCTAAGTCTGCATGGGACCTGCCATCAGTCTTGCCATAAGTTGAATCCCTTGACCATCATAGAATAAGACTCCTAGGTTTTGATGAGTTTATAATACTGGAGGTGATATAGAGAAGTAAAAAGAGAAGATATAATCTTTCTTTATTGTTTCTATTAAAAATTATTTCCTAATGTTATCTGACTGATGGACAAAAATATTTTATTTATTGCATACAATGCAAGGAACATTTGCTAAATGATTATTCGAATGAATACGTACAAATCCCAACATTGTACATTAATATAAATTAATTTAAGACTAAGTATCAAACAACAACAAATTAAATGAATGATGAATATGAAAGTGCCCAGGATTATTCACTAGACTGACTCAAAGAAATCTGAAAAAGTAGAACTGATATTTAATTTAGTTCCTCCAAAGCAAGTCAAATCAGAACCCTTCCTGAAGTCTTGTTAAGTGAAAAACCACACAAATGGATACATCTCTACTTAATTTCTCCAAATAATGTTAATCCTGAAATATTGTGTTACATTCCCTTATTTCAAACAAGTGCCTTCTCAGGCATGGGCAGTGATTTCCATGTCTGGTCCAAGATAGCTCATTTGGTGCCAACTTTAGTAACATTTCAGAGCCAGATAAAAGTACTATTGTTCAGTCTTGATTTAACACCTAATTTACTATATTCAATACTAAGCATTTTCTGCAATTATGCTGTTTTTATCCTTGTTTAAATTTCATAAAAATTTGATGAAGACTAGAAAGCAGTAATAAATGGGGTATTTGAAGACTCCAAAAGGGATTGGGCTAAGGTAGGCAAAATTGGTACAATTACTTCCTATGAGTAGACTCTATGATTCTGTTAATGGACTCCTAAAACAGCATTTGGTTTTTTTACTAGATGTATCACACTGCTGGCTCACATTTGACTTGTGATTGACACGGTCAGCCAGAAACCTTTCACATGTACTATCACCAAGCCAGATCTCTGGGGCCCTATACAGGTAGTCCTTGACTTACAACATTCACTTAATGACTGTTCAAAGTTATAGGGGCACTGAAAAAAATGACTTATGACCATTTTTCACACATGATCTTGCAGCATCCTCATGGTCATGTGATTTACATGTATGTGCTTGACAACTGATTCACATTTATGACAGCTGCTGTACCCTGGGGTAATGTGATTACCTTTTGCAACCTTTTGACAAGCCAAATCAATGGGGAAACCAGATTCACTTAATAACCGTGTTACTAATTTAACAACTGTAGTGATTCACTTAACAAATGTGGCAAGAAATGCCACAGGGGACAAAATGTGGCAAGAAATGGGACAAAATTCAATTAACAAATTTCTCACTTAGCAACATGAATTCTGGGCTCAATCGTGGTCGTAAGTTGAGGACTACCTGTATTTTGTATTTCCCACACGAATGTAGAAAGTTCAGTCCACTCTTTCAGTCCAATATTTCTGGACGGTCTAGGTTTTTCTGATTTATTTGAAACATTTATGACATATAAAATAATTAGATAATGCAAAATAAACATAACACATAACACTAAAGCAAGCTAAAACTTTAAATAGCAATTACAACTAAAATACCCTCTACCCTATTCATCCTAATCCAAGCAACTGAAGAGTCACATTTTAATTGTGTTTCTTTCAGCCCAGCTGTCAGCGCTCCAAGTATCACGTAGAATTAAATCAGAGTCCAAGGCAAAACGATCCTTTTGGTTCCAATTTGTCAAGGCAATACTCCCATTTAACATACCTATCTTAATTAAGGCAGAGCTGGTCTTTTTCTCATTTTCTCATACTGTACAACCATTTTCTTCTGAACTAAGGAATATTTTCTACTATGGTCCAGCTCTCTGTTTAATTCCCTCTTCTTTCTTCCATGTTCCCAAGGCCTGTTAGCTATGACAGTAGCTCCTTCTTCATGCTCCCTGGGCCTTCCATGGAATGCATGGAGAATAATGATCCTAACTGACAAAGATTAGCCTGGCAACTCAAGGCCAATGATCTTAACCTGACCAGCCTTGGCATTAGCTCTTCTTCCTGTCCTTCAAGACCATTTCCTCTGCTTTCCACAACATTTGACACTGCTTCCAATAATCTCTTTGTGTCAGGATAGCCCTTTCAGTAAATTAAAGGTTGTAATCTCCTCCTGCTGCTGCACACAGAACTGTGTATTCCACCTCATCTGGAAGGCAGGGGGAATTATAACAGGAGGGGAAACTGCAGAATACATGGAACAAGAAACCACTCCTGCAACAAAGAGAAAGCAGTGAAACACCAGATATACTTCAGAATGAAAAGCTACCCTGTTGAGCTAAGCAGCCACAGGAAAGAATGCAATAAACTTTCTTGGACAGGCAAAAATTAAACAGAAAACCACTCAAATCCCACAGTAATTCTTGATCCTTCCCCTCTATGCACATATGCTATCTATTTACGCACAGCCCTGGCAGAATCCAGATGTTCCCAATAGGGAACTGCGCTGCTTGGAGAAAATTTGAGGCTCAAGGAATTCAAGGCAAGAGCAAACCATGCGTGCTAGTCATAAACTCTGCATCATGCCAAGAGCCCAACACCAAGTATTTTAAAGGCAAATTCTGCAAATGGCAACAAATCAGGTTCCACTGCTCGATATTGTTCTACTATCACATTTCTTCATTCCATCTTCACATTCAATTCCAAGTAATGTGGCAATCATAAATTAAATGAGTGGCCCATTAATTGAAAGATAGCTTAACAATACCTGGCTGTACAGGAACAATCAAAATCTGGGTTTTTACATAAATAATAAAAATCCCATTTTGAAAAAAATAGTGCCAAACCAGATGTGCAGCTCCTAGAGTGAATGATAACCTATTACATATAATAAAAGAAGCTATTACTTCTAGAATGTTCATTAAAATATTCAAGTCTGGAAGATTTCCCAAGTCCTAAAGTCCAAGTCTCACGGTTCAGCAGAAAAGGCCAGCAACTGGAGCAAAAAGTTCCAACAGGCAAGACATGAGGTAACATAGTCCTAGACTAAGACAAAGAATAAATCTTCAACAACTGCTCTGTGGCCACTAGAGATCTCTTGACCAACATATGGCCTATCTTAAAAACCCCTCTGTGCCCTAAGTCTTAATTTCTTAAGAGGAGGAACATTCAGTGAATAAAGCAACAGAAGCGATTATTGCAGTAGTTGAGGGCTGAACTATGGAACCAAACTCAGAGGCCCCAAGGACTTCAGTAACTTCTCCTTCAGACACAGAAAATGGAGAAAAATCAAACTGGTGGGAAAGAATTTGGATATGTATAAAAGGAAAAACAGAACTGGTACCGTTTTGAAACGTAGAGACCTCATGTATCCATTTTGTTTCTCTCTTCTTTTGTTCTTATTCATCTTCTTCCAAAAAGATTGCCACACTGCAACTCCAAGTATATTGTTTTCTTTATGTACAATGCAACATTCCATGCTTTTTTGCTGGGGTTTCCACTTTTAAATCAATTGTAGGCTTCTCATGCTATGTGCCGATCATGTATACCATCCCACCAAGTTGTGTCCTTGAATTAGGATCGCTAGTTCTCATTGTTTGCTTTTTATACTTTGTGCAGCAGTGTGGAACTTCTGATGTTTTGAGCACCATAGTAGTGTCTCTGTTGTGGTGGCTTTTGAAACTCAGACCGCATTCTAACTTCCTGATTTTCCTATTTACAGTCCCTATCTGCTTACTCGCTCAGCTCTTAACTTTATAACTGCCAATAAAACAATAAAACCATTGATTGGCAACTATGGCAACCGTACAACTTGTTGACCTCAATTCCCAATCGTATTCTCCTGAATAAAACCAATAATCCCTGAGCAATAAAAACAGTCAATCTAATGCAGTGTTTCTCAACCTTGGCAACTTGAAGATGTCCGGACTTCAACTCCCAGAATTCCCCAGCCAGCATTCACTGGCTGGGGAATTCTGGGAGTTGAAGTCCGGACATCTTCAAGTTGCCAAGGTTGAGAAACACTGATCTAACGAACAAGTGGATTCTAAATTTCTCTATGATAAATTTTCTAATGGTGAGAACAATCAACCAGTGGAATGGCTTGCCTTCAGAAGTTGCAGGTGCCCCATCACTGAAGGCTTTCCAGCAGAGACTTGTCGGAAATGGTGTGTAGACTCTCCTGCTTGTGCAGGGAGTTGGACTAGCTGACCTCCAAGGTCCCTTCCAACTCTGTTATTCTATGCTCGATGGCAACTGATACCTTACTTGTGCCTGAATTAAGTGCCATGGTTTTCATGCATTTTCTGAAACAAAGCATAGAAACCCTCTGAGTTTTCCATAACTGAAGCACTGTCACAGAAACCTCCTTCCTGACCATTCTCACTATGAGACACCCACAACCTGTGGAAGCACAAGTACGGTTTCCCCAGCTGATCTTAGCTGACTGATTGGATAATATATCAGAACCAATCCTTGAGGTTCTTAGACAGTAAGCCATTCAGGGCTTTTTAAACTGATCTCAACACATTCAATTAGTTCTGGTCATACAAAGCCATTGCCATGCTTGTAGAGCAAGCATTACACAATTTCATTTTTGCCCACATAACAAATGGGCAAGTGCATTCTGCACTGCTCAATTAAGGGCACTGGTTTACTTTTAATTTTAAATGACCACCATAATCCTGGGATATTGCTTTTATATGTAATTAAGTTTTTTATCTTCAAAGACAATTTTGATTGAGCAAATAATACCACCACAACCAAAATTATTGGAATTGCTGCTTCACAGACCCATTCTACACAAATCTACTCAGAAATTAATTCAGACACATAAGTAGAAATCCACTGATTTAAACTGTAATCCTCTACATACATATTTAGTAATTAAATTGAATTAAAAATAGCGTTAATCCACTGTAAAAATACTAGTGTTCGCTTTCCACAAAATGAGTTTATACACAAGAATATCGCAACATAGAAATCAACACTATTTTCCGTAATTTCTTCCAAAGACATATAAACATTTTAACATGAAAAAGGTAATTATGTTTGAAATCATTTATCATTCAAATTACTAATAAAAATGCCACTTTAATCCTTTCTAGTGACCCCAGTCTACAGTGAAAAATAAGCAGACAACACACCATTGGGAAAGACTACAACCACACAAATGCATCAGAATAGGTCTCAAAGTACGGTATAAAGCAGGTAATAAGGAAATGAAAGTCAGCAAATTTGAAACTGCATAAACCTTTTAACGAAACAGTAAATTTCTACAGAAACAATTTTAACAGTATTTCAGAATTGCAGTGGGAGTGTATCAATGGAAAGGGAGTCAATACTGAGATATGGAATCAAACACCACTGTAAAAGCTCCATTTCTACAGGACAGTGAAGGACCACAAATTCAATTTGCTGTATCTCCAGTCAAAATAATCTCCCATCAGAAGACAAGTCTCAACAATTGCCTTTGTTACATTTCACTATAGTAAGTATATCGTTATCAACAGCTACAAACTGTATCAGCAGTTAACAGAAAATGTGGCCTTCTCTTGAGGAAGCACTGCTCAAACATGCTGGTCAAACAATTACTCCTCAAGTATACTCAATATTTTCAAGTATTAAAGTCCAAAATGCTCCTTAGTATTAGTAGTTTAGATATTTTACTGAATACTGGCAGTCCTTGACTTACAACCATTTGTTTAGTGACTATTCAAAGTTACACCACCACTGAAAAAAATGACCTATGACCCTTTCCCAGACTTATGATCACTGCAGATCACGTGATCAAAATTCAGATGCTTGGTAACTTGCTTGTATTTATGACATCTACAATGTCCCAGGGTCATGTGATCCCCATTTGTTACCTTCTCATCTGGCTTCCAATAACCAAAGTTAATGGAGGAACCCAGAGTTGCTTAATGTTTCACTTAACAACTACAATGATTCATCTAATAACTGTGGCAAAAAGATCATAAAATGAGGCACAGCTCACTTAACAACTGCCTTACTTAGCAATAGAAATTTGGAGGTCAATTGTAGTCATAAGTCAAGGACCCCCTGTAGACCAAGAGGACAATTGCAATGATTCACTTAACCAAGGTAGCAAGAAAAGTCATAAAATGGGACAAAATTCACTTAATTTATCACAACAACATAAATTCTGGGCTCAATTGTGGTCATAAGTTGAGGACTACCTGTATGTCCCTTTTTTTGCTTCTTCCTGAGAGGATGACTTCAGTCCATAATTTCTAGAAGGGGAGATGTCAAGCTTAAAGAGACTCCAGTAAGAAGAGCCCTAGAGCTTAGTTTGCTCCCCTTTTACATGAAGTTGTTGAGAAAAGTCATTAACAGAGACTTTTGAATTGAAATGAAAAAATGCTTTTGTTTTGAATTGTCTTTTTACAAAACATGATAGGATAAGATTCTGAAGGTTAAGAATAGAGGGAACCAGGGACCTAAAGATTACACTAAAGGAGGACACTTAAATTTGACTTACAGAATGTAATAAATTATTGTATTGAGGGATATTTTAAGGGCGTCTTTTCTTTTATAAACCAATTGTGTTTAAAAAATATGAAAAGGAACAAGTTTTACCATACAAGACTCAAACTGATTTGAATGTGTATTCATAAAGAACAGGCAACAAGAATTATATGGAGAAAAATGCTATATTGATATACAAATGAAAACAGGCTATCAATAATTAAAATAGACATACACATAAATAAAAAGAGCAATCTGGACATCTTCCTATATTGAATTTACAAGAGAGATTTGTTAAGTACTGAAAAATTTAGTGAGAAGGGATAAATAAAAATAAATAAAATTTTAGGAAATTATTTGAAAGCACTAAAAAATCAAGATTGTTAAAAATACAAGGAAGGAATATAAATTTGGTTATCTGATCAAGGTTAAAAATCAATTGTTATCTCTGTTTTAGTGGGGTTTTTGTTAACTAAACCTGAATAGAGGTTTTTGAAGATATGGGCTGAGATAGGGAAGAAGAGATAACGTGTTGTATTTTAAGAGAAGATAAGTTCCTAAAATTGTTATACTTGTGATTAAGGGGAAGGAAATGCAAGTATTTCTTTCACTTTTTTACCATATGCTTATTTTTTTCTTTTATATTTTTCCGCACTTTTTTATTTTTGTTTCTATTAGTTTTTATCTTTTTAACTGTAATCTTTAATATTACTATAAAAATAATTGATTACTACAAAAAAGCAACAGAAGATAAAGACTATTTAAAATGCTCAACAGCTAAGGTCTTCACAGCTCTACTATCAAAATCTGATAGCCTAAAATAACCTCACAGCTATGCAACTTGACAGTGACAAGTGAATGTGAGAGAGCCAATGAGAGCTCAAACTAAAAAAGGCATATGACTAATGGGTAGCAGAAGCAAGCAAAAGTAAAGGCAGGTATCGCTTATGGTCAAATTAATTATTTCAAAACATATTAAAGGTAGCAAATTTTGTCACTTTTGTTCAAAAAAACCCTATCAGATCATCTACAAATCATTTAAATAACTGTTAAAATTAAAAATATTCCCACTAGACAAAATGGATAAAGATCTCTTTTTTTTTTCTGCCAGGCCTATTTTGTTCTCCAAGATTCCACCTGAAGATTTTAAAAATTACTGTATACTGGATATTTCTTAGATTTCTGCATTTTCATCTGCAGTAGTGTGCACTACTTTAGAAACTCTGTCCATAGAAAAGACTAATGCATCCCAAACTCCTTAGAAAGTCATTCTGCCCTTGTAGGATGGGTAATATAGAACAAGGGATTTGTCTCAACGAATTCATTCATGAAATTTTAGCTCTTATATTAGGAAAACTATAAGAAACAGTGATGGCATATGTTTCTTTTAAAAGAGCCAAATATTACACAAAATTCTCAGCTAGGTTCAAAATTTGTAAGAATACTAATTAGTATACAATAATGCAGAACAGCTGCAACATAATTCTACTGTATGTAAATAAAAGTGATTCCCAAACAATCACATTAGGTGATCACCCACTCCTACAAAGAACTCAAAGCGGTTTATAATCAAAATAACACAACATGATCAAACAGTATTTAACATAGTTAAGACAATTCCAACACCATCATTGTGCACCCTTCTCTGCTGGATAAAGTTTTCAAGATCTTTCTGAAAACCAAGGATCAAGGGAAAATGAAGAGCCGAGGTGGCGCAGTGGTTAAATGCAGCACTGCAGGCTACTTCAGCTGACTGCAGTTCTGCAGTTCGGCTGTTCAAATCTCACCGGCTCAGGGTTGACTCAGCCTTCCATCCTTCCGAGGTGGGTAAAATGAGGACCCGGATTGTTGTTGGGGGCAATATGCTGACTCTGTAAACCGCTTAGAGAGGGCTGAAAGCCCTATGAAGCGGTATATAAGTCTAACTGCTATTGCTATAAAATCCTCATATCAGGACACAAGATGTTCCTAAAGGCAGGGGCAACCAGATACAGAAAACTGTTGTCTCCCCCCCCCCCAAAACCGGTCTCCTGTGGAATGGGATTATTCAGCATTCCTTCCCTCCAACAATGCTCACAGCAAAGCAAATCTGAACAGAAAAGCCAATCCTAGGGTATATTATATAATTATCAGATACATGTAACTTTATTTCCATGCCTGAAGCAGACTTCATGGATAATCCATAGAATTTTTTTATGGCTACAGAACAGGTATAGATTGCCACCATCTTCATCCAACGTGCTTTTCTTACTTTTCTGCCTAGTCTATGCCTCCAGGGATTCGCATGTAATTAAAATTCTCTTCAAATAATATTTATGTGACTCTAAAACTGATCTCCCTACTGAAAATTGTCTGCTTCTGCTGATCTGCCTCTATCAATTTCTCAATGAATTTCTGACAATCCTTCCAATTTTATGGAGGGGGAGGCACGACCCTAATGTTACTTTCAAGTAGGTACAACAAATTCCCTTCACTGAGAACTGCATGCAAGTCCAATCCATTTGAAAAGAAATAATCTCCAATATTATTAATTTATTATTATTGGGCCGAGGGAGCTACAATGTCTACCACAGCCCTAATAGCTTAGTATGAAGGTTGCAAAATCCTAAATGGTTTAGGATCAGATAGATGGCAAAGACCCTCTCTTCATTTAAGAAATTAACCACTTACTGAAATAATGTTCAGAGGCCCTCTTCCATGCCTCAGACACTTAAAATGAAGAGAAAAGTCTTTTCAAACTGCTAATCTAAGCCGTGACATCTTCCAGGAAAAGTTTTTTTCAGTTTGTTAAAATCGATGAAAAGGCTGGATGATTTCACTAGATGTTTAATTAATCTTTCACTATTTTTAGAGGGGTATTTTTAACTGTCAATTATTTGAGAATCCCCTAGAACTCCTTGAAGAGAAAGTCTAAAACATAAGTGTTGATTTCGGAATGCAAAATATGAAAAGTAACTTTTTTTTGGTGCTTCCTTTCTCACCACAAACTTCAGCTGTTGTGACGCACATTATCTTCACTGCCTTCTAGTTATACAAATTGTGGTAAACAATGAAACAGCAATTTAAGCGTAACTTTTTAAAACTAATTTCAGCCAAGTTAACCATAATAGATATAGTTCAGCAGAGCTAAGCATTATTAAGTATTCTGATTTTCATGACTCTCAATTAATGACATTGCTATGATCAATGATCATCACACTGACTGATCATATGAAAAATAGGAAATACATAGTAGAATTCATTTGTTGAGTGGGGAGAAAATCGGAATCAACAAATATTTCTCCAGAGGCAGGAAATTTGGTTTGATTAATACCTAGGTACACCCATGTTACACCTATCCTCCGTGAGCTGCACTGGCTTCCTATCAGTCTCCGAACACGCTTCAAGGTGCTGGTTATCACCTTTAAAGCCCTACATGGCCTAGGACCGGGATATCTCCGTGACCGTGACCCGACAAAAGGGCGAATGACAAAACCACACCCAACTAAACCGCATCGCTAAAACCACGACGTCATCAACGCGACAACAGCTCGGAGACAGAAGGGCGATTTCAGTTGACAGAGGGGCGATTTAAATTAAGGGTTAGGTTTAGGGTTAGGTTTAGCGTTACGTTTAGGTTAACAGCACGCTTCTGTCGCCGCGCTGTTGTCGGCGCAATTCAGCACTCATTTGTCGGAGCGCTTTAGAACACGCGGTTTTGTCACCACGGTTTAGTCGGGCGCAGTTTTGTCATTTGCCCTTTTGTCGGTGAACCCTCCATGACCGCCTCCTGCAACATACCTCCCAGCACCCAATAAGATCCCACAGGGCAGGCCTTCTCCGGGTACCGTCGACCACACAATGTCTGGCGGCTCCTTGGGAAAGAGTCTTCTCTGTAGCTGCCCCGGCCCTCTGGAACGATCTCCCCCGAGATCCGGACCCTCCCCACTCTCTCGGCCTTCCGAAAGTCTGTTAAGACCTGGCTGTTCCGGCAGGCCTGGGGCTGCTGATCTTTGATTGGACTTCAGCCCCATTATAATCGAGTGTATGTTGTGTCTCTTTTAATCTGTTTCTGTTTTGTATTTTAAACTCTTTTTAATATTTTTAAACTGTTTTATGTAAGCCGCCCAGAGTCCTCCGGGATTGGGTGGCATACCAATCTATTAAAATTACAAATTAATATACAAATAAAGAAGTAGAGACCTTCTCCAAAACCCTGATTAAACTCAGCCTGCTAGATTTTTTTTCAACCTAGTTACCAAATCTAGCTACTGAAAGCTGTCACCTATATTGGGGGTAAGGAAACTAAGATCTTTCCCTTGCAATGATCAGCAATTCCAACAAATGTGGCTAATGGTGATGGAAGCTTACAAGTTGTGATTCAGCATCTTCTGAGGGCCTCAGATAAATTACACATTCCTATTTGCTGAAAATGTTTCTGGTGTATTATTTTCTTCAAAAGACAGGCTCTCAGTGTCTTTCAGATTACTTTTTGTAAATAAAGGGAAAATTAGATATAGATTTCTAAAAAAGTAGTGCTCATCTCTTAGAATATGTGAAAATGATTTACAGCAAGTATAACTATATTATTTTTCATGTGATTATAATAGCTATTAATAAATAAATCTGTGATAATCCTACAAATGCTCAAAGGTGATGCTTCAAAGGAACTCTAATTAAAGAAATAACCAGATTCTATGAAGTCCACACCAGAAAAATGGGATACTTCAATTGCCTAAAATCAATCAAGGATGTGATACTAAGCAGACCAGACCCTATTGAAAAAGGATCTCCTCTGAGAGATTTATTTATCCAGCATGCAGAAGTGGATTTTGTCTGCCCTTTTTCCTAGGCTATACAACACATTCTGTCACAAGTCATAATTGGTCTTTATTTTGCTTTTACTGTGGACTCATATCTTTAATCAAAGTTTTAACTATCTATTTTGATTTATATTTTGCATTTGGCATTCTAACTACAGCTATCCACTTAACCATCTGAACGAAGAAACAGGATATACACGCTCAATCTAAATAAAATGTAGCACAGCATTATTTTGAGAAAATAAATCTGCCAATGATTATTTTAATATAACTTCATGTAATTTTAAATCCCACTACCAAATGACTATTATTTCCATACTACTCTTACTTCCACAGGTTCCCAAGCAACTTAAAAAAGGAATATAGTAATGTTAAATAACAATTCTTTAAAACTACTTTCACAAAATAGAAACAATGTTAATGTAAGAAAAGTCATATAAACAGGAAATATGAAAACTGATTGGTCCAAGAATCATTACTTTATAAATATCTAGGTAAACAAGCAGATCTTCAGCTGACATCTAAAAGATAAGCTACCTTTCCTTTGTGGAATTTTATAACGGAGGTATTGCTATTGAGAATGTCCTAATAGCTATAGCACTTAGACTTATATACTGCTTCATAGCGTTTTACGGCACTCTCTGTGAGGTTTATAGAGTCTGCATATTGCCCCCAACAATCTGGGTCTCCATTTTACCAGCCTCGGTAGGATAGAAGGCGGAGTCAACCTTGAGCTGGTCAGAACTGAATTCCTGGCAGTGGGCAGTGAGTTAACCTGCAATACTGCATTCTAACCACTGTACCATCATGACTCTAATGTTAGCCCTTGAACTCTGACCAAACCAACCTGTTGGGTTTTTCCAGCTACCTTCAGTGTATAGATTAGAAATTTACTGGAGAAGACAATATTAAATTCCTAATACCTAGTTAAAGTTTTATAGACCAAAGCCAACATCTAATACTGGATCCAATAATTGAGGGAAGCCAAGGGCAGCATTTTCAGGCCCATGTTATATGGTGCAATTTAGCATATAATTTAATAAGAAGGTAGTTATGATCTGCAGCAATTGCAATTTCTGGACAACTTTCAAGGATATCTCAATGTCAAGCACCTTTGTTTAGGCCACTTGTGTGTTATCAAAGCATTGACTATCCCAATCCAAGAGACTTGAGTTGCTAAATGAGCTGACTGTAGAACCTTCAGTTGTTGAGATGGCCTGTGCCTCTCGTACCAAAATGGAAACAAGGAGAGTCCTCCAGCTACACACCTACTAAGGTGGAATGGATACCATCACAACAGCTTCTGTTCTAACAGCATCACTTCCACTTCCCTTCATTTATGTACACAAAAGCAATAAAGGAACAAACTTCTGTTAAAACATCAATACTCTTGGATTGCAGGTACTTTTGGGATGAGGTAACTTCTACAAATTGTCTCATTCCTTTGATATAAAATAGTTGAAGAGAAAATTAATTTGAGTGAACTGAATGAGAAATGTTTCGGTACAGAACATATCCCAACTATATCTATCTATATCTATATCTATCTAAATAAATACATAAATACATAAATAAATAAATAAAGTTGGGATATGTTCTGTATTGAAACATTTCTCATTCAGTTCAAATCACACACACACACACACACACACACACACACACACACACACACACACACACACACAGTAATGGCTCAAGGAATGCTCCAGATGACTATGCAGATTATCTTTTTTTAAAGTAAATAAAATATGGAATACATGTTAAACACTAAAATATTAAAAAGGAAATTTTTCATTATACAGTTCAACATTATGGTAAGGAAAGATCAAAACACTTTATAGAAACAGAAACAGCCCTCCTAGTTCAAAAACTTATGAAGCATTTGGTTCAATTCTAATGTAACATTTTTTGAAATTAGGATCACTGTTCAGAACCTAGAGACTACATAAAAATGTTACACTGAGAAAAAAAGACAGACTTTCTTAGCACAACTGTTGAAAAACACAGCTCATATGCTATGTAAGAATTCATAAGTATGACATGTAGTTGTTAAAGCTATTAAATAACATTTTATAGAGATTCCTCCCATTAGTCTTATTAAACTATTAAGGACAGTGCTTGGAACATGTTTTTTTAAGTATCGTTCAAATGTCCATAAGACCTATTATTCTTAACCACGACTCATTCAACTTGAAACAAAAAAAGAACATGGGATCTGATAGCAGGATAGAAGCAGCAGTATATGCATGTTATTACATGCAATTAATTTACACAATGCAGTGATAAACTAACATTCACACGGCTAACCACTAGCAGCACTTCTCTAAAGGAAGGCACAGGCCTCACACACGATTAAAAAGGGCTAGGATTTTCAAGAATCCAAGGCTTGGCTCAGGAAGACAGACTGACAGCAACAGCTGAGAGTACCCTGTATTGATCCTGCAACATCCTGGCATTCCAGAGAGGGTAGCAGGGGAAAAGGGTGACATAAATAAACTCCCGAGAGCCCCCAAGATGAAAGAAGCCACACCATTAAGCCACAAAAGTTGTGACCTGAAAGTTTCCTGAATTTGGGAAGATCCGGACTTCACACAATGTTCTAGGGGTAACATTCAGGCCAGCGGGTCTCTTTTTTACATTTTATTTTAATTGTTGACTTCACATCAAAGAAAAGTAAAGGGGGCACAAAAGAAGAGATGAGTAAAGGGGGCAGAAAAGAAGGGATGAGTAAAGGGGGCAGAAAAGAGATGAGTAAAGAGGCCAGAAAAGAGGAGGTTGAGTAAAGCAGTCAGAAAAGAGGGGATCGGAAAAGGTGGAGATGAGTAAAGGGGCCAGAAAAGAGGGGGTGAGTTAAAGGCCCAGAAAAGATATGAGTAAAGCGGCCAGAAAAAAGGAGATGAGTAAAGGGGCCAGAAAAGATAGGGATCAGAAAAGATGGGGATGTAAAGTGGTAAGAAAAGAGGCGTTGAGTAAAGTGGTCAAAAAAGATGAGGATAAGTAAAGGAGCAGAAAAGAGAGGTTGAGTAAAATGGTGAGAAAAGAAGAGATGAGTAAAGGGGGAAGAAAAGAGAGGTTGAGTAAAGGACCCAGAAAAGATGGGGATGAGTAAAAGAGTCAGAAAAGAGGGGCCACAAGAGGGGATTAAGAACAGAGTTATCCCTAACCTCACACTCATCCTGGGGTTCCCGAAAACCATGCCCGCCCTCTAGGTTTCTGCAGTAAAAAAAAGAAAACCGCAAAGGAGACCAAAACTCCTGGCCTTAAGGTTATGGATTGGCTGTTATTATTATGGGGCATGGATGCAGGGGCTTAAAGTGTCCTCCAAAGGCTGGGAGGAGAGATGAAAAGCCGCCCCAGCCCTCACGGAATCCCCTTTCCCCCCCGGCTCCCACTTCTGAGAACGAAACCTCCCCGCAGCCCCACAAACCGCCCCCCGACGCCTCCCCCAGCGACCCCTATAGGCCTCCTTGGTCTTCCCCTCTCCGCCCCGGGGCGGAAAGACACCCCCCCCCCTCAAACAAACAATGGTCGGCCGATGGCGGCCCTCAGACACACCCCGCCCCGAAGCCGCAGCTCCCGGTGGTTCCCGCTTCGGCCGGTCGCCCGCCGGGTAGGGTGGGGGCGGAGAGGCGCGTACCTTATAGAAGGCCCCATTGGAGCCTCGCACTTCCACCGTCAGCTCCTCCATGTTGGGGCCGCAAAGGACGCCGGGACGGGCTTCTAGAAACTATCGCCACCTGAGTGGGTTACAGAGGAGGGCAGGAAGAACAAGGAGGGGACGCGGGGCCCCCCGCCCCCAGGGCTCTCCCCCCCCTCCACTCCGCACACCCGGCGCAGGCCCAGGGCCCGTGGGAGGCGGAGCGGCAGGGCAACGCGACAGGCGGGGGCGGCGCCGCCCTCAGTCGCCACGGGCGACTCACAGCGGCGGAAGGATCTCCTCGGCCGTTCTGCGTCCCTCCTCGGGCGCCTCGCGCAAGCCCCGAAGGCGAGTTCTGGCTTCTTCGCTTCCCACCCCACCCTACCCCACCCCCCAGAGGGCGGGGCTTGCGCGTCTTCTTCCCGTGGCTAGCGTCTCTTTCCCCTCCCCGCCTGCTTCTGGCCCTCGAGCCGGTGGGGACTTCAACTCCCAGCATTCCTAGCGGCTCGTAGCCGTTATATGCCCCTGAGCAGGAGGCGTGGGAGTTGTAGTGCGAACACCTGTGATGAGGGGAGGCCCTCCAGGAACACCGGGCATCCTTCAGTGGGCTCAAAATGGAAACTTCAGAACTGAAGAAAAGTTGTGCTGTGTTTCTCAACTTTGGCTTGGTTTAAGGAGCGTGGGTTTCAAGTCCCAGAGTTCCCCAGTCAGCTTTCTGGGTGGGGTGTTCTGAAACTTTAAAAGTCCGCCTTTTAAAAGTTGGGAAACGTTGGGTTTATTGTTTCAAGCCATATGGGCAGCAGTAAAGGTGTAAGGCTGAGTGGGTGGCTGCAGTTAATCTTATTACAAACCGATGGTGCCACTGCATGAGGACTACAGATAGTCCTCGACTAATAACAGTTCGTTGACTGTTCGAAGTTAGAACAGCACTGAGAAAGGAGGGTAGGAGAAGACGCAATGGATGGAAACTAATCAAGGACAGAAGTAACTTAGAACTGAGGAGAAATTTCCTGACAGGACAATTAACCAGTGGAACAATTTGCCTCCAGAAGTTGTGAATTCTTCAACACTGGGAAGTTTTTAAGAAGATGGGACTTCTTTGCATCCCCTTGTATTCATTTCATGTATTCATAATCATGTTTATACATATATCTGTTATCTAATTCAGTGTTTCTCAACCTTGGCCACTTGAAGATGTCTGGACTTCAACTCCCAGAATTCCCCAGCCAGCGAATGCTGGCTGGGGAATTCTGGGAGTTGAAGTCCAGACATCTTCAAGTGGCCAAGGTTGAGAAACACTGATCTAATTCATGCTTGACAAAATAAAAACAAAATTTGGATATCCATTTGTGGTACAGGGCTTCCTGCCTAAGCAGGGGGTTGGACTGGAAGACCTCCAAGGTCCCTTCCAACTCTGTTGTTCTATTCTAAAAGGGACTTACGACCATTTTTCACACTTAAGACCATTGCAGCTTCCCCATGGTTATGTGATATTGATAACTGATTCATATTTATGATGGTTGCACCATCCCAGAGTCACGTGATCACAATTCACAATCTGACAAGCAGTCAGAAAAACCGGAGTCACTTCATCACCTTGCTACTAATTTAACTCAGCGGCAGTAATTCACTTAACAACTGTGGCAACAAAAGGATGTAAAATGGGACAAAACTCACTTAACCAATGTGTTACTTAGCGACATAAACTTTGGAGTCAATTGTGGTTGTAAGTTCAGGACACAACAAGTATTGTGTGCTATTTTGGTCGTTGACAGCATAGGACATAAAGTGGAGCTAGGGAAGGGCCTGAGGAGGGCAGCTAAGATGATCCAACATTGAAGCAGCATTCACATAAAGATTATGACTCTTGGGGTTTTTTTCTTAATAGGATAACCTTTATTGTCATTTTTTACTTTGGGTACCCACACACACATTAAAAGTGAAATTCTGTTGCCTGCTCTCAAAAGTATATATCTACGCATACTTGGACTTGGACTTAATCTTCGTAAATGTCAACGTCCATAAGGCAGTGACCGTTGCATTGTGAAGGCCAGGGGCAGGACGTCACGGCTTACAGCACGCCATTGATTCCGATTTAGGGCGGCTTGTTGGGCATCGGTTATCGAGAAATGGAGTGGTTGAAGATCGTGAGCCACTTGGGATATCCACGTTTTCTTTGGGGCATTTCTTGCGATTTTCCACCCATCCGGTCGCAGCGAGTTAATCGATCGGTAAGGTAATCGGCTATTGTCCATACGGCAAACGTGTCCAAACCATCTAAGTCGTTGTCTTCTTAGGTAAAGTTCGATTGTAGTTTGGTTTTTACACAGCTGCAATACCGTTTCGTTTTTCCATCGGTCCCGTAGAGTTATGTGCAGAATGTTGCGCAGGCATCTTAGCTGGAATCGTTCTAATAGGTTCAGGTCGCTTTTAAGTAAAGTCCACGATTCCGAGCCGTACAGTAAGATTGTGCGGATGGAAGCATTAAATATCCTCATCTTGGTCGCAATCGTCACGTCATTTTGGCTCCACAGGCACTTCCTTAAAGAGGCGAATGCGGCTGTAGCATTGCCAATGCGGCTTTTGATGTCATTTGTAGCCACTACACGTTGGCTGTCGATGATCAACCCCAAATATTTAAACGTGTCTACTCTTTCGATAGGGTTGCCTTCGAGGTGCAGTTGAGCTGGTTGAGTGCCCGTGAAAATGAATTTGGTTTTTGCACCATTTATCACCAGGCCGAGCTTGTTAGCATTTGCTTGTAATGCATCCAGGGTATTTTGGGCGGTTTGGGCTGTTTCAGCAAAGAAGACGATGTCATCAGCATACACCAAGTCCGTGAGAGACAGCTGAGCCCCGATTTGAACGCCTGGTGTGTCTTTAAAAGTTTGTCTGAGGATACACGCATACACATACATAACACACATATACACATGCTATATATAAATATATATTTTATACCTACACCCATACATGTATATCTTGATCACTGTCCATTTTGAATACATAACAGAAAGAGAAATCTTGAGAGTTCCCAAGGTTGATACTACATGGAACAAAACTGATAAGAAAGGTGACTAATAGGAAGTGGGTGATTGAGATATGAAAAAGTGCATAGTGCAGATAAAATGGAAATGATAAATCTCTTTTCCCCCAAAGTGGAGTCTTCTAATGAAAATGAACCCTGAAGGGCATATGAAAGGGATTTTTTTCTAATGCAACACATAATCAAACTTTGGGATTTGTTAGCACGAGGTGTGGCAGGATGCCATCTAGGTTGGCTTCAGAGATGGATTCATTTTTGGAAGTCATGGAAATCCATGGTTCTTAATTTAACAGCCATGGGTCTGCCATCTGCTGGGAAACTACCGGTACTGGGCTTTCTAGGTGTGTCGGTCAGCAAGAGTTGTCCCAAAGGTGCATTTTTTTTTCCAAATGGCAACTGGAATTTCTTGGTGTTTTCTTTTAAAACATTTTGCTTCTCATCCAAGAAGCTCATTTAGTTCTTGATGAAGAAACTTCTTGGATGAGAAGCAAAACATTTTAAAAGACAAAACCAAGAACGTCCTTTTTCTTTTTGGAGAGAGGGAGGGAGGGAGGGAGGGAGGGAGAGAGAGAGAGACAGAGACAGAGACAGAGACAGACAGAGAGAGAGAGAGAGAGAGAGAGAGAGAGAGAGAGAGAGAGAGAGAGAGAGAGAGAGGCATCACAGGAACAATAGAGCTGAATCCTGGAAAGGCAATGTGATACAAGAAACAACTATAATAGAGAGGAATGCTAGAGCTGCATATAAGGTAGACATAACACCTGTAACATTTGCCTAATCACTTATAGGAAATTGTGACCTTGTAACAGTAGTGTACAATACCAGTGTTTCTCATCCTTGGCCACATTCAGATGACTTGAATGTCAACTCCCAGAATTTGCTGACCAACCAGACTGGATCCACACATTTAAAATTGGCCTAGCGTGAAAAACACTGCCATATATAGTCCTTAACTTATAACTCGGTTGCTTGGCAAATGTTCCAACTTACAACGGATCCCAAATATGAGACTGATGACCCAAATTCAACGTTCTGATGTTCGAAACATACAAACCTCCCCATTACATTTATGGCCATTGCAGTGCCCCACTACACAGGACCACAATTTTACAATGTTTTTTGCTAGAAAAACAGCATTTACTTCCAATTTTCAGCAAAACTGCCCCATAGCAAATAATGGGTTTGTTTAATGACCTCAGTGTTTGCTTAACAACTGCCACAAAAGAGATTGTCACATGGTGATGTGCTTTACAACCATTTTGACTTTTGACCAAAATAGTGGGCAGAATTACAATTGTAAGTTGAAGATAACCTGCAGTGTATTCTATTCACATTTTGAGTATAGGTAGTCCTCCACTTATACCCATTCATTTAGTGACCGTTTGAAGTTACAACCCATTTATACCTTTCCCAGCCAACTTCTGACAAGCATAGTCAATGGGAGAAGCCCAGGGGTGGTTTTCAGCCAGTTCGAACTGGTTCGCATGAGCCAGGTGCATGCATAAAAGGTGCACTTGCGAGCAAAGTGCATGCGTAGAAGGGGCGCCTGCATCTGCAAAGTGTGTGGGCGCGCGCGGGGCAAACCGGTGATAACAAAATGTGAAACCTACTGCTGGAGAAGCCAGTTTCACTTAACCCCAAGATTCACTTAACAACTGCACTGATTCGCTTAACAACCGTGGCAAAAAAAGAAAATTAAAATGAAGAACAAGTCACTCAACAACTGTCTTGCTTAGCAATGGAAATTTTGGGCTCGCAAGTAGAGGATTATCTATACTTCCCCCCCTACCAATGCAATTTATTCAATTTTTAACTTGATAGCAGTAGACATTCAGATAGTTTAATTCCATGAAAACTATCAATTCTGAGAAAGTCAGAAACTTTGTACTTGAGAGACCGCCTACTGCCAATTACCTCCACTAGGCCAATAAGATCCCATAGATTAGGCCTCCTCCGAATTCCATCTGCCGGCCAATGTCGACTGGCAACTACCCGGAGGAGAGCCTTCTTGGTGGCTGCTCCGACCCTCTGGAACGAACTCCCCGTGGAGATTCGTACCCTCACCACCCTCCAGACCTTCCGCATAGCCCTTAAGTCCTGGCTGTCCCGACAGGCCTGGGGCTAAAGACTCCAACCCCACTCGAATAGTATGACTGTTGTGCTTTTTTAATGATGTATTGTCTTCATGTTTGTAACTTGTTTGTCCTTCCCTCCCCCTGAATTGTGAGCCGCCCTGACTCCCCTCAGGGAAAAGGGCGGCATACAAATAAAGTATCTATCTATCTATCTATCTATCTATCTATCTATCTATCTATCTATCTATCTATCTATCTATCTATCTATCTATCATCTATCTATCTATCTATCTAAAGAAAAGAATCATAACTTCTAACATTTAAATAGTGGGGGAAGGGCAGGAATTCATAAAAACAAATAGCTTAACTTTAGTCATCAAATGTTATTTTACCTTCTCTTTTTCTGGCTTTAGCCCTGCCTAATGAAGCATTTTTTGAAAACGAGCCAACTGCACAACTGCCTTCTTCACAAACTAGTTAGGTCACAAAGGGTCACAAATAGCATTAGGACACAGTCAGAATAAAAGAGCAATCAGTCAGGAAAAATGTATACAACCCTGCAGACTTTGAATTGGCTAAGATTCTGCTAATTTCCCAGTGAGTTGATGTGCAGCCACAAGAAATATCAGCAAGGCTATATTTGGAATATTATTCACCGTTCTGGTCAATAATGATAACGAGAGTTGGCTTGGCCTGCTGTAATCTGCATGTGAATTTGCCTGATTAAAATTGTTAGTGCTGGAAATATGCACTCAACAGCCTTTAAAAAGCAAAGTGTATTCATATGCTGATATCGGGGTCGTGCATTGCAGCTGGCCAAAAAAAAAAAAAAAACCTGGTTGTTTTTATGGGGCTCAACTAAAGAGGGAACAAATACAAAGGAAATCAGACTCACAATATTGATCACACTAAAGTCCCCGGACAATATTAGCCTTTCCCTGTTCCAACTTCTAAAGGTCTTCAGCCTGAATTCCTGAGGGCCATCTTGGCTGCCAATAATACGAGTAAGACCAATAATACACCAGGGAGACACTTAATTTGGAAAACAATCTACTATGATTCAACTAGCCTGACACACAGACCTGTTTATTTGAAATACAGGTAGTCCTTGACTTAGAACTATCACTCTTTTGACCCAAAGGTGCTTTTTCAAGAGGCTTTTCCTCTGAAGACATTTCACTTCTCATCCAAGACGTTTCTTCAGCTCTGAGCTGAAAAAGCTTCTTCAGAAGCTGAAGAAGCTTCTAGGATGAGAAGCAAACTAAAAACTAGAAAGTTCAGTTGCCTCTCGAAAAAAACATCTTTGGAACAACCATGACCTGGATGCTTGAGAATCACCATTGATGTGGTTATTTGAAGTTACAATGGTACTGAAAAAAGTGACTTATGACCAAGACTGTGAGTTCTAATTCGGTCTTAGGCACAAAGCCAGCTGGGTGTCCTTGGGTCAGTCCCTCTCTCTCTGTTTTGACCTAGGCATCCCAAAGAGCATGAAGCAAACTCCTTGCCCCGACAAAAAACCCTTTTATTAATGTACTGTGAATTCTGCTCATTCACATTCAGCAAAGTCTTTCAAGGGAAGATTTACAGTCACAGACCTTATCTGACGTGGAGAACTGCCAGGCTGATATCTGCAAAACTTGGCAAGGAGTCTCAGAGAGTTAAGAACCAATTAGGCGAACTAATCCACTCCCCTTTTGCTCCTCTTTTATTTCCTCTGGGAAGGGACATTCATCATCCACCTTACTCCCAAGTCGACCCTGTTCTTTAACTGTTCCCTTAATCTGGCGTGCGCACACTGGGAACAGGCTCTAGCTGTTCATCTGCCTCACTGATGTCGGATTCTGAAGGCAGCTGATAACTGGCATACGGCTTTGACCCCTTTCTGCCTCCAACATAGAGCCCTCATCAGAGCCTTTCCCAGACTCCAGGACTGACCCATGTTCCTCCCCAACCTCCTCACTGTCTGAATCTACTGCCGACTCCACTGGCTGCTGGCGGGCCACAGCACTCTGTGCCCTTGGAAGGACGCAATGGGAAAGCTCTTCTGAAAAACCTTGCCAAAAAAACTGCAGGGACTTGTCCAGGCAATCTGTGAGAATTGGACACGATTCAATTGAAGAAAGAAAAATGTGTGCTAGTATGTCTCTTGGTTATCCATCCCTTGAATCACTCACGTTCTCATATGAGTGTGCATCATATGTTACTTCTCTACCTATACGATTGTCTCTTAAGAAAAATATGCAATATGGTTGTTTTTTTCTTATCTGCTCTAAAAAACAGTCATCTTTTCTTGCACCTCTAGAATTGAGGAGAAGGGCATTCCGGGATGGTGATGCACCTCCAGACAAAACCCAATATAATTCTTCCTGGAAATCAGTGTTTTTGGTTGTCTTCCACCTGCTGCAAAACATTGTTCTGTAGATTTGCCTCGCTGATCCATCATTCTTGGGGATGCTGCAACAGTCGTGTGAGTATCAGTTGTAAATCCCATTTTTCAGTGCCATTGTTACTTCACACAGTTGCTAAACAAACGGCTATAGGTTCACAACTACCTATACACCAACAGCAAGCTATGAAACCTGTATCAATTGAAACCCATTGAAGTGTTGGCATATATGTATTCATGCCTCTGCATCCAATTATTATGGTTGCGGATCTTATCAATTTTTAAAAATATTCTGTCAAATATTCTGGAGAACACTGAGGGTAGCCTAAACCTAGGTGTGGGCTTCAAAAGTTGCAGCAAGAGGTTCGCTGTCCCATTGCTGGGTTGATGTGGCCAGGGTGGGCGTGGCCTAGTTGGCCTCCTGCACTATGGTGGGGGGGGGCTTTTAACCCTCCCCAGGCTCCAGAGCTTTTATCAAGCCTCCGGGAGGGCGAAAACTGCTTCGCCTGGGCTCTGGAGGCATTCCGGAGGCCAGAAACAGGCCCGTTTCTGGACTTCCAGAACCTCCGGTAGGCCCATTTTCTCCCCTCCCTGGACCTCCGCGTAGGCCCTGCACTTATTTGGTGTGATGAGCAGACCATGTGGGGACTCCTGGTAGGGGTGGGATGGGTGGGCGTGGCCAGCCAGGTGGTGGTATTTAGGGGTTTGCCGAACTGAGCAGAATCCTAGCTAAAGGATCGCCCGAACCTGCGTGAGCCCTAGCAGCCCACCCCTGCATATACCATAGTGTGAGACAGCAAAGGTTAAGACTTTGAAACCAATAGTAATAGTATTAGTAATAGTAGTACTAAAAGTAATAATTCAAAGGAATGGTTTGATTAAAGTCATCAAGGAATCTCACAAAAACAGAATTTACACCCAGGCCGTTCAGGTCTGTTTTCAAGGCTCTGTCTTCTAGACTTCACGGGATTATATCATGTCCAATGGATTACTTTGACAAGGAGAAAACCTTGGGATGACCTTTTCATCTGGGCCTGACACAACGCCCCTTATTGAGGAAGAATTTGGACATCTCTGCTAGGTAGGCCCAGAATTGAATTCCATGTGCAGCTGCAATCTGTTTTACACGTAGCCCCTCAATTTACGACTACAATTGACCCCAAAATTTCTGTTGCTAAGCAAGTCAGTTTTGCTCTATTTTATGGCATTTTTATCACAGTTGTTAAGTCAGTCATGAGTTTGTTAAATACATTTGGCTTCCCCCATTGATTTTGCCTGTCGAAAGTCCGCTGGGAAGAATACAAATGGAAGGACCCCTGGACAGTACAACTGTCATTAATTAATTAATTAATTAATTAATTAATTAATTAATTAATTAATTCGATTTGATTTATATTGCAAATGGTGACCATGTGACCCCTGGACAGTGCAATGGTCATAAATACATTCATTTATGTATATATCTGTCTGTCTGTCTATCTAACTATCTAGCTAACTATCATATTTTTCGGAGTATAAGATGCACTGGAGCAGTGGTGGGTTTCAAAATTTTTTGGAACTTCTTCTGTAGGTGTGGCCTGCTTTCCGGGTCCACTGGTGGAACCTCTTCTAACCGGTTCGGTAGATTTGACGAACTGGTTCTACCGAATAGGTGCGAACTGGTAGGAACCCACCTCTGCACTGGAGTATAAGGCGCACCAAGATTTTGAAGAGGCACATTTTTTAAAAAAGTTTTTGCTCTCTGCAGTCCGCCCAAAGACGGCCTGTTTTTCCACGAAAACAGTATCATTTTTTGTCAAAAAAAAAAAAAAAAAAGGCATGAATAGCCTTTAGGAGGCTTGTAAAATGCTCCTGGGGGTTGGGAAGGGCAAAAATGAGCAAAAAACAGCCCATTTTTCACTCATTTTTGCCCTCCCAAGTCCCCAGGAGCAATCTGGAAGCCTCCTAAAGGCTATGCACGGCCATTTTTTCAATGGGGCGGGGTTTCGGGAGGCCAAAAATTGCTGTATTCAGTGTATAAGACGCACCCAGATTTTCACCCTCTTTTTTGAGGGAAAAAGGTGCATCTTATATTCCGAAAAATACAGTATTTGTTTAGAAAATGTATATTGCTGCCTACTTGCACATGGCGACTCAAGGCAGCTTAAAGGATATAAAAGCAGAATATAAAAGAAATAAAACTAAAACTAATAGAATTGTTAAAATAATAAAATAATAAACCCCCAGCCCCATCCCAACAACAGCACACATTCATACCAGCCATTTAATGGGCTCCATCCCGCTCTGGGTTCCCCGCTCCCCCTGGCAGAACTGCATCTTCAGGGCCTTCCGAAAGAGTGTCAGAGTAAGGGCAAGTCTAATTTCCAGAGGGATGATATTCCAGAGGCAGGGAGCCACCACAGAGAAGGCACTGCTTCTGGGTCCCGCCAGATGTACCTCCTTTAGGGGATGGGACCCACAGCATTCCTTGCCTCCCCACTCTAGTGGGTCAAGCGAGTTGCCAAGCCCTTGAAATTTGATCATGTGACCCTGGTGATATTCCAATGGTTGTAAGTGTAAAAAACAGTCATGTAACTTTTTCAGTGCTGTTGTAACTTTGAATCGTCACTAAATGAAGATGAGGATTCTCTGTTTTAATATTCCTTGAGCACCATTTTGCCTCATTAAAAAAAAAAAAGCTACGGTTATTCTTCTTTGACCTACGCTGACATTTCTGCTCAACAATCTACCCGAATTTAAACCACCTCATCCCTCTAACAGTGGGTTTCCCCCCACCCTCAAAAAAAATGTAAAACTGATTAGTTTCATGGCTTCTTTCTCTCCCCCCCTCAACCCCCACCCTACCCCACAAAAAATCCTTTTGAACATATCAACTCAGAAAGCTCTGTGTGAAATTTTTAGAAGAGGGGTTTTAAAACAGCAGTGAAGGCAGAGACATACGTAGAATTCAAAAGAATTCTTTTGTTTAAAAGAAAATTGCCATTTTCTAGACTTCTGTTTGGTTTTGGCCATTCAGGGACATAAAATCCAACACACACACACACAACCACACACTGTCTCTCTCTCTCAAACACACACAGACACAGACACAGACACACACACACACAAAGAGACAGAAACTAGAACAAGCAAATTCAAAACTTCTGAGATCATTTTCACAGCATGGAATAGAATGCCTGAGTTACCGATTCTAATTAGCTTGACCGCCTTCAATAGGCCTGTACCTCTGGCTCTGTTTCACCAAATTCCCACTCGGCTTTATCTGTTTCTTCTGTGTTGCTCCTGGAATCCGATTTTTATCAGTCCTTTGATTTAAAAAAAAAAACATTTCAGTTGCCCCAGGGAGAAGCTTTCAATTTTAGGAAGCCTTGAAGTCTTCCCTGTTCGTTCTTCTCTCGAAGAGCAGTTCAAACAAAGAGTTTGGGAGGAAGCCATCTGATAAAATTAGGATAAGGTCTCACTGAGTTTTGCAGCTGCGGATGGCGGTTCACGCTGCCTGTCCCATCTTCCTGTCTCGTAATCCGAATAGAATGGAAAGAAGCAGGGGGCAAATTATAAATTACTACCCACCCCCCTTGTCTTTTTTAAAAAGAAAAAGAAGCCAGTTGTTGTGGCCCGCCAGCAGCCAGCAGAGCTGGTGGTAGACTCTGACAATGAGGAGGTTGGGGAGGAACATGGGCCAGTTCTGGAGTCTGAGAAAGGCTCTGACGAGCGCTCTGCATCAGAGGCAGAGAGAGGGCCAGGGCCGTCTGACAGTTATCATTCGTTCATTTATTATATTTGTATGCCGCCCTATCCCGAGGGACTCAGGGCGGCTAACAAGGAGGGGGGGGAAGGGGAATACAAACAAGAGTCAAACAAGCAAGTTAAAAAACAAGGCAACAGTCACGTCAGATTAAGTGGGGCCGGGAACTCATCAGCCCCAGGCCTGCCGGAACAGCCAGGTCTTAGTGGCTTTGCGGAAAGCTGGCCACGCCCACCATGGCCATGCTCCCCCCCCCCCCAGCTTCCAAGGTCAAACACAACCCTGATGCGACCCTCAATTAAATCGCATTTGACACCCCTGGTCAACACACATAGTGACCAAACTGGATATTACAACTCTGACAGTCAAAAATTACAGAGGCAACAATTACATTACAACAGTTCTTTTAAGAACTCACTGTCAAAAGGTATTGGACCCTACATCCATATTTTGCAACTGATCATAGAAAACGTAAGTAGTAATAAATGGGAGCACCTAAGCAGACTAGCCATAGATAATAGGATCAATAACACTACAAGAGACTTGGAAATTTTTGACACCCCTGATCCAGTGTTTAAAGTCAATTTGAGGGCAAAGCCCAGTTTGCAATTTCCCATTCTTTAATCCAAAGGTAGTTTGACATAGAGATTCAAGACAGAAATTGGGAGACTGTTAATTCTAGTCCTGTTTTAGGCATGAAGTCAGCAGGCGATGTTGGGCCAAACCGTTTCTCTCAGCCCTAGGAAAGAGGCAACGGCAAGGCCATTCTGACAAATCCTTGACAAGGAAATTGAGGGGTAATCTCCAAGAATCAGACATGACTGAATGGAAGAAAATTAACATTTGATCCACCTTCTCATCAAAGCCAGATCGCAATAGGGAACAAATAGGAGATGGAGAAGAATCGAAGTACAACAATCAAACAGCACAGCTAAATCGTAGCATGTCAGTGCCATTTGTGAGGGAACAGGCTCAGAGATGTCCATAACTGTTAATCTCAAGGGAGAAAGCTGATATGAACATGTTTCCTCCCATCTGTTTTCCACCTTCTAAATCTTTTATCCATATGTTCTGCCCTAAGTTTAAACAGCTGATGCCATCCCTACGTGATGATCTTTAACTCCTTAAAGAATGATCTTACTGGAGTGCCAGTCAAACATTTTGAGAAAACAACAGTTTGGGTAAGATTATTCAATATAATAAAATAGCAGAGTTGGAAGGGACCTTGGAGGTCTTCTAGTCCAACCCCCTGCCTAGACAGGAAACCCTATACCATTTCAGACAAATGGCTATCCAAAATCTTCTTAAAGGCATCCAGTGTTGGGACAACTTCTGGAGGCAAACTGTTCCACTGATTAATTGTTCTAACTGTCAGGAAATTTCTCCACAGTTCTAAGTTGCTTCTCTCCTTGATTAGTTTCCCACCCATTGCTTCTTGTTCTACCCTCAAGTGCCTTGAAAAATGTTCAATTTTCATTCTGGCTTTCTATCTGCTCAGTGTTCAGCTAATGTTTGCCTTTGAATAACATAATAACAGCGTGGGAAGGGACCTTTGAGGTCTTCTAGTCCAACCCCCTGCTCAAGCAGAAAACCCTATGTCCATGATGGCGAACCTATGGCACGCGTGCTACAGGTGGTCCGGAGAGCCCTTTCTGCGGGAACACGAGCCGTCAAAACCCAGCTCAGCTCCACCACACATGTGCATACGCCTCCCTCCGGTTCCACCACAAATCCGCGAAGCCCTTATCCGCGGAGACATAAGCATGAAGACTAATTTGCGCCATTCGAAGCTCTAAGGAAAAACGCGACCCTACCGCGATGACATAATCGCGGAGGGCAAATCCGCGCATTCCCAAGCACTCAGTACCCTAAACCTAACCCTAACCCTAAACCTAACCCTAAACCTAACCCTAAACCTAACCCTAAACCTAACCCTAAGCCTAACCCTAAACCTAACCCTAAACCTAACCCTAAAACAAACCCCTAAACCTAATCCTAACCCTTACCTTAATTGAAATCGGCTTTCTGCCGCGGCGCCATTTTAAAGCGCCCTTCTGTTGCCGCGCTGTTGTCGCGGCGGTGATGACACGCGGTGATGACGTTGCGGCTTTAGCGACACAATTTTATCACCGCTATTTTGACGAGCGCGGTTTTGTCGTGCCACGCTCCCTCCGGCCAGCTGGTTTTCAGGTCTCTGCCGCGCATGCACAAGTGCAAGATGAATGAAAAAGATGTAACTGGAAGACAAGCTTAATCCTGATCTCACTTGGACAGTGCAAAAACCAAGATTTTTTTATTTAATCCTCAAACTCTCAGATACGGTTATTTAGATTGGTCATTCAGATTATTAATTAAGAACTTTCATGTTTTGCATTAGTGTCAATAGCCTGATTCCCCTTGGCTCGAATCTTGCCTCATCTGGGAATTTACTGAGTGGAGACATTACTTCTTACCTTCAGCTGTTCATAAGTTTCATATCGTATTTGATATGAAAATCGGAAAGAGGTGCACGTCTGCCTCATAGGATTGTTGCACAGGTTTTCAGCTAATGTAAATGAAGCTCTTCCAGTAATTCAGGTAAAAGGCTGTAAACCGTATTGGACAATTACCTTCTATTGTTTCATTCAGAAAATCATCTCCTCAGTAGTTAAGCTTGATGAACTATATAAATAAATCCATTACCACCTAAATGAACACACCAAAAATAACATATATAATCATGATTAGCAAACTATATTTTCCCCATGGCTATATTTTGTTCCACTGCTGCCATCTAGGGTATAAAAGGCTAGTGAAAATAAATGCATTAATTTTATAATGAGAGACTCAAATTAATAAGGGAAAAATCATAATCTCTATCAAGGTAGCTGTTTCATTTATCCCCCATCTCTCCCATCTATGGTCTTTGCCTATATTTTGCCCTGCTGCTGTTACCTAAATAATTTTAGCTATCGTATATGCAATGATATAATTTGAAATATATATTTCTACCTGTGGATCCGCAACCCAAAAATTTTATCTGAGCATTGAAATTTAAATATCCTTATGCACTGATGCATGTAGACCTGAAATATAGACCTTCTGTGAAGTATCCAAAAGATGGCCTAATTAATTTACGAGCCTCGAGACAAATGTCTCGAGCCATGGAAATGCTTTAAAAGTTGACGCCTACATTAAGAATCCATTTACCACTCCCTTATCTGATTGATATTCCATGGTTCCAGTCGGTAAATAAGAATTAAAATCAACATTCTTTTTCATGCTTTATTTATTTTGAGATTTGAGATTTGAGATTTATTAGATTTATATGCCGCCCTTCTCCCAAGGACTCAGGGCGGCGTACAACAATTAAAAGAAACACATAATATAAAAGTAAAAAAAAAATTAAATGGAATATCCCAAACCCAATTAAAATTGACAATACATTTTTTTTAAAAAAATTTTGAATTAAAATTAACAGTGATCAATACTGTATTTTGTTTTGTTCAGGCCAGGCTGGCTTGCTGGAAAAGCCAACTTTTTAGGGTGCATCGGAGGGACGGGTTGGGGATTATACGAAGGGGGCAGCTCATTCCAGAGGGAAGGCGCTCCCACAGAGAAGGCTCTCCCCCTGGGGGTCACTAGCCGACACTGTCTGTCCGACGGTACCCTGAGGAGGCCAACTCTGTGGGATCGCACTGGACAATGGGAGGCTACCAGTGGCAGTAGATGGTCTCGCAGGTACCCTGGGCCTAAGCCATGTAAAAAATCAATTTCCATCAAACAGTGTGTGGTCTTTTTAGGCGGTCATAATCCACATATTTGCTATAGTATTCATCACAATAATATTGACAATATAATAATATAATAACAATAATACTTAACATTGTCTTCTTTAACAATTCTCCACTTTAACATTTCCTCTTTTTATGTTTCCTCTGTTCTAACTTCTGTTTCTATTGTCTAGCCATTGATAAAATATGTCCCATATTAAAAAATATTCAGTTTCTTCTTTATCCTTAATAGTAAGCATTAGTCTATCCATTTCTGCACATTTTAGTATTTTCTTAATTTCATTCTCATCTGGCGGAATATCATCATTTTTCCATTGCTATGCAAATGCAATTCTGGCTGCAGTTAATATATGTAAAACCAGATATATAGTCCTTTTATCATATTTTTCCGGTAGAGTTTGCTTGTCAGAAGGTCATAAAAAAGTGATCACATGACACACACACTCAGGACACAGCAACCGTCATAAAGACGAGTCAGACGCTAAGCATCTGAATTTTGATTGCGTAACTATGGGGATGCTGCAATGGTCATAAGTGTGAAAAACAGTCCTAAAGCATTTTTTCCCTGTGCTGGTCACTAAATGAATTGTTGTAAGTCGAGGACTACCTGTACAGAGTGGTACTATCACTTCAGGGGTTAGGTTCCTGCCAGTTCTAACCTCTTCTATAGAAGAGGTTCCACAAATCTACTATGCCGTTTAGAACCGATTCCAGATCCCTCCCCCTGCCCATCCGCATATCATCAAGATGAAGAGCAAGAGGAGGAATTCTGGGAGTTGAAGTCCACAAGTCTTAAAGCTGTCAAGTTTGAACACCCCTGGGTTTTTTTTTTCTAAAGGGTTAGGGGTGCAAGGGTCTTGTAACTTGACAGCTATAAGACTTGTATGCTTCAAATGCCAGAGTTTCTGAGCCAACATTTTGGTTGCTAAGCAAGAGCGTTGTTAAGTGAGTTTCACCACATTTTACAAGTTGGCCACTCCCACTCAGTCACATGGCCAGCAAGCCACTCCCACCCAGTCACATGGCCAGCAAGCCACTCCCACAAAGCAGGCCACACCTACAGAAGAGGTTCTAAAAAATTTTGAAACCCACCACTGCTTCCAGCTCTATCACTACCACCACCACCACCACCACCATCATCATCAGCATCATCATCTTATTTTTCTAAGAAATGCAAGAGAAATGTAAAGACAATTTCAGCCTTCCACAAGAAAACTGAGTGTGTATGTGTGTGTGTCTGTGAGAGAGAGAGAGAGATAATGGAGATGTATAGAGTGTTCTGGGAGGGTGAGACATCTGGTGAGGCACCTTTTTATGTTTTCTTGTACACCTTTGGTTCTCCCCCAGTACTTAATTCTCACCTAAGTTTCCAAGTAGCTGTAACATAGTGCGGTGGCCATGTCCTAGTAAGCCATCTTGGCAAATGGGCTAATGCAGCCAGCAATTCTCAGTGAAATAAGGGGTTTGTCTATCCTGATGTGTAAAGTCTGGTCCTGGGAGATTGAGAAGAGGAGATTGATCCACAGTCCAATGATCAAGGAAGCAAGCATGATGTCAACTCATAAAGTTGCCACGGTGAGGAAAGGGGGTGCAGCACATTCCATGCATACCTTCAGCTTGAGTCAGATCTCAGATTACTACAGCAGGCTTGTGAGGTGTGCACTTCGTTGGAGAATGTGATTTATGACACAGATTCAGGGGAGAGAAGAAACAGGGGCAAAGTTCAACCGTAACTAAAATGAGGTCAGATCTGACTGCAATGAGGTATTGCCGAAATGGTGTTCCTAATAAATGACTGTATTTCTTTTGAAACTTGGCTCGAGGCTCATGAATTAATTAGCGCATCTTTCTGAAACCTTACCCATGACAAGATACTCAGACATCCTGGTTCTCCACTGCAGCAGGAGGGGTCCCAGCTATAACAGTTCTCCACTGGATTAAAGCCTCTTCTGCAGAGAAAGTGGAATTGCCCTTGTGCAATCGCTGTTCCCCTTAAAATTTCATTCACACACAGATTTCTCTTGCGCAATTCATCTTATCTACCTTCCTGGATAGAGATATTGCAACCATTGTAAATACATGTTGGTTGCCGAGCACCTGAAGTTAGGTCACAAGATCCTGGCAAGGCTGTGTGAACTGGTGTGATTGCAAGGATTAGTTGTAAGTCACTGTTGTTATAATTTTGAATGGTAGTGTTGGAAGAAATTTCCTCGGTTCATTCCCCGCTGGGACACACATGCAGCAGCTGAGAAGAAATGGATGCAGAAGCCAGCTGCCAGAAAGTGGAATTCTTTTAATGTAGGAAGGCAAGAAGCAAAAAGTGACACAGCTGGACCATTCATGGCTTGGAAGCAGCTTGGAAGTGTGAATCTGAGCCTTTTATGCTTAATTCCCCTCTGAAGCTCCTGCAGCTCGATGGGTTTTGATGTGTTTCTGAATGCCTTGGTTTTTGTTTTCCTACATTAATCTTGGTCCCTGTTCTTTTGTTTTTCCTTTCCTAAAGTTTAATTCTGTCAGGGGGCAGGAAGAGGGGGTTTCCAGTTTACCTTGGAGAGTTTATTTTTAGCCTGATTCCCCTTATGTTAATGGCTCTACTTAAGTGTTCCTGTTACTTTTCTGTTACTCAGCTCTGTTACTTTTGTAACAGCCATTAACAGGGCTGCTCTGAGTTTTCCTTTCATCTGGTGCTGCTTGGTTTTCTTAAAGGGGGAAAGGCTGGTTTGAATCTCTTGGCACTGTTTTCTGAGGTTTTTGGCGCTGTGAGGTTTTTTGGCACTGTCCTTTCGGTGTGTACTTCCCACAGTAGTTAAATGAATGATTGTAAATCAAGGATTATCAGTATTTGGGGGGAAATCATGTCTAATGTGGGCCTTGGAAGCAAAGTTACAAATTGGCTGGACATTTGTCTAATTAGTCCTAAGACTGGACTGAGGAAACCCAATTCCCACTAAATCAGTGAAGGAAATTAGCACCCACCCCTCTCCTAGAAAAATGAAATATCCTAGGAAATACTGAAAAGGCAGAGTGTTATATTTTCCTAGATGAGAAGTGGAGAAACATGCTTTTTTGGGCAGGAAGCAGACTCACTCTTAATAGCCCCCACCTTCCTCAATAACCCACAGCAGATGTCTGTCACGATGTTCTTATGTTTTGCCAGCTGTGCTTATATTCTAAGACATACGGTAGACTGATTCTTCTTTGTAAGCCTACTACGCATGTCCTTTTTGTCTTTCTTCTTTCTTTTTCTGTGTGCCTGCCAGGAGGAGGTAAGCTAGAAACTTTACCAGAATGTAGTTATTAGCCAGTAAGTTTGTTTGTTATTTATTTTACAATAAAAATGTGTTTTCTTAGAATCTACCTCGGGTTTATTTTACTTAGTCATAAAGTATACTCCAAGGAAAAACCACGATTCACCCCTCATCAAACACAGGGCTGAATTTCCAACCCTCACAATGTCCTTAAGAGATAAAGAGATAGCTAGGTCCATTCATAGGGAAATGCCCTCTCCCAAGTGTCAACAAAGGTAGGATTAGCCCTCTACCCATCTCACCACATGGCACCTGGGAAGATTATATCACCCAGCAAGGCTCAACCAAGCCTGGGACACCGACAATCAGCAAAGTTAGCTAAGACCCCCGCCCCCTGGGAGTCTGAGAACCAATCAGAATACATTTGTTATACAGGAACAGGAAGCTCATAAGGTGGAGCCCAGAGGTGGGTTGCTAATTTTTTTTACTGCTAGTTCAAGCACACTCCCGCGCGCTACCATGCGCGATGCTTCTGAGCATGCGAGCCCCCTTTTCCCCAGGGCCTCAAGCCATGTGGTCCTGTCCATTAAAATCTTCTTTCCAAGCAACTTCCATAAATTTTCCCCACTTGGAACTGAACCCAGAAGGACATTTCTTCCAACATCAGAAAGCTCACTCCATAATTTTGGATGAGGCGCTTTTTAAAAACTTTGCTTGTCTCATTTCCTCTCACTTCCAGTTTCTAGGAAATTAATGAAATTTAACAGGGCTGGAACGAGGCAGGAAAAAAAAATCACTCCAGACAGCCAGGATTGGAGCTAGCAAAGAATTTCCTTTCCCATAAACCACTTAGGCTTCCTTTCAACAAACAATTGGACTTTATTTTTCTTTTCTTTTTTTTAAAAAAAGCATATATATTATAGATAGCATGCAGAGATATTTTAAAACAGTACTTAAATGCGAAAAGGCAGCAGTCGCTAACTCTAATATATAGCTACCTTTTGAAGTCTGTACTTTTATGAGTTCTGAATTCCCACAAGCTTCAAAAGTACCAAGAAACAAATGAGGATTGTTCCGGACTCACCAGATGCTTGCTTTAAACCCTAAGCGATTCTTGTAAAATTGGAATAGCCATCAAAACTTCAAAAGCGAAGTTTCTCCCTTCATCCATCTGTCCAAAGTTTGCTACTAATTCTGTTGCCACAGGGTTAAACGAAGCAATGTGTGAATATACAATATACTGTTCTATCTGCCTTTTATTGACATTATTGAAAGTGTCTCTTGGCCCCATTGTGGATAGGATCGATGTCTGTGGAGTTTCTCAGTCATCCAGGTCACAGTTGTCTCAATGGATTTTTTTTTTATATAAAAAAAGACAACTGGACTATGTTTTTTCTTGAGGAAGCAATGTTTTTTTTTCTTAAAGAAGAAGTAGTTTTGCTTCTCATCCCAGAATAGGGGTCACCAACCTTCATTTACAATTTCATTTACCTTTAAAATTCATAATTTTAAATCCCACGGGCCATTAATACGATCTGCCTAATGACCGGCTGAGTGGGTGTGACAAGGTGGTCATGTACTGGGTGGGTATGGCCAACTCGAAGTCAGTCACATTGTGGTGCGCCTTGCCAGCCTCTCCTCACCACTCCTCACCTGCTCATCCGGGTTCCTTAGGACCCCAACAGGAAGCAGTTGTCGGAGCTAAACAGCCACCATGAGAAAGAGTTGGCAAAACAGCTGGCTTGGTTCAAATTGGATCTGACCGAGAAGGAGGCTCAGCAGAAGCACCTTTCTGAGAACTACGAGCATAGGCTTTCCAAGCAGAGGGAACACCTGCGGAAGTGCATGGCCAGGTACCAATGCCTGGAGGCTCAGCAGACTGAGATGTTCAGCCAGTTGCAGACCATGATGCAGTCCCACTGGAATGAGACCCTCCGCCTCTTTGCCACCAGCGGTGTTTCCCTCCAGCCTTCGCCCAAAACCGCACACCAGGAGGCTGAAGCCGACCCCAAGTTGGAATTTCCCACCCCCTCCAACCTGCAAAAGAAGACCCAGAAGGGAGAGACTCCCTGCAGCAACACAAGCATTCATTGCATGTATCTGGCCCAGAGGCCATAGTTTGAGGACTCCTGATTTCGTGCAATATAAAAAATGCAAATAATTTTTCTGCAGGCCACCAAACTTTTCTCGCGAACCACCAGTTGGTGACCGCTGTCCGAGAAGGTTCATGAGTTCGGAACTCACGAAGCCCCTTGGATGAGAAGCTAGTTGGCTTCTTCCTCAAAAAAAAACCCACCCCATGATTCAGTTGGCTTTTGGGGAAAAAAACAACAATCTTTGATATATGAATGGGATCATTGAATGTGAAGTAGCGGGTGGATACAATATTTATCCCAATCTCTAGTCAGAAAAAGAAATTCATAATCCCACATTATGTACCACGGTAACTGTGCACGGTGGGAAATCTTATGTAACCCGTGCAAATAGATTAAAAGGAGGAAGATTAGGCTTTCCACAGCCTCTCCTAAGGGTTCTAATCCAAGGGACACCACTCTACATTTACAACAAAGCAAATCAAATTATTTTCTTTAAAACAAAATTCAGATGTAGTATAGCATTAGCAACAGCACTTGTATGCCACTTCATAGTACTTTACAGCCCCTCCCTAAGTGGTTTACAGAATCAGTATATGTCATGGCTCCCCTGGATGCTTCCCCAGATACCTCTCCAGATGTTAGCTCAGAGGTGGATGAACCAGTTCCGGACACATCTGGAGAAGAGTTGGTCAATGGCTCTGAACAACCATCTGAGAGGAATTTGGCTGAAGCCCAGCTGCAGCAGGAGAGCCCTGAGGCTTCAGGTGGGGAAAACACGTAGCTGCAGCTGATCAGTGAGGAGTAAGAGGAAGTGCCTTCTGCAACTGATCCAAGAATACGTAGGGCAGAGAAAAGGCAGGAGCAGTGTTGGTCAGTTAGATTAGTTATGAGGAGAAAGCCTCTCCTTTCTTGATGAGCTGCACCAGAATCTGGCTATTTAGCACAGCAGACAGATGGAGACAATGTTCCGTTCAGTGGTGGGTTCCGGCAGAGACTACTGCTGTTTGCTCAGGGGCGTGCCGTGGGCGCGCTTGAAGCACGCTGCATACACATGCGCAGTACAACTAAAATTGCTCTGCGCATGCGCAGAAGCAAAAAATAAGATGGCGCTGCCTACAGTGCCGCCAGGAGAACCGGTTCAGGGACGTGGCCAGCCAGGGTCGCTGCCGGTTCCAACAACCCAGGCCGCCAAGCTACTACCGGTTCGGCCATACCGGTCCAAACTGGTAGGAACCCACCACTGGTTCAGTTCCTCGTTTTGTGTTTCTTGGTTATTGTGGTTCTTGCTTTGAATTAACACTGTGCATTGATTTTGGATTATACCTTGTGAACTCTGGACTTTTTTTGCCTCATGAATCTTCTTGTTGTAGATTTAATTTTGCTGGTAGATTTGTCTTGTAGGGGATAACCTTCAAGTGACTTGTGAACTCATTGGCCATTAGTCTGTGGAATGGCATTGGTCTGCTTTTGGCTGGACTTGGTGAAGGGAATTGTTCTGACCTAGGCTTCAGAAAATCACAAAGCAGACTCCTTGTCCCGACAAAACCCCTTTTTATTAAGTGAATGTGAACTCCTCTTATTCATATCCAGCAAAGTCCTGGCAAACAGTCTTTCAAGGGTGAATTTACAACCACAGACCTTATCAGGCTTGGAGAGCTGCCAGGATATCTTCCAAACGCAATGCTGTACAAGAAAATACTTGGCAAGGAGTCTCTGAGTCACAAACAAAGCTTCACACTAATTAAACGAACAATTTGTTTCCTGCAAACTCCATTCCCCTTTCGCCCCTCTTTATTCCCTATGGGAGGGGCCATTCACTGTCTACCTGTGCCCGAGTTGGGGCTTGTTCCAGTGGTGGGTTTCAAAAATTGTTAGAACCTACTCTGTGGGTGTGGCCTCCTTTGTGGGAGTGGCTTGCCACCCATGTGACCGGATATGAAGATGCCGACGACACTTGTCAGAACCACCTTAAATTACCTCACACACAGCACTGGCATGCATAAGAATATGATGTAAACTTGTTTTTTCAAAGGCATCTTTGGTTTGCGTTAAAACAACTTCAACACACGCAATGTTCTGATTGCACCACAAATGCAGTAGTCATCCTTACCTTTCACAGAGGCACTGAGTTTTATAAATATGAGCATGATAGTGTAGAATAATCATATCCAAGGACCAGTGGTGGGTTTCAAAAAATTTTGGAACCTCTTCTGTAGGTGTGGCCTGCTTTCCGGGTCTACTGGTGGAACCTCTTCTAACCGGTTTGGTAGATTTGACGAACCGGTTCTACGAATAGGTGCGAACTGGTAGGAACCCACCTCTGGCTTGTTCCCTAACTGTTTCCTGGCAGCTCTATGCATGCACACATCGGGAACAGGCTCCAGCTGTTCTTCTGCCCCACTGATCTCCGACTCTGAAGGCAGCTGATAACTGTTGGATGGCCCTGGCCCCATCTCTGCCTCCAATGCAGAGCCCTCATCAGAGCCTTCCCCAGATTCCAGGACTGGCCCATGTTCCTCCCCAACCTCCTCGCTGTCTGAGTCTGCCACCAGTTCCTCTGGCTGCTGGCGGGCCACAACAGAAATTGCTGAGGAATATTAATAAAACCACTAAATCACTGTTATGAATGTGAGTGAGTGGACAGCTCAGCGTATTGCCCCCAACACTCTGGGTCCTTATTTTGCTGGCCTCGGAAAGCTGAATCAACCTTGAGCCTGTCCAGGATCAAATAGAATAGCATAATAGTATGTGTTTTATATATCTTCCAGTTGACCCTTTGCTTAGCAACTTTTCAATGGAATGTTGGGATCCATAAGTGGATGCACATCCCCGCCCCAAAAAATATGATTCAGGCTGTTGGAATCCACTCGTTCCATCCACATCAGCTTTGTTTACGCACACCAGCTGTATGCTCAGCCAGGCAAAATGCAAGTGAGCTTTTAACTGTCATGGAACAATCGAAATAAGGAGCACACCACTGATTCATGTTTTATAGCCAGGATTTTAGATTTACAAGAAAAAGAGATCCTGAATAATGGGAAAACAGATTTGTATCCGGACCTTACCCACTCTCATGGCCTTCAGAAAAGCTGTTAAAACCTGGCTATTCCAGCAGGCCTGGGGCTGTTGACCTCATTGTTGAGGTCCAGCCCCGATCATAATGAATGTATGTGTGTTGATTTTAACTTGTTTTTATTTTCTTTTTTTTTTATTTCTTTTTTTCCTTCGTTGTAAGCCACCCGGAGTCCTCCGGGATTGGGCGGCCTATAAATTATACAAACAAACAAACAAACAAACAAACAAACAAACAAACAAACAAACAATAAATAAATAAATAAATAAATAAATAAATATAGAAGTTGAGGGCTTCAAGGTGAAAAATCCTACGGATCTGACTGGCTGGTTAGTATTGTGGCCTGTCAGCAGCCAGCAGAGCTGGCAGCAGATTCGGGGAATGAGGAGGTTGGGGAAGAAGATGGGCCAGTCCTGGAGTCTGGGGAAGGCTCGGATGAGGGGTCTGTGTTGGAGGCAGAGAGGGGGCCCAGAGCCGTATGCACACGAGATAGCGCATGTGTACTCACACCCACAATGCAAAGCGTCCCACCCCCTGTGCATGCATGCATGACCCCCACCCTGCTCCCCGTGCATGTGCACGACACCCCTCCATGCCCCGTTTTGGACCTAGCAGGCCTCCCTGAAGCCTCCTGGAACCTAAAATGGGGCGCACAGGGTGCACAATGCAATATGCCCCAACCCTCGCACATGGGTGTGTATCTCCCACATGCACAGCAGAGACCCGAAAATCAGCTGGGTGGTGGGAGGCATGCATGCACATGCACAGTGGAGCTGAGCTGGGCGATGGCTCGCGTGCCCACGGAAAGGGCTCCATATGCCACCTGTGGCACACGTGCCATAGATTCGCCATCACGGCTATAGGGTGTCTTGCCTGAGCATGGGTTGTGAGTGAACACCTCCAAGGTCCCTTCCAACTCTGTTATTCTGCATTCTGTAAATATTGTACAATACCATCAGGATATCTCCTGATGCAATTTCTGGAACAGGCCGGGAATTTATTGCATCCAATAATCCATGGCTCATTCTAATCTAGAGCATTAAAAAGAGTAGCTGTGCCAGCAACTTTTGATTTAGAGGAAGCACAGCGCAGAAGATCAATGTGAAGAATTTTTACAAAAGGGAGCTATAAGAAGAGGAACCTGAAACAGAAAAAAAAATATTCTCAGAACTCCAGAAAAAAAAAATCAAAGTGGATTTCAGGATGAACTAAAGAAAGAAAGATGGAGGAGGAATATCTTGAGCAAGATGGACACAGAATGACTAAATAATACCAAGCATGAAATGACAGGGCAAGATAATGGGGGGAAAATCAGCAAATAAAATGATATAACAGGAATAAAATAAATGTGTTTAGGAGTATCATAGAAATCACAGGGAAACTTACAGCTACGCAGGCAATACTAAAGAGTAATCAAAGAAGAGATCATTTAGAAGCAAATGAAGTTTGAGGAAGGTGAAAATGCTGCTTTACAAACATATTATAGAACAATAGAAACACTTCTAGAGAAAATACAGTTAGTTCTCAATTTATGACCAAAATGGTGCCTGGAATTTCCGGTCATTAATTGCTATGTTGAGGCATCACATGACCAGATTCGATTTTACATCTGTTTTTTTATCATAGTCATAAAGCTAATCATCAAGGTTGTAAAACAAATCACATGGTCGTTAAGGAAATCCATGCTTCTGAATAGGCATTTTTTTTGCCAGAAACCAGTAAAATGTCACGAATTGATGTCACGGGACCAGTTGTAAATGCAAGTTGGTTGCCAAGCAACCAAAATGCGATTAAAATAATAACAGGGGGGAGCAGTTGTAACTTTGAGAATGGGTCATAAGTAGCTTTTTTTAATGTCCATCATAACTTCAAATGGTCATTAAGCAACCTGTCATATGTCAAGGACTACCTGTATGTTCAGAAACTAATTCCATTAGATGCAATAGTCAGATAGTTAGCAAGCCAGCTATTAGACAGAAAGGCATTAGACACTGGATGAAATACCAACTGAACTGTTTAAAAAGAAATCTACAAGCAAAGAAATAGTTAACGTACTAAAAGTTGCGTGTCGAGAAATACAGACCAAGGTTGTATGACCAAGATATTGGAAAACTTCATATTTATATATAAACTACCTATAGCAAAGAAAGGAAATGTTAGAAAATATGCATTGAATGAAACTACTGAACCATTTCATTAAGTCCTCATGTTTATGAAGTTTTGCTTAAGATCTTACAAAGAAAAATGGAACCAGACATACAAACAGAGAGAAATGCCAAAAGAACAGGAAAATTGAAGAAATTGTAAACAAGACCAGATATCCGATCAAATAAATAGGAAAAATGAGAAGAGCAAGACAATGCAAGAAGAATTTTATTTTTTCCCTCATCGAATACTGAACACACTTCAGGATCTTTAGATTCATGTAGAGATCATGCCTAAAAAGTGAATTCATTCATTTGTTGGTTCATTCATTCATTCCTCCAGATATAAAGAGGAGTTTCTTAAGGAAAATAGATAAAGAATCAATACCATCTGTCAGTCTAAACTGTTGCTCATGACCTTAAATATTGTTTCTTTAATTCTTTACTTTTAATACACCTTCATTGGTTAGAAGATGGCTGCAGAGAGTCCCCTCCCCATCCTCCTCCTCCCTTATTTATACTATTAAAGGTAAAGGTTCCCCTCGCACATACATGCTAGTCTTTCCTTTTTTTTTTTAATTAAATGTTTTTTAGTTTTAGTTTAAAACTGGTACAACATCTTTCTTAATATATCAATCAATTACAGATAATACAAAAAAAGACAAAAACAACAATCAGGAAAACAAAACAGAACACAGGTGTCTATTATAAAAAAATAAGAAGTATATCAACTGGTTACAACATGTTTTGGTGCTTCTCTTCCGTTGACTTCTATTAATTCAAATATCTTAACTCGAATATTTACCATATCAACATCATTATACCTCCGGTTTTAATTATTATAGTTATTTAAACATCCTTCATCCTTAGCTATGCTAAGGAATTAGTCCATAACACATGCTGGCAGTTCATTTACTTATTTGTAAAATCCTCTATTATCATCAAATCCTCATATTCTATTTTAACTAAACATCCATAATATTCAATTATATCATATATCATAACATTTTCCCAATATTGATTAACATTTAATTATATGGATTTTATTTAGTTTTTTAATAGTGCTAATTATTATAGTTAATACTCTTTATGTATAACCTAAAGGTATTTTCTCATATCCAATTGTTAGTTATCATATCAACTCCACATTATATACATTACTATCAATATCAATTATTATTCAGCAATATCTGTTACACAAAAAAGCAATTAGGTTTAGCTAGTTTTCAATTGTATTCATCAATCTATCAACCAATTCCAAATTATATATATTGCTATCTATATCAGTCATTATTCAGCTATATCTATTACAAATTGAAGTAATCCGATCTAGATTCTATTTTAGCTAAACATCCATAATATTCAATTATATCATATATCATAACATTTTCCCAGTATTGATTAACATTTGATTGTATGGATTTTATTTAGTTTTTTAATAGTGCTAATTATTATAGTTAATACTCTTTATGTATAATCTAAAGGTATTTTCTCATATCCAATTGTTAGTTATCATATCAACTCCACATTATATACATTGCTATCAATATCAATTATTATTCAGCAATATTTGTTACACAAAAAAGCAATTAGGTTTAACTAGTTTTCAATTGTATTCATCAATCTATCAGCCAGTTCCAAATTATATATATTGCTATCCATATCAGTCATTATTCAGCTATATCTATTACAAATTGAAGTAATCCGATCTAGCTAATTTTAAATTGTATTATCCCATCTGTCAGCCTGTGTCCCTCCAACAGCAAGATTTCCTCCGTCCAGTAGCCATTCGTTGGATAAATTTACCAAATGTTTCCATAAGCAAGTCCAAACAAAAATATTTCGGCACCTTTGGATTCTGAATGTCGGTGATGAAATAATAAAGTTGTCCTAAGCTTATAAAATTTCCCAATTTAACTTTAATTCTCAAGGGTGGATTCTCCATTCCTTCTGCACACTGTCTCTTTAAATGAATCATCTTTATAGCTTCCCCCCTCCTCTCTTCCTCTGAGATAGACCAGACACCATTTCTCACATTTTCCGTTTGTGTTTCAGGAACATTTAAGCATTCAACGATCTCAGTTTTAACTTCATATTTTAGAATCAATTGATCCAGTTTTCTTTCCAGTTTTTGGTAAGAATGAAAGAGTCCTCTACACGCAGAGAAAAGAGTCTGAAATGAAATCTTAGAGGTATCTTGGTGTGTCGTAGTTAAAATAGAAGCTCTCTTTTTTTTCCCCACAGGCTTCGAAGCACTTTTTACTTTTTTTTTTTTTTAGTCTCTTACCGGCTATCAATCTTATCTAGTTGTAAACAGAACTAGATAGTAAAGTAATAAAAATGTCGAATCGTGACGGGCTAATTAGTAGGAGATAAGTTTTACGATCCACTTAGGGAGATTCAGAGGGGGGAGGGTGTCGCGGAGTTTCTTGAAGCATTTAAGAAGTAAAGTAACCACCAGTCATAAATCCATTAGAAAAGCCAATTCGCCGCTAAATCTTCTTGTTGTTTGGTTTTCAATTAGCTTAATTTTTAACACGAACAGTCTCTCTTGAATAATAAAATCAGCTTACCAGATGACATCACTTCTTCCATTCTTAGGGGCAACCTGCAGTTTCAGTTAGCACGCAGCTAATCCAAAAAGGAATTGGCACGAGGAGTTAATACCCCCCCCCCCCAGAGATTTGCGAATATCTCTGGGGTCCTGGGTCCCTCCCCACCTTCACTGTCGTCTCCGGGACAGCTAGGGTTCAAAGAACCCGTCCAAAAATCCTTTGGTATAGAGGAATTTCAGGAGTAGCCTAAAACTCCATCTTCTCACTGCTAAGCCCCGCCTTCTTCCCCATGCTAGTCTTTCCTGACTCTAGGGGGCAGTGCTCATCTCTGTTTGAATGCCAAAGAGCCAGTGCTGTCTGAAGACATCTCCATGGTCATGTGGCCAGCATGACTAAATGCCAAAGACGCACGCAACACTGTTACCTTCCCACCAAAGGTGGTCTCTATTTTTCTACTTGCATTTTTACCTGCTTTTGAACTGCTAGGTTGGCAGAAGCTGCGGCAAGTAATGGGAGCTCACTCCGTTATGCGGTGCTAGGGATTCGAACTGCTGAACTGGCGACTTTTCTGATTGACAAGCTCAGAATTTATACTATTTATACTATTTATATAGTTTATATATTTATGATCTACTATTTATATATTTTTATGATATACTATTTATATCATTTATACTATTATGTGGAGATAAATGAAAGCTCTTTTTGGTTGGGAGACTACTGAATTCTCTGTCTATGATTTCCAGAACTACTCAGCAAATTAAAAACAATATGAAGAAAGCTAAATCTACTTTCCTATCACACCTTGGATTTATAACAGCACAGTTTTTTTTAACCAGGTGTATCTTTGTATAGATTCCATTTATCCAGGTCTCTCGACGTGGGAGCAATTTATCAAATGCTTTGGGAGGCACAATAATTAGCAGGACTGAAATCACAGGCTGACATCTTAACTTTATTTATCTCCCCTTTCCTGGCGGGTGCATCATTGGAAAGTGAAAATGTTCCCCAGCTTTTTAGAAGATGCTAAGCTAGATCAAATGAAAAAGTAGATCTACTGCAGGAAAATAGCAGGCAGATCTGGAGGAGGGAGTTAAACGAGTTATCAGTTTAGAGTCCTTGCATTGCTGCAAGAGATCCAATTCCAATCCTCTTGATATCTGTTAACCCTGATCTAGAGTCAGTTTGGTCCTGGCCATGAGTTAACCAGATTAACTTTGTCTGTAACCCCCCTTTCCCTGGTTTTGAGTTGTGAGCTGCCCTGAGTCCCCTTCGGGGGGAAAGGGCGGCATATAAATAAAATCAACATAACATAACATAATGTTAGGCACAAAGCAGCTCTGTCTGCTTTTGTCCCACATCTACTACATCCCTGTGTTTCCATCACTATGTCAACAAGGACCCTGGAAAGCTTCTAAATATGCATTGCAGTAAATATCTTCAACAGTCTTCCTGTACTATACAGGACTAGTATATGTTCACCCATTTGAGCATTCCCCTTCTAAATGTCTATTTTAAACCTATTATCTTGCTCTGAAATATAGTTAACTAACTGATAACCTGGTATTGCCCGGGTGTTTATTTATCCTAATCCTGTATTAGACAGGAAAAGCCCCGACGTTGTTGAAAATGTCTGGACCAAATGTAATTTCTAATGTTGTGTTTTCCCCCTTACCAGAGGGAGCTCCCTTGTGGAGTACTGTGAAGTTGTTACCATGGCAAGTCCACTGCGCTGTACAGTAGAAGTCATTTTACGGCAGTACAGTAGAAGCCATTTTAAGGCATAACAACCTGTATCTTAACAGAACACTCACCCCAAGGGGTGTTAGGGGTGTCTTACCCGCACAGTATGGCAAATTTTGACTAAGCCGAAAATGTGATGAGCTTATAAAGCAAGCAAACCTTTCATTACCCCCCCCTCCTCCCACTCTCTCTCCTCCTAGGGTAGATTTTAACTACAATTAAAATGAACAAATAAAAACTGAACCTTTAAAAATCACAGAAAAGTATTGCAATCAATACATAACAAGATCTATTTAAGCTGTAAAATGCACACCTATAGACCTGCTGGTACCCTTGCCTAGCAGTCTGGTGTACAGGTTCTTGAATAATGCATTTAAGAAAAATATTTCTTTAGCATATTGAACTATGTCCGTTAATAACGGTTGTTAGATTGTCATGAACTTCCTACTTTTTTTAAAAAAAAAACCTGATCTAAACTAATGACTGTTATGACACCTTGTGGCAGTGAACTGTATAAATGAACCAAGACATCAAAGAAATCAGCAAACTAGAACTCTAAAATGATTTTAATTGCCATCTTTCCCTAAAGGATCCTGGGAAATGTAGTTTAATGACAGGTGCCGTTTTCCAGGCTATTTGGGAAAACCATGCCAGATAAATCTTGGGTCAAAAATCCTTGCGATTTCCTATCTATAATAGGATACTACACTGTGCTCTTCTGACCTAGGTAATCAACAATTTCCTTTAAGAATATTGACCCAAAGATGCTTTCTTTCAAGAGGAAACTGGACTTTCTTGTTTTTCTTTGAAGACGTTTTGCTTCTCATTCAAGAAGCTTCTTCAGTTCTGACTGGATGGTGGGGAATGGAAGGATTTATATACCCATTGCAGACTGACAGTTGGTCATTTGCATTCTTTTAAAGAGTCGTTGAGGCCACTTGGAGGTTTGTCTGGGTCTTCATGGTCACCTGAATAGTGCAAATGGGTGAGGAATTTGCCAACCACATGACTGGGTGGATGTGGCCAACTTGTAAAATGTGGTGAAACTCACTTAACAACGCTCTTGCTTAGCAACCAAAACGTTGGCTCAGAAACTCTGGCATTTGAAGCACGCAAGTCTTAAATCAGTCAAGTTACAAGACCCTTGCACCCCTAATTGTTTAGAAAAAAAACCCAGGGGTGTTCAAACTTGACAGCTTTAAGACTTGTGGACTTCAACTCCCAGAATTCCTCCTCTCGCTCTTCATCTTGATGATGTGCGGACGGGCAGGGGGAGGGAGCTGGAACCGGTTCTAAACGGCACTGTAGATTTGTGGAACCTCTTCTATAGAAGAGGTTAGAACTGGCACCCCTGATCCAGGACCTTACCTATATATATTTCTGGAAATCTGTTGCTACACTGATATGACATGGATGCTCTTCCCTGAACAAAGCAATCCAAGGCCAGGGATCTCCAACCTTGACAACTTTAACATCTGTGGACTTCAACTCCCAAAATTCCTCAGAGAGTTGTGCTGGCTGAAGCATTGTAGGGGTTTATTTTATTTTATTTATTTATTTATTTCATCAAGCATATATTAGTTAACATATATAAGTATAAACATGATTTTGAAACATGAAATGGATACGAACAAAGGGAACATTACTGCAGGAACAGTAGGCATGCTGGTTTGCTTATGCACGCCCCTTAGAGACCTCTTAGCAATGGGTTGAGGTCAACAGTAGACAGTCTAAGGTTAAGGTTTTGGGGTTTTTTGGGAAGAAACCACAGAGTCAGGTAGAGCATTCCAGCATTGACCACTCTGTTGCTGAAGTCGTATTTTCTGCAATCGAGTTTGGAGCGGTTTACCTTAAGTTTGTATCTATTGTGAGCTCGTGTGTTGTTGTGGTTGAAGCCGAAGTAGTCGTTGACAGGTAGGACATTGTAGCAGATAATTTTATCTACTATGCTTAGGTCAGACCGAAGGCGGCGTGGTTCTAAGTTGTCTAAGCCCAAAATTTCAAGTCTGGTAGCATAAGGTATCCTCTTGCGAGTAGAGGAGTGGAGGACTCTTCTCGTGAAATATCTCTGGAACTGTTCAATTGTATTACTGTCCGATATGCAGTTCACGTTCCAGACAGATGAGCTGTATTCGAGAATTTGTGTAGCAAATATTTTGTATGCTCTGGTTAACAGTACAATATTACCAGGGAAGAAGCTACGAAAGATTAGGTTGACAACTCTTAATGCCTTTTTGGCATTAGCACTTAGATCAATAGATATGAGTACTCCAACGTCCTTGACAGAGTGAGGGTTGTCTACAAGGTTGTGTCCCCCCAGCTTGTATTTTGTGTTCTGCTTTTTTTTTGCCAATGTGTAAGACAGAGCATTTGTTGGTTGAGATTTGAAGTTGCCAATTGTTTGACCATTCTGACACATAGTCAAGGTTTTTTTTTTTTTGAAGGGTAGTAGCATTGTCGGTGGTGTTAAACAGTTTTACATCATCAGCGAAGAGAACACAGTTGCTTATAGTTGAAGTCCACAAGTCTTAAATTTGCCAAGTTTGGAGATGACTACAGGAGAGCATTATTTCTCAGCAACTTTAAGATGTTTAAGGTTTAAGGTTTTAATGGATTTTTATGCCGCCGAATCCCGAAGGACTCCGGGCGGCTTACATAAAAACAATGTAAAAAATATTAAAAGAATTTAAAATACAAGACAGAGCGAATTAAAAAAGACACAACATACACTCAATCTTAATGGGGCTGAAGCTCAGTCAAAGATCAGCAGCCCCAGGTCGGCTGGAACAGCCAGGTCTTAATAGACTTTCGGAAGGCTGAGAGTGGGGAGGGTCCTGATCTCAGGGGGTAGATCGTTCCATAGGGCCGGGGCAGCTACAGAGAAGGCTCTCCCCCGAGGAGCCAGACGACATTGTGTAGTCGACGGCACCCGGAGAAGGCCCACCCTGTGAGATCTTATTAGGTGCTGGGAGGTATGTGGCAGGAGGCAGGAGCCCTATAGGCCATATAGGGCTTTAAAGGTGATAACCAGCACCTTGAAGCATGTTCGGAGACCAATAGGGAGCCAGTGCAGCTCGCGGAGGATAGGTGTAACATGGGTGTATCTAGGTACACCTAGTATCGCTCGCGCGGCTGCATTCTGGACCAATTGTAGTCTCCGAACATTTTTCAAGGGCAGCCCCATGTAGAGCGTGTTACAGTATTATGGACAGTAGTACAGATGTATGGACTTCAACCCCCAGATATTGGCTGTAGAGACCAGTGTGGATGGATAGTCAAAAAGATAGCAGAATTGAAATTAGATTTCCTGACATGGAATATGCAAATCCAAAACGTAGTTGTAATTCTTGCTCAGTTCAGCTGGAAGAGAAATGAGACTTGTACACAAGCACTCCAGCCAAAGAGTCTTTTGAAAGGATGTTGAGTTGATTAGTTCGTTCCGGTGTCTCTTGAAAATCGTGGTACTAAAACGGCAGTAGCGGCACCTGTTCTTATTACAGCTGTGCATGAAATATTCGTCAAACTTCCCCTTCACGTTTTAGTAAGCATCTTTCTGCGCATGTCAACCCAAGTAATTTCCCCTTGATTTTTTTCCCCTCCACAGCTGTGTCCTATACTGCTCAGTCACAGCTATCTTTGAAGGTCTATCCCTTTCCTTAAGGATGCAGAGGTGCGATCATATATTTCATTTTCTCGTTCTTTCCTTCTTAATGGCGAGGGTGGCTGTGTTCCCTTGTGCTGCTTCTGCATAATGAAGTACTACTAGACCGAAGAGTCACTTGTGGCAGGTAGCAAAGAAATTTCAATAAAAACTCTCAGTATTATCAAAATTATACATTTAGTGGTGCTAGCATGGCCTAGAAAACGAGGAGGACAGGCTCATCACATTAAATGAGAAGAAATAGTGGAATTAGCCTGAATCTAATTACAAACCACACTATCTAATGTAAAAACATGACTGTTTTTTTTTCACTCCCATTCATTTGGGCTAGTAATTAGTTTTGGCCTCTAAAATGCCACCCTTTAATCATCCAAACACAGATGTGATTTGCCGTGCTATTTAATCTTGCTTTAATGAAGAACTAATGGACGCATCGCAAATTACTTTCCCTGTTGGAGAAAAATTCTATTTCCTGCTTTTCAAAAGATCAAGAGTATCTTGTGATAATAGCCCAAACCGCCCTGGCAGAAGCATTGGGTAGAGCAAACAAGCTCTTTTTACTCAACTCCCAATTCAATGGAGGGAAAAAGAGGCTACAATTAGCAACAAAGCAGGGGAAACGCGGCATTACAGCCGAATCGCTTTCTGTAGCTCAACCCCCGGCAACCACTGCCTTGTTAGAGCCAGGTCTAAAGTGTCAGGCGCGAACAATGTGGCGTGATAAATTACTCTCTTCAAACAGCTGCACTGCTAATTTTCAATTATACATACAAATGGCTCTCAGATTGGAAGAAAATGGAGCCCATAGGGGGAATGTTTGTAGGTTTCTGGGTTGGGTGGGGGAGCGTGAAGATGGGAAAGTAGAAGGATTCGCCCCGAAAGCTTCTTGGATGAGAACGCGAAACGCCTTCAAAGAAAAACCGGAAAGTCCAGTTGCCTCTTGAAAAAGTGGGACTCCTTTCTGCACACATCCATGTTTCATTCACATACGGAGGATTATGTGGCCGTGACTGCTATCTTCAATCCTGCTCATATCATTATGGGCCTTACTTAGCATCAACACTTTAACGGCTGGACTACAACTATAAAGTCAAAGGTTCCCCTCGCTCACATGTGCTAGTCGTTCCCGACTTTAGGGGGCGGTGCTCATCTCTGTTTCAAAGCCGAAGAGCCAGCGCTGTCCGGAGACGTCTCCGTGGTCAGGTGGCCGGCATGACTAAACGCCGAAGGCTCACAGAGCGCTGTTACCTTCCCACCAAAAGTGGTCCCTATTTTTCTACTTGCATTTTTTATGTGATTTCGAACGGCTAGGTTGGCAGAAGCTGGGACAAGTAACGGGAGCTCACTCCGTTAGACAGCCCTCAGGAGTTGAACCGCCGAACTGCCAACCTTTCTGATCGACAAGCTCAGCATCTTAGCCACTGAGACACCGCGTCCCTTATGACACAACTATACCTAACAGTAAATTGTTTTTGCTTGTTACCTGAGATTTGGTCAGCATATGTACATGGGTTCTTTGTGTAGAGGTTTCTGATCCCTGAATATGCGATAGTCCTAGCAACATGGGTCACCTGTCAAGAGTGGTCTTCTTCTTGTTAATGAGACGTTTTACCTTTTATCCCAGCAACTGTGTACTTGACAGGGAAGGTAAACCAGTGACATTCATGGAAGGAGGGACCAACTTGCATGACAGCTTGTATTTTGCTGCAGGATTTCAGCAATATAATCTTGGAGGTCTTCAAGAGGAACATAAAGGGGAACAAGTTTGGTCCAGTAGAATAGAATAGAATAGAATAGAATAGAATCTGCAAGAGAGCTTGGAGGTCCTCTAGTCCAGCCCCCTGCTCAAGCAGGAGAACCTATGCCATTTCAGATAAATGCTCTGTTCTTAAAAACCTCCAATGATGGAGCTGTCATAATGTCTGGTGGCAAGCTGTTCCACTGGTTAATTGTCCTCACTGTTAGGAAGTTTCTCCTTAATTCCAGGTTGCTTCTCTCCTTGATTAGTTTCCAACCATTGTTTCTTGTCCTTCCCTCTGGTGCTTTGGCGAATAATTTGACCCCTTTTTGCTTGAAAGCCAACTGGGTGACTTTGCGCCAATCATCAAGAGGCTGTGAATTCTAGTCTCACCTTTGGCATCATAGCTGGCTGGGCAGAGGTGGGTTCCTACCAGTTTGCACCAGTTCGGTAGAACCGGTTCGTCAAATCTACTGAACCGGTTAGAAGAGGTTCCACCAGAAAGCAGGCCGCACCTATAGAAGAGGTTCCAAAATTTTTGAAACCCACCACTGACACATACAGAGAGAGAGAGAGAGAGAGAGAGAGAGAGAGAGAGAGAGAGAGAGAGAGAGAGAGAGAGAGAGAGAGAAAGAAAGGAAGAACGAAATAAAGAAAAAAAGAAAAAAGAAAGAAAAAGTGAGAGATGAAAGAAAAAAAGGAAAAAGAGACAGAGTAACAAAAGGAAGGAGAGAGAGAGAGAGAGAGAGAGAGAGGGAGAGAGAGAGAGAGAGAGAGAGAGAGAAAGAAAACACATGGCCGGCAAGCCACTCCCACCAGGTCACATGGCCGGCAAGCCACACCCACAGAGTAGGTTCGAAAAAAATTTGAAACCCACCACTGTGGCTGGGTGACTTTTTGGGCCAGTCACACTCCCTCAGTCCAATTCACCTTACAGGGTTGTTATTGTGTGAAAAATAGGAGAAGGGAGGAGCATAAGATATGTTTGTTGTTTAAAGTTCTTTATAAAAAAAATAATAGACAGGATAAGACAGACAGTGTCGGCTAGTGACCCCCAGGGGGAGAGCCTTCTCGGTGGGAGCGCCTTCCCTCTGGAATGAGCTGCCCCCGGAGCTTCGTATAATCCCTGACCTCCGGTCCTTCCGATGCACCCAAAAATGTTGGCTTTTTCAGCAAGCCAGCCTGGCCTGAACAAAACAAAATAAAGTATTGATCACTGTTAATTTTAATTCAAATTTTTTTTTTAAAAAAATGTATTGTCAATTTTAATTGGGTTTGGGATATTCCATTTTATTTTATTTTTTTATTTTTTTAACTTTTATATTATGTGTTTCTTTTAATTGTTGTACGCCGCCCTGAGTCCTTGGGAGAAGGGTGGCATATAAATCTAATAAATCTCAAATCTCAAAAAAGTAAAAAAAAACTCTTAGGGGTCATTTGTGCTCATTAGACTTCAGTTTGCCCACCCATGATCTAAAACAGTCCCCTACATTAAGCACTGTTAGGCCTTCAGAGACATTGGCCCAAGTGTTGTACTAATACTTGTGCAAACTCCCAGGGATATACAGTATGCCAGGGGGGGTGGGCTTCAAAAATTTCAGCAGTGGCTTCTCTGCCTGGTTGCTGAGTGGGCGTGGCCATCAGGGGTGGGTTTCAGGTGGTTCGCGGCGGTCCCCGCGAACCGGTTGGTCGGCGAACCCGGAAGTAAGTAACTTCCGGGAATGCCGAAGGATCCACCCACCCGCCCGCGTTTCTTACCCGGTTTTGACGAGTTCTGCGCTTCCACGCATGCGTAGAATGCATACAGCGCCCGCGCAATCCTCCAGGAGCAGCTGGAGCATCGCACAGGCGATAGTACGCATGCGTGCACTGCGTGCATGCACGAGGACGCCGCTGGCCCCGTTCCAACCGAACCGGTTGGAACGGGGCGAGAAACCCACCCCTGGTGGCCATGGTGGGCATGGCCTAGTCGGCTGCCTGCACCACAGCGGGCATTTTTATTTCATTTATTTTTACTTATTTGTTTTGTCAAGCATGTATAGGATAATAGATATAAGTATATACAACATTATAAATGCATGAAATTGATACGAATAAATGGGTTTGTTATGACTGGAACGGTAGCAGGGGTGGGTTCCTGCCAGTTCTAATCTCTTCTATAGAAGAGGTTCCACAAATCTACAGTGCCGTTTAGAACCGGTTCCAGCTCCCTCCCCACCACCGCCCGTCCGCACATCATCAAGATGAAGAACGAGAGGAGGAATTCTGGGAGTTGAAGTCCACAAGTCTTAAAGCTGTCAAGTTAGAACATCCCTGGGTTTTTTTTCTAAAGCATTAGGGGTGCGAGGGTCTTGTAACTTGACAGCTTTAAGACTTGTGTGCTTCAAATGCCAGAGTTTCTGAGCCAACGTTTTGATTGGTAAGCAAGAGCATTGTTAAGTGAGTTTCACCATGTTTTACAAGTTGGCCACGCCCACCCAGTCACATGGCCGGAAAGCCACTCCCACAAATCAGGCCACACCCACAGAAGAGGTTCTAAAAAATTTTGAAACCCACTACTGGATGGTAGATACGTTGGTGCACTTATGCACGCCCCTTACAGACCTCTTAGGAATGGGGTGAGGTCAATAGTAGACAGTCGAAGGTCTACAGTGTAAGGTCTACCTCAAGCCTCCGGGAGAGCGAAAATGACCTCCTCAGGCTCCGGAGGCCTGCTGGTGGCCAGTAACAGGCCCATTTCCGGCCTTCCCGAACTTCCGGTAGGCCCGTTTTTTGCCCTCCCCGAGCCTCCACGCGCGCCCTGCACTTACTTGCATCCAAAACGGGTCACGTGGGGACTCCTGGGCGGGGTGTGGTGGCAGGGCCAGCCACGAGTGGGATTTGGGGGTTTTCCAAACTGCATAGAATCTTAGCTAGAGGTTCTCCCGAACCCCTGCGAACCCCCAACAGCTCACCCTTGGGTATATCTCTTTTCTGCTATCCCAAACTTTCTTGTGCATTTCCCATACATGAAGTTTTTTCCTTTTGCCTCTGGTATATATAGATTAGTTGCCAGAAATCAAGTACTGTAATTTCATTATTCCAACTTCTTGTTTAAGGCTATATTTTTTCTTTCTTCTTTCTTTCTTTCTTTTTTTGAAAGTAAGCTTAACCAAAATTAAACAGGATGTTTTTTGATCAGTGCCGGCAAGTTCTCATTTTACATTTCTCATGTTGATTTGCAGCTGATGGCTAAAAAACATCTTCTACTGATTTTGTTTGTTTGGAGGGCAAATGATAAAACGTTCTACCCCAATTAGTAATGACAATTTTTATCCCCAGAAAATGTATATTGCTAATGTAATGGTATTTGTTGTCGTTTCAACATCTTGGCCGTAATTGAAACAGGACAACCAGTACTAATTCTTGCTGTCATATTTTTTTTTAAAGGGAAATAAAGCTTTTAAATAATCGTCAAGGTTTTCATTCATTGCTGGCACACTCCTTGGAGTACACCCTCATCAAAACAGCTAAACAAAAGCTAACTAAGGTTCTGGTTTCTAATCTTTTTAGGAAACATACTCTGTGCTGTCTCTGAAAACGTGTCTTGCATGCTGGTTTGCCAAGCTGTCAAGTTGTTCAACAAACTGCATTTCCAAATATGCGGTGGGCACCAGGTTGGAGAGATGGGTCTGTTTAATTTCTAACTAAAAACAATGTCTCTGAAATTCAGAGAAGCATTAAAAGAAGATGTTTTAAAAGCAGGCCGCGCAGATGGGGGAAATGGCATTAAATATTTTCCTTACTTTATCACTGATCCAGGGGTGGGTTCCTGCCAGTTCTAACCTCTTGGTTCCACAAATCTACCGTGCCGTTTAGAACCGGTTCCAGCTCCTTCCCCCCGCCTGTTTGCATCACGCTTGCCCCGCCCGCCGCTCACTGATTGGCTGGCTCACCAATCACCCCACCCGCCTCTAAGGGTCCTATCTAAACCTTAAAGTCTTAAAGCTGTCAAGTTTGAACATCCCTGGGTTGTTTTTTTCTAAAGGGTTAGTGGTGCAAGGGTCTTGTAACTTGACAGCTTTAAGACTTGCACACTTCAGTGCCAGAGTTTCTGAGCCAACATGGAGGAGGAATTCTGGGAGTTGAAGTCCACAAGTCTTAAAGCTGTCAAGTTTGAACACCCCTGGTTTTTTTTTTCTAAAGGGTTAACGATCCAAGGATCTTGTAAATTGACAGCTTTAAGACTTGCGTGCTTCAAATGCCAAAGTTTCTGAGCCAACATTTTGGTTGCTAAGCAAGAGCGTTGTTAAGTGAGTTTCACCACATTTTACAAGTTGGCCATGCTCACCCAGTCACATGGCTGGCAAGCCACTCCCACCTGGTCACATGACCAGCAAGCCACTCCCACAAAACAGGCCACACCTACAGAAGAGGTTCTAAAAAAATTTGAAACCCACCACTGCACTGATCTGAATTGACATTTTAAGTGTTCATGGTTTCCAACACTGTTTACAAACCAAATACTGTACAGGATTCAGACACAAAATACAAAATAACAGAGTTGGGAAGGATCTTGGAGATCTTCTAGTCCAATCCTGCTCAAGAAGGACACCCTGTACCCATGATGGCGAACCTATGGCACGCGTGCTGGAAGTGGCACACAGAGCCATCTCTCTGGGCACGCCAGCCATCGCCTGTTGCTCTTCCGAGTTCTGGCGCACACATGTGCAGAAAATGGGAAGAGCAACTCCCTTTGTGCGCCGGCCAGCTGGTCTTCGCACATGCATGCATGCCAGAAGCAAAAATACCAGGTGACCATGTGCATGTGCACTCCGGGAGCTGCTCTCCCAGTTTCCAGCACTCCCATACGTGTGAAGACCAGCTGGCTGGTGAGCCAGGGAGCTGAAATCTTCTGATTTCCAGAGCATGTGCACCACAGGTGACACTGCTATTCTATTGGTGGGTCCTTCTGGACATACAACTCTTTCCTGAAGAACAGGGGGCAATTGTGGCTAGGCAGCCCTTCCATAACTTGGATTGTGTACCAGCTTCACCATTTCTGAATCAGGAGGCCTTACCCGCAGTCACCTATGCCCTGGACATCTCCCATGTTACTATAATGCAATCTATAGGCTATAGAAGAACATCTGGAAGCTTCAGCTGGTGGGACAACATAGGTTGCGCGCACTTAGATCAATGTACGTCAGGTTTCTGCACCATGAACTGCACTGATTACCAGTTTGCTTCCAGATTGAATTGAATTGAAGGTACTAACAATAACCTATAAAGCCCTACGTGGCATGGGGCTGAGTTATTAAGTGATCACATCTCCCCAATTCCATCCACCCAACCCATCAGGTACAGCAGGAAGGACATGTTGTAGATCCTTTCCATGAAGGATGTCATTTGATAGGACCCAGGAGGAGAACCTTTTCAGCTGAGGCCTCCAACCTCTGGGACATCCTTCCTCCTGAAGTCAGATGGACCCCAATTGTGTAGGCCTTCTCAAAGAATCTGAAGATGTGTCATTTGGCCTGGGGAGCTGATAATGGTGGCATGGAGCCTGTAAAATATCTGTACTGCTAATGTACTGTGATGAATGTAGTACTGCAGGCTGACTCTGCCCCCTGCCAGGAGTTCGATCCTGACCATCTCAAAGTTAACTCAGCCTTCCATACTTTCAAGTTCGGTAAAATGAGGACCCAGATTGTTGGGGGCAATAGGCTGACTCTGTAAACTTCTTAGAGAGGGCTGTAAAACACTGTGAAGCGATATATGTCTAAATGCTATTTCTATTCAGTTGTGATGCTTTTGATATTTTTTATTATATTAACGTTTTCATGCTTTTAGTTGTCATGAATTTTGACCCTTTTTTTCCCATTTAATAAGCCACCCAGAGACGTATATGAGACTGGTGGCTATATAAATAAAATAAATACAAACAAATCTCCATTCTTTATGTTCAGATAAGGAAAAGCATGTATATTTACATACTTTCCCATATTTATTTTGCTTGCATTTGTCATAATTCTAAACAGAGCGAAGTAATTAAGAAAATAATGAATTGACAATCTGTTTTAGCTGCGCAGTTTTTTTGAACATACTTTCATCCTCCTGGTGGCTACTGATTACATGATAAGGAAGGATGGAAATGTATCAGTGGATGCACTTGTTTTTAATTAGTATTTTTAATGAGCCTCGGGTGGTATCTTTCTACGTTGGAATCAAAGTTTCATTCTTCTGTTTGCTGGGAGAAATAAATGACCTTCTCCCCTATCTTTAGATGAATGAGTCACGGACCAGAGAGCTTACTATGCATATCAGTATATTATAGGATGAGGAGGTAATCATTTTGTGACATATTTTTTTTAAAAAAAAGTAATCTAGAAAACAAAATAGTTTTGCATGTGCAAAATGTAACATTTATTTATTTAGTTTGTCAAACATATATGAGATAACAGGTATAAGTATAAACATGGACATGGACACAGGAAATGCGTTACAAATAAATGGGGACAATAGGACAGGGATGGTAGGCACACTGGTGTGCTTATGCACGCCCCTTACAGACCTCTTAGGAATGGGGTGAGGTCAGCAGTAGGCAGGTTTAAATTAGTGGGGTTTGGGAATAGAACAACAGAGTCAGGTAGTGCATTCCAGGCATTTAATCTCATAAGGCCAAAGTATGCATTAAAATAATGACAAATGGACATATTGTGCCATTCGTGATTGTAAATATTGTATCAGGACCAGTCTTTCCTTAAAAAAAAACAACCCAATGATGAAGCACCCACAACTTCTGGAGGCGAGCTGTTCCACTGGTTAATTGTTCTCAATGTTAGGAAGTTTCTCCTCAATTCCAGGTTGCTTCTCTCCTTGATTAGTTTCTATCCATTGTTTCTTGCCCTGCCCTCTGTTGCTTTGGAAAATAAGTTGACCCTCCCCTCTTCTTTGTGGCAGCCCCTCAAATACTGGAAGACTTCTATCATGTCCTTCTTTTCTCTAGACTGTCCATACCCAATTCCTGCAACCGTTCTGCATATGTTTTAGTCTCTGGGCCTTTTAATCGTGTTAGTTGCTCTTCTCTGCCCTTTTTCCAAAGTCTTCTTTTAAGGGCTTTTTAAAAGTCTTTAAAAAATCTTTTTAAGGGCTTCTGACTATTCCCTTCGAGGCCATGTCCATGGCTCTCTAGAGCTTGTAGCTCTGCTTTATGGCTCTATCAGCATGGGCTAACAGGTCCTTTAGAAATAGGAACAATACCTTCCCATAAAGAAACCATCCTCTGACAGTGCTAGGCTGCATAAACAGAGGGATAGAATCAAGATCACGTGAAGTGTTAATACCACTTTATAATGCCTTGGAAAGGCCACACTTGGAATACTGCATTCACTTTTGATCACCATGATGTAGAAAAGATGCGTAGACTCTAGAAAGAGTGCAGAGAAGAGCAACAAAGATGATTAGGGGACTGAAGGCTAAAATATTTGAAGAACGGTTTTAGGAACTGGGTATGTCTACTTTAATGAAAATAAGGACTAGGGGAGACATGACAGCAGTCTTCCAATATCTCAGGGGCTGCCACAAAGAAGAGGGAGTTTAAGCTATTCTCCAAAACACATGATGGCAGGACAAGAACCAATGAATAGAAACTAATCAAGGAGAGAAGCAACTTAGAACTAAGGAGAATTTTCCTGACAGTTAGAACAATTAATCAGTGGAACAACTTGCTTCCTGAATGCTCCAGCACTGGAAGTTTTTAAGAAGATGTTGGATAACCATTTGTCTGAAGTAGTGTAGTGTTTCCTGCTTAGGCAGCGGGTTGGACTAGAAGACCTCCAAGGTCCCTTCCAACTCTGTTATTCTAAGTTATTTTTCTAAGCCTTCCAGGTGAGATGTCTCTTCAATGGGAGAAGACGGTATTTGGTAAAGTAGGACATAGGCCACCCTGTCTAATAGCCATGACTGAAGATGCAGTCATAAAACCCACTTAAGAGAGAATAAGACCTCTTGAACTCTTGGGAGCTTATATTTGAGTAAATATGCATAGGATTGCTTTGCATCCCCATTAAATATAAACTCTGCCACTGAATGCTGCTAAGTTGCCCAGCTAGCACTTATTCAGCACAATCTATGGAGCTCAGTGGTCCGGCTTGCATTTAGCAGGAAATCTTTGCATTAGGATTAACTCCCCTTTTTACAATTATCAGGCTGATGTATTAGAGCCTCACTGGAGCTTTTTTTTTCTCCAGGAAATTTCCATTTTGTTTTCTGCACCAACCTATTGATCCTTCTGATTTCAGAGACAATCCCTTTCTATATTAACTCCTGGAATTCTCTCCTTCTATTTAAGTAAGTAATTCAAATATTGTGCCTATTGTTATCTAGGCAAGACTCGGCCAACATATGCCCACCCTACTGTGAGCAACTGGTAAAACAGCGTTGTTGGTTTTGAATGATTCCATTGCTCATTTTTTGCATTTTAAGGAGATTAAGAATAGTGGTCCTCATTTTAACAACACAATAACACTTGATAGGCAATCTTAAAGCCTCCACCAGTATGGGAAGGACACTCCAATTAAGGCAACCAGATACACACAGCCCTCCATCTGAAGCAGTGGTGGTATTCCAAATCTTTTCCTATTAGTTCTATGAGAGAGCGCTTCGGTTCCACCACAAAACCGCGTTCGACTAAACCGTGCTCAACGAAACCGCGTAGCTGACATCATCAACAGCGCGACAACAGTGCGGAGACAGAAGCACGCTGTAAACGCTAAACCTAAAATTAACCCCTAAACCTAAACCTAACCCCCCCTAAACCCAATCCTAAACCTAAACCTAAATCTAAACCTTAACCTAACCCTAAACCTAACCCTAAACCTAACCCTTAACCTAACCCTAACCCTAACCCTTAACCTAACCCTAACCCTAACCCTAACCCTTAACCTAACCCTAAACCTAACCCTAACCCTTAACCTAACCCTAAACCTAACCCTAAAGCTAACCCTAAACCTAACCCTTACCTTAAGTTGAATCGGCTTGCTTTCAAAGCGCAATTTAAAGCGCCCTTCTTTCTCCGCGCTCGCTGTTGTCGCCCTGTTGATGACGTCAGCGACGCAGTTTAATCGGGCGTGGCTTAGTCGAGCACGGTTTTGTCGTGCCACGGAGCGCTTCACATGTGCGTGCAGCACTCAAAGACCGCCCTTGGTGTCAGTGATGAGCTGAGCTGTTTTTTTACCTCAGCTGAGCGTGGCAATCCGCCCTGCTGCGCAAATAAGCTGAGCTTAAAAACAAGGGAATACACGACAGGGAATGGTGGGAGCAGGAAGGCGGGGCCAGTCAGAGATGGCATTTGCCGGTTCTCTGGACTACTCAAAATTTCCGCTACCGGTTCGCCTGAACCGATCCAAACCAGTCCGAACCGGCTGAATACCACCTCTGAAGGTGTTTCTGGCCTGAAAACCTGCTCGCTTCAATTTTAACGATAAAGAAGCACAAGAAGGGAAAACCAGAGTCCATCAATAGCTAATAGGAGAGATCATCTGATCATGGGAGATTATATTGCTATTGAAATTTATTAATAATAGTACCTCATTCTAATTCTGTGTACATGATGATAGGAAGTGATACGGTTACTTAAAGAGTTCTCTCTTGAAGAATTGTCAAAGAGCACTCCCCTCTTTTTTCAACATAATCTCTGTATAAAAGGCTCTCTGATCCAAATCGGTGTTGTAGAAAAAGGGTGACCAGAAGAGGGTCACAACCAAAGGTGGATTTCACATAATTTTACCATTGGTTTGCGGCGCACTGAAGTTGTGAGCAGACACACATGCACACGCTTGCTTTGTGAGTGTGCATGTCTTTTGCACATGTGCTTTGCTCATACATGCATGCATGCATCTTAGAAAACTTGACTAAATAGGACGGCATAGAGCCGGGGTAGGAGGCAGAGTGAGTCCACTCGCAGGTTGCCACTACCAGTTCTCCCGAACCGGTCCGAACCGGCTGAATACCACCATTGGTCACAACTGTCAATCAATTGTTAGTATTACAGCAGCAGTATGAAGAGGATTCAGGTCATCTGGTAACTGACTCTCCCTCAAAGACACAGCATTTAATTTATAATTCAGAAAAGCTGTTAAAACCTGGCTGTTCTGGCAGGTCTGGGGCTGTTGACCTCATTGCTGAGGTCCAGCTCCGATTAGAACGAATGCATGTGTTTTGCGAATTTTAAACTATCCTTTCTTATTTTCCTTTTCTTTTTCTTTTTGTTTCTGTTTTCTTTTGTAAGCCGCCCGGAGTCCTTCGGGAGTCCGCCACCAGAGCCAAGGTGGCGCAGTGGTTAAATGCAGCACTGCAAGCTACTGCTAGATCAGCAGTTCAGCGGTTCAAATCCCACCGGCTCAGGGTTGACTCAGCCTTCCATCCTTCCGAGGTGGGTAAAATGAGGACCCAGATTGTTGGGGGCAATATGCTGACTCTCTGTAAACCGCTTAGAGAGGGCTGAAAGCCCTATGAAGCGGTATATAAGTCTACTGCTATTGCTATTGCTATATTGGGCGGCATATAAATTTTAATTAATTAATTAATTAAATAAATAAATAAATAAATAAATAAATGATTATTTATAAAGTTGCCTCTGTAAACTCACACTAACACGTCCAGGTTGTCAGAAACTAGGAAATAAATGTATTAGCCCAAATCCAGCTCTATTGGTGGGACATGTTTTCACAGCTTCCATTTCACTGATTTTTTTGTCACTGATTAAGAAAGAATTTAGTCTATTATTGTTCATAGCTTTTGTTGCATATTTCTGTAAGATACTGTATGTTGCTCTTACATAAATAGCCCAGATGCACATCTGAAGTATGTATTTATCTGTTGTACCTTTTTTTTCAAAAGTATATGTTTTTAAACAAACATGTAACCCTAATATACACAATTATTTCAAACTTAGAGGTTTTTTTTACAGATGTAAGTCTTGCAAATAGTCATCCCCCAATCCACCTCTGGATTTTGAACCACAGGACGTTAAACTCTGGAAAATGCCCATATGAGCCTGCTGATCTGTGCCACAAGAAATACCCTTCTAGCAGTGGTGGGATTCAATTTTTTTACTACTGGTTCTGTGGGCGTGGCTTGGTGGGCATGGCATGGCTTCGTGGGCGTGGCTTGGTGGGCATGGCAAGAAAAGGATACTGTAAAATCTCCATTTCCTCCCAACTCCTGGGGAAGGTTACTGCAAAATCCCCATTTCCTCCCGGTCAGCTGGGACCTGGAAGGCAGAGAATAGATGGGGCCGGGGCCAGTCAGAGGTGGTATTTACCAGTTCTCTGAACTACTCAAAATTTCCGTTACTGGTTCTCCAGAACTGGTCAGAACATGCCGAATACTACCTCTGCCTTCTAGTGAATTGGGACCATTTTAATTAGGACACAGATTCATAAATGTTCTTTTTCACGCTTCCTAATGCAAATCTACATTTTCTTCATTGGTAAAGTGTAAAACAGCCATTTTATGGTGCCTGTCTCCCCTAATAGGTTCTGAGGTGAATTTTTAAGCTTACATAATCTGTACTGAAATTCTGGAATAAAAATCAGAGAAGTTGTCAAAGATGAAAGTGAAAAGAAACTTCCAAAGGCCAAGAAATAGAAAAAAAGTAAAACTGGATGTCAGAACAAAGAGTGCAAATTGCCAAAACGAAAAAGAAAAAAAAGAAGAAAAGAAAAGAAAAGCCAAAGCTAAATATCTCAGGGGAGAATTTAATGAAGAATTTCAGACAGCCGTTAGAAAAGACAAGAAACACCATTACAAGGACATCTGTAAAGACACTTGAAGATTTAAAAAAACGACACAGAAAAGCAAGAAAAGTCTTCCAAAATATCTCTAGATTTAGAAGAAGGTTCTGCCCTTAAACTGGTATCCTAAAAGACACCAGTGGAGAGATAATGACATTTAAAAAAATCAAACAAAAATGGAAGAATATCTGTGGAGATACTAAGACATCCAGGTCATAGTTGTCCCAAAGAGCTGAAGAAGATTCTTGGATGAGAAGTGAAATGTCTTCAAAGAAAGAACAAGAAAGTCCAGTTGCCTCTTGAAAAAGCACCTTTGGAAAGATGGAAGAAGTATAATGAAATCCTGTGGAGTAGAAATATCAACAACCAAGGTAGCTTAGAACAAGGTACCTTATAGACCTTATATTAGATACTCTTTTAAACAATGGATATTTTCTAAGGCATTGTTTCTCAATCTTGTCAACTTTAAGATATGCGGACTTCAACTCCCAGAATTCCCCAGCTGGCTGGGGAATTCTAGGAGTTGAAGTCCATACACCTTAAAGTTGCCAAAATTGAGAAACAATGCCTTAGAAGATATCCATTATTTAAAAGAGTATCTAATATAAAAAGGTGAAGTTAGATCAGAAGTTTGGTGGTTTCCAAGGTTAGATACAAGGAAGGCTACACAAACTGATGGAATATCTACAGATATCAAAACAAATTCAAGCATCTAAAGAAGAAGCTGTGAAAATTTTAGTTATGCCAGTAACTCTGACACAATGGCCAGTTAGATTGAAAGTGGTCAATCTACCTAACAATACAAAAAAGGGAGACTTTAACAAATATACAAATTATAGCACTATATAAATTTCAGATGTTAGCAAAATAACGCTCGGGATCATCCAATGGGGATTACAGTCCCCCATGGTAAAAAGAGATGGTAGATGTCCCAGAATTCCCCAGCTGGCTTTAGAAAAACTGAAAAAACACTATAGATTACTGTTGATACAAGCAGGATCATTGAAATAGTCAACGAACACCAGAAATAAATGAATATGGCTTCATTGATTTTGCAAATGCCTTTGTTTGTATCAGTTATAGCAATAACAATAGCACTTAGACTTATATACCGCTTCACCGTGCTTTACAACGCTCTCTAAGCGGTTTAACAGATTCAGCATACTGCCCCCAACAATCTGGGTCCTCATTTTACCCACCTCGGAAGGATGGAAGGCTGAGTTAACCTGGTGAGATTCGAACTGCCAAATTGCAGGCAGCCGGCAGTCAGCAGAAGTAGCCTGCAGTACTGCATTCTATCCACTGCGCCACCACGGCTCTGTTATGTCAAGCTGTAGAACGTCCTTAGAAAAATGGAAATCCACGACTTCTCATTGTCCTTATGTAAAACCTACACCAGTGGTTCTTTCATCATGGACCCATTTTAAATATCCTTTGTGGCCATGAACCATGGCCACAGACCCCCACCCACCGAAGACTTAACTCAAGATTTAAGTCATCATTAAATCCTTTAAATCACACTATTGCTTCAAGCCTTTGTGGACCCCTTGTGATGACATTGTGGTTCCCCCGGCGGTTCGTGTACCACAGGTTGAGAGCCACTGACCTACGCATAGGTCAGGAATCCAAGTGAAGCATGGTGAAGCAACTTGGATCCCGTGTCAGGCCTGCAAACCATCTTTTCTTTTTGGGCTTCAGGCCTGCCACATTTTCTACTATGGGAAAATGGGTGGGGGGATTGTATGAAGTTGGGTGATATGTAGCCATAATAACATTCTTCTTAGAAAGTCAAGGTCATCTTTATCTCTGCACCTGGCTGGAACTGGATGGGAGGAATGGCAGTGGAAGATTGGACCATGTGATGGACTTGTGGGTGTTGGGACATGATCTTGAACTTTCAACTGGGTGGGGAAACCTGGAAGCTTTCAGATTCGGGCTTTCCCAGATGTGCCAACATGACATCTCTAATAAAGTGGAACTTTGAGGGAACTCAAGCCTTGGAGTTTTATTTCATTGGGGGTGTTTTTTGGAACCCTGACATCCAGATTGGCAAAGGAGTAAGACAAGACTGCAACTTACATATTCAACCTATATAAGAGAATATATATCGAAGGAACTTGATGTTGGAAAATGATTCACATGCTTTTAAAACTAAGGACAGAAATCTCAAAAACTACAGTACACTGACAACACTACTTGGATAGCTGAAAATTTAGATGTTCTGCAAGTTTAAGCACAGGAGTCTTTGACTTACAGGCATTCAGTTAGTGACCGTTCCAAGTTAAAACAGCACTGAAAAAAGTGACTTATGACTGAGTGACTTTTCACTCTTATGATTGTTGCTGCATTCCTATCATCACATGAACAAAATTTGGTCAGTTCAAAACTGGCATGTATTTATTATTTTATTTTATTTATAAATTTCATTAATTTTCTATTAATTACATGTCACTGGCATGTATTTATGATGGTTTGCAGTATCCTGGGATCATGTGATCACCACAATCAGGAGGCTGTGAGTTCAATCCTAGGTAATGTCAGTGTTCCAAGTATCATGTAGAATTAAATCAGAATCCAAGGTAAAATGATCCTTAAAGTTCCAATTTAATAAATCAGACATCGTAGCACATCTGTGTAATCCCAATTCTAAAGAGCTTCCTGGAATTCCACCCAATTAAAAGTTCATGATCTTGTCCCCACACCCACAAATCCAATCTGCTTCTTCCATGCTGTCATCTCCACCCAGCTGCTTCCAGTCAGGTGTAAAAGTACGGAGACAAAAGATGACCTTGGTCGTCTAGAAAAGAATGACAACAACACATTCCACAATCCTACTCCTTTCTATTCCCCCCTCCTAACTACTACACTAATGAAAAAGCATAATGAAATAAGAGAAAGTGTGGCAGGCCAAAATTCTAAAAGGGATATAATTGCAGGCCTGACAGGTAGAGGCAGATATTTCTCTCTACGGGCACACTGAGAATATATCTGCTGAACAGAACTCCGCATTGGCGACAGGGAAGGTCATCCGGCCATTAAAACAGTCTGCTGGCTCCATTCAGTTGTCCAGACTCCATCCTGCAAGGGATTATGGGGTCATTAAAAGATGATGCTGATGATGTGGTCACCTTTTGTAACCTTCTGACAAGCAAAGTCAATGGGGAAGCCGAATTCACTTAAAATAAAGAGCATGTCTTTTTTTTTTAAAGAAAAAAAAAGTTTAAAAACCTTAACTTTAACGTTTAACTTTAAAACGTTTTTTTATCCATATTATTTTAATACTCCCTCAACTAATCTCATCTCCTAAACTAAGCAGTTATGCTTTGGAATCGTAGAGCACAATTGCCAGACAAAAGATTATTTTTTTTTGGGGGGGGGGTTTCAAATAAAATACAGTTCTGACTCCAGATGTCTCTTCTCACCTATCCCATAGCTATATAAAAACAGGAAAAGGGGGGGGGGGAAATAACAAATTGCGAGATGCCTCTTGGGGAGGGGAATCTGAAGTGGGATTTTATTCCTTCTAGTTTATAATCATTACAGAAATTTAAACCTCAAGCCATTTCATTCCAGGCTTATACTAAGCTTGTTAGTGGTTTCTGATGCTGGGTGTGATAGTGCCCAAGCATTACCATAAAGCAGCAGAATTAACTATGATCTTCAGAAGCTTGAAAGTGGGTGACAGAAGCCTGCAATTTGGTGCACTGAATATTATGATAACATTCTACATTAAATGTTTATAATCTACTTACAGCTGAGCTTCACGTATATTTGATACATCTGCGTTTTGCCCAGTGCTGAATATCACAGCTATTATGGCTTTCCAGAATGACAACATTAATAAATTTCTCCTCCTTTCCATTTTAATTTTTTTTTTAATTTTAACAACAGAAAGGAAACCAACAAACAAAAGCAGAGGGTTTCATTTCTTCCCAACAAGGGAAGAAGGAACTTTGCAAACTGATTCCATCACTGTCAGGTCTTCATCTCCTCCTGCTGTTGAAATTTAGGCTGTGGGTTTTTTTGAGGGGGGGGAAGCCCAATAGACTAGTTTAATATGTAATTAGATATTTGGGGGCTCTTTTAAAGCACTTTGCACACCGAAAGTGCAAGGAAATTCTTATTGTAACATGCAGGCGGGATAGAAAAGTAAAGATGGCAGTCACAAGCACACGTGTGACCAGTGTTGGGTTGCGCCGGATTTGCGCTGTGCATGCGCTCGACATGCCCTGCGCACGCATGTGCACTCCACTGCTCCTGCAACACCGAGCTGCTTGTTGGAGTTTGCGCAGGTGCCACACTCTATGCGTGTGTGCACAATTGGCCCAGTTGCCTTAAAAACAGGTATGGAACGTGGGTGGATGGGTAATCCAAAGGAATCACTGCTCCTGACTACTACCAGTACAACCGTACCGGCCGTAACCCACCACTGCATGTGATCCTTTGTATGTACAGTACAGTGGTGGGTTTCAAAAATTGTTCGAACCTATTCTGTGGGTGTGGCCTCCTTTGTGGGAGTGGCTTGCCACCCATGTGACTGGATGGGAGTGGCTTGCTGCCCATGTGACCGGATATGAAGATGCCGATGACACTTGTCAGAACCACCTTAAATTACCTCACACACAGCACTGGCATGCATAAGAATATGATGTAAACCTGTTTTTTAAAAGGCATCTTTGGTTTGCGTTAAAACAACTTCAACACACGCAATGTTCTGATTGCACCACAAACGCAGTAGTCATCCTTACCTTTCACAGAGGCACTGAGTTTTATAAATATGAGCATGATAGTGTAGAATAATCATACCAAGGACCAGGGGTTGGTTTCAAAAATTTTTGGAACCTCTTCTGTAGGTGTGGCCTGCTTTCACTGGTGGAAACGCTTCTAACCGGTTTGGTAGATTTGATGAACCGGTTCTACCGAATAGCTGCAAACTGGTAGGAACCCACCTCTGGTACAGTACATCAACACATGCAACAAAAAAAAAAAAGAGGCAGAATTTTGATCACATATCTGTAGTTGCTATTCTTTTATTTTTTTATTTTTTATTAACAAACATGTAAAATACACACACACAAAACCTAGACGTACACCACATTTACACAATACAATACGAACAGGAGCTTCCTGTTCTTTCTAATAGCAATTATCAATCGATATCACTCACCTTATATTATTTCCCCTTCTATTGTATTTCATTTGGATTTCACCATTCTTTTTTTTGAAAAGTTTTTTTATTGTTTTTATTAAGCAAAACACACACACACACACACACAAAGAATCATTACATCTTGTAGAAAGCGTGTCAATTGGTTACAGGTACATTTCGTGCATTCTTCCACAATCATTACATATATTTCATTCAGGTTGAGTTGTACATTTTAGAGTTTATGTATTTTACTATCACTGTACCACAATTGTCATTTAAATACATGAATTTAAATTCATTTAAATACGTGGGTTTTCCCCCCCCCTAAGATCATTTATATTTAAAGACACAACCACCTACTGGCATACTTTCGCAATCTCAATAAATCTGCCATAACTTCACATCTTTATATCATATTCTGAAAGAAAGTCAGTTAGGAGAATATCCAATATTCCCTCTCCTTTTTTCCACCATTCTTAACCCTCTTATTTTACTCATGACTCTTTTTTTTTTGAGTTTTGTTATATTCCTTCATTGAATCTTGTTTCTTTCCTCCATCCATCTATACCATTTATCCCATATCTGGTAGAATTCTGATTCTTCTTTTCCCTGGATTTCTTTAGTTAGTTTGTCCATTTCAGCACAATCCATAACCTTTCTTATTATTTCATCTTCGCTTGGAGTTAATTTGTTTTTCCATTTCTGGGCAAAGGCAATTCTTGCCGCCGTAATTATATGTAGTATTAAATACTGGATTTCTTTTTTGTATTTCACAGACATTATTCCTAATTAAAAAAAACTTCAGGTTTCCATTCTATTTTAACCCATGTTATTGCCTCCAGCCAATTCTTCATCCTTTTTTGATCAAAAATTATAATTGCTATTCTTGATCCTTCTCCCAGAAGACTCTGGACTGGATGGGTAGAGTAGAGCAACATCTAAGAGCCATGGTGGCGCAGTGGCTGGAATGCAGTACTGCAGGCTACTTTTGCCTGGAATTTGACAGTTCGAATCTCACCAGGCTCAAGGTTGACTCAGTCTTCCATCCTTCCGAGGTCGATCAAATGAGGAGCCAGATTGTTGGGGACAATATGCTGACTCTAAACTAAGAGTAAACTGCGAGAGGGCTGTGAAGGACTGTGAAGCGATATGTAAGTCTAAGGGCTATTATTACCCTGTTTTCCTGAAAATAAGACCTCCCTGGATAATAAGCCCAATTGGGCTTTTGAGTGCATGTGCTAAAATAAGCCCTCCCCCCAAAATAAGCCCCCCCAAAAATATTGCAACACAGCAGCAGCCATGAGGTGACCATGCTTGCCGCTTCCTGTACCTCAAAAATAACAATAACTTCCCAAAAATAAGGCCAACAGCTTATTTTTTTGGGGGGGGGGGTCAAAAGAAAATAAGACCCTGTTTTATTTTTAGAGGAAACATGGTATCTCCCATTTTTCTTAGGTAAATAAGAGTTTTGTGTCTGGACACATGTTCCATGTCAGTCATTGTGGATATAGGAAGTTCAAAAGAGTTGCAAAGATGGCATTCCTCTTGAACAGTGGAATTTAAAAACAACATTTCTTCTTCTTGTGTGATATCCTTGTGTTTGTCAACTATTCATGAATGGAGAAAAATGGAGCGCTCTATACAATGGTGGGTTGCAGGTGGTACGCCCCGGTACGGGCCTACCAGTGCCTGCCCGGAGCACCAGATACCGTTCTGGTACAGTGCTCCAGAGGGCTCGTCTGCATTCCTTACCTGTCTTTAAACTATTCGGCGCTTCCGCGCACGGCACATACATTGCATGCGCAACACTCCGCCAAGCAGCTGGAGCGTCGCAGAGGCTCACAGCGGTGTCGCTGGAGGGTAAGACACATATGCTTGCTGTACGCATTCATGTGGAGGATGCTGGAGAAATCCAGAACCCACCACTTCCTCTATAATAGTAATAAGGGAGAGTAATGAAGGAGTGAAGCTTTAATTGCAACATTTTGACTTTTTTGGAGACCTTCTGCAGACTGCCCTGATTTGGCCCCGCCTGTTTTTAACCACTACCTGTCCAAACTAACTAACTAACTAACTAACTTCCTTCCTTCCTTCCTTCCTTCCTTCCTTCCTTCCTTCCTTCCTTCCTTCCTTCCTTCCTTCCTTCCCAGCTGAACCTAGAAATAAAATACTGAGATTCAACACACTTAATTTTCTAAGAATGTCTATTAGACCTACAGATGTTCCACAGATATCTTTAGAAATAAATAGGGGGGGGTACCACACATGATACTCTCTCTCCCCCCCCTTCCCACCCCTGAAGAGAGCCCGAGGTCCATTTCAGGCCTACAATTTTTTTGTATGTTCAAACAAACCATTTATTAGTCTTTATATACAAACTCTATATCACAGAGAGTGGATTAATCTCTAAAATGTCTTCCTTTTCAGCAGAGCCACAAACTGCTCAAAACTTCTTACTTAGACTTAGAATAACTTTATTGTAACTTTAAAGTACACTAATCAGCATACATTAAAATGAAATTTTGTTGTGTACAGATTTCAAAGGGTCATCACCTTCAACATACACTACATAAACATGACAGAACAAATAAATAAATATAAAAGTATGCCTATATCCACATATATTATATGACACAGAGAAACAACACAGTCTAGTTTGGATGTATACATGTACATGGCTAGAAAAAAGAATCTCGCGGGTTTACCAGACGGATGGCATAGGGAACAAAGTTGTTCCAGAATCTACTAGTCCTGCCAGAAATACTTCAAAACCTCCTCCCAGTGGGGAGCAACAGAAACAGACCATGAAGATGGTGTGTGGGGTCTCTAACAATGCTTAGAAATAAGATGTGTGTATGTGACAATATGTTACTGGTAATTGCATTCAAAGTGAAAAACCAGTGCGCTCGTACACACGTCACCTCCATATATTAATAAGCATCAACTTGTTCTGACCGAGGCTTCCCAAGAACATGAAGCAAACTCCTTGATCTGACAAAAACTGTGAATTCTGCTCATTTACATCCAGCAAAGTCTTTCAAGGGAGGATTTACAATCACAGACCTTATCTGGCTTGGAGAGCTGCCAGGCCGATATCTGCAAAACTTGGCCACGAGTCTCTGAGAGTCACGAACAATTAAGCGAACTAATTGTCTCCTGCAAACTCCACTCCCCTTTTCCTCCTCTTTTATTTCCTCTGGGAGGGGGCCATTCATCGTCCACCTGTGGCCTTACTCCCAAGTCGACCCCTGTTCTTTAGCTGTTCCCTTCTTCTGGCAACTCTGTGCATGCGCACACTGGGAACAGGCTCCAGCTGTTCGTCCACCTCACTGATGTCTGACTCTGAAGGCAGCTAATAACTGGCATACAGCTCTGCCCCCCTCTCTGCCTCCTACACAGAGCCCTCATCAGAGCCTTCCCCAGACTCCAGGACAGGCCCATCTTCCTCCCCAACCTCCTCACTCTCCGAATCTGCTGCCAGCTCCGCTGGCCGCTGGTGGGCCACAACAAAACTAGCCATCTGTATAATAGCTAAGCTACCTTCTAGATCAGTGTATTATATTCCTGATGGCGTTTGATGACTAGAACTGTGTCTCAGAAGAATGTTTGATGACCACAACTACAAAAGTAATGATGCCATTGGCATGAGGATGAGTTTGCAATGGAGTAAAATCAAGGAAGTATCAGGGTCATCAGAAAGATTGAAGATGAACTTATTTTGATCCTCTCATGCAATGGAATTCATTGGAAAAGGCAGCTACACTCAAAATAACGTGACCCGTCAAAAGCGCGGACGGCAAAAGCGCGATCGACAAAATCGCACCTTTGACGTCATCACAGCGCGACGAAAAAGATCGAAAAATTCAAATAAAAATTAATAAAAATTAAATTAAAGCAAGCCGATTCACATAAAGGTAAGGGTTAGGGTTAGGGTTAGGGTTAGGGTTAGGTTAAGGGTTAAGGTTAGCTTTAGAGCGTTAGCGTTAGCGTTAGGGTTAGGTTAAGGGTTAGCGTTAGGTTTTTCGTTACTTTAACGGTTAGGTTTAGGGTTAGGTTTAGGGTTAGGTTAAGAGTTAGGTTTAGGGTTAGGTTTAGGGTTAGGTTTGGGGGGCTTAGGGTAAGGTTTTCGCTTTATTTTTACATTTTTCGAACTTGTTCGTCGCGCTGTGATGACGTCACAGCGCGCTTTTGTCGAGCGCGATTTTGTCCTATGCGCTTTTGTGGTGGAACCCAAAATAATTGGTGATAAAAGGAAACTAGGCTGCCAAAAAGAAAAAAAAAAGGCACGCTGACCAGACACCATCAAATCAACCAGCCAAAGCATTAAACAACTGAATGAAGCCATAGAAGATTGGAAAATATGGACAGAGATGGGCCATCAAATCACTGGGAACTGGATATGATTGAACAGATAGCATCATCATCAAATTAAGATCAAAATTTACAAATGAAAAATCAGGAAATGTAACGTTCCCATGGGTCGTCCATGAGGCCAATGTTGAGAAAAGACAGGACACAACCTTTCTCCAGATGGAGCGACGACCCAGATTGGGGGTTTGAGAGCCCCTTTTATTGAGATAGGACAAAGGCAGTAGGAGCAATAGCATGTGGTTAAAAACAACCTGTAAAAGTACAATTTCTAATCTACTGCTCAGTCTATATATGGTTAAATCCTGGACGTCAATGGTAGGGCACATATCAGAATGTTATGTTATGCACTATCAGGATGTTATGGCGTTCTAGGAGTTTGTTTTCTCCTGTGTGATTCAGCGTGTCTCTGCAACTATATTACAACAAGGAAAGCTGCCCATATAAGAACTGAGTGGGGGGGAATCCAATCAGCGAAACACTGTTAAAAACTTTTAGTCATTCAAGAGAAAAAACCCCACAATTGATGCAATAAAAACACAATGCTTTTAATGAGTTGGTAGAATCAGATCTAATCAAGCTAAGTATCAAGTCCACTGAAATCAATGGATTTCATTTGAGGGTTTTCTGAGGGTATTTTTCTTGAAGATCAGAGGTGGTATTCAGCCAGTTCTGACCAGTTCTATTGAACTGGTAGAAGAAATTTTGAGTAGATCAGAAAACCGGCAAATACCACCTCTGGCTGGCCCCACCCCTTCTATTCGCTGTCTCCCAAGTCCCAGCTGATTGGCTGGTCTTCTTTTGTTGCCTTGCACAGGAGAATGGAGCTGGAAAGCAGCTTATTGGGGTGGGGAGGGAATGGGGATTTTACAGTATCCTTTCCCTGCCACGCCCACCAAGCCAAGCCACACCCACAAAGCCACGCCACGCCCTCCAAGCTATGCCCACAGAACTTGTAGTAAAAAATTTTTTGAATCTCACCACTGCTGCAGATGCTTCATTACCAAACTAACTAATATCATCAGTGCATGGCAGAATAAAGTAAGCAGCAAATCTGACTCTGCAGCTCACTCATTATGTTAAGTAACTATGTTATTTGTGATGAAATATCTGCAAGGAAACAACCAAGCCCCCCAAACCCACAAAAACTTAACAGTTCAACTCTGAACTATTGAACTTTTGAACTATTGCATTATTTTTCCATTGAAAAAAGAAAAACTAGGGGTAACATGATAGAAGTATTTCAGGTTTTTTGGGGGGGAGCTGCCACAAAGAAGAGGGGGGGGGATCAACCTATTTCCCAAAGCACCAGAACGCAAGACAAGAAACAATGGATAGAAACTAATCAAGGAGAGAAGCAACCTGGAATTGAGGAGAAATTTCCTAACAGTGAGGACAATTAACCAGTGAACTCCTGAAGGTCTCTGAAGCCTCCGGGGGGGGGGGGGGCTCTGGCGTGGGGCTGGAGAGGCTTTTTTCACCCTCCCCAGGCTCCTATAAAACCTCTGGAGCCTGGAGAGGGCGAAAAAAGCAGGCAAAAAATGGGGGGAGCGCCTCTCATGCATGCATGCGCACTGGGGGGGGGGTTTCACACGTTGCATTATGCGTGCAGCACACCCATGCACAGCCCCCCCTGTGCTCCCCCCTCTTATGGCACACGAGCCAAAAAAGGTTAGCCATCGCTGTTATAGGCAATTTATGTTATATGCCTTTCAGGGCCAGGATCTGCTGATCATGGAAGGTGCTCTGAGTAGATGACATATAAATTCAACTCCTATCTTCCCAGGAAAGGAGTAAGTTATAGAAAGCAGAGAAAACTGCTTTTCCCAGTGGCTGTGAAAGTAGGAGCATAAGAAAGGCTGAGTGCCAAAGAATTGAGGCCTTTGAACTATGGTGCTGGAGAAGATTCCTGCGAGTCCCTTGGACTGCAAGGCCATCCAACCGGTCAGTCCCAGAGGAGATCAACCCTGACTGCCCTTTAGAAGGCCAGATCCTGAAGATAAAACTCAAATACTCTGGCCATCTAATGAGAAGGAAGGACTCACTGGAGAAGAGCCTAATGCAGGGAAAGATGGAGGGCAAAAGAAGAAAGGGACGACACAGAATGACGTGGCTGGATGGAGTCACTGAAGCAGTCGGTGTGAGCTTAAATGGACTCTAGAGGATGGTAGAGGACAGGAAGGCCTGGAGGAACATTGTCCATGGGGTTGTGATGGTTTGAATGTTGAATGTTTGAATGTTTAATAAATTTATATGCCGCTCAATCCCGAAGGACTCCGGGCGGCTTACATAAAAACAATTTAAAAGAATACTAAAAAATTTAAAAATAGAAAGACAAGGCAAGTTAAAAAGACACAACATGCACTCAGCCTTAGTGGGGCTGTACCTCATTCAAGAGGTCAACAGCCCCAGGCCTGCAGGAAAAGCCAGGTCTTAATGGACTTAATGGTTATTGTTGTAGAGCCGAGGTGGCGCAGTGGTTAGGGTGCAGTACTGAAGGCCACTTCAGCTGACTGTTATCTGCAGTTCAGCAGTTCTAATCTCACCGGCTCAAGGTTGACTCAGCCTTCCATCCTTCCGAGGTGGGTGAAATGAGGACCCAGACTGTGGGGGCGATATGCTGACTCTGTAAACCGCTTAGAGAGGGCTGAAAGCCCTATGAAGCGGTATATAAGTCTAACTGCTATTGCTATTGCTATTGCTGCTATTGTTAGTTGTGAAATCATGGATCGGCCATGACTTCACAACTAACAGCAACAACAATAAAGAAGAGAATATTTGTAGCTCAGGGTTGAACTATGTAGTCCTTGATACTCTCTGAGCTTGGTTGTTTTCTTGCAGATGTTTCATTAGCCAGCTTCAGAAGATGTTTACCTCAGGTTGATGATGGGTAATGAAATGTCTGCAAGTAGACAACCATGCTCAGAAAGCACCAAGGAATCCGTCATTTGAATGTTCTGGTCTAGATTTCAGAGAAACTATAGCAATTAAGAAAGTTTGGAGTGTTAAAGCTGCATTTCATCTTGATGACCCCTTGATCCTAACAATGAGATGAAGTTGAAGATTTCCTGCTGTACTTCATCCACCACCAACTCTACTTCTATGCAGCAAAAGGACCTTAGTAGGACATCATGAAGTCCCATCAAGGAACCCTATTCTTCTGTGACCCTCCTAGAAATGAATTATTGTCATATTCTTTCCTTCTGTTTCATGTTCTTCAAATATAACTTCAGTAGGATGTGTTGATTTACTCAGCTGTAACAGGAAATTGAAGCTCGGAGGGAACCGTTGGAAATCCTTCCAATGAGTTAGAAGAAACCTCTTCATTTTCACTGGCTTAACATGATGAACTTTGAAACCGGCATAATTTAAAGTTTTCTTATCTAACAAATGTATTTCTTCATTTGTTTGTTTATTGATAACTAGCTGATAACCTGGCGCTGCCCAGGTATTTATTTATAGCAATAGCAATAGCAATAGCAATAGCAGTAGACTTATATACCGCTTCATAGGCCTTTCAGGCCTCTCTAAGCGGTTTACAGAGAGTCAGCATATTGCCCCCAACAATCTGGGTCCTCATTTTACCCACCTCGGAAGGATGGAAGGCTGAGTCAATCCTGAGCCGGTGAGATTTGAACCGCTGACCTGCTGATCTAGCAGTAGCCTGCAGTGTTGCATTTAACCACTGCGCCACCTTGGCTCTATCCCAACCTTCCTTCCATGAACGTCGCCGCAATTTCCAATGTTAAATTTTCCCCCTTACCAGAGGGAGCCCCCTTGTGGAGGTCTGTGAAGCCATTACCATGGCACCTCCACTGCGCTGCACAGTAGCATCCATTTTAAGGCACAACAGGCTGTATGTTAACAGAACACACACCCCGAGGGGTGTTATGGGTGTCTTACCCCCACAGTATTTGTTTTCAGAGTGTAAGTTGCTTGAGGTGTTCCAGAGTTATGCTGGAACGAACACACACACACACACACACACACACACACACAAACACACACACACACACACACAGCACCTGGAATGCCAAATATGGGAGGGAGCATACTACTTCCCTTTTGCCTTTCAGCTGCACCCTAGGAGCCTTCCAGGCAGGAAATGCAACACAACACACACACACACAGAGTTTTAGAAGAGATGATCCATCCATCGGTCAGGGGAAGCACCAAGTTTCAGGATTCCATGAAAGGACAATCAATTCTAATATACTTACCATACTTGGTTATGGTATTTTCATTCTCAGCAGAGGCATTTAGTTTTTCTATGCCCGGCCCAAAGTTACAGACCAACTTTAATTGCTTAAGAAACACCGTTTGGCTAATGTTGTTTTCTGCATAATGGTTGAGATAAAATACAACCCAGATACCAGAATGTGCAATAATAATAAGAAGAATAAGAATAAAAAAGAGAATACTTGAAAGCTTCAACTTGTATATAATGTTTTTTTGAAAGTTAGGGGAGATGGAGAAAAAGCTAGAGATGGGGAAATGATTTTTATTTTTTTAATCATTTTTTCTCATTAGAGCAGAGAAGAATCATTCAAAGCATGTCAAAAATGGGAAACAATTTACCGTACTTGGGACGGTTTCCTTAAGTGCCACAAAACTCTGGCGGTTGCAACATTCTCCAATGACATTACAGCTTGTGGTCCCATCTCATCTAATCTGTTAGCAAAATCCGAAAGTCACTTATGTCAGTCTCTAATGCAAGCTAAATGAGTCTTCCCAGTAATAAGAAGCTTCCCAGAATTAGTTTTCGTTTGCAGAAAATTGCCATTGGGCCTGGCACTTTTATCTAAAAATTTCACTTGTGCATAAGCAAAAACCTCATATATTATTTGGTTACATTCCATCAGTATGAGCAATAACATTGTGAGAATTCAATGCATGCTAATGATATATAGAAATCCACCTGCTTTCTGATAAAATGAGTTTAATTTTCTGTTGCCCACTGCCTGGTTGGCCTTTCATAAATTACTTATGCACAGCTATTATTAAAATAGAGGGAAAGCAAATTAGAAAGTCCGCATATCTCTCTACTGGATTTAACCAAGGCAGGGCTGTGACAGCTAGAGTCAGCGTTTTTTTTTTTTTCTTTAAAAAAAAAATCTGCTCTCTTGAAAAATTTTGCATCTCTATACAATTCTGGGCCACTGTTGTAAACGTCCTGACCTGCCTTCTTACCAAATTAACCTAAATCCTTTCTATTTTTCAACATTAATGGAATCCTCCAGAGCTCTGCTGATATATATTAAAATATATTTATTGGTTAATTTGAATTCCAGCCATTCCCCCCTCCCCCCCATTTCCTTTTTCTGTACCTCATTTCCCAGCACTTCTGTTATATCTCTCCAGTTTGGAGGTTTAGCATTAGGAATCTTACAAATTAAGATAAATGCATCTGACAATTATCAGATCAAAAACAACTTAACTTTCATCAGAATATATGATTACAATTTTCCCTTCCTGATGAAAAGGGGGGGGGGGGATGAGGACTTTCTCCTTGAAACGGTTAATTGGATTTTGAAGTACTGTACATTTCAGGCAAGTGGTACAGCTTTTGGCTGGTCTGTGGCTGTCTGACAGTTTGGCTTTGCAACAGACAATGTGCTTTTTTCCCCTCTTTTTTTTTTTAAGGTCTTTCAAGTCCATAGTTCATGGTGACTTTAACTTTAATTTCTGTTAATGATATTATTTTGCTCTCTTTCGGATCAAGCTTTCACACGATGGATTTGAGAAACAGTGGCAATCCCATTAGCTTTTCCAATTGCTCCCTTTTAAAGTTGCTTGGAGCATTATTTATTTTATAATGTCTTTACTCTCAACATCCAGGAAAAGAGCGAGAGACAATTTGAACCTGCTGTTATTCCAGGAAGGTTCTTATACTCCCCACCACGGCTCAATCTGTATATTTGATTCAAACTCATTACTTCTATCTTCCGTTTGGCAGGCGGTAGAATATTAAAAGACAAACACAATCTTTTAGCTAAAGTAGTGTGATCTGCAGCATCAGTTTAATTTTCTAAGAACCGGGCTTTTCCTTTCAAAATTCACACTAGTCCTTCATACCTGTGAATTTGGGGGCTGCTAGTACTACAAAAACACCGACATTGTCTTAAGAAAGAGGTGCACAACTTGAAGTTACACACTGCTCCAGAAATATTTGGTGGCGGTGCAACGTGACCTCTGAAAGAATTTGGCACAAAGGAAAATGTTACAAACGCAGCACCAAGGAAAATAACTGCAGGAAAATATAATTAATTTTCAGCCTAATTACAAACAAAAGTAAGAATAAGTAATTTTCTACAGTAATTTGCCTTCTAAATAATATTTTCTAAGCAATTTATAGTTCAAAGCCAAGAGCAGGTCAACCTAAGTGATAACAGCAATATTCAGTGGTAAAAATAAAGCAGAATTTTTTTCAATCCATAAAAATTAGTTAAGAACAATGCATCACTAATGTATATTTTTTTAAAAAAATTACCTCACATGGCTTGTTTAGCATAAGAGTTTGTTTTCTTTTCTTTTCCTTTTTTAAAAAAATAACCCCAAATGGTGCTACAATATCATTTACTTTGTATGAAATGTCCTTCAGGTCTGTATTTTTGTAGCTGTAATGTTTCTCAAACATGTATTTTTCAAGGCCAGTTTGGCCCAGGGGTTAAGGCCCCCCACCAAGAAAGCAGGAGGTTATGAACTCCCTCAGCCCAACTCACCTCACAAGGTTAAAAAATAGGAGGAGGAAGGTGTGCTGGATATGTTCACCACCTTGAGATATTCGTAAAAATAATAAAAGCAGGATATAAACAAATAAACAAATAAAAACACCTTTGTTTGAATTTGTAAAAAGCAGCATTGACCTGGAGGGGGAGAATTTCACCATGGTTTTCAAAACTGGTCATATGATGTCACGCTTAACGAATGTGGCTGGATTTCAGTGGTGGGTTTCAAAAATTGTTCGAACCTACTCTGTGGGTGTGGCCTCCTTTGTGGGAGTGGCTTGCCGCCCATGTGACCGGATGGGAGTGGCTTGCCGCCCATGTGACCGGATATGAAGATGCCGACGACACTTGTCAGAACCACCTTAAATTACCTCACACCCAGCACTGGCATGCATAAGAATATGATGTAAACTTGTTTTTTAAAAGGCATCTTTGGTTTGCATTAAAACAACTTCAACACACGCAATGTTCTGATTGCACCACAAACGCAGGAGTCATCCTTACCTTTCACAGAGGCACTGAGTTTTATAAATATGAGCATGATAGTGTAGAATAATCATATCCAAGGACCAGTGGTGGGTTTCAAAAAATTTTGTAACCTCTTCCGTAGGTGTGGCCTGCTTTCCGGGTCCACTGGTGGAACCTCTTCTAACCGGTTCGGTAGATTTGACGAACCGGTTCTACCGAATAGGTGCAAACTGGTAGGAACCCACCTCTGGTGGATTCACTTAATGACCACAGCAGAGCTGACATCGTAAGTCTGGCACAGTCACTAATTGTTTCACTTGACTGCGTGCTTAGCAATAGCATTGCCAGTCCAATTGCAGTCATTAAGAGTAGGAGTTCCTGTAAATCATGTATACACTGTCATTGGAAAACTTATTTATAGAATTCTTTTTCTGGTTATATTCCTCATATTGCCTCTTTTCACCGATCAGGGTCTTATTTCACTACAGAATCCACTTTTCTGTATTTTTTTTCAAATTTGACACTTGGCAACCCCCTGGAAAAAATTCCTGAAGTTTCCTTGGCAAATTTTTTTGGAAGTGGTTTGCAATTGCCTCTTTCCTAGGGCTGAGAGAGGGACAGGCTGTCTTCATACCTAAGATAGGACCAGAATTCTGAAATTCCCAATTTCTAGCCTGATGCCTTAATCACCACACCAAAGTGAACTCCTGGGAATCCACTAGCAATCTAATTAAAGAAAGAAGGGAAGATCCAGACCGCACTAAAGCTTTTGCAAGGGGCACTTTGCAAAATGCATTGAAGCAATCAAGTCCTGCAGAAACAGAATAACAGGATAACAGAGTTGGAGGGAACCTTGGGAGATCTTCTAGTCCAACCCCCTGCTCAAGTAGGAAACCCTATATAATTCTCTTCTTAAAAACCTCTGGTGTTGAAGCACCCACAATTTCTGGAGGCAAGTCATTCCACTGGTTTATTGTTCTCACTATCAGGAAATTTCTCCTTAGTTTTAAGTTGCTTCTCTCCTTGATTAGTTTCCACCTATTACTTCTTGTCTTGCCTTCAGATGCTTTGCAGAATAGGTTGACTCCCTCTTCTTTGTGGCAGCACCTGAGATATTGGAACACTGCTATCATGAAACCTCTACTCTCCACCTCCATTAAACTAGACATATCCAATTACTAGCTGAATACCCGTGCTTCATTAGGAAACTATGTGGGCTTGATAATTAATGAGTAGTTATGATCAAGTGTGATACATTGATGCTTAAAGCTTGAAAATTAATGTAGAATGTGAAACTCCTTAGCTACAGTGTGTTAATATAAAGCAACTGGCAGTTGGAACAGAGTTCTTTTCAGGTGGGGAGGGGGAGTAGAATGTCTAAATTCCCAGCCCGCAGGCTGGATGAGTCACGCACTGGCCATGCCCATATAAAGCAATGGGCAGTTGGAACGGAGTTCCTTTCAGGTGGGGAGGTGGAATAGAATGTCTGGTTCCTATTTTCTACTTGCATTTTTACATGCTTTTGAACTGTTAGGTTGGCAGAAGCTGGAACAAATAACTCACTCCATTACACAGTGCTAGGGATTCGAACCGATAAACTGCCAACCTTTCTGATCAACAAGCTCAGCATCTTAGCCACTTAGCCACTGCGTCCCTAGAAAACAGAATAGGCCTCCCAAAATTTCTGGTAGGGTTGAGCTGCAGAGTCACCCATTTAAACTATGGTCACACTAAATCTCCATGTCATTAGTGGCCTCTGACAATTCCCCCCCACCCCTGCGCGCAGCATTCACAATAAGGGCAAAACGATGTCTCATTTTTCATGATCTGGCACGTACATCCATACCCTCCGCAAATGTCACAAAACAGCTTAAAACAGGGAGCGTATTCCTCCCTTCAAAAGAGTTAGGGATAATCTTCCAGTGACCGTGGATACTGCTATCAAGAGGAAACATTCTCGTTTAGGAAGAGTTCATGTTTTCGTGACTTGCTGTAGTTTTAACCATAAAGCTACTGTCGAAGAAAAATTGAGAAACAACACTCCTCCAGCAGAATGTACCAAAAATAACATCCCAATTTGATTTGCACAAGAAAACAGATTATCCAGTATATGGAAAATACTTTTTATTCCTTTTTTTTCCTGTTGGAAAGCTCACTTCCCTAGTTTGATCATTCATTGTGTTGTTCTTCTCACCTCCCAGACTAGGATTTTGATATACAGATATCGGCTTTACTGCAGAGAAGGAAATATCAGCAAGATGAGGCGGCGGGGGGAGAAAGAGAGAGAGAGAGAGAAAGAGAGAGAAAGAAGGAGAGACAGACAATAGATGAAGACAGATAATATTTGATAGACAGATAGATGATTGATAGATGATATATAGAGAGGTAGAGAGATAGATAGATAGATAGATAGATAGATAGATAGATAGATAGATAGAGATAGAGATAGAGATAGAGATAGAGATAGATAGATAGATAGAGAGAGAGAGAGAGAGAGAGAGAGAGAGAGAGAGAGAGAGAGAGAATATTAGTTGCATATGCACGGTATGTTCTGCTTTATGATGTGTTTAAGTAGATGAACTTACAGTGAATTTAACATAAGAAAAGGAATATCTTTGATACAACATTTTTAACCTTCATATGTATATTTCTTGTTCCATATTATCAGCTTTGTTTTCTTTTTAAAAACATTTATTTACTTAATAGTTGACAACATTTATGTTTTGCATCTATTCTGGCTGTATACGGGCATACCCGGTCCCTGCTGGGAGCACCAGGTACCGTTCTAGTACGGTGCTCCAGAGGGCCCACCCACCCATCCACCATCTTTACCTGTATTTGACCCAACCGGGCCATTTGTGCATGCGCATGGAGTGATGGCACCTGCGCAATGCTCCACCAAGCAGCTGTAGCATCGCGGGGATGGATATGCATGCGTGCGCAGTACGCATGCACTTGGTGGAAGCTCGGCCCTGTCGCAGCGTGCCGGTTGCGACGGGATCCAGAACCCACCACTGCTGTAAGCCTCTCAAATAATAATAGGTTTCTCTATACAAACAATTGTGTGAGTACCCTTCAATCAATTGACCAGCTTACTAGATTTTTATTAAAATCCTACAGATGTGTCCACATGATTGTCTCAGATTTACCATTTTGCTTTTATTCTACCCAACAGGACTCGCTATACTATGAAAATGGACAGAATCTGATTGGATTTTGCTATCTTTTTAGGTCCCATTACCTAGCAAAGTAAATTGTCATTGATAAACCAGTATTACACTGTATATCTGGGAACTCTGATAAGAGAGAAACAAAAGCTCCAGATTTGAAAGATTATTAGGCAAAATTATACTTCCATAGGCTTCTAAAACCAGCGCATTCGAGATGGTGATGAATCTGCATTCAGATTGGAAGTTGAACAATTGGATCTGAAGTGCGGCTGGAACAATCTTGAATTGAACACACTCAAAACTAGAGAGATGATAGTAGATTTTAGGAGAGGCCCTTCTATTCTACTACCACTTACATTATTAGACAACATAATATCAACAGTAGAGAATTTCTTCAAATTTCTAAGTTCCAAAATATTTCCGGACTTAAAATAATCACCTAACATTAAAGACGCCATCAAAAGAGCACAACAAAGAATTTTCTTCCTACACCAACTCAGAAAACTCAGGCTGCCCAAGGAACTGCTGATACAATTCTACAAAAAAGTTATTGAGTCTGTCATTTCCACCTCTCTAAATGTCTGGTTTGCCACTGCAACCAATCAAGACAGACATGGACTTCAATGGATAGTTCGAACTGCAGAAAAAATAATTGCAACCAGCCTGCCTTCCATTGAGCACCTATATATGGCAGGAGCCAGAAAGAGGGCTGTGAAAATAGCTACGGTGCAGACCCGTCACATAAACTATTTCAACCTCTTCCCTCAAGAGGATTCTCCAGGGCATTGCACACCAAAACAACTAGACACAAGGATGGATTTCCCCCATGCCATCACTCTGCTAAACAATTAATTCCCACAATACTGTCCAACTACTTAGTAGGGCTGTATTACTATTACCTTCCCACTTTTCCTATTATCTATTTCCTTAGCTTCTTACAACTATAACTTTGCTGTTTGTATCTTGTGATTTATGTTGATTGCTTGTTTAGTATCTTATGAATATTACTGAGGGTTGTATCTTATGATTTATGATGATTGTATTTTATGATTATGATTGTGATTTAACACTTGTTGCTTGTATGTACACTGAGAACTTATGCACCAGAGATAAATTCCTTGTCCAAACACACTTTGCGAATAATGAATTCTATTCTATTCTGTTCTGTTCTGTATTCTATTCTATTCTATTCTATTCTATTCTACTCTACGCTACACTACTCTATGCTATTCTATTCTCATAAAATCAGTTAGAAGGAGACATTTGTGTCATTGAATCCAGCTGCCAGCTAATTGCAGGAATCCAGACATCTGGAATATCTGTAATGAATAATAGTCCAGTTTCTGATTTAAATAATCCAAATACTGCAACTTTCTAAGTAATATCATCTGCTTGCATAAGACCAAACACTGTATTCAGTTTATAATATTTGGTCTTTTTCATAGACCAAATATTCATAGTTCCATCAATTACCATGGGATTTCATTTTTGTTCCCAGATTATCTTCATCACCCATCTCTTAAAATGGCAGAGATTGTTTGAATCATTTTTAAAATATGTTCCCAGAATTCCACTCAGAGCCTTTAGAATGTCTAGGAGCATCCTGTTAACAAACATCCTCTGGAAGTTAAAAAGAATCAGGATTTGGCCACTGTCAAGCCAACATTTGACCTCTTGAAATTCATCATATATTAGTTATTACTTGGTACACAATAGCACATTCATGTGGCCCTGAAGTTTATAGTCAGAATTCTAAATGTGATCCCTAAAATCTAGTCGTAATGTTATCAACCATATGTAACCATGAGTCATGCTCCTGTCTTTGAAATTTACAAGACTTGCCTCTCTTCCTTCCTTCCTTCCTTCCTTCCTTCCTTCCTTCCTTCCTTCCTTCCTTCCTTCCTTCCTCCTTTCCTTCCTTCCTCCCTCTCTTCCTTCCTTCCCTCCTTCCTTTCCTCTCCTTTCCTCCTCTTCCTTCCTTCCCTCCCTCTCCCTTCCCTTCCTCCTTCTTTTCTGATCCTTTCCTCCCTCCTCTCTTCCATCCTTCTCTTCCTTCCTTCCATCCCTTCCTTCCTTCCTCCTTTCCTTCCTTCCTTCCTCCCTCTCTTCCTTCCTTCCCTCCTTCCTTTCCTCTCCTTCCCTCCTCTTCCTTCCTTCCCTCCCTCCCTCTCCCTTCCCTCCCTCCTTCTTTTCTGATCCTTCCCTCCCTCCTCTCTTCCATTCTTCCATCCCTCTTCCTTCCTTCCTTCCTTCCTTCCTTCCTTCCTCATTTCCTTCCTTCCTCCCTCTCTTCCTTCCTTCCCTCCTTCCTTTTCCCTCCTTTCCTCCTCTTCCTTCCTTCCCTCCCTCCCCCTTCCCTCCCTCCTTCTTTTCTGATCCTTCCCTCCCTCCTCTCTTCCCTCCTTCTCTTCCTTCCTTCCATCCCTTCCTTCCAAATTAATCTTTTCTCACTCCAACTTCATTTTTGGAAGAGGCATTCCTCAGTAGTATGAATTTGGCTCCTTAAGCATCAAAGTTTCCCCTGCCAGTTCTAAAATCTTTTACAATTTTCTGGTTTCATTTCAACTGAAAAGAAGAATTTTAACAAGGTATTTAGTTGGGGAGTGGGAGAGCCAGTTTGAGGTATCTGCTACTGGCTGTTGTGTGCTTAACCAGCTCTTCAGTCGTTTTTCAACTGACCAATATCCTTGATAATAATACATTTCTTTAAAAAGAAAGAAAACATAAGAAAGCACAGGAAGCCAGAGGTGACTAAGTTGAAGACAGATGCATGGCCTTAATGGATGAGCATCTCCAAAGGGCAACTAATCTTTTAGAGTAGTAATGAATACAGATTTTTGTCTTGCGCGCGGCATGAGACGGGAGCTTTTCATGCTTTCTCCCACAGAACTGCTAGGAAAATTGGACCCCAAGCAAGCCTGTGAGTCACAGATGAATACAGATCCACGGCCCCACGCCGGGTGCTGCTGCGAGATCGGTAAAACACATTATAAGAACACAGAAGTAGGACAAGAATTGAAGGCAGATTATACCAGTTTGAACGTTGTTAACTCAAAACCGAAACGCATTTGTACAGAATGGGTGCTTAAATAAAAACAAAGCAAAAGATCCCAGTTGTTGTTGTTGTTGTTGTTGTTGTTATTATTATTATTATTATTATTATTATTATTATTATTATCTATTGTAACGACGAAGCCACCTATGGACTGCATTGCTTTTGCTATCAAGTTCCAGGCTTACATCTAAAATTATGGTGCAAATCATTGCTTGTATTGTTACCTCTGACTGACAACAGAATGAGCAAGGTTTATTCCATCCCCTGAACAGATTTCCCCCTAGAAATGTAGATTGTTACAAACATAAAGCTAAACCAAATTAGTTGTCTTCATACACGGAGATGGGTTTTTTTTTCCCCTTCCCCAAACCTAAAGTGAATTTTGCACAAACAAATTTGGCGGTTTGAAATTTATTTTATTGAACGGCCAGCTGCTTCGGGTTCCCCTTTTTCAGCTGGAAATTGAGAGATTGTCCTTAAAAAGGGAAAGCAGCTTGCCGAAATCACTATATTTATATTACATCTTCCTCCTAAATTGTCAAGCCATAATTCCATATCGCACACAATATTGATTCTACAAGTATGTTGCACCTATTTGATTTATGCACTGATTGTGTCCTTTCCTGGATTGAGAGGCCCTTCTCACAGTCACCCCGCCCCCTCCAAAAAAATTTGGACTACTAATTTCTATGAGTCCACCTTTGAAGATTACTCAGAAGTTACCACAGATCCAGGATGCAGCTCAGCATGAATGTGCGGCTGTACCACATTTTGCCCATGTAAAATTCCTGTTCTACAATCGGTGCTGATTACTGGTCAGCTTTAAGGTACAATTCAAGGTGCTGTTTGTCACTCATAAACCAAGCACTAATAAAGTACATGTTTTGAAAGTAAAATGCTCCTGGTTCAACTTAGATCTAGAAATGAATTTCTCTGAAGACCCCACTTCAGTTGGCATAAGCAATTCAATCAATCAATCAGAACAGAGCTGGAAGGGACCTTGGAGGTCTTCTAGTCTAACCCCTGCTCAAGCAAGAGACCCTATACCATTTCAGACAGGTGGCTGTCCAGTCTTCTCTTAAAAACCTCCAGTGATGAAACACCCACAAATTCTGAAGTTAAGCTGTTCCACTAGTTCAGTGTTTTTCAACCTTGGCAACTTGAAGATGTCTGGACTTCGCTGGCTGGGGAATTCTGGGAGTTGAAGTCCAGACATCTTCAAGTTGCCAAGGTTGAAAAACACTGCACTAGTTGATTGTCCTCACTGTTAGGAAGTTTCTCCTTAATTGCTTCTCTCCTTGATTAGTTTCCGTCCATTGTTTCTTGTCTTGCCCACTGGTGGTTTGGAAAATGAGTTGAGCCCTTCTTCTTTGTGGCAGCCCCTCAAATCCTGGAATATTGCTAGTTTGTTCCCCCCTAGTCCTTCTTTTCTCTAGACCGGCCATATCCAATTCCTGCAACCGATTCAGTGGTGGGTTTAAAAAATTGTTCGAACCTACTCTGTGGGTGTGGCCTCCTCTGTGGGAGTGGCTTGCCGCCCATGTGACCGGATGGGAGTGGCTTGCCGCCCATGTGACCAGATATGAAGATGCCGACGACACTTGTCAGAACCACCTTAAATTACCTCACACACAGCACTGGCATGCATAAGAATATGATGTAAACTTGTTTTTTAAAAGGCATCTTTGGTTTGCGTTAAAACAACTTCAACACACGCAATGTTCTGATTGCACCACAAACACAGTAGTCATCCTTACCTTTCACAGAGGCACTGAGTTTTTATAAATATGAGCATGATAGTGTAGAATAATCATATCCAAGGACCAGTGGTGGGTTTCAAAAAAATTTGGAACCTCTTCTGTAGGTGTGGCCTGCTTTCCGGGTCCACTGGTGGAACCTCTTCTAACCGGTTCGGTAGATTTGATGAACCGGTTCTATCGAATAGATGCGAACTGGTAGGAACCCACCTCTGAACCGACTTCATATGTTTCAATCTCAAGGCTTTTCTTTGCACTTTTCCCAAAGTCTCGACATCTTTTTTGTAGTGTGGTGACCAAAACTGGATGCCGGATTCCATGTGTGGTCTTACTAAGTATTTAGAAAGCGAAGCTAATGCTTCAAGTGATTTTGATTCTCTGTTTTTATAGAATCAACAGAGTTGTCCAGTACTCTAACATTTGATAGAAACAAATTCTTCCTGTTTAAATATGTTCTGTGTGCTGAACTGCACCCTTTCATAACCTCAAACACCTTATGGAATCAGAGCTATTACAGCCAAATTATTTAACTGACTCTTAAAAGTGGCATAATTACAAAGCAATTGCTTATATTTTCTCTTCCCCTCAGTGTTTGCTTTCCAATCAGCTACCATTAAAACATGCTTCATAATCTTCATAACCGTGCTTTTAAGATGGTGTTTCATTCCATTCATGCATTCTGATCGTTTAAATTGCTTTCTTGTTCTTACATTCTGTTGCATGCTGACTCAAATATCTAGTGACTATTTACATTTGTATTGTATTTGGTATGATAGTTTTCCCCTCTAAAATATTTTGGAAAAAAGAAATAAAACAATAACACTGAGAAATCTGGAGTGTTGTAAAAATGCATATTAAGGATATTTTGTTGATATGAGGCATCATTTTTTTTAAAAAAAGGATTCTTACAATTTTCTTATGCAAGCATCTCTACTTTTGTAGATATAAATATTTTCCTGTTTAGCCAGAATCCTTTTCTCATCTACAGTACAATATTGCTTCTTGTTTTGTTCTCATTCAAGTGATAGCGGTAGTTGTTTCCTTTCTTTTTGATGTTGTTGAATTTCAGCTGTCGACACATTTTTCCATTTAATCTTTAACAAAAGTCTCAATGTTTCTCCCCATTCTTACTTTCGGTACGCTTTATTATCTTAATAGCTTTTTCTCAGAATGCTTTCCAACTTAACTTCCTGGTTGAAGTAGGCTGTTTAAAACACAATGTTGCAATAAGATATCACAACTGTACTGTAAAATGTAGAGCACATTGTCTCTCCTTTCCATTTCTTAGAAATAATGTTTTCCTAGAGTAAAAACAAATAATAATAACAAAACAAAAAAAAATCAGGCCCTAAAAGATTTGTTCAGTATTTTTTTTTAAACAAAAAAGTTGGATAAGTATTGTTGTAGCTACACAACAGTGTTTTGAGTTTTCAAGTATGTTTACAAGCCGATGCCTCTGTTAAAAATGAATGTTGATTCTATAGCAGTTTGCCTTAATGACAGAACTCAAGATCACGGTACAATATATCAATAACCCTCTAGGGTAATTAGTTCTCAACATTGTGTGAAATTCAACATTCTTCGGATCACAATGTTAAGGTCGTAGTGATAGCAGAAAACAGGGGATGTGAAACTTAAAAAAAAAATCCAAGGATTATTGACACTTGACTATGAAGAAGTCAAACAATATTTAAGTATCACTTGTACGTACTTGCTAGGATGATAGGTTCTAAACTATCTTGGAAATGGGATCAAGAATTTAAAAATATTTTATTGACTAGGGAAGTGCTAGTTTTTACCATCTCTCTTGAAGCTGACATTTTGAGTGGGGTGGAAACAGATGAAAACTGCAATAGAAACACTTTCTGTAAATGAGTATGGTGGGAAAAAAACACAGCAAAATCCTATGAATTAAAAAAATGTGCTCTCATATGATGGGGGTCTCATTCACTCTACAGCTCTCAGCCCCCCAAAAGCCTTCTTCTTCCTGGCATACTTTGGAAGTGTCAAGTGCCAAATGTTTAACCAACACTCCCAATTTTGGAAGCTGAAGGCTAGTATATCTGCTCTGTCCCATAGTGATATCTGCATTGGGACACTAATTCAATAGCGCTCACAGTGCCATTGTGCAAAAAAAATATATTTTGTTTTCATATTTATACCACGAACACATTTGAATGTTATGTTTTTCATATCATATCACTCAATGCGAAAGAATTGGAATTAAAAATATGCAGACATGCAGCACCATCTACTGGAATAGTGGCATTTTTATATTAAGTGAATATTAAGATTCCGAGGAATATTATTAGTTCTTCACATGTCAAGGTGGAACGTGTGGCCAACTATCTCAAACTCCATCTTTCATATAGGTCACTCACATTGGTATGCAATCTATGTTCCTTCCTCACCTAAAGGTAGTTCATGACTTACAACAATTCATTTAGTGACTGCTTGAAATTACGATGGCACTGAAAAATGTGACTTATGATCATCTTTTGTACTGTAGGAAGTTATCACCCAGCTCTCTCCCAGAAAAATGAAATATCCTAGGAAATATTGAAAAGGCAGAATATTTCTCTGGATGTGAAAAGAAAGAAACATGTTTTAAAAGACAGAATAGCTGCCTGTAGCTTCCTGCCCATCCCTACCTTGTTAATGGGCCATTAAGAAGGCCAAGCTAGTCCATTTTACATAATAAAGACTTTTCCACTTCAGCTACAGGAAAGCATGATAATATTGGCCCCAACTGACCACATGGCATCTGAGAACTCAACCAAACCTGGATTCAAAACACAGCCCAGAGAGTTGCCCCTGCATGGCCCCATGGGAGTCTGACAACCAATCAGAATACATTTCTTACACAGGAACAGGAAACAGAGAGGTGGGACTGAACAGGTTATAAAAAGCCTAGCAAGCCCCTCCCTCGACCCTTCTCTTCTTCTCCACCAACATTGAAGCATGTGATCACCTTTTCTGTTCAGGACTCAAGCCATGTGGTCCTGTCCAACAATAAACCATCTTTCCAAGCAGCCTCCATGTCTCCAGTGTCTTTTTCCCCACTTGGAGCCGAACCCAGAAGGACATTTCTTTCATCAGTATTTATGACGATTGTGGCATCCTTTTCAGTGGTGGGATTCAATTTTTTTTACTACCAGCTCTGTGGCCGTGGCTTGATGGGCTTGGCATGTCTTGGTGGGTGTGGCTTGGTGGGCATGGTAGGGGAAGGATACTGAAAAATCCCCGTTGGGGGATTGGGAGAGGAGGAAGAGGAGGAATATACAATGACCTCCAGATTTCTTGGACTACAATTCCCACCATCCCAGCCAGAATAGCTTTTAATGCCTGCATTTCCTTTTTTCTCTTCCTTCTATCCTTTTCAGATTATTATTTAGTTGTAAACTTGAGGTGGAAGGGTTTGTTTTTGTTCCTTGCATGAAAGCTGTTCTGGGAGATTTTTCATCACAACATCAACGTAAAGTAAAAATGCTCTAGGGTATTATGGTGCTCTTTATTTATTTTGGGTTGTTTTTTTTTTTGTAATCACAGATTAACCCAGCTCTTCTTCTGCGTTTTGAAGAAGGTGTTTTACGTTTGTATATTAGTTTGTTCTGTTATTTTGTTATTGAGTTACAATCTTACCTAATTTTATTTAAAAAGAGGAAAAGAAAACTTGGTTAAAATATAAGATTGTTGAAAAAGAATGCATGTGGTTGTATGATTTACGCAAAAGGTCTTCTCTCAAAGACAGTAACTGATAAATCTCTTTGGAAAAGTTTTTGTAAAATCCGAATTCCTGCTACGGCAACATTGAGTGGCCAGCTTGCGAAGATCTAAGATTCAGAGGTTGTTTCCAAAATCCAGTGCCAAGTTGTTCAGATATTACCCTTCACATCCTGGACATAAATTGTTTCAACTTCTACCCTCAAAACGACACTATGGGGCACTGCACACCAGAACAACTAGACACAAGGACAGTCCCCACCCCCCCACCGAATGCCATCACTCTGCTTAACAACTAATTCCCACAAAGCTGTCAATAATTTACCAAGAATGTATTACTATTCTTCTTCTCTTCCTTCCTAGTATCTCTCTCCCCACTCATGACTATAACCATGCTGCTTGTGTTTTTCAATTTACATTGTTTTTATTTGTTTTCTAGTACAATTTGATCATTTATTAGTAACTTTGACTATCACTAAGTGTTGTATCTTTTTATTCTTGATGAATGTATTTTATTCTCCTTATGTACACTGAGAGCATATGCACTAAAGACAAATTGCTTGTGTGTCCAATCACACTTGGCCAGTAAAGAATTCTATTCTATTCTATTCTATTCTATTCTATTCCATTCTATTCCATTCTATTCCATTCTATTTATTCAACAAGATTCTTTTCCAAATTACTTTTGAAGCCCCATATAACTGGTTGCTCATTGTCTTCTTTTGAGTAGGGTTTTTTTTTTTTGGTAATTCCCTGGCATTTCCTGGTGGTCTCATAGCTGGATTTCCCTTAACCTACAGCCCTGTCGCCTCTAGCTCAGACAAAATTGACCTGGAGCTGGCTGCCACCTGTCGAGCCCGAGCACTACAATTCCCATCAACCTCGACAATCCCATCGCTGAGTGACAGCGGCTGCAACCAGCGAAGAGCCTTGAAAAGGGAGGAGGGAGGGAAGCGCGCGAGCCAGCCGAGTGGGATTGGGGGTGGGGTAGGAAGGACCGGAACTCGAAGCTCCGCGCGCGGGGGTTGCCGAGGCAACGCATCCCGGCTGTTGCTAAGGCAACCAACGGCGGCGAGGCGGCCGCCGCGGCCAACTTGAAGCAGGGGCACCATGAGCAATGAAGGGCGCGGAAGGGATGGCGGCGGCGAAGGGAGCGGGACCGGGACCCCCATCATCGGTTCGGCCGCTTTGGTGCTGGCCGAAATCGACTGGGAAGATGGGTTCGCCATTCCCGTGGCTAACGAAGAAAACAAGTGGCTGGAGGAAGAGGCAAGGGACCGGGGGGGGGGGCAGGGGGTTCAAGGCACGCTTTATTTCCTTGCAGGGTCCGGCAATGGAGGCTGCAGAAGACGACAAAAAGAAGACCAACAACACCCCCCCCCCCCCAACAGCCTGGCTCGTCTCAAGATGACTAAGGCAGTGTTTCTCAACCTTGGCCACTTGAAGATGTCCGGACTTCAACTCCCAGAATTCCCCAGCCAGCTATGCTGGGAGTTGAAGTCCGGACATCTTCAAGTGGCCAAGGTTGAGAAACACTGGACTAAGGCGATGAGGCAAAGTCCGCCGCCTTCATTTATATTTCTGCCCGAGAACGAGGGTATTATTATCTGCCTTTTGTGTATCTCCAGGGAAGTTGCTTGGCTGTGAATTTGCCCGAACAAATTTGCCTGAGTGAATGCTGCAGCTGGCATTTCTTCCCTGCCACTCAGGATATCCATGGAGAAGATATCCTTATCGCCCCTGCTTTGCTTTCCACTTCTTGTTAGGTCCTCTGGGGTCCTCTCTCCTTCCAACCAGCTCTAATCATTATCATCATCACCTGGGCAGAAGAACCGGAGTTGGGTGGCACATGCATTTGTAATCAACATTTGTATTTAGTTTTAGTCTGTCAAACATGTACAAGATAACAGGTATAAGTATAAACATGGACAGGAAGGAAAGAAATGAGTACAAATAAATGGGGACAGTAGGACAGGGACGGTAGGCAAGCTGGTGCGCTTATGCACGTCCCCTTACAGACCTCGTAGGAATGGGTTGAGGTCGATGGTAGACAGTTTAAGATTGAAGCTATGTGAGTGTGGAGCAGGGGTGGGTTTCTCGCCCCGTTCCAACCGGTTCGGTTGGAACGGGGCCGGCGGCGTCCTCGTGCACGCGCGCGGTGCACGCATGCGTACTAGCGTCTGCGTGACGCTCCAGCTGCTCCTGGACTATCGCGCAGGCGCTGTATGCGTCCTGCACATGCGTGGAAGCGCAGAACTCGTCAAAACCGGGTAAGGACTGCGGGAGCGCGGGCGCGCCCTTCGCCGTTCCCGGAAGTTACTTACTTCTGGGTTCGGCGACCAACCGGTTCGCAGGGACCGCCGCGAACCGGTTGAAACCCACCCCTGGTGTGGAGGCTGTAATAACCTGTAGTCAGGTAGAGCATTCCAGGCGTTGACCACTCTGTTGCTGAAGTCGTATTTTCTGCAATCGAGTTTGGAGTGGTTTACCTTGAGTTTGTATCGTTTGCCCGTGCATTAATAATAAATTGCACATTGAGAAAAAATTTCCAGTGGTGAATTACAAAAGGCCGCGCTGATGTGCACATGTACTACCCAGGTACATGATGATCCTCAAGGTTCTTGGGGAAGAACTTCATGCATAGGAAGGCTAAGGTCAGTTTAAAAGAGTCACAGTGGCTGTGATTTGACATCGTTGGTTATATAACATTAACATTCAATGTATTCATTGTATGCACTTGCCCAGTTTCTGCCCCATCTTGATAGGACTGGTGGCGGAAGGCTTCCTCACTTTCCCGTTCACTAATCCAGACTCGGGGCAAACTCGACTTTCCTCTGGTTTGACATCAACACAATTTGGACTCAGTGTACTGATTTAGAACATGGTCCATTTTGTTTAATATGTCTGTGTATGTCTCCATGATGTATACCTGTCTGGGTATATTTTTATTTATTTAGGGTATGGCATATACAGAGGTCACTGATACACATATTTGGTTTAAATAAAGTGTGTATGTGTGAATATAATATAATAATATATAATATAATGTAATAATATAATATAATATAATTAATATAATATAATATAATATAATATAATATAATATAATATAATAATATAATATAATATAATATAATATAATATAATATAATATAATATAATATAATATAATATAATATAATATAATATAATATAATATAATATAATAATATAATATAATGAGATATATTAAATTGTAGAGGTTCTACAAAGGCTACATACAGGCATGCGCAGCACACTGCCATATCTTAGTAACTGATTACCTCAACTGTCTATGAGCTCACCTAATTAGTAGAACCAGGCACTACCAGGAACTATTGAGTGATGTGAGATTTTATGCTGGGTGGGATGTTCTTAGAGGTTGACCAGGAAAATAAGCAAATCACAATGCTGTTGCTATATGCTCATTGCTTTGCTTGTAAAACTGTATAAAAAGAATAAACCCTCTGAAGGGAGAGAGGCATTTTGGAATGAATCCTGTGATGCCTGGACACTGAATCCATCATTAAATGAAGATAAAACCATTAAAAATCACCATAATATGGAACCATAGAATTGCAACGAGATAGATGTTATAATTCAGTATCTAAGGAAGCTAACAATTTAACTGTTTCTGATGTGATTGCGGTGAGATCATCCCAGGTACCTTTTCCGAGGGTATATTCTTGGACTATCTAGGGGTGTATATCTACAGGTTATATATAGCCCAATAAAATGGGATGCCTTATACCATGGGGAGTGTATCTAAATAAAATTATTGCTTAGGGTACAGATTGAGATTTTCCAGGAGTAGGTTTTTAAAGTGGCAGCCCTTTGACTTAGTAACATCATTCTAATGGAGACACACTTGATGCTGTCTTTATTGTCCCACAGTGGAGTTGTAAATATATTTTCCTCAAACCTTTTAATTATCTGTTAGTTCTGTTGTGCTTTTTTAAATTTTTACTGTTAGTTTGACTGTACATTTTAACATTTTAGATTACATTTTTACACAATGTAGGAATATGTTTTTATCAATGTTGTTAACCTATTTGAATTGTTTGAATTTGGTTGAGAAATTTGTTTAAAAATAATCAAAAAGTACGGGAAAAATATTAATTTTCTTCCAATTAATCCCTGTAGAGGTTTATCTTTGCAAAACAAGAATATTTCCAGTCCACCATAGTCCTGTTTGTGTGTTTCTATTTTCTGATAATTTGTAACATTAAATATTTTGATCTTTGTTTTACAGTTGCAAAAGTTGCAAAGCGAAAAGGCAAATTTGCAAAATCAGTTGTCAGACTATGAAGACCGTATTACAGCAATGTCCTCACACTTGAAAAATGTCAAACAGGAGTTTGGTTTGACACAAGTAAGTGATTATAGACTTTGATCACCTATACTGTACAGCATAATTTTATATGCATTTATTCTATTGTAAGCCTATGATTTTTGCCATAAGTATTATTGATCCAACTTTCTGTCATGGAATTTGGAAACATACATAAAAGTCTGAATCAATTTCTCACCCAAATAATGACTAGACATAGATCTGTTTAATTTCAGTAAGTTTATTGCATTGCACAACTTAATGAGTAGTTCTAAGCAGAATTACTACATGATAATTTTAGTGCATGCAATATGATTTAAAGCAAATATGCTGAGTTGGTGTATGAAGTTGTAATCTTATGCATAACTATTTGAAATTAGTCACATAGTGATAGTGACTTAAGCCTTTTAAAATGGAACTTCACTATCCCAAATCAATAGGAGTTATATTTCTTCCTCTTTATAAAGGCACTTGTTAGGTCTTTATTTTGCATTTATATTTAAATACTGGAAATATTCCTTATTTGTATTTATAAAATCTATAGATTCATTTCTGCTTCATATTATTTAACAGTAAAGTTATGAACAGAGTATATATTTTTCTATATGTATAATTAATTTTAAATATTTATAAGATGATAGCCCATAAAACAAAAAGGACTTTAGATTTGTGTTAGTTCTAGATAGATAACGCCTGTGTGAATTTGTATGGGAAATGAATGTTGCTTCATGGCAACATTCATTGGCATATGGCAATATGTTTTTTTATTTATTAAATGTACATGCTGCCCAACTTTCTATAAGGTGACTGGGCAGCTTACAAATCGCAATAAGATAAATAGAAAATCATTTAAAATATTAAAACTATGCCAATTAGAAAATTTCATTTCTATATGCAGATGGAAAGAACACATAAATTACCTGCTAATTCTTAAATCCATTAAAATCATTAAAATGTTCATTTGAATCTTGCTTCTTGGCTGTAAACTTACATGAATATAATTAATCCTATTTTTCTTCCATTCTGGGCTAGAGAAAGCTACAACAATGGATGGAAAATTACATCTCAATTTTTTGTGTTCCAAGAATTGAAAACTGATCTGAGAGAGTTGGTGCTGATCTCTTCTTATAGAAGATGCATATGTTTATATAAATACCAATTAAGGGGCTTATTACAATTATACGACAACATTCCTTGGGTATTTTGTTTTAAATTTTACATCCTTTTTAAAATGTCTAATACCTAAACAAGAGAATGAAACTTTAAAAGTGGTTTACAAATAATTGCTCACTAAACTGCTGAAGTAATGAATAACCTTGTTTTTTAAGGGTCTTTTCAGAGCCAGGCAGAATGAAATAGAAACTGAGCAACATTTTAAAGCTGTTGCAGAGAGAGAAGTGGGCCGCCTGAAGACTGAGATTCAAAAGCTGGAAAATGATTTGGTTTCATTAAGAGAGAAGAAAAATAGTCAGGAAGTACGTTTCAAATATTTCATTGTGCATCTGAAAAATACCTTGTCAAAGACTCCCCCCCTCCCCCAACTCTTACTCGTCACATGCAATACTGTAAAGAAAACAAAATAAGAGTGCATTTATTAGTGGTTTTTGGAGCAGTCATTTCAGGATGTACCTCTGGTTCAATAGAAGATGGAAAACTGACTCATAATTTTATCTTGGTCTAGCAGTCTTATTTTAATTGTCCATATGTTATCTGTTCTTTTTTAATTGGAGATGCCAGGAATTGAATTTGGAAGCTAGTGCAAAATATATTTTAGGTCATGGAATTGTAGTTTACAAGAAAGAAAAATAATTGAATCAAAGAATCTTTAGGCAAAGGCAGGATTCAAATTCTTACCCAACAGGATGCCTCTTGAGTGAACTACATATCCACACCTACTGTAGAGAATCATGGGGTTTGTAGTCTTAACATGTCTACAAGGTTCCAGTCTGGGGAAGCTGGATTTAAGTATTTTTTTTTCTTATTGCTTTCCCAATTCTAAGGTTTTCCTCAGGAAAATGACCTCAATTACTGATATATCTGATTACCTTAATCTATAGAAATCCTTCTTTATATCAGTATTTAATCCTTCATTTGAGAAGTATAAAATAAGGTTGGGAGTTCTAAAAATTCTAGAAAACTTTGGAATATTCCAGATCATGTGAATTGTAGTGTGTGATTTTGGAATAATGTCTTGATCACTACTGGAATGGCAAGTTCAGGGAACCCGGAAGAACAAATCATTCTGGAGTTCCAGTGTTTCCAGTTAGAATGTGTTGCATTTTAAGTACTTTATTTAAGTTGCTATATATACCTTTTTGTTTAACATCACAGTTAAATACTGAAAAATAAATTATTCACACATATTTATATTTAATAAACAAAAATTAATTATTTATATAACATGTAAATGTGGCTGTGTTCAGACTAAGTTAACCAAGTTTTTAAATTACTTGGTGACAAATAGAGAACTGTAAGATACACATTTAATTCTGCCATTATGTAAGCTGCAGGGTTTTTTTTACCACATATCACACATAAATTTGTAAGAGTATAACAGGTTTATTGATTTAATAACAGTATGAATATTCCCTTCACCTTATACATTCTTTTCTTTTCCCCATCAATATTAGAATAATGTTTTCAAGCTGAGTCAGAAATTGGAAGACTTAAGGTGTCAAATGAACTGGGACCAGCAAGCTTTAGAAGCTTGGTTGGAAGAGTCTGCTCATAAAGACAATGATGCACTTACAATCCAGAAATATGCACAGCAAGATGATGGAAAATTACGAGTATGTACTTTATATTTCACATCAAGTTATAAAATATGCCATTCTAATTTTATTTTGATGGAGAATCTATTGTATAATAGCAACAGGTAGGGGAGATGTGTGGATATCTTAAATGAACTGGGAGATAAAGGGAAACTGTAAGGGTTCTCCCATGATTATAGATTATTTCCATTATGGGAACCAAGGATCCTTAGCAGAATTCCTCTCCCAGTATTAAGGTGATTCAGCCCAGGATCACTATTTTCAGCAGAAACAATATCAAAGTAACAAGGCTCAACAAGGCACCCACCGATAACCTGTCTCCAGATCCGTGATTTCCTACTGCAATTATCAGAAACAAACAACAATTTAGTTTTCACCTTCCAAATATATAGCTGGCGGTATGGGACTAGATCAGCACGGAATTTGCAGTTCATTTCTTAATTCTCATCTAATTGCAAGGTTGGTGGGAAATACAGGCTAATATATTGATAGCTTCAGAAGCCATAGTTTTTGCAGACATAATATGTGTAAATTAGAAATTGCCTACTGTTGCAACAGATGATCCAGACAACATGAAATGAAGCACAATAACTGTTGGAAATATTTTTACCATACATAATATAAAACAATAAATGTTGTAATATATGTAAGTGTTGTGATATATGTAATAATATAAAACATAAGTGTTGAGTAAATTGGTTGGAATAGTTCATTTCCCTCATAGCTCTCTATTTAAAACAATATCTAATAAAGTTCAAATAAGGAATTAAAATAGTTGCTATGGCATAGGGCCTGGTTACTTGAGGAACTACCTGTTTCCCATAGTATCTGCTGCCTGATTCAGTCTGGCATGGTTGGCATGTTCCAGGTTCCTTCAATTAAACATTGCCATCACACATGACCCTATAAGCAGCACTTCTCTCTAGCAGTACCTCTCTCTAGAGCAGGGGTCCCCAACCTTTTCTATACCCTACACCCCTAGAACGCTTGATATATTCTCGCATCCCTTACAAAAGCAAATAATTATATGCATATAATTATGCATATACACTATAATTTTGAAACTTCAAAACCCAAGTTTTTGCACCCCTTGGAATATTGACTCACATCCCTGGTTGGGTACTCCTGCTCTAGAGGTAACCCCTTAGATTTGAACCACCCTCACCCTACTGGTATTTGGAAGAGCCCTGGAATTTTTTTTGAAAGTAAGCATAACTGAATCCCTCTTTTCTTTTCACTTGGTCCCCCCCCCCCCCCGGGCTAGTTATCTGTGCCATTTTTGTTTTAAATGTCTTATTTACTATTTTGTAAAGAGTCTGTGTCACTGTTTCTTTGAGATTTCTTGAACCCATAGGATTCCATAATGGCCTTCTTTTGGGCAATATAACAGTTGGTAATGCTTAATGGTTCCTAGCTGTATTTTGTTTTTGGAGTTACTATTTAAAAGAATAAGATTGATTATTCTTTATTTTCAGAAACTGAGTCTACAAATCGAAATGCTGACAGTTAATTCTAATAATAAACGCAGGATTCTTGACAATGAACTTACAGAAACTTTAGCTGCTCAGGTTTGTTCACAAACAAATTTAGAAAATTAATGTTAATGCAACATTTTAAGGGTTGCTTATAAGTAAAATATTTTGCTAACTGATACCATTCTCTTTCAGATTGAATTGGACAAAACAGCCGACGACTTCCGCCGAGTTCACCAAGAAAGACAAGACCTTATCCGACAGTGGGAAAACACTATAGAACAGATGCAGAAACGGGATCAAGAAATAGATAGCTGTGCCTTGGTAATTTTTTCCCCTTGGATTGTGTTAATGGATTATGGAATATCATCTGACCTAATGAACCTTCCTATTGGTTTATGCATATGTATATAATTTTTGATAACTGCTTTCTTTTGTGACACAATTTATTTTATAGTGCACATTTGGTGAGAGCACCAGAAAAAAGACAGGGCTGCTTTTCTAACTTTATTTAGAATGTTTGAAGTTATTTGGTTTATTGCGTATTCATTCTTTCATGTTCTGTCGATAGCTTTTAGCACAGGCAAGAAGAGCAATCCGTGCAAAGGAAAGCGTGCTTAAAGACAAAGTCCAATTTTTGGCGAATGAGAGCGGGAACAACGCAGAGTATGAGAAGAGAATTTCCATTGCTGATCGACAAGCTGCCAAACTGAGATTAGAATACCAGACAGAGGAAAATAATAGAGATGCACTTCAAAATGAGGTAATTTAAGCATAAATTGATATATGAATAACAGTCTTTATTATCTCTTAGGTCAGACTCTATATGTAAACATTTTGTTAGTACTAATTCTGATTACAGTGGGAGAAACGGAACCTCTTAGAATAGGAATAAGAATAGAATTTGAATAAAATTAATGTAAGGATTGTTTGCTTATTTCGCATTCACACAAAAGTGTTGGATGACAATGCGCTAAAGACATGGATGCATGGTAAAATTAAAGAAAATGTTTATGTTCCCAAAATATTATTTTTTTTCAAACATCCAATTATTAAACTGCAAAATTATTAAAATATTTAAAAAAATAAAATATCTGTATTCCCCAAAAGGACAAACAGCATTGTTCTGTATGAACAACACAAATGTTCCTTATAACTTCACTTCTTTAATTGTTTAGTTGGATACACTGAAAGCTACTGTGGATGGGACAGCTTCTGAATTAGAATCAATGAGAACCCATGTAGCCAACCTTAAGAAAGAAATCCAGGAAAAAAATTTAAGGTATGTATTAATTAAATACTTTAAAAAATCCTGAAACAAATATTGAACGATGCTGCATTAGGTAGGTTGGTTGCCATCTACTAAATGAGAAATTTCGTTTGGTTCCTAATTTACAAAGCTAACTATCTGGCTATGTGCTTGAAACTTCTTAAATTTAAGAGATAACTTAACAGCTACAGTCACATAACACATTTAATTTGACTTGTTAGTCCATTTTGGCCTTAACACAGTATATTTAACCATAAAATATTTAACAAGTTGGATTTACATAGCACAATAAGCTAAATCCGACTAAATTTAGCCTGTTATACTACGGTATATAATGCACCATTTCATTTTAACTGGCTTAGTTAAAAGTTGAGAGGCATGTAGTTCAGCAGTTAAGATGTTAGCTGGAAAGCCGACACCCCAGGTTTGAGTCCAGAACACCACACAATAGGGTGAGCTCTTGTCCTTGCCCCAACTCTTGCCAACCTATTTTAAAACCATGCAAATGTGACTAGATAAATAAGTATCACTTATTTATGGGTAGATAACAGCACTCCATAACTTCAAGGCGTGGGAATGCCTTCGGACATCACTGGCTCAATAGTCTTGAAACAAGATGAGCATACACCCCCCCCCCCCCGGTAGTTGGCAATGATTAGTGGAGTAAAATCTGCAAGGACTCCTTTTTTTAGTGAAAGGTAGTGTACGAATCTAGCCAGTATTTGAACTAAATAGAAATCTAAGGGATAGATAGATATCCAATTAGGATGGCTTCAGATGAGTTTTGATTGGCCGTTTACCCTATCCCATTCACAGAATTTTACTAGCATTAGACAATATCTTCTGGCATAAATTTCTGTTTTCTTTCCATATTTCATCTCGACTTTTTTCCATTAAAAAGGAGAACCAGATTTATTAATTTGTTAATAAAAATTATAATATTAGTAGCCTGCTTCAAGTTTCAGCATACTATGGGTAAACCACATAACATAAAATCTCACTCTCACAGAGCAGAGAGGCCTTTGAGTTGGTTTGATGTAACTTTGTCTGCTGATTTGAATTAGATGCTATCTCTTTTCAGATCATTGGACTTTTTTATTAGCTATCTTTGTCAGAGTTTGTTGCATAAATTCAAATCCAGAAGCACACACAGATAACCGATTCAGCTGTATTCATTAACTTCTTTCTATACATAAGAATAGATGAATAAATGTACAATACCAACAGGTGGTTCTTCCAAGTAAACACAAGGCAGGAGAGTTACAGGCAAACACAAGCTGTTAGTTTCATTTCAGCAAGCAAGCCCAGATAGACTGCTTGTTTACTTATCAGAGCAGCAGACTGCTTAAGTTTCTGTTTCAATTCTTTGCACAGACTCAGATCTGTTTAAGCTCCCATTGGCTGACTTAGTTGCTATGCCTATTCATTGGCTGACCTTGTTCCCATGTCTCTCCCAGTCATGAATATTTTGACAATCTTAAATATTAGCTAGCTTGGGAATGGAGAGGTGGTAATAAATTGAAATTAATAATATTATCTAATTCACCTTCCCAAGTCAATATTAATATGGCTTGCAGGCACAAGCAGATTTCCATTACATTTCTTTTAATAAAAACTTTTTAGTGCATTATAAAATGGAATGGTACATTTTAATATCGCTTTGTCATTAAAAATTATTTTTAAAATAGCCACTGTCTTGCACCTAATAAGCAGGACAGTTTTCAGTGATACATGATTTTTAACAATTATATGAATAATTTTAATTTCTGTACAGTACTCAACACATTTATATGTAATACAATTTTCATTTAGGCTAAACATGCTTAAGGACCAGAATGAAACTCTTGCAAATAAATTGAAATTTGTGACATTCCAAGCATTAAGTGAAGAAGAAAAAGCATGCAAAATGGAAGAAGTACTAAAAGAGAAAGAAAGAAATTTGAAGGTGAAAACACTCTTTCAAAGATTCCTGCAGTCTGTTTTTTTTTTTTTTTTTAAGTCTGCAAAATATTATTTAAATAATAGTTTTCAGTTGATTTGGCCAAGGTGGGGAAATCAGAAGCTCCAGATATTGCAGGCTGTGTAGACAGATGAAGCTAATAGGTTTTGCTATCTGTTATTACTACCATGTGACATGTAGGATGTTCTAACAATATTTTTATAGGAATTCAATTACTCTAAGTGGTACTTTACAATGTAGAATGTGCTTTAATCCTTCACCTGCAGACATGCACAATTTATTTAATGTCCATTAGCTATCTATAGGTAATCCTTGACTAACAACAGTTTGTTTAGTGACTGTTCAAAATTACAACACACTTTAAAAAAGTTACGTATGACCATTTCCCACACTTATGACCGTTGCAGCATCCCCATGATCACATGATCAAAATTCAGGCATTGGGCAACTGGTTCATAGTTATGACAGTTGCAGTGTCCCGAAGTTGCGCGAACACCTTTTGCGACCTTCTAACAAGCAAAGTCAATGGAGAAGCCAGAATCACTTCACAATCCTGTTGCTAAATTAATAACCGAAATGATTGACTTAACAAATGTAGCAAGAAAGGTAATAAAATGGGGCAAAATTCACTTAACAAATGGCTCACCGAGCTCAATTGTGGTCGTAAGTCAAGGACTACCTGGATTTGTTTCTTTTCTTAAGGCATATGTGGTTTGCAAATTAGGTAGATTTGATGTTTGGCTTGCATTGTAGCCCTTCAAGAAAATGAAGCAGCCAGAAAGTAGGAAGAGTTAGCCTAAAGGGATGTGGCTCATCTGAAATAGAAGGGAAAGAGCCAAGGTGGCGCAGTGGTTAAAAGCAGCACTGCAGTGGTTAAAAGCAGCACTGCAGTGGTTAAAAGCAGCACTGCAGGCTACTGCTAGATCAGCAGGTCAGCGGTTCAAATCTCACCGGCTCAGGGTTGACTCAGCCTTCCATCCTTCTGAGGTGGGTAAAATGAGGACCCAGATTGTTGGGGGCAATATGCTGACTCTCTGTAAACCGCTTAGAGAGGCCTGAAAGGCCTATGAAGCGGTATATAAGTCTACTGCTATTGCTATAAAAAAGAAAAATAACAGTGAAAGAGGATTAGGGAATAATAGAGCAGAACAGCTCCATATTCTAAAAGGGCCATAGAATTTGGCCAAGATAGTGAAATAGCCTAAGCAAAACTTTTGTTCGATTCAAGTCTGACTCAATCTTTACAACCCCAAATTTAGAAAAAAAAAAAGTATACAATATTTATATGCATTGATGTATTGTAATTCTAATAACCTCAGGAGAAAGAGGCACAGGCGTTACAACTGAGAGAGGCACATTTCAAGAAAACAAAGGAGCTGCAAACACTTATGGATGATGAAAAGAGCATCACATCTTTAATTGAAGGACGCCGTGGCCTGAAAAAAAACCTGCAGAACCGATTACGGCGGCTGGATATACAAGCCCTTAACCAGCAGGAACTTATGTATAACCAGGTAAGGTTGATGTGTATACCTGCAGATATATGAATTTCATTTAATCTCATAGCAAGATCGCAGTAAATCACAAACAATATGCATTAGTGGGGGGAAAAACCCATCAGAGCTTTAAAATCCATTAAGCCTTTCAGTTTTTGTTTTCCTAATTAATCCAACTGGTTTAGAACTGATAGAATCCCAAGGAGATCGTGCCAAAAGGGATACAAGAAAGATTAGGAAGCAGGATAAAAAAAAGTTTAGATAAGGTCATCATGGTGACCTTTCCTTCTCTAATTATAAACCTTTTCTCTGTGGCAAATGGCACCAGCAGGATATTCTGGAGGAGAGATTATTTAATCAGTCCCTTATTTATGTGTATCCTCTGTGGAATAAATTGTGCATCTTTTATATTCATGTCTGTAAAATAAACCTAAAGTTGTATGTTGAACTGTGAAATAATAAATTTATTATTCTACTGTTTCAGTCATAAAATTCTATTTACCTGAAATAAAGTTTAATCGGTATCAGTAGGAAAGGAAACAATTTGCATGGAATGGAATTACAATTAATTTCAAATCAATATGTTTTAAATTGGGTTGTGCAATCCACAAACCAGCTTTTTGTAATCACTTCTCCTGCAGAGAAGTTACACATATAGTTATCATAACAAATAAGAATTGGATATATTCATCTTTTCTGTTCTTACAAAAATTTACCTTGACTGCTTCAAATTATTTTTGAAGGAATGTATCCAAATCTTGCTATTAGTTTATGTATAAATCATGTATACCACTTTGAAATCACGGGCGATCCTTGGATTACGACCACTCATTTCTCAACTGCTCAAACTTGCCATGACACTAAATGGGTGGGACTTATGACAGTCTTAGGATTTTCTGCTGCTTTATTATGTCTTGTGGTCACATGATGGCAATTTCCAAAGTTCCCTGCCTGTCACGTGACCACGTTGCTTAGAATGGCACTTCCAGCAGTCCCAGTTGCCATTGTTTAGTGAAGATTATGCAGGTCATAAAGCAAGACTTCATGTGACTGCAACTTCTGACCGGCTTGCAGGAAGTTGGAAGTTGCACTCACATGAAGTCTTCGCTTAATGACCTTCATAATCCTTGCTTAATAATGGCAACCAAGTCTGACAGAATTGCCATGGTCATCACCTAGCAACAGCAATTCCAGTCTCAATTGCCATCGTAACCCAAGGACTACCTACTCATGTAGAAGCCTCCCTATTGAGGAGTGCTTCATTATATTTTTAGAAGATTAATCACCAGGGATTTTGTCAGCCTTTCTGCTAATTTCTTGCTTGAAATCTTTGAATAGGATTTTTACATACAGCAAGTGGACAGACGGCTATCACGTTTGAAGGGGGAACTTAACACAGATGAGAGGCAAATTTTAGAAGGCAAACTTGCTAACCTAATAAAGAGAATGGATGAAAAGAAACAGGCATTCAATACTTTACAAGCAGAGGAGAAGAAACTTCAGGTAATATGATTTTTTTCCCCCATGAGAAGATGCTTTGTGGCATTGCAGTAATACTTAAAAGAATTGTTCATCATCTACATTAGTCCTGTTTTCCCTGAAAATGCCGCAAATGCCACTAAACTGTTCGGAATGAAAACAAATCCACATTCTAATAAAACTCTTGTATATCTGTTTGATAGTTTGTAACTTTCAATTGGGTGAAAAACTGCAGCATTAGGAAATAAAAGGTCAATAAAAGGGCTAACTTACAGAATGCTGGGACTCCATTATTCTTAAGGGTATGAAATTTGGAAATGTTTATTGCCATTGAGTTGTAGTGGCGCAGTGGTTAGAATGCAGTACTGCAGGCTACTTATGCTGACTGCTGGCTGCCAGCAGTTTGATCCTGACTGGCTCAAGGTTAACTCAGTCTTCCATCCTTCTGAGATGGGTACAATGAGGACCCAGATTGTTGGGGGCAATATGCTGACTTTGTAAACCTCTTAGAAAGGGCTGTAAAACACTGTGAAGTGGTATATTAATCTAAGTGCTATTGCTATTTCCATGCTCCTAACTGCTGCTGTGTATTGCCATTGCCATGTGGCTGCAATCAACTGGTCACATGATCTCGATTTTCATTATTTCTTGACAGCTTCTCAGAAACTGATGGGGAACCCAGAAGGAATTGATATGATTGTTGATCTTCCTTGTCATCTTCCTTTGCTTGTGGAAGGTTTATAGGGAGAAAGTCAGTGGAGAAATGGAGCATCTTCCACAGATCCTTCTGAGATCTCACCATGACATGCATTCCCTCGCTCATCCTCCCACCTCAAGCAGCTGCCACTTCCTACTTGCTGGGAGGGGATGGGAAGGAGAGGAGAGGGGAAGGGAAGGGAAAGGAAATGGCAAAGAGAAAGGAATAAGAAGGGAAAGGAAAAGGAAATGGCAGAGAGGAAGGAACAAGAAGGGAGAGAGGGAGGAAGGGAGTGAAGGAAAAGGAGAAGGTGGGAGGGAGAGAAGAGTGCAAGGAAGGAACGGAAGGAGAAAGGGAAGGTAGGAAGGAATAGGGCTGGAGGAAGGAAAGGAAGAATGACAAAAAGAAGGAAGGAATGAAAGAAGGGAAAAAGAAGGAAGAAAGTGGAGGAAGAAAGAAGGATGGGAGGGAAGGAAGATTCCAATATTCCAACATTAGTTAAAGAATGATCTCTCAAATGATGACGCAGTGGGTCACGTATTGTCTAGTATAACCTAACACAAAAACAGTAGGATGAGATATTGGAAACCATGCCTGTTAACATGGATGACTTTTGTTTAACACACTCTTGATTTAAACTAACAGGAGATTTTGTATTTGTTTCTTTCTAGAGTGAAATCCATTTTAGCAAATTGGCCATCGATAAAACTGGAGAAGAAATGGTTGGTTTGAATACTAGACTGGATGAGATAAACCTTTTCACAGATAAATCGGACAAGTTATTAAAAAAAGCCAGAGCAGAAAAGCAGGTGTGATTATTATTTTTCAAATGCTAAGTATAAGTGTTTCGGAAAAAAGTGCTTAATACATAACACCTTCGCTGTCTGAAATGAGTGTTTTGTCTTGTGCTGTCAGACTAATTTGTATATTTCGGCGTCGCACTTGTGGCCATTTATCCTTTTCGATGGTTTCAAAACAAAAGTTCTATTTTTATAAGCCCGGGCATCTGTGGGGGAGTCGGGTAGAGCAAATGACAACATGTGTGTTATGCTGTCATCACCCGAAGGCTGTGACTTGCATCTGGACTCACAATGCCTATGTTCTTTCTGTTCTCTCAATGGAAGGATCTGATGATTGAAGACAACCTCTTAAAGCTGGAACTAAAACGGGTAAGAGATTTGCTGTACAACAAGGCAGAGAAAGTGCTCTGCCTGGAGAAACAGAAGCAGCAGTTAAAAACAGCAATGGAGGAGAGAACGGCTGATATCAAAGTTCATAAGGAAATGATTGAGACGCAGACACGACTCATTGAGCAAGAGCGTCAGACTCTGAGGTAAATCACTCCACGAAGCAGTGGAGAAGCAGTGCCTGCTTTCAAGAGAGTTATCTAGTGTTCAGAGACTCCGTAAGAATTGCCCAGGTCATGTATCCTGCCTTTGAGCATCTCCTAATAACTAACATTTCAACAGCCTCTTAAACTGCACCGAAGAACAACTTGTCCCTGTCTTAATGGTTAGAAAATACTCAGTCCTATCGATAGTTGAGTGAACACAAGTATTCATATAATTCTGAACAACCGACGGTACATTTTGTTTTCTCACTGCATTAATGATGCCACGTTTTCCTCAAAGAAGTTACAAGATCTCTCACTTAATTTCTCAGGGGTGTCATATCAGCTAAGCTGTAGTTTCTTGCTGCAATTTAGTGAATAGGCCCTAGAAGTCTGATTAAAATAACACGCTAAGTCCAAAGCATGGAAGTTGGGTAAAAGAGAAAGCTAAATGGAACACTTTCTAGGTTAGTATGAAATGTTGAACTCAGCTACTATTTGGTCAAAGGTCTGCCACTGAAGGCTTAGTTGAGAGTGGGCTTAACCTAGGATTTGCTTGCTCTTCATCTACAAACTTTTTTGAAATTGCATTTACTCATCTTTTCATAAAACATTCTTGTGGTCCCTCAGATTTATTTTCCCTTACATTGAAATGCAGGTAGTCCTTTACTTAACAACCACATTTGAGCCCAATATTTATGTTGCCAAGTGAGAAATTTGTTAAGTTAGTCCCATTTTACATTTTTTCTTGCCACAGTTGTTAAGTGAATCACTTCTTCTTCTTCTTGTGCCGTATCCATCATCGGACGTTGGCAATCATGTTGGCAATCCTATTTTTATCAACAGCTGCATGAAAAAGTTTTGTCCAAACCAATCTTTTAGATTTTGAAGCCATGATGTTCTTCTTCTGCCTGGACCTCGATTGCCTTCAATCTTTCCTTGGAGGATTAAGTGAAGGATGGCTGTATTTTTCTGGCTGTTGCATCACATGTCCAAAATATTCTAACTTTCACTTTTTAATGGCTTTGATGATTTCCCTTGGCTTTCACCACCTCATTTATGATTTTTGTCAACCCAGCTTATACGTAACAGCCGTCTGTAAATCCACATTTGAAATGCTTCTAGTTTCTTCAAGTGGTTTCCTGTCAGAGACCAACTCTCCACTCCATAGAGCAGGATAGAAAAGATGAATCCCTGCAGTTATTAAGTTAGTAGCACGATCATGAAGTGAATCTGGCTTCCCCATTGACTTTGCTTGTCAGAAAGTCGCAAAAGATGGTCACATGACTCCGGGGACACGGCCATCGCCGTAAATATGAACCAGTAGTCAAGCTGGTTCTGAATGTCAATCATAAGTGACCATGGGGATGCTGCAACAGTCAAAAGTGTGGGAAAAGGCCGTGAGTCACTTTTTTCAGTACTGTTGTAACTTCGACTGGGGTTTGAACTAAATTAACTGTTGTAAGTCAAGGACTACTGGCATGGCAGAAGCAGATGCTTAACTCTCAAAATTCTCTCCTGCAGAATTCTCTTAAACGTATAACAAAAAAGAATCTAAAACACTTGACAGTAAATTACCAGTCACAAGTTAGGGTCTAAAAAGCCCCGTTTTCTTCAACTTTAAATAACAAGAAAGAAGGCTCTGTGTGCAGCGGGTGGTTAAACCCAACCGGGAAATGAACAACTCAGCCAGCTGATCTGGCAGCCTTTTCCCCACCCTCCTTCTCCATCCACAACCCACGCAATAGGAAATTAGAGTGATTTAGTATGACTGGAGCCTACCCTTTCGCCAAAGGGGCAGACTCTGTGTTTTTCCGTTGATAATTACGTTACTAATTGGCACTTGCATATAATTTGATTTGAGGTTGTTTCCTGCTGTTGCTCATTCTCTTCTAGCAGTGGCAATATTAAGATATAATCAGCAGGGGGCAGCTTTTGCAGCTGTAGGACTGAAATGCCAACCTTTAAATATTTGGGTAAGATTCACTAGATAGTTACTCCCCATGATGCAGGGATCTGCCATGTAATACCATTTGTTTCTTCCTTGAAATAACAGGGAGAACTAGGAGTGCACCTTAATTATTGCTGTATCATTCACTCTGCTTTAGACTTCATCAACTGTCATATTGGAAGCCAAAACTGTCTTCCTGGGAATTCCTTTTTATAAAATTTGGGTCTCACAGTATTGTGAAAAGGCAGCATATATATTATGTCTTGTCCCTCCATGTTACATGTTGGGTCCTGTTGAACTATCAAATAATATTTTGATGATTTCCTCTAATAACATTCAAGATTAAGGACTATTATGTGTTCCCAGTTGCCGTTCTCTAATTTGTTTTATAGGCTTCCATGTTTTAGCCAGAATTTAAGGACATGAGATCAAATGAAAAGAAGGCTCACTACAAAGATTTTAAAAGATTTGATTGAAAAGATTTTAGTTACATGCTTCACTGCTAACCGTGTTCTGTCTCTCTTTTACAAAAACGAAAAGGGGACAAATAGGCCTAGTTTTTAATGGAAAATCATCTCATGTTTGAGAGGCATTGAGAACTGTTTAGTCTCAGCTGACGCAGTTTGTAAGTTCATAAAAAAGGTAAAACACTGTTTTTTTCCGTCAAACATCCCAGTTGACTTATTTTTCAATTTCTCCTTCAATTAGTTCAGAATTTCACGAGCGACTGAGTAAAATCGAGAAACTGAGGAGCAGATATGAAATTGTTACCATTGTCATGATGCCTCCAGAAGGAGAAGAGCAAAGTCAGGCTTATTATGTTATAAAGGTAAACTTCTTACTAAGATTCGATATGATAGATTGATAAACCTTGGTGTTTTTAGAAATTATAAAAAATTTATACATTTTTTGTAATCATTGGGATGCTGACTATAACCATGAAATAAAGAGATCCTACTTACTGACATGTTGGGGTAAAATTAAAGTGAAGAATTATCTTTCTGACAACAAAAGTTAGTAGGAGGGACTCCATGGTTTATCCCAGTTATAAAAATATGATTGCAAAATATGACTATCTAGAACAGGGGTCTCCAACGTTAGCAATTTTAAGACTTGTGCATTTCAACTCCACTGCTGGCTGAGGAATTCTGGGAGTTGAAGTCTTAAAGTTGCCAAGATTGAAGACCCCTGATCTACAAGGTGGAGCAAAGAGAAATAATGCTTGGAAAATGAAGGTACTTGAAAAAGAGGCCAACAGAAGATAAGGAGATTGGATGCTGTCATTGAAGTTGTCACTACAGACTTAGAATGTAAGCATTTACTCACAGAGTAACTTCAGCTTTTCTTTTTAATGTACATGGTTACGTTATTTCAAGGCTGCCCAAGAGAAGGAAGACCTTCAGCGTGAAGGAGATGCCTTGGATGCAAAGATCCAAAAAGCTGAGAAAGAATGTATAGCCCTAGAAAATACTCTGCATGTACTTAACAACTGTAACAGTCAGTACAGGAACTCATTCAAGCAAGTTGTAGAGAAAAGTAAGTACGTTATGGCTTTATGTGCAAGGCATAAGAGCAAAGAAGGATGAGAAGGAGTACGGAACATGCAAATATAGTAGTTATTGGGGATTAGAAAAGATCCAGATTAGACAGTACTATTGTGATACAGTGCCAGTTTTGGTGGAGGAGATAGCCAAGGGCATTCTGGGATTCCTGACTTGGTAGCTAGCTTTGGGCAAGTCATTCTTAAAAGCATAGCTTATCTCGTAGAGCAGGGGTGTCAGATTCAATTTCATTGAGGTTGCATCACGGTTGTGTTTGACCTTTGGGGGCTGGGGTGGCCGTGGCCAGCTCAACCTCACTCATGTCAGGGGGGCTTGTGACCCAAGCACTCTGCCAGCAAAAATGGGCTCCCAACCTCCGTTTTTCACCTGCAACGGTCTTCTGCAACCCTCTGCCAGTGAAAATGAGAGTTAGGGAGGGCTGTCTGCGTCCCTCATGAGCTCAGTTTTCTCCTGCAACTCTGCCAGTGAAAACAGAGCTCGGGATGGACGCCTGTGCCTCTCTGCTGAAACAGTGAGACCTGGCGATGTCTTCCAGTCATGTTAGGGGGCAACCAATGGTTTCTTGTGCCGAATTAATCACTCTCTGTAGTGCCTGCCAGTCCGCAGCTGTTAAACCAACTGCAGAGAAAGGAGAAGCTGATTGTAAAGGTTTCAAAAATATTTAACTTAATATGGCCCATGAAATTCCTATTAAGGCGGAGCTGGGAACTGAAATACAAATAGCTTTTGGGCAGCTTTTTCTTTTGAGTTGAGTAGCAAATTTTCATATTATGATGTATTGCCAAAATAAATAAAAAAATTACAGCAAAGGACAGCGAATTCTGCACTTAGAACAAGACAGAAAGTATTTAAAGATGATTTAAAACACCAAATCTTCTCTATTCAAAGTGCCCCGATACTACAGTACAACTTCAGAATAGTGTAGTTCTGGAAAGCTATTTTCTTTTAGCTTTTGCTCCCTCTGCTGGCTCTATGATTATGTATCATTATAATTAATATATGGAAAGAACGCAAGCATAAAAAAAGAAAATGATTTTGTTTTAAATTGAAAGTTTATCTAAACAATATTGAGCTAACTAAATGAAGTAGTGGCTCAAATGTCTTCAAAAACCCATTGACGTTGAATTCATTGCATTATATATCATCCACGTTTGTGTAACATATTCCATATTGGAAATGTTATTGCAGGCTAACTGTATCCAGTTCATTATATTAGAAAGTAGACCTAAGTAGCCTCCACATAGTGTCTTCAATATACAGTAATACTTCACAGGTGATGAGTATAAAGAGAAAACAAAACTGGAAGAAGAAAAGAGAGCTTCTGACGAGAAATATCGATATAAGCGAAGGCAGATCAAGGAGCTTCAAGAGGATATTCAGGTAAAGAGGTGGCTGGAAGACCCTTTTCTTCAGATCCAGATTTATTTTTCCTTAGAACACTCTATTCATGTCTGTCTACATTCTCATAAACCTTTGTATGTTATAATGTCACACAAACATGAAAGTGCTGGACTTGTGTCACAAAAGGGCTGTTTTTCAACATTCCTATCCGTGGTTTTTAAATCTGCATCATGCCTGGTACATTTAAGCCCCAAATCCACGTGCAGGTTGCATATTTTAGGTGGATGTTTAGTAGTAGTAATTGCAGGAATAGCAACAGCACTTATATGCCACTTCATAGTGCTTTTATAGCCCTCTCTAAGCAGTTTACAGAGTCAGCCTCTTGCCCCCAACAGTCTGGGTCCTCATTTTACCCACCTCGGAAGGACGGAAGGCTGAGTCAACCTTGCGCCTGGTGAGGTTCGAACTGCCAAATTGCAGGCATACAGCAGTCAGCAAGTAGCCTGCAGTACTGCACTTAACCACTGTGGCACCACAGCTCATGCCATGGGAATGAGTTGTTATGGAAATATGACAGTAAACTGCCATCTCAAATGTGTAAAGATGATATATTTCTCTCGGTTCCACCACAAAACCGCGGACGACAAAATCGCGGTCGACGAAAGCGCGCATTTGACGTCATCACAGCGCGACGAAAACATCGCGCTGTGATCGAAAAATGTAAAAATAAAGCGAAAACCTTACCCTAACCCCCCCAAACCTAAGCCTAAACCTAACCCTTAACCTAAGCCTAAATCTAACCCTAAACCTAACCCTTAACCTAACGCTAAACCTAACGCTAACCTTTAACGTAACGCTAAACATAACCCTAACGCTCTAAACCTAACCCTAACCCTTAACCTAACCCTAACCCTAACCCTTACCTTTATGTGAATCGGCTTGCTTTAATTTTATTTTTATTTCAATTTTAAATTTTTTTCGTCGCGCTGTGATGATGTCAAATGCGCACTTTCGTCGATTGCGCTTTTGTGGACCGCGGTTTTGACGGGTCACGATTTCTCTCACACCAGAACTGCCTAAATACTGTTACTTGTGTGCATTTTATTCATTTTTATTCCTAAATAGATATAAGTAGTCCTTGATTTTACACCCACAACAGAGCCCAAAATTTCTTTTGCTAAGTGAGACAGTTGTTAAGTGAGTTTTACCCCCATTTTATGACCTTTCTTGCCACAGTGGTTAAGTGAATCACTGCCGTTGTTAAGTTAGTAACTACTACTTCTTGTGCCATTGCTGACATTGGGCATTGGCAATCATGTTGGCAATCTTATTTTTGTCAACCGCTGCCTAAAAAAGTGCTGCTGAGTTTTGTCCAAAACAATCCCTTAGGTTTTGAAGCCATGATGTTGTTCTTCTGCCTGGAGTTAGTAACAAGTTAGTAACATGGTTGTTAATTGAACCCGACTTCCCTATTGACTTTTCTTGTTAGAAGCGTGACCCGTCAAAACCGTGTTCCATGAAAGCGCGGTCGACGAAATCGCGTATGTGACATCATCACAACGCGACGAAAAAGATCGAAAAATTTAAATAAAAATTAAATTACAGCAAGCTGATTCACATAAAGGTAAGGGTTAGGTTTAGGGTTAGGGTTAGGTTAAGGGTTAGGGTTAGGTTAAGGGTTAGGGTTAGGTTAAGGGTTAGGGTTAGGTTTAGAGCGTTAGCGTTACGTTTAGCGTTAGGTTAAGGGTTAGCGTTAGGTTTTTCGTTAGGTTAAGGGTTAGGTTTAGGGTTAGGTTAAGGGTTAGGTTTAGGGTTAGGTTTGGGGGGGTTAGGGTAAGGTTTTCGCTTTATTTTTACATTTTTCGATCTTTTTCGTTGCGCTGTGATGACGTCACATACGTGCTTTCGTCGACCGCGATTTTGTCCTCTGCGGTTTTGTGGTGGAACCGTTAGAAGAGGGGACACTGCCACTGTCATGAGTCAGTTGCCAAGCACCTGAATTTTGATCATGTGACCATGGGGATGTTGCAATGGCTGTACCTGTGAAAAACGATCATGTCACTTTTTTAAGTGCTTCGGTAACTTCAAACGGTCACTAAATGAACTGTTATAACAGTTCATAAAGACTAATTGTATGGACATAGTCCATCAAAAGTAACTTTTCAAAGTTGATATATGAAGAAAGCATTTTTTTTTTAGTTTCACTTACAAATAATAAAAATAGCAGGTGGTTGTTTTTATTATTTGTTTCTGGGTTATATCTTCTAGAGAGAGGAGGTAATGCATACTCAAGCTATTGTGTTTATTCATATTTATTTTGTGTTATAGTGATTATTCACTATAGTGATAGTTTCAAAGAAGTTTCTAAACTTATATGTACATTTGTTTTTCTAGACTATGCAAAATAATCTTGAGAATCTTGGGAAAAAAGAGGTCCTTCTCCAGGAAAAAATGAAAGATAAACATGCAAGTGTTTTGAAATTAATCAGAGAAATAGATGATCAGAAGCCCAGATTAGAAAGAGTCACAAAACAGGTTAGTTTAAACTACCATAATATATTCAGTTCAATTTAGAACTCAGTAAAATCCTAGTTAGGGTAAATATGATCAGTTGTTAGCTAAAATAAAACATGTTAATATAAAGGTTAACTGGTATTTTAACATTGAATATTCTCCTTTAAATATTTTTTTGCATGTTTAAAAAGGTTTCCCGATTAACCCGAGAAATCCGAACACAACAGGACACTCAATTACAAACTCCAGAAGAAAAAGACATTGAACTTCGGACACTGAAGGACTTCAGCAAATACGTAGATAAAATGTTGCTTGATATTTCAGAAGCACATCCAGAATTACATAAAGTCTTCCAAAAATACTTTGAACAGGTATCACTTTAGTTGTTTCAATCAATCTTAATTTGAGATCTGGCTATTTGAGAGACCGCCTTCTGCCAATTACCTCCCTGCGTCCCATCAGATCGCATAGAGTTGGCCTCCTCCGTATTCCATCCGCCAGTCAGTGCCGACTGGCGACTACTCGGAGGAGAGCCTTCTCTGTTGCGGCTCCGACACTATGGAACAATCTCCCCGTGGAGATTCGTACCCTCACCACCGTCCAGGCCTTCCGCACAGCCCTCAAGAACTGGCTAACCCGTCAGGCCTGGGGATAATCTTATTTCGCCCCTCCCGAATGTTGAGTGAATGTTGAGTTTTATTGTCAAATTTACTTTGTGCACATTTCTTTTTTCGTATTGTCCCACACTCCCCTTCCTTTTTTGATTGTAAGCCGCCCTGAGTCCCCTCAGGGAAAAGGGCGGCCTATAAATAAACAAATCTAAAAATCTAAATCTAAAATCTAAATCTTAATTTAATGTAAAAATGCATATGCTGGTCCCTTAGTAACAGTGTCTGAATATCACACTGGATCATTTTTAATAAGCATCTCTAATGTGTTCATCATAGTAATAGCACTTAAACTTATATACCGCTTCATAGTGCTTTACACCTCTCTTAAGCGGTTTACAAAATCAGCATATTGTCCCTAACAATCTGACTCCTCATTTTATTGACATGAGAAAGATGGAAGGTTGAGAATGGAACTCTTGGCAGTGAGCAGTGAGTTAGCTTGCAATAAAGGTACTTCCCGGGTTACGAGCGTTCAAAGTTACGTGATAAGCACCCCCTTGAGTTTACGAACAAGTCCCAAAAGTACAAATCTTGCAGCACCACAGTAGTTGTTCCTCCTTATGAACAACCGCAGTGGCTCTGCAACATTCATCCTGCATGTTGCCGGCCAAAATGAAGCTTCTGAGGGGCGGATCTGCCCCTCAAAAGCTCCATTTCAGCCGGCAATGTGCTGGGCGAGGCCTGTGGAGGCCTGGAGAATCGGAGGGGTGCATGCGGTTGAGAGGCTGGAGAGGAGACTGCTTGCTAGATCTTTATAGGGTAAATGACACCGCGTGGCAGAGGAAGCAGTTGTGGGGAGCATATATTTCAGTAGGTAGGGGAGGCCTTGGGTGGTCTTAGGCAGGTAATAGCAATAGCAGTAGCAATAGCAGTAGACTTATATACCGCTTCATAGGCCTTCAGGCCTCTCTAAGCGGTTTACAGAGAGTCAGCATATTGCCCCCAACAATCTGGGTCCTCATTTTACCCACCTCGGAAGGATGGAAGGCTGAGTCAACCCTGAGCTGGTGAGATTTGAACCGCTGACCTGCTGATCTAGCAGTAGCCTGCAGTGCTGCATTTAACCACTGCGCCACCTTGGCTCTAGCCTATTCCATCACTAGCCCCTTATCCCCCATGACCTTCACCACCCTGAAATACCTCGCGTGCACTTAACAAGCATCACATTCGATTAGCGAATGCGTGGGTGAATGGAGTGATCCCTTTCAAGGTATGAGATTCACTCCCACGAATCCTCAAGTTAAGAATGGAATGGGCAAGCTCCATTACATTCGTAACTTGAGGACTCCCTGTATTGTATTCTAACCACTGTGCCATCATGGCTCCTCGTGCTGGCTGGAAAATTTGGACTTTTAATCGCAACATATTTATAGGCCATCAGATTGGGAAATGCTGATTTATGAAATAAAAGAGATTCCGTTTTACAATAATTGCAGCTTGGCCTTATCATCAATATCTGATATGCCCCCAATTCTGGCTGGTGACAAATCAATTTGAAACCTTATTCATTTAAAATAGCATAGTAAAGATGAAGCAAAATTTAGTAGAGTCGTTAGAAATGAAGGTAAGAGTAGTACAGAAGTTCGAATAACTCAGTATTTATAACCAATTTCATTGTATTTAAGTACAATGACAATAAAGATTATACTTATACTTATTTTGCTAAGCTATGCAGCCTTTTTAATTATCACGGTAAAATAAAGGCAGCGTTTTTATTTCTAGAGATTTATAGCAGACTTCATCAAACCTTTGTTTATTTGTTGGTAGGCTTCATTACAACTTCCTTCAGTTTCTTCAGTTTCCGGTTCTCGCCTCAGTTCTCGAACTGCTCCCAGCTCGTCTACCAACGTGTGAGTGACACCTCTTAGTCAAATAACGTAGCCACACAGGTGCTTAGAGACGGGGGATTGGTTATAAAGAGCTTGCCCGTGACTTGTTTGTTCCACAGGGAAATACAGGGATGAGTTCATCAATCGAGAGTTAACCCTAGAATGCAAATTCTAAACTGGCCAGTAAATGCTGCAAATAAAGCAAATGCCATTGATATGTATAGATACCTGCTGAGATCATTCCCATCATTATAATATAGCAGTTGTAAGTTACAATTTCCTAATAAGGGAAGAAAGGGAGAAGGATTTGCATTCAACATTACAAGTATTCCGGTTTCAGAAGCCCAATAAGACTGAGTAGTAGAAATAAATGAGCTCAGAGGGCATGAGGGTTATCAGAGTTTGCTGCAGAAATCAAATCCAGAAAGCACACACGGGTAACTGATTCAGCAGGATTCATGAACTTCTCTTTATATACAATGTAGTACACGAGTAAATATACAATACCAACAAGTGGTTCTTCCAACGTGGTAGAGAGGAGAGATTGTAAGTAGTTTCAGTGCAGCAGACAGACAAGATAAGTTTCTGTTTCAGAGATCAGAGCTTAATACAGAACAGTTGGACTAAGCCACGCCCAGGCGCCTAGCTGTCTCCGGCAAGTACTGTTTCAGTTTCTAAACAGCCCTCATTGGCTGACTAAGTTGCTATGCCTATTCATTGGCTGACCTTGTTGCCATGCCTATTCATTGGCTGACCTTGTTGCCATGTCTGGCAGTTCATGAATATTCTGACAAGGGCTCCTTTCCACTGTACAGGTAGTCCTCAACGTACAGCCATTTGTTTAGTGAAGTTACAACGACACTGAAAAAAGTAACTGATGACCAGTTTTCATATTTATGACACTTGCAACAACCCAATGGTGATGTTATCAAAATTTGGCCGCTTGGCAACTTGCATGTATTTATTGCAAAAGCACCAAGACTGATATACTGTCATGTATTTAGGACAGTTGCAGGGTCCCAGTGTCCTGTGATCACCATTTGTAACCTTCCCAGCCGTCTTCCAACAAGCAAAGTCAATGAGAGGAAGCTAGATTTGGTTAGTGACCACATGAGTCATTTAACAACTGCAGTGATTCGCTTAACAATCGTGGCAAAAATGGTCATAAAATGGGACAATCCTCAATAACTGCCTTGCATAGCAGTGGATATTTGAGCTGTAAGTTGAAGATCACCTGTAAACAATTCCATTGAGAAAAAAAAATGGAAGACAGAAGAAGCCAATGTAGTTGCAAAAAAGTTGAGTGAAAATCTGAAGACAAAAAGGACACACGTAAAACTGTAGCATTTGTTTGTTTGTGCAGGAAAAAGGTTATGGTTAGTATACAAGATGAATCTGTGCAAAAGTCTCCTCCCCCAGCAATTGCTGTCTCCCCCCCCCCCCCCCCAAAAAAAAAAAAAATTGCACACAAGCTTAGTCTGGGGAATAGCGTACCTGTCGAAAATCAAAGAAACCACAATTATCAGATCCTGGGTGGCCCCAAACTGTCAGCCACTCGGTCAGATATTGAGTATTGAGTCAAAGTTGGGCGTTATCAGTCTACTGATAATACTTCACCCTGTGCTATTAAAGGAGGAGAGAGAAAAGACACAAGCTCCGAGACACTGAAGGGATCTCAAATTCAACCTCTTACCTCTTGCTGGGTAACGGAGTGAGCTCCCATTACTGTTCCCAGATTCTGCCAACCCAACAGTTCGAAAGCACGTAAAAATGCAGGTAGAAAAATAGGGACCACCTTTGGTGTTTCCGTGCACCTTCGGGGTTTAGTCATGCCGGCCACATGACCACAGAGACATCTTCAGACAGTACTGGCTCTTCGGCTTTGAAACGGAGATGAGCACCGCCCCTTAGAGTCAGGAACGACTAGCACATATGTGCAAGGGGAACCTTTACCTTTATGCTTTTCCACCCTTAGCGCCAAAGTTAGTCCCAATACAGGCTCTTCCTTGTATGCTATCTGCTTCAGTCTGTCTTCCTCCAGTGGTGCTCTGGACTTCTCATGTTGTTTCATCTCTGAGCTGCTCAATAAACCCTGGCATTCTACAAGATCCACATGTATAAAGGGTCCACGCAGGTCCAATTCAATTTGGCACTCGTATCTCCTGTTCATTCCTAGCAGCCATGAGGGTTTTGGCCAAAATGCATGCCAGGACTTCTGGAAAACCTTCTGAAACCACACAGGGTCAAACAGGAGCCTCATCAAGATAGGCCAGATAGCAATAGCAATAGCAGTAGACTTATATACCGCTTCATAGGCCTTTCAGGCCTCTCTAAGCGGTTTACAGAGAGTCAGCATATTGCCCCCAACAATCTGGGTCCTCATTTTACCCACCTCGGAAGGATGGAAGGCTGAGGCAACCCTGAGCCGGTGAGATTTGAACCGCTGACCTGCTGATCTAGCAGTAGCCTGCAGTGCTGCATTTAACCACTGCGCCACCTTGATAATCGTGAAGAGTTTGAGGGGGAAAGATTGAAACTTGAAATAGCTACTTCCTGATCATGTTTCTGTCTACCTATTGTAAATGAGTTTAAATCTCCAAGAACAGATAAAGTGTACCTTAGAAAAGCGAAGGAACACAAACAATCTCATCTTTAAAAATTTGCGGGGTGGGGGTGGGGTGGGGAGGAGATACAATCCAGGATCTACCATAGAGATTGAAGTCTAAATATGTTGAAAACAATGTAATAAGACTTGTTAACAGGTTTTATGTGACTATCCTTATAGACCAGTGATGGCGAACCTATGACACGCGTGTCAGTGCTGACACGCGTAGCCATTTGGGGTGACACGCACAAGATTTCATGCGATTCATCCTCGGCTCCTGCACGGCCGCCGAGGATGAAAGAATCTGTGCTGGAGGAACGGGGGGGGGGCGCGGGACATGTGATCTCCCCCGCCCACACTTACTTACTGTATCGCCGCCGCCCCTTTCTGAGCGCAGGGGCTGCTGGTAAGGCATGCGTGCCGTGCGCACACACGTCATCAGCGCGGCGAGGGAGGACCCGCAGGAGAGGAGCGCGGGAACAGTGCGCGCCTCTCTCCAGTCAGGCCGGCACAGAGAGTCTACTCCTGGGACTGTCGGTTACGACCGCACCACAGCAGGGAACAGCGGAGTGCCAACGGGAACTGTGAGCGCCATTAGCAGCAACTATAAATTGCACAAAATTATGTTTTTGTCGAAGTGACACACAATGCGAGTTATGCTCGATTTTTTGCCGATTTTTGACACACCACGCCAAAAAGGTTGCCCATCACTGTTATAGACCCTGATGTCAAGTTCAGAAACATTCCCTTACATTTTGTAAAGGTGGGGACAGTTTGGGCCAAAGTGGGTTTCATTGGCAACTGAGGGAATTTAATATAGCTTATCATTAATATGATAACAAGGCATTTCTTATGGTGATAAGAACCATAAACTGTTTTATTTTGTATTTCATTTGTATGGTTTTTGAGTAATATAGTTGCTTCCATATTTTCTAGGTCCTTTAAGAGCTCATCTTCCGGTCAACCACGTGCCAGAGTTGTCTCTCTGACTTTGGAGTCCAGTCCTGAACTTCCAGGTCCATCTTCTCGTCCTTCAAGCCACAGTAGCTCCATATCTTCTCAGAGCAAAAGCCCATATTAGGGGTTCCCCCCCCCCGTTGCATTCAAAGTTTTTAAGAATTCAGAGTTACCTGCTACGCTACAGCACGCTTGACTACAAAACTAAAATTAATTTATGTGATAGTGAATGAATTATTCTCAGTTTGAATAAATGTTTTAGGACGAACTCCGTTTTATTTTTATAACAAAATCTAAGCCTTAACCACAACAAAAAGGTAACAATTTTTGTAGAAAGTCACATTTCACCACTCCATAATTTATCGTATTTAGAAATGTGTATTTTATCACTTTTTCAGTCCTCCCATTGGAACTTGAACTGGAGTACCTCTAAATTTCAGGTGTTGCTGAACTCCTATAATTCCTAGAAAAACATGACTTAAGAGAACAGCTGCTAGGACTTCTCCAGGATCATCTAAAGCAGTGTTTCTCAACCTTGGCAACTTGAAGATGTCCGGACTTCAACTCCCAGAATTCCCCAGCCAGCATTCGCTGGCTGGGGAATTCTGGGAGTTGAAGTCCGGACATCTTCAAGTTGCCAAGGTTGAGAAACACTGATCTAAAGGGCCACTAGTCTCTGTCAGTGTTATCCAAGAGCCAATAAGCACCGTCTCAATGTGCATTTTATCTTATGAAGGGAAGAATAAATCAAGGAAATATATTCTGATTATCCCAAAGGCGCTTTTTCAGGAGGCAACTGAAATATTTTTTCAGTACCGTTGTAACTTTGAATGGTCACCTGATGAACTGCTATAAGTCAAGGACCACCTGTATAAGCCGCCTAGAGTCATTTGGGAATTGGCCAACTCAAAACTTCATAACAATTGTTTCATCATCTTATGCTGCTTTTGTTAAATTCCAGTATCGTACCTTCTTTTTCCTCTGGCTTGGGAGCTTGGGAGCTACAAATTGCTAACAATGCACTCTCTTTTAAACTCAAAAGTCATTCCTATGAATTCCCACTTTTCCTACAGGAATACTTTAAAAACTGTCTTGTTTACTGGTTAACTACCCAATGACCTGATGGGTGAGGTAAGGATCTGCTGCTGTTGCTTTCTATGCCACGAATTCCTTAAAACACCATCTGCTTTGCTCCAAAATGCCACTTCTAAAACAGGCATGTCGAATTCACATTGTCATGGAGATGTCATGTGACCTATTTCCCCCCCCTTTGCCAAATAGTGTGTGGACGTGGCCAGTGCATGATGCATCTGGCCCATGGGCCAGAAGTTTGATAGCTCTGTTCTAAAAGCACAATGAATTAAATTACTATTGGTTTTATTATTTATAGGCCGCCCTTTTCCCTGAGGGGACTCAGGGCGGCTTACAATATATAGGGAGGGGAGTACAAGACAATAAGACATAAAACAATACATAAGTAAAAATAGTACACAACATTCATCATTCGGGTGGGGACGGATTACGATCTTTATCCCCAGGCCTGACGGGATAGCCAGGTCTTGAGGGCTGTGCGGAAGGTCTGGACGGTGGTGAGGGTATGAATCTCCACGGGGAGATCGTTCCAAAGGGTCGGAGCTACTACTGAAAAGGCTCTCCTCCGTGTAGTTGCCAGTCGGCACTGACTGGCGGATGGAACTCGGAGGAGGCCTAATCTGTGTGATCTAATAGGTCGCAAGGAGGTAATCGGCAGGAGGCGGTCTCTCAAGTACGCAGATCCACTACCATGAAGGGCTTTATGGGTGGTAAGTAGCACCTTGAAGCGCACCCGGAGATCAACAGGTAGCCAGCGCAGCTCGTGGAGGATAGGTGTTATGTGGGCGAACCGAGGCGCACCCACGATCACTCGCGCGGCCACATTCTGGACTAGCTGAAGTCGCCGGGTGCTCTTCAAGGGCAGCCCCATGTAGAGCACATTGCAGTATTCCAGCCTAGAGGTCACAAGGGCCCGAGTGACTGTTGTGAGAGCCTCCCGGTTCAGGTAGGGTCGCAACTGGCGCACCAGGCGAACCTGGGCAAATTAACACTTACTAAAAGTTGCTGGGCCTATTGCAGAGCACAGTCATTTAAAGCCATGCTCAAGCTTCATATCTAGGCAGATCAGTTCCCTGTAGCATTTATGTGTTGAATATATCTGGGTCACCCTACTGTATTCCCTCTCTCAGCCAATCCTCCAGTATTGCTTATTATCCAAAATCTTCCAACTGTCCTCCTTAGTAACTCCACATGGCATTTGAGAGGTTCTTCATACTCAAGCCAACTTGACTCCTTGTCTCTTTTGTTCTATCAGTGAATAGTTAGGAAAACATGAGATGTATAGGAAGAAACCACACACACACACACACACACACGCACCCTTTGGCCTTTAGATTAGCGTTAGCAGAGGCTTACCCCGGGCATAACTGCCATTACCACATCCCCTTATTTTTGCAAGTGCTGAATTAAAATTTGGGAAGCAGTAATCTTTTTTGAAAAAAATTTAATAGTAATACAGACTATGTACATTGATGATACACATTAAAATATTTTCAATTAATTTATTTTATCAATACATGGTTATATTATTAACAGTACAAAGTAACAGTCATCTGCACCTTGTGGGGGGGAAATGTTTTAAAGTGCAATTTTGATGCCAGGTAGCACAGGTGGCAGCCTTAAACGTTGTTCAGCCAGGCGTGCCACCGTACCTTAATACCCTAACAGCATAAGAAATTCAGTTGAAAAAAAAAATACAACTCTTGCATATTTATCAACCACCACTGGGATTTGTGGACTTCAACTCCCAGAATTCCCCAGGCAGTTATGCTGGCTGAGGAATTCTGGGAGCCCACAAGTCTTAAAACTTGCCAAGGTTGGACAACCCCCAGTTTAAATCAATACCTAACAAACAAATTTAAATTAAAAAAAAAAACTTGAAAGCGTATAGACTTGCCAAGTGATTAAAAGCAGATGCTTTCCCGCACCTGACTTTAATGTTTCAACTCACTGATTTTTCAGCTTGCTTCCTTTTTCTCTTTCAAATTCAGCAATCTGATTAAATATATTGAGTAAGTTCTGAGGCAGCTGTTTTTTAGCACCACTGCCTAATTGTTCTTTACCGTTCAGCATAGCTTCCTCATCTCCTCCTTTGACCCTTGGAGCTTCCCTTTCCCTGTTCTTGGATTCTTTCTCACGTTTACCCCGGGCCGCCTCAGCTCTACCATCCGCATTGTACCTACTAGGTTCATTCATCCATCGGCTGGTATACTGCTTGTAATGTTCGGCAGATTTGGACGAGTAATCCGACCCCGTGGGGGAGGTGGAGTACTTGGCGTGGCTTGGGCTGAACTTGTGATAGCCCTCCCTCCTGCCCAGTTCTTTTTCCAGCCTTCCTGAATCACTTGCCTTATTTCGGTCATCAGATTGTCTGTAGTAGGAGCCTGTGCTATCCCTCCTATTGGACGAAGCTCGGTCTGATCTACTCTGTCTTTCAATCTTGCTACTATTTGCCCAAGTCTTGGAGTGATGGCGAGAATCCCTAGAATCTTCAAACTTACCTCCACAGAGGTCATCTTCGGCATACATCTTTACAAATGTGCAATCCCCTTCTCTGTCTCTTACCTCGGGTTTTGGATTGGCTAGCCTGTCTTGCCTCTCTAACAATTTTTCTACTTCGTGTTTTTGGTTAAGGAAAGAAGCAGAGGTATTGGCAGGAGGAGAATAGCTGTCCTCTTTCCTGCTCGGGTGGGAAAACATCCTAGAGGTGTGTTTTTTAGAGCTGCAGGAGGATTCAGACCGGTTCCGACTCCTTTTCTTATGCTTTTCGTTATCAGAAGAGGAGGAGGAAGAGGAGGAGGAGGAGGAGGAAGAGGAAGAAGACTCATCTGATGAAGAATCACAGGAGGAAGAGGAAGTTGACTTTTTTCTTTTCTTCTTCAACCTAAAAGTTTTAATTAATCATGAGGCACTGCGGTTAAATTTCACAACGGGGATGTGTGAAAGCTTCAGCTGCTGAGCTAACAAACGTTTGGGTATCAATAGGAAAAATACGAGGATAGTTTGACTAGAAGGGCAAAATTCTGGGTTTCCCTCAACTAAATGAGTATACAGGTTAGTTTTAAAAGTTTTCAGGCAGGCATACCTGAAAACTCAACTGCTACCGCTAGACTTCATGTAGAAGAGAATACACATAGCTCAGGGTTGAACTGTGAAGTCCTTGGTGCACTCTGGGCTTGCTTGCAGACATTTCAGTATCCCACTAGGTAACATCATCAGTGCTATTGAGTGTGGGGTTTGCTCCCTGTTTATAGACAATTGCTTGCCCTGCTACTGTGAGCATTCTAGACCAAGCTTAATTCAAAAGTGCTATTGAATTCTGGAAGTTTAGCATTCAGACAAATCAATTATCAACATACATATAGAAATAAACCATATTTAGACATCATTCAAAACAGACAAAAACTAAGAGTAAAACAAAACAAAACAAAAAAAAGCGAGAACAGATTCCTTCCAGCAGCCAATATCTAGCTAAGCAAGGATTAACAGCAGACAAGCAGAACACAATATCCTAATTAAGGAACAGCAAAGAGGAAACCACACCTTCAACAATGGCAAGGCAAGCTACTATATATAAATAGGGAGCAAACCACAAACTCACCAGTACTAAAGATGCTATCTAGTCAGGTAATGAAACATCTGCAATTAAACAACCAAGCTCAGAGAGCACCAAGGATACCACAGATTTCATATTTTTACTACTACCCAGAATCTAATGTAAAATCCACATTTCCTATCGGAGACCAGAACCACACTGTAATGTTGCATATACATACATATGTACATACTAGACATGCCTAGTATGGATGCTATCTGTACATTAGCCAGTGTGCAACCCAACAATTTTCATGATAGCCTAAAACTTCAGTACAATAACAATAACAACTTATAAGAGTCATCATGGCACAGTGGTTAGAAGGCAGTACTGCAGGCTACTTCTGCTGACTGCCAGCAGTTCAATCCTAATCAGCTCAAGGTTAACTCATCCTTCCATCCTTCCGAGGTAGGTAATATGAGGATTCAGATTGTTGGGGGTGATATGCTGACTCTGTAAAGTGGTATATAAGTCTAAGTGCTATTGCTATATACTGCTTCACAGTGCTTTACAGCCCTCTGTAAGCGGTTTACAGGGTCAGCATATCACCCCCCCAACAATCTTGAGTCCTCATTTTACCGAACTTGGAAGGATGGAAGGCTGAATCAACCTTGAGCTGGTTGGGATTGAACTGCTGGCCGCCGGCAGTCAGCAGAAGTAGCCTGCAGTACTGCATTCTAGCCACTGTGCCACCATGGCTCTTCAGAGATCTATGAGAATTTGCCATGGCCAACTTTCCACGGCCAACTCGCCACAGGACAACTTGCCGCGGGACAAGAGTTACACTAATGTCAAATAAATGGTGGAATAGAATCATTCAAGAACGGATGCAAAGGTAGGGAAAGAATGAGATGTGAATGGCAAAAATTAAAATACTTTTTTATTTATTTGAAAGTATGAAGTAGAATTGTTAAATTGTCCTGCAGTGAGTTGTCCACAGTTGAGTTGGCCATGGTGAGTTGGCTGCAGCAAATTGTCCCATTCCGCTCTTCAGTGCAAGTAATTATACTCTCATGCGTATAATACAGAAAGAGAAGAAATTAATTCTGATATTATTTCTGAGTTGAAATCCACATGTCTTAAATGTTGCCACGTTTGAAAAACACTGCTTTAGAACTACTCTTTCATTGTAAATTAAATTGCTTACAAAACCTTCTTTATAAATAAAAAAACATTTGAGGAAAATAAATCACATTACAAAACAAAAAAAACAGCATTAACAGTGAATTGTTATACTTACAGCATCAGACTGCTCTCTAGTTTATGTAAGAAAAGCTGTATGGACACAGATAGGTACGAGACACTAGATAGATTAAAACAGGTTACCTTTGTTCTTCTTTTAAGAGTTTACGCAGTTTTTCTGCACTTGTTTCTACTTTCTTTTCTTTCTGCCTCTCTTCTTTTGCAGCTTGTTTCTCTCTAATTTCCAGAGATTTCTTTTTTAAATCCCAACATCAAAAATATGGTGTTAACAAGTTGTAACAAATGAGTCCCATCCCAACCCACAACATACAAAATTGACAGAGATTCCAAAGGAACCATGTGTATATAAAAAAAGAGAAAGAAATATTAAAGGAAAAAAAATAATTACGAAGGATGGTTAAGTGATAGGGATGAATGACCATAGTATTACGGTTCATGTTGTAGTTTGTAGCCCAAATTTTAAAAGGCAAGGAGAAGAAGAAGAAAAAAAAAACAGGTTATTTGGTGTCCCATAACCCAACATTAGCAATCCGGGAAGTATGAATGGAAGGTTAATACGGCAACCAGCAAAATAGTTGGTCACAAAGAATAATCAACCGAACAGAAATCAATAAGGAATGTGCCCATTATTGAATTGATACGTAAAATGTGATTCCCATCAAAACAGAATTGAAAAGGGCCATGTATGAATACAAACCATTTGGCAACGGTATCACAGCCCAGTTTGATGCACAGTTTACACGCGGAATCATATTCCACAGGGTTGTTGGTGACGAGCAGCACCACAGAGGTCAGACACAGCAGCAACAGTTGCAGTTCGGAGGAAAATGCATTGGAGAGAAAGGTATCATCAGTATTACAGGAGAAGACCCCGCCAAGGCTTTGTACGTGCGTGCTGAGAAGGGCGTTCTAACTAGCGGACCCCCACCAAGGAAAGCAGAGCAAAAGTGGGCCTTTTATTCCTTTTTTTAATAAAAGAATCCAAACGCTTCCATTCACCCGTTAACTTTTCGCTGCCACATTAAATGGGAAAGTTTATGGATAAAAAGACATCAATCTCTTGCACTTCTCACGTGTACCTCTCTTGACCTCACAGAAAATAAAACGTTGCGGACAGGCCCATGCAGAGTGACCCTCGGCCTCTTCCCAATAGAAATTATAATAATTAAAAAAAGAAAAAGAAACTCTGACCTACAAAATTCTGGTTAATAAACTATACTGTTTCCTGAAAATAAGACCTCCCCAGATAATAAGCCCAATTGGGATTTTGAGCGCATGCGCTAAAATAAACCCTCCCCTGAAAATAAGCCCTCCCCCAAAATATTGTAACATAGCAGCAGCCATGAGGTGACCACGCTCACCGCCTCCTGCACCTCAAAAATAATAAGACCTCCCCAAAAATAAGGCCAAGTGCTTATTTCAAGGATAAAAAGAAAATAAGACAGGGTCTTATTTTCTTTTTACCCCCGAAAATAAGCACTTGGAAACGAGATAACACGGTATTATGGCCATGATTAAAATGCTTCCGTGTTATGTATTCAGGGTGGATTTGATTTAAATCAAAGTTGATTTAAATCACTAGTAAAAAAGCTTGATTTAAATCAACTCGATTTAAATAATAATTTGTAAAGAGCAGCTGTCATCTCTGTCCTGCAGCGGCTCATCCTCTGACCCGCTGTTGACTCTCCAACAGTCCCATTCACTTTAAGGGGACGGCTGGTGATGCGGCAGTGACACAACAAGGTGAGGGATGTGGCGGGCAGCAGGTGAGTGGATGCCTGCTAACAGGTGCTGCCATGATGGATCTGAGATGACAGGTGCTCTTTAAATGTAGGGACTCATTTTTGCTGGTAGTTAGAATCTTTAATATTATTATTTGCAAACAAAATGAAAGTTTCCTATTTAGCTTGCAGAGCTTGGATTCATTTTAATGAGTTTACCAAAAATGTAAATATTCAGAATATGCAGCCTCATGCTACATTACTACCCTGTTTCCCTGAAAATAAGACCTCCCTGGATAATAAGCCCATTCGGGCTTTTGAGTGCATGTGCTAAAATAAGCCCTCCCCGAAAATATTGCAACACAGCAGCAGCCATGAGGTGACCACGCACGCTGCTTCCTGCACCTCAAAAATAACAAGACCCTGTCTTATTTTCAGGGAAACACGGTAAGCTCCATTTCATGCTGAATAAACCAAATTATACAATACAATACAATAGCAGAATTGGAAGGGACCTTGGAGGTCTTCTAGTCCAACCCCCTGCCTAGGCAGGAAACCCTACACCATTTCAGACAAATGGCTATCCAATGTCTTCTTAAAGACTTCCAGTGTTAGAGCATTCTGGAGGCAACTTCTGTTCCCCTGATTAATTGTTCTCACTGTCAGGAAATTTCTCCTCAGTTCTAAGTTGCTTCTCTCCTTGTTTAGTTTCCACCCATTGTTTCTTGTTCTGCCCTCAAGTGCTTTGGAGAATAGTTTGACTCCCTTTTCTTTGTGGCAACCCCTGAGATATTGGAACACTGCTATCATGTCACCGCTAGCCCTTCTTTAAATTAAAACTAGACATACCCAGTTCCTGCAACCGTTCCTCATATGTTTTAGTCTCCAGTCCCCTAATCCTCTTTGTTGCTCTTCTCTGCACTCTTTCTAGAGTCTCCACATCTTTTCTACATCGTGGTGACCAAAACTGGATGCCGTATTCCAAGTGTGGCCTTGCCAAGGCATTATAAAGTGGTATTAACACTTCACGTGATCTTGATTCTTCCCCCGTTTATGCAGCCTAGAACTGTGTTGGCTTTTTTGGCAGCTGCTGCACATTGCTGGCTCCTATTTAAATAGTTGTTCACTAGGACTCCAAGATCCCATTATTAATGTATCTTAAATAGAAAACTATCTAATAAAAGCATTTTATTAAAATAGATTTGATAAAATTAAAAAAATATCCAATTTAAATTAAAATAATCTGATTTTTTCATTTTTAATTTTCTAAAAATTTTCTATTTTAATCTAGCCTATGTGTATTCCACTTGCCTGTTCCCCATCAGGTGTCTCTAACAATGGCCATACGAGATAAAAAAAAAAATTAGCTTTGGCTAGCACAAAATGCTTCCTCAGAGGGGAAAGAAAAGACCAACGCATAATTTGCTTCTTGAGTCTGACATTGGCTATTTACTTTAGTCAACTAACAGAAAGTAAAGAATCACCTGTATCTGTTGACGAAGCTTCAACAAGGCCTCTTCAGCTTCTTGAAAGCTTTCATCTATGTTTAAAGCCTTCTTGTAGTAACTCTCGGCGTTCAACAATTTATCTTCCTCTTCCAACCTGACAAATGATTTTAAGCACGCATGAACCTGAAGTGCTTTATGCTTAATACATTTTTAAGAACGCTCTTCTCTTAACCTGACTCAACCTCTCTTCGGTTGGGGACTTAGGACGCAATTCAGACCTCGACATGGACAAAACGGAATAGGACGGATCTACTCCTGTAATGCGGAAGGTTTGTGGCTGTTCTGTTTTAAATTTGCAAACTCCCTTTAAAAAAAAACAGCTGTTCAGCTAGTCCTCGGCTTATGACCACAATTGGGACCAGGCTTTCCATTGCTAAGCATTGTTTAAGTTCCTTTCTTAATGATTTACCTGAATGGAATGTGGATGCTTCACGGATGCTGAACAGATCTTTATTCTCTTATCTACCTTCTTAACCCCAAATCTTTTCCCTGGCGAGTTACTGACAGCTGAGATACCTTTACACTCGTTCGGTAATATTGCTTGTGAAAATGAATTTGGAATAGTAGTTGATTAACACAAATACAGGTGGCCCCTGACTTTCAGCAATCCAGTGATCATTAGAAGGTACTGTTCTGACTTAGGCGGCCCAAGAGCATGAAGCAAACTCCTTGTGTCAACAAAAACCTCTTTTATTAATTGACAGTGAATTCGGCTCATTCACATCCAGCAAAGTCTTTCAAGGGAGGATTTACAGTCACAGTCCTTATCTGGCTTGGAGAGCTGACAGGCCGATATCTGTAAAACTTGGCAAGGAGTCTCAGAGAGTCAAGAACCAATTAAGCAAACTAATTGTCTCCTGCAAAATCCACTCCCCTTTCGCTCCTTTTATTTCCTCTGGGAGGGCCATTCATCATCCACCTTACTCCCAAGTCGACCCCTTTCTTTAGCTGTTCCATTTGTCTGGCAGCTCTGCACATGCGCACACTGGAAACAGGCTCCAGCTGTTCATCTGCTTCACTGATGTTTGACTCTGAAGACAGCTGATAGCTGGCATATGGCTCTGCCCCCCTCTCTCCCTCCAACAGAGCCCTCATCAGAGCCTCATCAAGACTTTGACCCATGGCCCATGTTCCTCCCCAACCTCCCCACTGTCCAAATCTGCTGCCAGCTTCACTACCCACTGGCGGGCCACAACAACAGGATCCAGGCTCTTTTGGCATCCACTCAATGAAACTTTGATAGGGAAACACCGATGAGCACAAGTTTTCAGCCACCTCTATTATCCACTTCATTGCCATGCAAACCAGCCCACGCTTAACTGGCTTGCTAATCAGAAAGCTGCTTTTATTTTGAAGCCTAAAACAGATGGTGGTAAACAGAGCAAGCAGATATAAGTGGGGAGGTGAACAGATGATTTCACATCAAGCTGTGCTGTTGAATTAACCACACACACAGGTCTACCCAAGTTGTTCTTTATCTTTAACCAGGCATAAAAATATAGACGAGGGAAAGAAACGTAAAATGCACAGGTTGGGGAACCTATAAAGAAACACAAGGCAACACTTACTGGCCTCCTCGTTCAACAAGCGTTTGACAAAGGTATTTTCTAGCGTTTCTGTGTGTGGGGCACTGCTCTAAAGCAATTTGAAAATCCTCAATTGCTTTATTCAAGCTTCCCTTTGTTGCATAGCTAGAAGAAAAAGGAAAAAAAAACACCTGTAAGTATATTTATTTTTCACTCGCTCGGTGACATTATTGGGTTGCAGACACAAAGCAAATACTTACAGTGCTCCACGGGCTACTAAGGCTTCAACATTTTGGGCATCTATTTCCAATGCCTTGTTGTATTCATTCATGGCATCAACATGGCGGCCCTCTTTAAAATAATCAACACCAAGTTTTACACTAAAAATAAAATTAGTTGAATTAAGATTTCAATAAACCAACGAATACCTCTATGAAGAACGCAAGTTAACCACGGCATAAAAACAAATGCCAATCCTTGATTTCACTACTGCTTTTCTCTATCAGACTTGCAGTTTCTCCTCCCCCCCAAACTATTTTAAGCCCCAAATTCAGTAAGACATAAGAAGGATCTTTGAGGAATTAAAGCGTATTGTTTATCCTTAGCCTGCAGTCGGAAGACTGAACAATACGTTACTGCTAATAAAGTACAGGTAGTCTTTGACTTAAGACCATAATTGAGCCCAAAATTTCCGTTGCTAAGCAAGACAGTTAAGTGAGTTTGGCCCCATTTTGCAACCTTTCTTGCCATAGTTGTTAAGTGAATCTGGCTTCCCCGTTGACTTTGCTCGTCAGAAGGTTGCAAAAGGTGATCCCCAATGAGGCATTGTAGTCATCATAAATGAGTCAGCTGCTAAGAATCCTAATTTTGACCAAGTGGCCACAGGGATGTTTGCAATGTTTGTGAGAAAAACAGTCACAGGTCACTTTTTTTCAGTGCCATCGTCGCTAAACGAATGATCATAAGTCAAGGACTACCTGTAACACCACCCTTAGCATCACATAAACCTTTAATATGTCTGAATGACAAAAAGTATTATCCGCTTCCAAAATTCAGACAGTTTATTGGCCTGGAAGAAAATGGTTCTTTTTCAAGTTCAAATTTACTCTTAATGAGAAAAAATAACTGAGACTATAAGAATTGATTTGGGGCGTGTAATGATGTATAACAGTGGTGGGTTCCGGATTCCAGTGCAACCGGTACGGTGCAATGGGGCCGGGGGGCCACCACATGAACGTGCACAGCGCACGCATGGATACTTACCGCCTGCCATGCCTCTGTGACGCTCCAGCTGCTCGGCGGAGCGTCACACAGGCACCATACGCTCCATGCGCGTAAGCCCCGAACAGCTCAAATACAGGTAAGGCACGTGGGCGGGTGGGACCTCCGGAGCACCGTACCGGAACGGTAACTGGTGCTCCCGGCAGGCACCGGTACACCTGTACCGGGGTGTATCGGTCGTAACCCACCACTGATGAATAACTATGTAATATTATTATGAGGATAGCTGAAACCTGAACCCTGCCCACACTTTGCCCCCAAAATAAGCTTTTTTTTGGGGGGGGGGGATAACAATGGAATTGCTATATATGTATACCTTTAAAAGGAGGATGTATGTTAAAATTATTAATATGAAAGATGTTTATTGAAATGTAATTATTAACACCATCAATATTAAATGGAGTTCGCTCCGAGAGGAAGAAAAGAGGGGATAGGAGAGAGGGAAATAGAAGGGAGAGGGGAAGTAGGAGAGAGAGTAGGAGTGGAAAGAGGAGAAGGAGAGAGGAAGGGGAAGTAGAGAAGAGAGGGATGTCAGAGAGAAGAAAGCAGGTAGGGAAAAGGAGAGAGGGGGCAAGTGGATGGGTATAATGTGGTGTATGGAAAGGAGAAGAGCAAATGATAGTTGCTGTGGATTGATGGTAAGAGGAACTGATATAATATTGGATAACTCAAAATAGTGCTGGTTAAGATGTAATGGTATATGTGTGGTTACTTGTATGAAAATAAAAATAAAAAACTTCAAAAAAAAAAACCAACCCAAAAAACAACAAAAGACAAAGAAAAAAAAGAAAATGATTCTTTTCTGACTTCTAGAACTATCCTTTAATGAAAACAAAGTGGTGTGTACCATTTTAAGGCCCACGAAGCAGATTGTCTTTTCCTCAACGCAACAGCAAAATCCTCTTCATTGAAATTTTTGCTGGGGAAAAAAAAGAACCAAAATGTTTAATCGACCAGTCTATTTATATAGCCTGTCCAAATAAATAATGAATCTACTAGAGTTGTCTTGCATCGCATCACATTTGTGTCAAGACACACCAACCCAGACACTTCTGGGTTGAAAGGATTAGCTGGTTGCTGGGCAGATGCCCAGTTGGGGGCTTCTTTCAGAAGCCGGAGTGAAGGATGGGAGCTCACCCTGTCCCATGGCAGCACTTAGCTAATCTCCAACCTCTGCTCATCGATCCACTCAGGAAACTTCACAACGTTCCTTGATTCCCCAAACATTTATTATATCACCTTCTTTTAATGGCCCCATAATCCCTTGCTGGGTGGAGTCTGGGCAACTGAAGGGAGCTGAGTATTTACTGACAAGGTGCCCTTCCTGTCACCAATGCAGAGTTTTGTTCAGCAGAGATAGTCTCATTGTGCCCAGAGAGACAAATAGTTGCCTCTACCTAGGATCGAACTCACAGCCTCCAGATTGTGAGGTGAGAGCTCCACCTCTAGGCCACCACACCACTCCAAACATTTACTATACGACAATACATTAATGCTTCTTTAACTGTCCTAACCACACAAGCCACTGTACTACGGAGTTGTCTAACTCTATAATCAGGAATGTTAGCTTATCAGCCAAATTTCCCTTACATTTGGCATTTCCACCTGATTAGATTATGCTCAAACTTTAGGTGGTATGAAAATCTGCTTTGTCTTGTCGTATAGTTAGTCATTAACACTGATATGTTTTGTTTTTTTGTTTTTTTTACAAATGATGGAAATGTCATTTTTAACCAACTCATCATTGAAGGAATTACTTTTCGGTTGAGATGCTGTTTATATACCTTTGTAGTCCTCTCATTAAAGAGGGGGGGCTGGATTCATCTAGTCCTAATTTGCTTCCTAGGAACTCCACTACAGCAGGGTTGGCAAAGCCCAGAGAATTATGCAAAACTTTTTCATACGTTTCCAAACTACTGGCTACGTCGATACTCTTCCTGAAAAGCAAACAAAAAGACAATCGTGAACGGAGATAAAACAATATTTTCTCTGTTCCATCTTGCATTACCAACTAAGAAGAAACACCACGAAAAGATTTGTAATAAAGTTCACCCCTCTGAAGATCATGGGGGTCCCAAACTCTTCTGCTCACTGACCCCCTTCAGGAAATTCTGCAATGTTCCTCCACATACCAAACATTTAGCAATAGCAATAGCAATAGCAGTTAGACTTATATACCGCTTCATAGGGCTTTCAGCCCTCTCTAAGCGGTTTACAGAGTCAGCATATCGCCCCCACAGTCTGGGTCTTCATTTCACCCACCTCGGAAGGATGGAAGGCTGAGACAACCTTGAGCCGGTGAGATTTGAACCGCTGAACTGCAGATAACAGTCAGCTGAAGTGGCCTGCAGTAGTGCACCCTAACCATTGCACTATCTCGGCTCCATTTATCATATGAAAATTGTCAACAATCGAAAACGACTCCAACTGAAACCATAAAAAGCTCCTTGGTTCGTTTCTCAGTTGCGATGCTTACGGGGAGGGAAATCTATGGAATGTAGGATGTTTCCTTTCAAAGTGCCAGATGTAACACTGATAAGGCGGGTGAGCGCTGAAGCTGACCCAGCGTATCCTAGCAATGGCAAGAGGGAAGTACTAAAAGGCTCATCACCTGCATGGTTGGCTAACGTGATCTGGGACACAAAGTGGTGGTGCCCATTATCTATCTTTTAATTATGCCAAAGCATGGGAATTATTCAGAGTTGCCTTGACGTGGGTATAAAAAAGACAGGGAAAGGGAGGGGTTCTATAAGGCAGTGTTTCTCAACCTTGGCAACTTGAAGTCCTGTGGACTTCAACTCCCAGAATTCCCCAGCCAGCTATGCTGGCTGGGGGATTCTGGGAGTTGAAGTCCACAGGACTTCAAGTTGTCAAGGTTGAGAAACACTGCTATAAGGAGCCACAAGAGCTGGATACAATTCTACAGGGAACCGAACAAAAATTGATTAAAAAAAATATCACTATTTATTAAAATTCAAAATGGAAGAGAAAATGTGAAAGAAACGATGATAAAATGGGCGATAAATTTTGGGTATAGTATAGAATTGGCGGAATGGGAAAAAAAATTGGGGAAAATATTACAAATTAACGATGGCAACGACATATAGAGAAAACATGTACAAGATGTTCTAGCGATGGCACCTTCCACCAGTGAGAATTGCGAAAATGTTCCCGGAGTGTTCACCTATCTGTTTGAAATGCAACCAACAACATGGAACCTACTACCCATATGTGGTGGATGTGCACATCTGCGAAAAAGTATTGGGAAAAAATGAAAGATGGGCTAGAGGAGATTAGTAAACATCAAACTGCACTAAAATCTGAATTATTTAAATCATACAAACAAATATAAAGGTAAAAGTTCTCCTCGCACTATGTGATAGTTGTTCCCGACTCTAGGGGGCGGTACTCATCTCCGTTTCTAAACTGAAGAGCCAACGCTGTCCGAAGACGTCTCTGTGGTCATGTGGCTGGCATGACTAAACACCGAAGGCATACAGAATGCTGTTACCTTCCCACCAAAGGTGGTCCCTATTTTTCTACTTGCATTTTTACATGCTTTTGAACTGCTAGGTTGGCAGAAGCTGGGACAAGTAACGGGAGCTCACTCCATTATGCAACACTAGGGATTCGAACTGTTGAACTGCCGACAGTTCTAATCGACAAGCTCAGGGTCTTAGCCATTGAGTCATTGTGTATACCTATATTCCTACCTGTAATGCACAGGCAAATCTTCAGAGCTGATGACTCCTAATTTGGTATTTGCTAAACTGGGAGATAAAGCAGACTTGTGCAGCGATACACTGAGCTTTTCATGGTAGCGATCAATATCCTTGATTGCAGCTATTAAAAACAAGAGAAAAAAAAGATCAGACTTAAAACAGCAGAAAACAACGCAAAATATACTTAGGGCCAAATCTAAAAGTGATGATGTACACTTGCCTTGGATAAGGTCACCATTTTGATAATATGATAAGGGATCCCCATGGCTGCTTTGCGAAGGCACATCTCTTAATGGACAAAGCGCCTAAAATAGAAAACATGTAATTCCAAAAAATTAGGGGTAGACGTATTCAGTCCCATTTCACAAAGAAATAACTGAAGATTTGCAGGACATCTATACAAGGGTAATTTACCTTCTATAGTTTTAAAAGCTGGATTTTTAATTCCAAAGTTTGAGTGGATAACTTGGGAGAATGTCATTCCTATCCTGTGTAATAATCACCATTTAAATCTCTCTATATAAAAGCCAAGTACCACTCACTCATCATGAAATCTCCAGAACCGTAAAGCCTACAAACTTGAAATTTGGCAGGTATGTTCCTCTTGACTTCTAGGTGCTCACTAAGAAAGGATTTTCGGGAATGACCATTAGTATTTCTTATACAGTAATTAACACGCTCTGATGCTACGGAGTTCTACTCCCCCTCCCCGCCTGAAAAGAACTCTGTTCCAACTGCCAGTTCCCTCACATTCCGTTACCTCAGTTCAAACTGGCAGAAGTTCCATTCCTTCACTCAAGAACGGCCTGGGGCTCCTTACAGTATTAAACTTCGGTATCTCACCAAAATGTCTACGCCTTCCACCTATGGAACTGCTTCTGGACTCAAGGTAGGAGCAATATTCCCTCATGTGTTTCAATCACTGACCACCAGAGCCAACTGGTTGTGAACCAAATTTCTCCTACATAGCCCGATCACATAGTTTTGTCGCGAAGCATGGGTATCCAGCTAGTTCCATATAAAACTCCTATACTATTCTACATAGGGCAGGCAGCAATGTTAATGCAAATCCAGTCTGATAAGGACTAAATCAACAGGCAGTACAGCTGATTTATTCTTACCAAGTCTAATGTATAGGAATATATTCTTTATTGGCCATGTGTGATTGGATATGCAAGGAATTTGTGCATGAACTCTCAGTGTACAAACAAAATGATAACTCATAGATCATATATTGTATGATACAATCATAAATCATAAGATACAAACAACAAGTGATAAATCATAAGATACCAATAGAAGATGAGAAGGATAATAACAATACAACCCTACTTCATGGGTTATATTATATTATATTATTATATTATATTAATTATATTATATTTAGGCATAAGATAGTGGTATGAAAGTTAGCTATTTAGCAGAGGGGCGGGGGGGTCTATCTTTGGGTCTAGTTGTATGTTTTATATTAAGTCTAATGTATATTTTGTGCAATTTTGAGTTCAATAATTGCACCCTTTCCTGATCAGGAAGCTCCTATTCTCAGTTACTCATGCCCTGGTTGCGTCCCATATGGATTACTGTCTGAGTCCCACTTGATCAGAAATGCAACAAAAGTTCACAGTTGGATTCAGGACTTTCGCAACTGTAATGTAATCCTTGAGTATAAGAAAGGTCATTTTTGCTGATAAAGCTGATTCTGAATCAAGAGCTTCCTTAATTTCCTTGGATCAACTCAGCCAATTCAGCTGCATGAGAGGCCAAAAGAGAAACCCTTCAGAAACCGACATCTCCTTTCATATTAATGTGTTGTGGCCTGTCGGCCACTGGACCCTCCAACAGTTGAATCAGAGGAGAAGGTGGTGTGGGAGTCAGGGTCAGCATAAAGGCAACCTGAGAACTCCGAGGGGGAAGAGGGAATAGACCTGGCAGAGAGAGACAGAGGTGGACCTGGGCCGTCTGTCAGCCCTCAGATGGAGAGTCAACAGAGGCAGCAGATTAGGAAGAGAAAGAACAGCTGGGTCCAGTGCCTGACATGTGGATGCGCAGAAGACAGAGGAGAGGAGAGCAGTGGAAATCCATGGGCCGGTCCTTGGGATGGAAGAGCCACCGCTGCTAGTGAAGCTCTAACCTAGCTCTGGGGATAAAAGGCAGGGGGCAGAGATGAATAGATGTGGCAGACAACTATTCATCTCTCGGCCGAACGCTCTTGTTAGCCTGCGGTGAGAGAGAAACTTTTAGCCAAGGCTGCTGGTGCTCCTAATGAAGGAATCTTTGAGTTCCCTTCAGAGGGTTTCTCGTGTTTGGGGAGATGGATTAGAACACAACATCTCTGACTTACCGTGATTTCTAAATCTGCTATCTCTCGCACAACGCCGCTTCGCAGGCAGAACAGCACCATGAAGAAGCCAAATTCGCGAATAGAACTAATCCTTCCAATCACTATGTCGCCACGTTCGATATCACGGAAAAAGAGCTCTCGCCTCTCTGCGCTGGGGATTTCCATAAACTGCTCCAATGGTGGGATAATAGCATAACAATCTTTGGTAGATTCAAATTAAAAAAAAAAAAAACAAGTTTTAAATACCGAAACACTGCAGGGATTGCCAGATAGTTTAAATGGTAACAGTCATGCACGCAAATTGCTTGCAATCCCATTGGAATCCAATCCTATGGAATTAAATGGGTTCACTTTTGAACAGGCATGCTTTGAAACTACGAAATGTGTCATTACATAAAAACATTGAAAGAGTGTTACCCAATCATCTTGAAAATCTGCTGGGGAGGACAAATACACATCTAACAAATAATGCATACTGCTGAAATAGATCTGCTTCTGACTTTCATAAAGACGTTTATCTTTTTAAAGCTTTACATCTCTAATCTACCAACTCCCTATGGAAGCAGATAGACTTCTGAGTTAATCTAGCCAAATTCTTACCTTTCCATTTTTTTTAAATTATTCTAATTACTGGATAAGAACACAGTGGAACTGACAATATCTCAAAGATGAACAATTCTATTTTCAAAGCACAAAATACTTCTGAATCTAAAAATATTCCACTCCTATTGCAGAATCTAAATTGTATTCCTTATAAGTGGCACTGGAGAAGTTACAAGCAAAGTTAGTATACATAACAATGACCGGGGGTTAATACCCAAATAAACAGGCAAAAGTTATACTTGAAAAAGTTTTTTTTTTCTAATTTGAAGAAATTGGTGGGGGAAATCATCCAATCGTCATTCCCTTACTTTCATTCTCTTCATTTCCATCTTTTACTATTGTCACGTTTGTTTTCCAAGATTGAGAAAAAAGAAGATCAGCTTTTTTTGAAATGAATTGTTGAATCTCAATATTTTCAATCCCTCTTTCTTTTCTGAAACAGAAGAAAACAGATTAACATCCATTAAAAACATGGTTTCTTGAACAAGGACCTGGCAATTTATTTGATAACCAAAGCATAACCATTAAACCAAGTATAGCTTATTGAAAACTATTGTTATGCTGCTTCTTGTAGATAAGAAATAGTTGTTTCTTCATAATTATAAATCAACTTATTTTGCTCTGAAGCATTTTTGTCCTCAAGATACACTGTCATATCCAGCTATCTGCATAAGAACCCCTAGTCAGACATTCAGAATTTCACAAAACATATGCTTTTGTTTGGCACCATAAAACCTAGATCTGTACATTGCAATACTTACAGTCTATATTTAGAATTAGTTTTAATCAAATTTCTTAATATGGTTTAGGCAATGAATATCTACTAACATTTAAGGTGTTTTACAAAGCCAACCATCTCCAGAAGGAGAAGCAATCATATTTTGTTTCAAGTGGTAAATATCTAGAGGGGAAAAATAGGAAATTTTATGTATATTTTTACATACATAGAGAATCCTGGCTTTTAACTATGGCATCTCCAGGGAAAATTAAGAATTTAATTTGCAATATTACAAACCAAATAATCTCAATGAATAAGGAGAGACGATTATGCCGTTTTCAGTGGTACATTTCCAGAAAAAAAAAAGTAAGGAATTTATTACAAGTAATCCTTGACTTGCAACCATTTGCTTAGTGACTGTCTTGAAGTTACAACGGCAGAGGGAAAAAGTGACTGATGACATTTTTCACACTCCTGACCACTGTAGCATCCCCATGGTCACACAATCAAAATTCAGAACGCTTGGCAACTGGCTCATATTTATGACGATTGCAATGCGCTGGAGTCACGTGATCCCACTTTGCAACCTTCCGGCAAAGTCAAGAGTGGAAGCCAGATTCACTTAATGACCGTGTGACCAACTTAACCCCTTGCAGTGAATCATTTCATAATGGTGGCAAGAAAGGTCGTAAAGTGGGACAAAACTCACTTAAGGATGGAAATTCTGGGCTCAATTGCAGCCGTAAGTCGAGGACTCCTTGACTTACCCAGGACCCTAACATATATTCAGGGTCCTGGATTTTAGCCATGACATCGCTACAATTAAGAAATGAAGCAAAGTGGAAAAATGGAAAGCATTGCCAGTTCTCAGCAGATTGTTTGAAAGCAGGTTCGGTGGAGCAAGCTTAAAAACACCTAACAATGGGATGTCTGTAGAGATTTTCAGTCATCCAGGTCATTGTTATCCCAAAGGTGCTTTTATTCTTTTTTTTTTTTCAGGAGGTAATTGGACTTCCTTGTTTTTTTCTTTTGAAGACGCTTCCTTCTCCTCCAAGCTTTTTCAGCTCTGACAAGGTGGTGGGGGAGGGAAGGATTTTTACTCCTTGCAAACAACTGGTCATTTGCTCCTTTTTAGAGGATCATTGAAGCACTTGGAGGTTTATCTGTGTCCTTGGGGGTCACCTGAGTAAGTGGCTCCTGGTTCCTGTACTCTGCAATTTTTCCTCTGGAAATCCATTCCTACTCCCACACCGTTCAAAGGTTGTTCATCCCAAATTGTACAGCTAAAAGTCTGTAGAGATTCTCAGTCATTCAGGTCAGGGCTGTCCCAAAGGGGCTTTTTTCCAGGAGGCAACTGGACTTTCTTGTGTTTTCCTTTTTAAGATGTTTTGCTTCTCATCCAAGAAGCTTCTTCAGCTCTGACTGGATGGTGGGGAATGGAAGGATTCGTACTCCTTGCAGACAGCTGGTCATTTGCATCCTTTTAGAGGGTCCTTGAAACTCTTGGGAGGTTTGGTCCTTGGACCAGTTCTTAGAGCAGTGGTCATCAACCGGTGGCCCGTGAGAAAATTTTGGTGGTCCACAGAAAAACATATACTTTTTTTAAATTTTGCACTAAATATGATTTATCTTTAAGAAAAATTCATATTAGCACAGGATTTAAAATTATGAATTTAGTGGTCCCCGAGGTCCAAAAAGTTGCCGGCCCCTGTCTTAGAGCAGTGTTTTTCAACCTTTTTTGTGCAAAGGCACACTTTTTTCATGAAAAAAATCACGAGGCACACCACCATTAGAAAATGTTTAAAAAATTTAACTCTGTGCCTATATTGACTATATATAAAGTGTTTTTCCCACGGCACATCTTACACTATGTCACGTTGAAAAACACTGTCTTAGAGGGTTTATTGAGGACAGAGACTAACCTCCAAATGGCCTCAATGACCCTCCAAAACGATGCAAGCGACCAACTATCTGCAAAGAATATAAATCCTGCCATTCCCCACTGTTCTGTCAAGGCTGAAGAAGCTTCTTAGACGAGAAGAGAAACGTCTTCAAAAGGAAAAAAAAACAAGAAAGTCCAGCTGCTTCCTGGAAAAAAAAAAGGGGTGGGGAGATAAAAGCACCTTTGGGATAATAAGGAGATGTTACCTGGGAAGAAGAGTCACTTGCCAGTCCTGCCCGTCCATAAAAGGCGAGGCACAGCTGCCAACAGACGTTACACTCTGCATATGGTCAGAGGCACCCTCGGGCTCCAAGGCTGAGAAGAACGACAATTGCCACACACAAACCCACCGCAAAGGAGCCGCAAAGAGCAGAACTGACTCGTCTCTTAAGCAGGCCTCGCCCACGCTCTCAAGGACACGCCCCTCCGGCGAAGCCCCGCCCCCTCCTTCCACACGGAGAGGGCGGGGCCGCAGACTTCGCCTCACCTAGCTGACGACAGCGATTCCAGGCCGGCCCCGCCCGGGGGGAGCAGGCCGCCGAAGTCGGGATTGTCCTGCTGTTCGGCGTGGAGCAGGGAGAGCAGCGGCGGCCCGTGGAAGCCCAGTGCCTGGCGAAGCAAGTCCCGCTCCATCTGTCAGACTACCGCCCACCCGCTGCACCCTGAGCGGCGGCGGCGGCGGCTCCTCCCCCTCACGCAGACGGGCGTCCTTGACCCGGAAGTTAAAAGCTTTCGCAGCGTTTCCCTTTTTTCATCCCTCCCGTGTGCCTCGAGCAAGGGTTGACGCATGCGCCTTATCGGGCTATCCAAAGGAGGCGGAGCGGACTAAGAATGGGCGGACGAAGCCTGGGGTGGGGAGGGAGCTTGGGGGATGGGCGTTTCTTGTGCTTTTTCATGCAGCCCAGGGAATTCTGGGAATTGAAGTCCGCACATTTTTCAAGCTGCCGAAGGTGGTGCAAATAACCTTTTAGGAGTGGCAGATTAACAGAGTTGGAAGGGACCTTGCAGGCCATCTAATCCAACCCCCTGGCCAAGCACCTACATCTGCCTCTACCTAGGATCGAACTCACGATTTCCTGATTGTGAGGAGATGCGTTTGCACAAGGTGCTGAGCTCGCTTGTGACTTGAGCCTTGTGGCACGATTATGGAAACTCTCCAAATGGATCACTTCTGCTGTGGCAAGTAATGGCTGGGAATATTTATATTCTGTATTAATACATAATATGTCCAACACCTTGCCTGCCTTTGGCTGATTCTGAGAAGGCTAAGGAAGGTGCTGAGTCAACGAAACAACAGATATGCCCTGAGGTTGCCAGGAACTGAGCAAGACTGGAGATTATTTGGGAATAAACACAATCAGTTCCAAGGAGAATCCCTGCAAAGTCACATTCCCTGACAGCCTTAAAGTGAAAGCTTAGAAAGAAATAACATGATATTTGGAGCAGAGGATTTAACATGTTGTGGCATAACAGACATACAGGATGAGGCAAAAATCTCTATAAATACATCAGCCTGGAAACTAAAACATATGAAGGATGGTTGCAGGAATTGGGTATGGATAATCTAGAGAAATGTGTGTGTGACAGTAGTGTTCCAACATTTGAGGGGCTTCGGTCAGCCTATTTTCCAAAGCATCAGAAGCAAGACAAGAAATGGTGGAAACTAACCAAGGAGAAAAGCAGCCTAGAACTTAGAAGAAATTTCCTAAGAGTGAGAACAATTAACCAGTGGGATGGCTCCAGACGTTATGGATACTCCCAACACTGGAGGCTTTCAAGAAGAGTCTGGACAGCCACTTGTGTGAAATGGTATAGGGCAGTGGTTCTCAACCTGTGGGACCCCTTTGGGGGTCAAACAACCCTTTCACAGGGGTCGCCTAAGACCATTGGAAAACACATATTTTCAAAAAATATATACGGAAAACATAAAATAATCTTATGGTTGGGGGTCACCACAACATGAGGAACTGTATTAAAGGGTCACGGCATTAGGAAGGTTGAGACCCACTGGTATAGCAGGAGACCTCCAAGCCCCTTCCAACTATGTTATTCTGCATTATGTAAAATAAGTGGTACAGCAACCATTTCTTTTGCCTAGCCAGCAGGATCCAGAACAAATCTCCATAGCGCATGCAAAGATGCAATCATGCATGTGTCAACCTGATTATAACAAGTATATGTAGGAAGTTATCACCCAGCCCTCTCCCAGAAAAATGAAACACCCTAGGAAATATTGAAAAGGCAGAATATTTCTCTGGATGTGAAAAGAAAGAAACATGTTTTAAAAGACAAGATAGCTGCCTGTAGCTTCCTGCCCATCCCCACTTTGTCAATGGGCCATTAAGAAGGCCAAACTAGTCCCTTTACATAATAAAGAGTTCTCCCCTTCAGCTCCAGGGGTTGGGATTAAAGCGTGATAATATTGGCACTTTACCCAACTCACCACATGGCATCTGAGAACTCAACCAAACCTGGATTCAAAACGCAGCCTAGAGAGTTGCCCCTGCATGGGCCCATGGGAGTCTGACAATCAATCAGAATACAAGCTCAAGATCAAAGGCCAGAGAGGGCATAAAACCAGGGACTCAGCATCTCAGTCCTTCCTTCTCTTTTCTCCACCAACATTGAAGCATGTGATCACCTTTTCTGTTCAGGGCTCAAGCCATGTGGTCCTGTCCATCACCAATAAACCATCTTTCCAAGCAGCCTCCATGTCTCCAGTGTCTTTTTCCCCACTTGGAGATGAACCCAGAAGGACATTTCTTTCAACATATAGAAGCTTCTCTTCTGCAGAATGCAAGTCCAAGTGCTTTTATCTTATCAGCACTGACCCGTGGAAGTATTCTGGATTTCAATACGGAGTTCCCAACCTTATAGTGAAGTTGCATCTATGTGGCATGCAAAGTAGAAGGACTTAAGCAATTACAGTTGTTTACCTGGTGTCACATAATTGTGGATGTAGGAGTATCTGTTAATATTTGCAACATTATTGTGAGAGACATGCCAAGACCTAGTGACCTCGAGCGGAAATTGTTTGAAAAATTGTGTGTTGTTTCTTGCCTATTGGGTATTTCTACCATTTCTCTTTTTTTTTCTCCCCCTTCTAGTCAGAGAAATTCCTGGCACTACACTACCCTTTTGCCAAAAAGCAAAAAAAATTCTGCATGTATGCAGAAGTAGAAGCTTCAAAAAGGATACAGAGAAAAAGCAAAAACCCCATAACTGCTCTTCTTTTAAAACTCACCTCTATGACCATTTTGTAATTCATTTGAAGCACCAAATTTCTTCCCGTCGAAAGAACTCTCAGCACTACAAGTCACAGCTCAGATATTGGCCCATATAAACTGGGGCTCCCAGATTTTAAAATATTAATCATTTGTTAATTTTTTTCAAATTTTCCTTCTGAAAAATACAATAAGGGCAAAGTGTAGATTGACGCCAATAACATTCAGGTGTTTCTAAATCTTTGTAATGTAGTGATATTCCACTAGAGGGTGAAATAAGATCATTCTGACTAAAAAAATCTGACCAGCTAATGCCCCAAAAAACCTCAAAAATGCCCTCCATCTGTTTGAGGGCAATTTGATACTGCACTTACAAAATTCAAGGGAGTATCTTTGGAATCACAATTTCAAATTGGCTGACTCAAAGATAAATGATGAAGAGTGGTATTTCAGGGCAAAAATTGCAATTCTATTTATTGTGGCAAGTTAACTATATTAAAATAAATGTTACAAAACACAGCAGAAAAAGAGTTCTTTCAGGCAAAATCGAATTCCTCTCTTGGCTGGAAGAAGTAGATCTTGTCTACAGTGTATGAGAGCAGAAGTGAGAGATGTCCCATTAGATTTTTTTTGTGGGGGGCAATTCAGAAACAGACTATAATTTCCCTGTTGTGGGCAATGAACTAAGATAAATAATACCCTCTTGAATTCTGATTTTAAAAAGATGATGGAATCTTTTGTTCAGCTTAATTTGCATCCAGACATCCCATCTGTTAGGATAGCCAGAAACTTGCTGGATAACAACTTCAGTCTGCTTCAGGCCTGGATACCCAAACGGCCCTCTGTTGCTCTTCCAGAGCGTCACAACATCCCCTGCTTTGCAGCTGAACCACAAGGATTCAATCTACCCTATAAGACCTGGTCAAACCTCAATGTGTGATTATGGCACAAATGGTGACTGCGCCAACTTCCTCCATAAATAAGGAAAGCTCTCCTCTTCGGAATGCAGCTGTGGTGCTCCAAAGCAGACAGTGTGACATATTGTTGAATAGTAACCTTCGAGTACATACCAGAGACTTTCTGTATCAACTTCATCGTATATCATATATATAAAAACAGCTGTGTGTCTGTGTGTATGTTCCAGCATAACTCTGGAACGTCTCAAGCAATTTCAACCAAACTTGGTACACAGATTACTTACTCTCTGATAAAAATGGCCGTGAGGGTATTTACAACCCCTCAGGGCGTGTGTTCTGTTAAGATACAGCCTGTTGTGCCTTAAAATGGCTTCTATTGTACTGCTGTAAAATGGCTTCTACTGTACAGTGTAGTGGAATTGCCATGGTAACTGCTTCACAGTACTCCACAAGGGGGCTTCCTCTGGTAAGGGGGAAAATCCGACATTAGAAATTATGTTTGGTCTGGACATTTCCCCGCTATAAATAAATACCTGGGTAATACCTGGGTTAAACTCGATTTTATTGAGGGCCACATCAGGTTTGCATTTGACCTTGGGGGCTGGGTGGGTGTGGCCAAGGTGGGTGTGACCAGCTCGATGTCACTTGTGTTGAGAGTGCCTGTGATGGCCCGAGTGCTCTGCCAGCGAAAATGGAGGTGCCCCTCCTGAACTCCATTTTCATTGGCGGAGGCACTACAGGCCAGTCCCTCACTGTTTCCACGGCATCCCTGCAGGCCAGATCTAAGTACCTCGCAGGCCACATCTGGCCCGCAGGCCTTGAGTTTGATGCCCTTGGTATAAATAGTCTACCTTTGAATTTGTAGATAAAGAGTTTTGCGTTTGCGCATTGTGAACGTAATTGTGATGTGCTTTTTAACGTTTTTGTCATACACAAAATAAACACATCCCTCTTTTCTAATCCTATAAAATGCTTATGCTTTCTTAACTGCATGGAATAATGTAAAAGGGAAAAAAATACCCCAATATTATTTGGGCAAGCTCTAACACATTACCTCAGAAGACAGGATCTCAAAGAATAAATGGCTGTCCTATATTCTCCAGAACATGGAATTTGGGACAAAGCTCATCACCTTTCCTCTCGCACAGAGTGCAACTTCATATACGGCTGCTCAGAATTCAGTGGCTTAATCCCAAATAAATATGCTTGTAATTACTGCAGAGAGCTCCACCTTCGTGCACCTGGGGACTGAAGGTTCATTTTTAATTGGAAGCCAAGGGCAGGTTGGTGTTGCCAGGGCATCACTGAAGGAGGTGATTTGGGATCGCCAAGAATAGTCTTCCCCGATCCACCCTTTGCTTTTTGTTTCCGACAGTGGACAACGAAATGCCTCTGAGGCGGAAAATGCAGACATACTAAAAAAGCGACTAGATTCAGAATTGTCCTAAAAATTCTAGTCTTGGAGGCGGCGATAAAAAATGTTTACAGAATGTGTTTGCTGCAGAAGACAGTTTGATGGAAGGTAATAAAGAAGGAGGCCGTCTCTTTCTACCCATCTCGTTCATTTCTTCTGTACCTCACAATTTTCCATTAGTTTAGTGTTTCCTCAGATTAAATGGTTCTACAGAAGATGTTATTTAATCAAACATAGTTGGACAGTTTACAAAATCAGTGAACGTTACCTATAATTTGATTTAATGCACGACAGAGGGAACACTCCCAAGTATTCAAAAATTCTCATCTAGTTTGAAAGCAGCAGTCCTGATTAAGAAGAACTAAGCTGGCAGGAAGTGGGGAAGAGCATTAAAACTGCTGCTTTTTCTACAAGAACACATTTTCTGGGCAGATGGATTCCCTCATGAACATAAAGGTTTCCTCTGTCCAGATGTGTCTGACTCTAGGGTGCGGTGATGATCTCCGGTTCCTAGCCGAGGGAGCCAGCATTGTCCGGGGACACTTCTGTGGTCATGTGACCAACATAATTATATGCCGAGGCACATGGGACACTGTTACCTACCCAGGGAAATGGTATCTATTTATCTACTTGCATTTGAATGCTTTCCAACTGCTAGGTTGGCGGGAGCTGAGGCAAGAACAGGAGCTCACCCTGTTATATGGTGCTTGGGTCTCAAACTGCTTGACGAGCCCAGCATCTTAACTGCTAAGCCACTGCGCCTGTTTTTATTTAGTCATGAATAGATCCAATTATATGATTTTATGTGACTAATATAATCCATGAAATCTCACAAGAAACTCTATCGTGTACAGTACAGTACTCAGCAGCTGATATTCATTGCCATTCTGCTCACATTTTATAATACCATTTAAGACCTGTTGGCTTCATCGTGACCCGTCAAAAGCGCGGACGGCAAAAGCGCGATCGACAAAATCGCGCCTTTGACGTCATCACAGCGCGACGAAAAAGATCGAAAAATTCAAATAAAAATTAATAAAAATTAAATTAAAGCAAGCCGATTCACATAAAGGTAAGGGTTAGGGTTAGGGTTAGGTTAAGGGTTAGGGTTAGCTTTAGAGCGTTAGCGTTAGGGTTAGGTTAAGGGTTAGCGTTAGGTTTTTCGTTACTTTAACGGTTAGGTTTAGGGTTAGGTTTAGGGTTAGGTTAAGAGTTAGGTTTAGGGTTAGGTTTAGGGTTAGGTTTGGGGGGCTTAGGGTAAGGTTTTCGCTTTATTTTTACATTTTTCGAACTTTTTCGTCGCGCTGTGATGATGTCACAGCGCGCTTTTGTCGAGCGCGATTTTGTCCTACGCGCTTTTGTGGTGGAACCGGCTTCATACAATTCTTGAATACGTGTAGTTGGCTGCAGTAGGAACTGGGATACTGTATTGACACAGATAAACCTTCAGGTGACCTTAACGACTTACTAAAAGAATGCAAATGACCAGCTGTCTGCAAGGAATATCAATCCTTCCATTTCCCACCATCCAGTCAGAGCAGAAGAAGTTGCGTAGATGAGAAATGAAACAAGAAAAACCAGAAAGTCCAGTTGCCTCTTGAAAAAAACACCTTTGGGACAATTATGACCTGGATGACTGAGAATCTCAATGGACACATACTGTATAAAATGAACAAATGCTCTTATTGTTGTAACCTGCCAGTAGAGCTGGCAGATAGTCAGGAGGTTAGGGAGGAACATGGGCCAGTCCTTGAGTCTGGGGAAGGCTCTGATGAGGGCTCTGTGTCGGAGGCAGAGAGGGGGCCAGAGCTGTATACCAATTATCAGCTGCCTTCAGAGTCAGACATCAGTTAGGCAGATGAACAGCTGGAGCCTGTTCCCAGTATGCACGTGCTCAGATTTGCCAGACAAAGGGAACAACTAAAGAACAGGGGTCAACTTGGGAGTAAGGTCACAGGTGGATGATGAATGGCCCCTCCTAGAGGAAATAAAAGAGAAGCAAAAGGGGAGTGGAGTTTGCAGGAGACAGTTAGTTTGCTTAATTGGTCTGTGACTCTCCAAGACTCCTTACCAAGTTTTGCAGATATCGGCCTGTCAGCTCTCCAAGCCAGATAAGGTCTGTGACCGTAAATCCTCCTTTGAAAGATTTTGCTGGAGGCGAATGAGCAGAATTCACAGTAAATTATTAAAAGTTTTGTTGTTGTTGTTGGGACAAGGAGTTTGCTTCATGCTCTTGGGAAGCCTATGTCAGAACAGTTACCAAGTAAGACTCTTCTTCTGAATATTTATGGAATTGCTCTGACTGTCCATTTCTGGACAGTCCATTTCTGTCATCTTATTTTTCAATCCCCTGCAGATTTGTTTGGCAGAAATGGACAGTCATCAATGTTGATGATTTACAAAACCACCATGCCTTGCCGTTGGACATGCTCTCTAAATCTAATGTGATCTGAAATTCAACAATATCAGAAGGGCCATATGCTGCCCACCTTTGTACCTTTGATATACTGAGATATTTAGGTATTTATAGAGTACTACGTTGCTTAGGAGATTCACTCACCCTCAAATAATTAGCTTCCCTCTGGCTCTTTGTTGTTTTAATCAATGTCCCAATTTGTGCAGCAGGCATTGCCACAAGTCCCTAAAGAACAATTAAAACAAAGTGCCCTCTGAACATTTAATGAAGCAGATGTTCACGCATCACCCCAAAGTCATTAGCATCCCCCTTTCTTATTTGCCTTAAATCCTATTGCAGTTTACATTAAAATACCTGGAGAGCTAGTTACTTTCAGCTGGCAATCACAGTATATAGAGACGGTTCACCGACAAAAGGGTGAACGACAAAAGCGCACCCGACTAAACAGCGGTGACAAAACCGCGTGTTCTAAAGCGCTCCGACGAATGAGCGCTGAATCGCGCCGACAAAAGCGCGGTGACAGAAGCGTGCTGTAAAACTAAACCTAACCCTAAACCTAACCCTAACCCTAAACGTAACGCTAACCCTAACCCTAAACCTAACGCTAAACCTAACCCTAAACGTAACGCTAAACCTAACCCTAAACGTAACGCTAAACCTAACCCTAAACCTAACCCTAAACCTAACCCTAAACCTAACCCTAACCCTAACCCTAACCCTAACCCTAACCCTAACCCTAACCCTAACCCTAACCCTAACCCTAACCCTAACCCTAACCCTAACCCTAACCCTAACCCTAACCCTAACCCTAACCCTAACCCTAACCCTTACCTTAACTTAAATCGCCCCTCTGTCGACTGAAATCGCCCTTCTGTCTCCGCGCTGTTGTTGCCGCGTTGTTGTCGCCGCGTTGATGACGTCGCGGTTTTAGCGACACGATTTAGTCGGCGCGGTTTTGTCGTTCGCCCTTTTGTCGGGTCACGTATAGAGACGCAGGAAGAATTGCATGGAAGGAAATTTTGACCAAAAAAATATAATCTAGACCCATGATGGCAAACCTATGGCTTGTGTGCTGGAAGTGGAACGCAGAGCCATCTCTCTGGGCATGCTAGCCATCGCCGGTTGCTCTTCTGGGTTCTGGCGCTCACATGCGCTGGAAACCAGAAGAGCAGCTCCCTGGTGCGCCTGTGCACACTGGAAACAAGAAGCTCAGTTTCCCGGTGTGCACATGCGCCCCAGGGAGCTGCTTTTCCAGTTTCCAGCACTCTCTCACACACACGAAGACCAGCTGGCCAGGCATGCATGTGTGTGCTGGAACCCGGAAGAGCAATAGGCGATGGCTGGCATGCCTGGAGAGATGGGTCTGCGTGCCACTTCCGGCACACGTGCCATAGGTTCGCTATTATGGGTATAGGGCAGTGGTGGTTTTCAAAAATTGTTCGAAACTACTCTGTGTGTGTGTCCTCCTTTGTGGGAGTGGCTTGCCACCCATGTGACCGGATGGGAGTGGCTTGCTGCCCATGTGACCGGATATGAAGATGCCGATGACACTTGTCAGAACCATCTTAAATTACCTCACACACAGCACTGGCATGCATAAGAATATGATGTAAACTTGTTTTTTAAAAGGCATCTTTGGTTTGCGTTAAAACAACTTCAACACACGCAATGTTCTGATTGCACCCCAAACGCAGTAGTCATCCTTACTTTTCACAGAGGCACTGAGTTTTATAAATAGGAGCATGATAGTGTAGAATAATCATATCCAAGGACCAGTGGTGGGTTTCAAAATTTTTTGGAACCTCTTCTGTAGGTGTGGCCTGCTTTCCGGGTCCACTGGTGGAACCTCTTCTAACCGGTTCGGTAGATTTGATGAACCGGTTCTACCGAATAGGTGCGAACTGGTAGGAACCCACCTCTGGTATAGGGTCTCCTTCTTGAGCAGGGTTGGACTAGAAGACCTGAAAGATCCTTCCGGTTTTCAGTGCTCCCCTGTGTGCGCAAGCACACTCCCGTTTTGGCACTCAGTGCTGAAAAGGTTTGCCAACACTGATCTGGATTGTGACAATTACATGTTCCCATAAAAACAGCAACCTCATCCTAACTTTTAAGAGACATAGCTGCAAACAGTCAGTTCTACCAGGATGTAAATGTCATTGAAGCTCGTGGGATGAATTGTACCAATAAAAGAGAATATTTGAAGCTCAAGGTTGACATTGGTGCTCTCTGAGCTTGGCTGGTTTTTTTGTTTGTTTTTGCAGTCATTTCACTGGATAGTTTGGGTAATGAAATGTCTGCAAGAAAACAACCAAGCTTAGAGAGCACCAAGGGCTGAATAGTATTCATATCAGTGGTGGGTTTCAAAATTTTTAGAACCTCTTCTGTAGGTGTGGCCTGCTTTGTGGGAGTGGCTTGCCAGCCATGTGACTGGGTGGGTGTGGCTTGCCAACCATGTGACTGGATGGGCATGGCCAACTTGTAAAATGTGGTGAAACTCAATAACGCTCTTGCTTAGCAACCAAAATGTTGGCTCAGAAACTGGCATTTGAAGCATGCAAATCTTAAAGCTGTCAAGTTACAAGACCCTTCCACCCCTCACCCTTTAGAACCCCTCCCCCAGGGATGTTCAAACTTGACAGCTTTAAGACTTGTGGACTTCAACTCTCAGAATTCCTCCTCTCGCTCTTCATCTTAATGATGTGCGGATGTGTGGGGGGAGAGGGAGCTGGAACTGGTTCTAAATGGCACTGTAGATTTGTGGAACCTCTTCTATAGAAAAGATTAGAACTGACAGGAACCCACCCCTGATTCATATGAAACCAGTTCCGCTTATTTTCTACAAAATAAAGCAAGCAAATGATAATGTTTGTTGTAGCGACTGTTACTTGTACTGTCACTTCCAAGGCAAGGGGAATAACTGATACTGACTACAATTCTAACAATTAAAAATGAAAGAGGAATGAACACAGAATTCTAGTCCTTTCTTAATCTCATTTTCCCATGGCATCCAACAGGGGGATGATGCTTGAGAAGTTGGTTGTATTTGGTGGGTTTCAAAAATTGTTCGAACCTACTCTGTGGGTGTGGCCTCCTTTGTGGGAGTGGCTTGCCGCCCATGTGACCGGATGGGAGTGGCTTGCCGCCCATGTGACCGGATGGGAGTGGCTTGCCGCCCATGTGACCGGATATGAAGATGCCGACGACACTTGTCAGAACCACCTTAAATTACCTCACACACAGTACTGGCATGCCTAAGAATATGATGTAAACTTGTTTTTTAAAAGGCATCTTTGGTTTGCATTAAAACAACTTCAACACACACAATGTTCTGATTGCCCCACAAACGCAGTAGTCATCCTTACCTTTCACAGAGGCACTGAGTTTTATAAATAGGAGCATGATAGTGTAGAATAATCATATCCAAGGACCAGTGGTGGGTTTCAAAAAATTTTGGAACCTCTTCTGCAGGTGTGGCCTGCTTTCCGGGTCCACTGGTGGAACCTCTTCTAACCGGTTCGGTAGATTTGATGAACCGGTTCTACCGAATAGGTGCGAACTGGTAGGAACCCACCTCTGTGTCAGTAGTACTCAGTACAGTATTAAATCCCTTGTTCCTTCCCACTCTAACTGGGGGTTTGACTGCCCACCCTTCCCTTTTCCATATTCTTAATATGGAAAATGTTATTCTTCATAAAACTTATTCTTAAATCATAAGAGCAGAAGTTTGGTGCTTTAATTATCTCTCCTCTCCTCAAAAGAAGACCCAGGACTCAAAGCTTATAAGGGCCAAAAGGTGGTGCTATAGAGTTATTTTTTTTCCATTTTGGTGGTGCTTATGGATGCTGGTTAGATGAGAGTAAAGCTTTTCTTACCTTTTGCGAAAATGTGTAGTTTTTAGGGACTCAACGCAGGTAGTCCTCAACTTATAACCATCTGTTTAGTGATCAGCCTAGCACTGAAAAAAATGACTTATGACCGTTTTTTCACACTTGCAGCATCCCCATGGTTACGTGATTGAAATTCAGATGCTTGGCAACTGGCACTTATTTACGACGATTGCAATGTCTTGTTTGGGGTGTGTGTGTGTCATGTGATCCCCCTTGGGAACCAAATCAATGGGGAAGCCAGATTCACTTAACAACCATCTGGCTAACTTGACAACCGCAGGGATTCACTCAACGACTGTGACCAGAAAGGTTATAAAATGGGGTCAAAACTCCCTTAACAATTGTCTTGCTCCGCAAATGGAAATTTTGGACTCCATTATGGTTGTAAGTAGAAAGCTTTCAGTAGTAGCAGATCCAAGAATGAAACTTCTGAGAAAATACTCAATTTCTTGCTGTTTTTCCTTGAAAGCAATGAATTTCTGATAGCCAGGTGTCATGTTGACATGGCCATACTCACTAAGGCAGTGTTTCTCAACCTTGGCCACTTGAAGATGTCTGGACTTCAACTCCCAGAATTCCACAGCCAGCGAATGCTGGCTGGGGAATTCTGGGAGTTGAAGTCCAGACATCTTCAAGTGGCCAAGGTTGAGAAACACTGCACTAAGGGGTTGAAAGGTATTCGTAGATAAGTCAGTCAGCAGGTAAAATGATCCTGGAATTATGGCATTAAGGGATGCAGAAAGAGGAAGAGCCTGAGAGGATCTCTTAAGTGTCCAGAGAAGGAAGCAAATCATAGAGTCATACCGTATTTTTCGGAGTATAATATGCACCTTTTTCCATCAAAAAAGAGGGTGAAAACCTAGGTGCATCTTATACACTGAACACAGCATTTGTGGCTACTGAAAACTCACCCCCTTTGCAAAAATGGACATGCAGAGGGTTTGGGAGGCTTGTAGAGTGCTCCTCAGGGCTGGGGAAGGCTGGGCCATTTTTGCCTCCCCAGCCCCCAGGAGCACTCTAGAAGCCTCCCAAAGCCTCTAGATGCCCCCCCTTTTTTGCAAAATAAGGCCTGTTTTTGGGAAAAATGGGGCATTTATTTGCTTGTTTTTGCCCCACCCCAACCCTCAGAAGCACTCTAAGAGCCTCCCAAAGATCTGTCTGCCCCCCCCCCCCCCTTTTTGCAAAAATCAAGGCGTACAGAGGGCTTGGGAGGCCTGCAGAGTGCAAAAACTTTTTTTAAAAAAGTTACGCTTTCAAAATCATGGTGTGTCTTATACTCCGGTGCATCTTATAGTCCGAAAAATACAGTACATAAAAAGAACTTCTTTTCAGCACCCAACAGGTATGATAAATAGTCCTGGTGTCCATCTTCCCTTTCTGCTCCCTGGGTAGACCGAGTAAGTGTCCGGGGCTTAGGACTGTGGATAGAGTCTCCGATTGGAGTGTAAAGTTTAGATGAGTCTGTTTAATATCAGGGTTCCAAGTAATATACCCATAGCAAACAAAATTCAGAGGCAGGCAATTTCCTCAAAGAAAAGGTTTATTGGATATGCCATATTGGCCCAGGCTGGTGAAAGCCGACTCTGATTCTCCCCATGGTTTTCACCTAATTAAAAGTAAAAGTTTGTCACTTTCTCAAAACCATCAGTCACATGGTCCAATCAGGATACTGTCCAGTTGCAAGGTGACTCCAGTCCCCTTCTTCCAAACATCTGCAGGAATGTCCTTGGTTCCCAAGAGAAAGTATTTTGTTTTGACTACAACATCCCAACTATCTCCATTCCTCCCCTCCTTATCCCTCAAAATGGCCTCAGTTATGCCAGCTTCAGGGCTGACACCTGGACTTACAACCATTCATTTAGCGACTGTTCAAAGTTGCAACAGCACGTGACTTATGACCATTTTTCCACACTTTCACATCCCCGTGGTCACATGATCAAAATTTGAATGCTTGGCAACTTACGTGTTTATGACAGTTGTAGTGTCCTGGAGTCACTTTTTTTTTCAACCTTCTGACAAGCAAAGTCAATGGGGAAGCCAGATTCACTTAGCAACCGTGTTACCAACTTCACAACTGCAGCGATTCACTTAACAACCATGGCAAGAAAGGTTGTGGAGTGGGAAAAAACTGTCAGAGTGAGCACAGTGTGACTACTATTTTGAGACAACCCAGGAGCAAAAATACAGTACACAGAGGTTTTGTCTTTCAAACAGTAGTTTATATACGGGACCTATATATACATACATATACATGTTAGGCAAATACCAGGCAATCAATCTTCTACTCTACATGGAGATACATGAGAGAGATACACAAGGATAGATAACACAAGGAGAGAGAGATGCCCTCGCATGGCCTCCCTTATATATACAGCAATAGCAATAGCAATAGCAGTAGACTTATATACCGCTTCATAGGCCTTTCAGGCCTCTCTAAGCGGTTTACAGAGAGTCAGCATATTGCCCTCAACAATCTGGGTCCTCATTTTACCCACCTCGGAAGGATGGAAGGCTGAGTCAACCCTGAGCCGGTGAGATTTGAACCGCTGACCTGCTGATCTAGCAGTAGCCTGCAGTGCTGCATTTAACCACTGCGCCACCTTGGCTCTTTACAGTTCCTTAAAGTGGCAGTAACCCTCATGTCATCATCTCGGTTTACAGCCTTACAGAAGCTGGTCAGCTATTAAATCATCATTACCCTGACAAACTCCCTTAACAATTGTCTTGCTTAGCAATGACAATTTTGGGCTCAATTGTTGTTGAGGACTATCGTATGAAGATTTGAAGCAGGACGATGCAATCTTAACCAGAAAGGAACATTTGCATGTATTTTAGCACTGTTGCTGAAGTCCCCTTCAAGCATCAGGTCGAACTGTGCAATCTGGCAGTATGTTGTGGTTTGAAGGAATGTGTTGATCAAAGCTTTATCTAAGACGCAAAGGTCTTGGAGGCTTCAAAACAAAAAATAAATTTGAAAGGGAAGGTTGACTTCCCTACCAAAGTAAGCAAAAGAGCAGGGTTGGGATCGTTTTAGCTACTTCTCTCCTTTGTGAAAATGAGCAGTATTAGCGGTGGTGCTGGGGGAATTGCACCATTTAGGCAGCAAGTCCAAGAAGAAAGTAAAGTGATCGGGTTTAAAGACATATCTGTATAACATATCAGGCAGAATTCACATTATCTTCTGTCATTCTCTCCAGCAGCGCTGTTAATGCAAATAGCTCTAATTGCTGTTTAAGTATCACATAAGGGACTTGATGTCACCAAAATAATCCATGGAAAAATGATCTGCGTACACATCTTTTGTATACAGCTTGTTCTGACCGAGGCTTCCTGAGAGCATGAAGCAAACTCCTTGTCCCGAAAAAAAAACCCTTTTATTAATTTGCTGTGAATTCTGCTCATTCACCTCCAGCAAAATCTTTCAAGGGAGGATTTACAGTTACAGACCTTATCTGGCTTGAAGAGCTGACAGGCCGATATCTGCAAAATTTGGCAAGGAGTCTCAGAGAGTCACCAACCAATTAAGCGAACTAATTGTCTCCTGCAAACTCCACTCCCCTTTCACTCCTCTTTTATTTCCTCTGGGAGGGGCCATTCACTGTCCACCTGTGGCCTTACTCCCAAGTCTACCCCTGTTCTTTAGCTGTTCCATTCGTCTGGCAACTCTGAACACGCGCACACTGGGAACAGGCTCCAGCTGTTCATCTGCCTCACTGTTGTCTGACTCTGAAGGCAGCTGATAACTGGCATATGACTCTGGCCCCCACTCTGTCTCCAACACAGAGCCCTCATCAGAGCCTTCCCCAGACTCCAGGACTGGCCCATATGTTCCCCCCCAACCGCCTCACTGTCCGAATTTGCTGACAGCTCCACTGGCCCCTGGGGGCCCACAACACAGCTCTGTTCATTTACCCCCTAAATCAAGTCCCCTGGCCCTTGCAGGAGCTTTTCCTCAAAGAAGGGGAAGCTAGGATATGGTTGCCTCCATCATTGTTTCCAAGGGGCCTGATCAAAGTTTTGTGATGCAATGAAAAAAACCAGAGACTTTCAAAGAAAAACAGGCAGTTGTTATGCAAGGACAATTTTAATGGCGCAAGGAAACTTTGCAGCAAGCAGACATTGCAAATATCCGTACATTTCTCTTGCAGTTTGACATCTGCTCTTAACCCTGTTATTCCAGCAGTGGCAGAGGTCTGCAGCTGGTCGGCCCCAACGTTATTTGGGCTCTTCAGCAGCTGCTCCAGAACATCTGCTTCCTACATAAAACAGGAAGAAAAACACAGAGCATTAAATACAGTGAGATCAAAACAATGTCTGAAAAAGCACACTTTTTCCCCTTGCAATTTGCATCAGGCTTATCCTCCCACACCCACACCCTGTCTCCCTGTACCGCAATGCAATTTTTAAAAATGCATGGGCCCAATGAAACTAAGGAAAGGAAATTGCTAGGGGTTGCCAAGGCAAAGAAGCAAGGAAGTTTTTCTTCCTGCTTAATGTTCTATCTATTCTTCTTTGAGATTGGAGCAAACATGCAGTCATTTAAATCCGCAGGCACTTTCTGCTCATTTGGAGTCCATTGTGTCTTTCTGTAGCGAGAAAAATATGCAAGCTAAACAATTCACATTTCCCCCATCCGTGCACCATGCGGTTGCCCACTTTAGCAGCATGACACATCATGGTGATTAATGCCAATGATACGGCAAGCCTCCAAGGTAAAAATAAATGTACGTTGCAACAGGCAAAACTACAACTCCCCGCTCCAAGCTAGAAAAAAAAAAAAAAGTCGCATCAGAACCTGGAAATCATTTTCTTGTTTCTTTAAGATCTTTCTTTACCACTGCAATACTGCCAATCTGCTAATCGTTACTGTTTTTATATTTTAAAAAAATACGGTGATGGGCACTAGATTAGATAACATTAGAAAGAAAATAATTGCCTAGGTACAAAGTAGTTAGAAGGGAGGCCGGGGCTCAGTGGCTAAGACGCTGAGCTTATCGATCAGAAAGGTCGGCAGTTCGGCAGTTTGAATCCCTAGCACTGCGTAATGGAGTGAGCTCCCGTTACTTGACCCAGCTTCTGCCAACCTAGCAGTTCGAAAGCATGTAAAGTGCAAGTAGAAAAATAGGAACCACCTTTGGTGGGAAGGTAACAGCATTCTGTGCGCTTTCGGCTATTTATCATGCTGGCCACATGACCACGGTGACATCTTTGGACAGTACTGGCTCTTCAGCTTTGAAACGGAGATGAGCACCACCCAATAGAGTCGGGAACGACTAGCACATATGTGCGAGGGGAACCTCACCTTATAGTAGTCAGGAGTGATCTTTGAATTGCAGATGTCCTTACTTACAAAAGAACCTAGCATATAGAGGAGTAGTAGGACTGGAAGGGACCTTGGAGGTCTTCTGGTCCAACCCCCTGCTCAAGCAAGAGACTCTGTACTAATGGTTCTCAACCTCTTCTTCACCAGGGACCCCCTTTAGAATAGAACAGAATTCTTTATGTGATTGGACACACAAGGAATTTGTCTTCGGTGCATAAACTCTCAGTGTACATACAAGCAACAAGCGATAAATCATGATTATAGTCATCATAGAAATTCATCATAAATCATAAGATACAACACAGTGATAGTCATAGGATTCTAAATAAGCAATCAACATAAATCATGCTAGGAAACTAAATAAAACAATATGAATTTTAAAGATACAAGCAACAAAGTTAAGTCATAAGTAGAAAAGGAGACAGACAATAGGAAAGTAGAGAAGAATAATAGTAATACAGCCTTACTAAAAAGTTTGACAGTGTTGTGGGAATTAGTTGTTTAGCAGAGTTTAAGTATCTTTAAATACCTCTAGAGTCCATCAACTAAGGCCACGGACTCCCAAGACTTAACTCAAGCTTTAAATCATAATTTTTTTCAAGCTTTCGTGGACTTCCCTATGATGACATTGTGGACACCCAGGAGTCCGCAGACCAGGGGTGGGGTTCAGCTGGTTGGGACCGGTTTGGGTGAACCGGTAGCTGTAATGATCACATTGCCCTGTCCACCTGCTCCTGTGCTTTACTTAGCTATCTCCTTTCAGTTGATTCACGTGGCAGAACTGATTGCTGCTCCTCAGCTGTGTTACTCCCCAGAAGTAACATGGAAGGTAAGTTTTGCTAAAACCGTGCACATGCGCGGAGCATGCACAAAACAACATGACCACCGAACCAGTTGTTAAACCGGAGGATTTCACCACTGCCGCGAACCACAGGTTAACAACCAGTCTGGAGAAATGACTGTCCAACCCCTTCTTGAAAATCGCAAGAAGGTTTTTGTGGAGCACTCACACTTTCAAGAGGTAAGCTGTTCCACTGATTAATTGTTCTCACTGCCAGGAAATTCATCCTTAGTTCTAGGCAGGATCTCTGTTTAATGATCTCCCACCTGCGACTTCTTGTCCTGCCCTCAGGTGATTTGGAGAATAAATCAACTCCGTTTTCTCTGTGACAGAGAAGAAAGTCTCATGGTTTAAGGCGGTTCCCAGAGGCAACTGATGAGAGAGAGAAGGGTCTCACCTCTTTCATATTTACCGCTAGGGATGGGTTGTGGGACAATCAGTCCTTAGAGGAATGGAATCAGTTAAATCAAGTTGATGTATAGAGCTATAAGGAATTTGGGATTTGAACAACAGCCTGTTATCTTCTTAAAACAATTCCCATGAATTTATTCTAAAGCACAAACCGGGTGATATTTTCCTTTTGGCATCTGGCATTCCTAACTGTCCCCTCCCTTTGATTTATGGGAGATACCATTCTCTCTTGCTTTATTGATTTCTTTCTTTCTCCTTTTGGTTTGTTGCCTAACGTTTTTCACTTACGACCATCGCAGAATCCTTGTGGTCACATGATCAAAATTCAGATGAATTTTGGACTCCTATTTATGAGAGATGCAGGGGGTCATGTGATCACCTTTTGCCACCTGACAAGCAAAATCAGTGGGGAAGCCACATTCACTCAACCGTGTGACTAACTTAACAACTTCAGTGATTCACTTAACAACTGTGGCATAAAGTTGTAAAATGGGGCAAAATTCACTTAACAGCTGTCTTGCTTAGCAATTGTGATCATAAGTCGAGAATTACCTATATGGCTGTGTAGTAATGCCTTTAATCATAATTTTTTGCTATTGCCATTCTTAGCAAAGAAAAAAAGAGATTAAAAAAGATTAGAAAGAGTGCAGAGAAGAGCAACAAAGATGATTAGGGGACTGGAGACTAAAACATATGAAGAACGGTTGCAGGAACTGGGTATGTCTAGTTTAATAAAAAGAAAGACTAGGAGAGACATGATAGCAGTCTTCCAATATCTCAGGGGTTGCCACAAAGAAGAGGGAGTCAAACTATTCTCCAAAGCACCTGAGGGCAGAACAAGAAGCAATGGGTGGAAACTAATCAAGAAGAGAAGCAACCTGGAACTAAGGAGAAATTTACTGATAGTTAGAACAATTAATCAGTGGAACAATTTGCTTCCAGAAGTAGTGAATGCCCCAACACTGGAAGTCTTTAAGAAGATGTTGGATAACCATTTGTCTGAAATGGTATAGGATTTCCTGCTTGAGCAGAGGGTTGGACTATAAAACCTCCAAGGTCCCTTTCAACTCTGTTATTCTATTCTATTCAGTGGTGGGTTGCCAATTTCGTTACTACCAGTTCGGTCATGCTCCTGCGCGCGCTCCCATGCGTGAAGCTTTTGTGCATGTGCAGAAGCATCTGACAGGGTGGCCGGAGCCTTCCACCAACACTACTACCGGTTTGGCCAATCCAGGGCGAACCGGCAGCAACCCTCTATTCTATTCTATTCTATTCTATTCTATTCTATTCTATTCTATTCTATTCTATTCTATTCTATTCTATTCTATTCTATTCTACTCTACTCTACTCTACTCTACTCTACTCTACTCTACTCTACTCTATTTTATTCATATCCAAACTTTGTCTTCCATTTCAATTTGATCTATAGCAATAGCAATAGCAATAGCAGTTAGACTTGTATACCGCTTCATAGGGCTTTCAGCCCTCTCTAAGCAGTTTACAGAGTCAGCATATCACCCCAACAATCTGGGTCCTCATTTCACCCACCTCGGAAAGAGGGAAGGCTGAGTCAACCTTGAGCCGGTGAGATTTGAACCGCTGAACTGCAGATAACAGTGAGCTGAAGTGGCCTGCAGTACTGCACCCTAACCACTGCGCCACCTTGGCTCCATCTAACATCTGTAATATTAGCACATCTGTTTTCTATATAACTTCAACAAAACATTTCAAGAAAAATCATCTAAACTCCTGCCTGCTCCCAGTGACACTAATACCAATTTCAATGGAGATTATTTAGAGGAATGAAATGGTACTATTGCTCATTATTCAGAAACTTGCAGCTGAAAGCAGAGTAATTTCGGTATTACTAAATATTAATAAATTGGGAGTACTAAACATGTATTTTCCATCTTGCATCATGTTGGGCTATATTTTATTCAAACAGATTCATCTTCCCTAAACACAACTATGGCACCAGTTCTGCTAATCCCCAAATGTTATGTCTGGAGTTACAAGGCTCTCTCTTTATGTGGGGAGGATAATTATTTTATGTGGACCCCTTGGGGGTGCTTCTACTGTATGGAATTCATCTGCTAACTATCTATGGTGTAATGGGGAGCCATATCCCTTTTATGACTTGTGGACTTCAACTCCCAGAATTCCTGAGCCAGTCATCCAGTACTGGCTCAGGAATTCTGGGAGTTGAAGTCCACAAGTCATAAAAGGGCCATGGTTCCCCACCACGGCCCTAACCACTACACCAGGGGTGTCAAACTCGATTTCATTGAGGGCTGCATCAGGGTTGTGTTTGACCTTGGGGGGTGGGGGGGCATGGCCAGCTTGACTCACTTGTGTCAGGGATGTCTGTGGTGCAGTGGTGAGATTCATTTTTTTTTAACTACTGGTTCTGTGGTCGTGGCTTGGTGGGCATGCCTTGGTGGGCGTGGCAGGGAAGGATACTATAAAATCTCCATTTCTTCCCCACTCCAGGGGAAGGTTACTGCAAAATCCCCATTTCCTCCTGATCAGCTGGGACTTGGGAGGCCAGTTCGAGGTAGTATCTACCGGTTCTCCAGAACTGGTCATAACCTGCTAAATACCACCTCTACTGTGGTGGCCCAAGTGCTCTGCCGGTGAAAATGGGCTCCAAAGCTCCGTTTTCAGCTGCCACGGCCTCCTGCAACCCTCTGCCAGTGAAAATGGAGCTCAGGACCCCATTTTTGCTGGTAGAAGCACCACGGACCAGTCCTTCGCTGTTTCCAGGGCAGCCCCACGGGCCTGATCTAAGTACCTCGCAGGCTGGATCCAGGCCCAAGGCCTTGAATTTGACACAAGTCATAAAAAGGCCATGGTTCCCCATCCTGATTTAGGGTATTGAACTAGGAGCAATGAAACCCAGGTTCAGGAACTCAATAATAATGAACAATTAGACAACCCATAACTCATTGGGTGATCATTTCAGAGTATATCCTCAATACCTTCAACAGTGGCAGAACTTACAATTTCACTGGAAAACACAACACGTTCAGAGATGTATCTGCCTTGAAAACAGCCCTTGTTGAACTATATATAGCACAGGCAAACATCAAGTGTTTTATGATAGTTTGTACTATGTCACAAACTGCTGTATGATAACTTTTAAAACCTAAGTAAAGGTAAAGGTTCCCCTCGCACATATGTGCTAGTTGTTCCTGACTCTAGGGGGCAGTGCTCATCTCCATTTCAAAGCCGAAGAGCCAGCTCTGTCCGAAGACGTCTCTTTGGTCAAAAAGGCCGGCATGACTAAACACCGAAGGGACACAGAACGCTGTTACCTTCCCACCAAAGGTGTTCCTATTTTTCTACTTTGATTTTTACGTTCTTTCAAACTGCTAGGTTGGCAGAAGCTGGGACAAGTAACGGGAACTCACTCTGTTACGCGGTGCTAGGGATTCAAACCACTGAAGTGCTAATCTTTATGATCGACAGTCTCAGCGTCTTAGCCATTGAGCCACTGTGTCCCTTTTATGTCCTAACATGTTTTATAAAAGTGTAATTACGTGGGAATCATGGGTCTCCGATTTTGGGTGTATTCTGTAAGTTAGCCCATTTGAAGTACCTTGGTTCAAAAGTTGTGGTCCTGTGTTGTGCCATTTTGCCCAGTTAAAGGTTACAGAAATGAAAACTTTAGTAATATGCATCATCATCATAACAACAACAACAACAACAACAACAACAAGAAGAGTTTGAGACCTCTCTTTGTCTCTCTCCTTCCTTCCCTCTCTCCCTCTTTCTGACTCCCTTTCCCTCACCTCGTCTTTCCCTCACCCCCAATCTCCCTCCCCTTCTTTCATTTTTCTGAAGAGATATTCTGAAAGGCGTCATTCCCCATAAATTCCCTTTAGTTCCTAAAGAAATGGTGGAATATAATTCTAACAAACAAATAAATAATTAAAAATTCACCAGAATTCCACCATGAAAGATCATGGTGGAATTCACCAGAAAGCCACCCGGTTCCTCTCTCTTTCAAAGTGTGCCATTTTATTTGCTCTTGTAGAGAATTTCTACTTCTTCTTCTTCTTCTTTTTTAAAATGTCAAGCAGTACACTTAGGTAATTCTGGACATTGTAGTCCCAGAACATCTGGTAAGTTACCAGTTGGGGGTAGGGGAGCAGGCTGCCATATGGCCTAGCAGAATGGTATTTACTCTCCCCTTATAATGCTTGCGCAGATGCATAAAGCATAAAATACATGGGGCTGCTATGGAGAATTTGAAAGATGTACTGGTCTTTCATATCTCCTTTCATTTTCGCTTAACCTATCTCTTGACTTAACAAAGGGGTCTATTATGTTACAATATTTTTCTGTGGGAGAAGTTAATGTGGTTCATGTTTTACCTTGTCTTAGCAATGATTTCAAGACTACTCCAAACAACTTTTCGCAATGAGATGTCAGGTTGTTGTGGCCCACCAGCAGAGTTGACAGCCGAGTCGCAGAGTGAGGAGGTTGGGGAGGAACATGGGCCAGTCCTCAAGGCTGGGGAAGGCTGGGGACATGGGCTCTGTGTCAGAGGCAGAGACGGGGCCGAGGCCGTCTGGCAGTGATCAGGTACCTACGGATCTAGACAGCAGTGAGGCTGTCAACCTCTTCTTTGCATGCTTGCTATTGGCTGCCATCGAAACAGGGAGGATGGGAGCTTATGGTATTTAGGAGGGGAGGGAATAGGTGCTGGAGGAGATATTGCAAAGGGAGTTTTGTTCTCACCATCTTCTGTGCATGCTGATGGCTCGTGTTTGGGTTTGGTCAAGGTCAACTGTCTCTGCATACCAACTGAATGAGGCCGTTCGAAGATGTACCCCACATGACACCTTTGGGAGCTGGAGATTGGACATTGGGTTGGGATAACTGGGGGAGGGCTTTGAGTAAACGTTTGATATGTACAAGTTCGCGCTTTTTTGCTTCAGATCTTGCTTCGCTTTAGCTGTTTTCATTTCATGTCCAGCAAAAGTTCCTTTTCTCTAATCAAATGGAGTTGGGGTTATTCTTTCTTGGATTTTGAGTGAGACACGCCTGACGGAGGCAGAGGAGCAGCTAGAGCCTGTTCCCAGTGTGCGCATGTGCAGTGCTGCCAGAAGAAAAGAACAGCTCAGAAATCAGGGTCGACTTGGCAGTAAAGTCACAGGTGGAAGGTGATTGGTCCCTCCCATAGGAAATAAAAGAGGAGCGAAAGGAGAGTGGGCTTTTTCAGGAAACAATTCGTTCATTCAGTCGTTAGATTCTTTTCAGGAGTGTGAAGATCTGTCCATGAATCTCAGAGACTCTGTGCCAAGTCTTTCCTTGCACACACTGTGTTTGCTTATTAAATATTTACATGGCAGCTTTCCAAGATGGATAAGGTCATAACTACTCCTTTGAAAGACTGTTTGCCAGGCCTTTGCTGAATGTGAATGAAAGGAATTTACATACATTTAATAAAAAGGGTTTGGTTGGGACCAGGACTCTGGTTCATGCTTTTTGGGGAAGCCTAGGTCAGAACATAGCCATGAAAGATCAGGTCCATACATGAAGGTCCAGTTAAACTGATTTGTTGTTATTCATGCCTGTGCTGAGAAATATTAGGGTTAGGAGTTAAGGGTCAATGGAATTCTAGGGAGATAGGATTTAGTTCACTTGTGGCTACCTAGAGATTCTAGGCTAATCTCTCTTTTAATCCCACCTCCAAGTTCTACCATTCCTTTCCCTACATTCAGCTCTGTTAAACTGGAGTCCCCTTTAGACTTAGACTAACTTTATTGACACTTTGAATATACACTAATTGGCATACATTAAAATGAAATTTTGTTGCATATAGCTCTCAAAAGGTCACCCCACCATGCTCATGTTGTTTGGGAATTGTGGGAGATTAAAGAGTCAATCATTTTATACTTGGATGGTCAACAATCTCTTTCTACAGAGGCTATGTATAGAAAAGCTCTAGAGATTAATTATTAAATGTTTTTATTAATAATCCTTCCAAAGCACAGTCACAAAATAATTAAATCTCAATATTTAATTATTACACAAATGTTAATTATCCATTGGTGCACTGTGATTGCTTTCTTTCTTACTTACGTTCTTTTTTTTTTTTTTGACATATTGTTCTCAATCTGCAAGAGTTTTTTAAAGATAATTTAGGATCATAAATCATAGAAAAAATCAATCCGGAGTTCTCAATCAAGGAACAAATGACTGATGTCAGTCCTTCAAGGTAGACCAGTCCTGGAACCAAAGTCATGCAGACTGATATTGCTTTTATTATAAACTTTTAGTAGAAGAATCTTGCAAGCCTCAATGCGCTTCCCACTTCCTCTCTTGATCTTTCTGAGAACTATTCTTATACTTTATTTATTTGGCCAAGTGTAGTTAGATACACAAGACATTTTTCTCCAGTGCAGAAGTGCTTGGTGTACTTGAAAAACAGCAGATAATAGCAATACCTAAAGGACTACCTCACTGTTTGGAAATTCTAAATTTATCGGATTTGAACCTTCTGACTCTACAAAAAACCACCCTACTTGGAAAAACGTATATCCTCCAATGTTACCTTAACAGTTCCTAGATCCTTCGTTAGGACTCGAGCTGTTCAGCTATCAACCAGCCCCAAAGGCTGTGAATCTCACCAAAGATGATGATGATGATGATGATGATGATGATACTACTACTACTACTACTACTAATAATAATAATAATAATAATAATAATAATAATAATAATAATAATAATTTCCGTATACAAACCGACAAAATACTGGCGCATAATACACCAGACATCACACTGGTTGAGAAAAATAAGGTCCCAATCATAGACATCGCAATACCAGGTGATAGCAGGGTCGCCAAGAAGGAACATGAAAAAATCGCAAGATACCAGGACTTAAAAATCGAAATTCAACGACTATGGCACAAACCAGCAGTGGTAATTCCAGTGGTAATTGGCACACTGGGTGCTATTCCAAAAGCACTGGAATTACATTTAAAACATTTAAAAATTGACAAAATCACCATCAGTCAAATGCAAAAAGCTGCACTGCTTGGATCTGCACGTATATTACGAAAATACGTTACGACGTCCTAGGCCCCTGGGTGGGGCCCGACTAGTAACCAATGCCAAATCCGGCGAAACAACTGGCCGCTGTGATACAATTGTATAATAATAATAATAATAATAATAATAATAATAATAATAATAATAATAATAATAATAACAACAACAACAACAACAACAACAACTCCGCCGTTGCCGGTCCCAAGCCCGGATGAGAAAGGAGGAAGGTTGGGATCAGGTTGGCATCTGGTCCCGTAAACCCCCCCCCCGCCAACCCATACAATATGGTGAAAAAAACGAATAAGAATTCCATACCGCATCGGTCGTCGCGCGGGTTAACAAGGGCCGCGGCGGATGTTGGGGTCCCTGGACATCCGTCGACAAGTGGGCTACAAGTGGACCAGCCAACAAAACGACAAAAATATAGTGCAGATGAAAACCGTGCCATAATGGCCTGTTACTACAACTCAGAGCCAGAAAAAAGAGGATATTTAAAGCGAATGTATGAATTATGGAAACAACAATATCCAGATTCAAATGTTACTGAACAACGACTAGCAGATCAAAGGCGATTTATTATACGGAATAAAGTGTTTAGTGAAGTTGAACATGAGGAAATTCAGGCAAATTGCAAAACCCAAAAAACGATATCACAAGCGGAAATAACTGATATTCAAGACACAACTAAAGACACTATTGTAGAACTCCCAGAAGAAGCTCTCGGGGAGGAAATAACATCACCACCACTAGAACCAGTTATCATTGAACCAACTGATGAACTAACTCAAAAACAAAAAGAATTGAAGGATAAGATCATGGAACATTTTCTGCTTAATGAGGAAAGGCAACGTTTACCATCACTAAAAACTGTGCCGAAGAAAATTTTGGCCCCTATCATGAAAATGGTTAATGCAGTGTTTTCAACAATTGAACCGGGATCCATCTTGGAAACAAACCAGTTAATGTACAGCGCAGCTGTAATAGTCACTAATGAACTAGGCATTAAAATTAAAGTACCTAGTCACACAACAGAAAAAGCACCAAAGCCAAAGTGGAAAATCCGTTTAGAACAAAAAATCAAAAAATTAAGGGCAGATGCTAGTAACTTAAAGAACATGCATGAGCAACGACTTAAAAACAACAAAATCATAGATCGGCTAATCAGAAGATATAGATTGGATACAAGAAACATCAATGAAGCTGTAGAGATTGTAAAACAGCAGATAACAGCAACAGCTAGAAAAATTGAAAGATATGAGGCACGAATCATGCAATATAAACAAAATCAGCAATTTCGATCAGACCAACGGCGTTTTTATCAAAGTCTTAATGTGAATGGTGACACCAAAAGTGAAAAACCAGAAAAGCAGGCCACAGTTGAATTCTGGAAAGAATTGTGGGAAAATGCAAAGGACTACAACAAGGAAGCAAAGTGGATACATGACTTTGAGAAAAGCATTGGCAACAAACAAATGCATGTATTAGAAATAACAACTGAGATGGTCAAAAATCGAGTTAAAAAGGTAAAGAATTGGACATCACCTGGAAAGGACCAATTACATGGTTTCTGGCTCAAATATCTGACCAGTTTACATGCAATATTGGCCAGGCAACTGAATGAAATTTTACAAAAGGGCCAAATTGATGAATGGTTGACAACTGGAAAAACATACTTGATTCAGAAAGATCCAACTAAAGGAACAACACCTGAAAACTACAGACCACTAACATGCTTGCCAACAACCTTCAAATTACTCACAGGCATTATTGCAGATAACATGATGGATTATTTGGAAACAAACAACATCTTGCCAGTAGAGCAAAAAGGCAACAAAAGAAGGAGCAGGGGCACAAAAGATCAGCTTCTAATTGATAAAATGATATTAGAAAACTGTAAGAACAGAAAAACGAACTTGAATATGGTCTGGATTGATTACAAAAAGGCATTTGACTCACTGCCACATAGTTGGATCATAAAATGCTTAGAAACAACTGGCATTAGCAAAAATATTACATCCTTTATTGAAAAGGCAATGAAACAATGGAGAACTGAGTTGGCAGTAGGGAATGAGAGCTACGGAATGGTTAATATCAAGCGAGGAATTTTCCAGGGTGATTCACTTTCACCTCTTCTCTTCATCATCGCAATGATCCCACTATCAGTAATCTTAAAAAAAATGAAATTAGGCTACCAAACAGCCAAAAAAGCTGAAAAAATTTCGCATTTACTATATATGGATGATTTGAAACTCTATGGAAAGTCAGAAATAGAAATCCAATCATTGACAAACACAGTCCGAGTATTCAGCACCGATATTTCAATGCAGTTTGGCATGGAAAAATGCGCCACTGTATCCATAAAAAGGGGCAAAATCACTGCATGTGAGGGAATTGAAATGCCCAATGGCCAATTAATTAAATGCAAAGAAAATGAAGCCTACAAATACTTAGGCATTCTGCAGTTGGATAACATCAAACATGGAGAAGTAAAAACTACTGTCAGGCGAGAGTACACCAACAGAGTTAGGAAAATTTTGAAATCTAAATTGAATGGCGGAAATACAATCAAGGCCATAAATACCTGGGCAATACCAGTTATAAGATACACAGCTGGTATAGTTAACTGGACACAAGCTGATTTGGACCTTTTGGACCGAAAAACCAGGAAACTAATGACAATGCACTACAGTTTACATCCACATGGTGATACTGATAGACTATATCTGCCCCGAAAATCAGGTGGCAGAGGATTATTACAAGTGAAGCAAACAGTTGAAGAAGAAAAACATGCACTGGCTGATTATTTAAAAGAAAGTCAAGAACATCTATTAATCGAAGTAAAGAACAAAAATCTCCTGAAGGCCCAACAGACGAAACAAGAATATAGAAAAGATGTGATAAAATCAAGAATGGAGAGTTGGCAGAACAAAGCACTGCATGGCCAATTTCTGGAAAAAATAAAAGATAAAGTGGACAGTGAACAAACTTGGTTATGGTTAAAAACAGGTACATTAAAGAAAGAAACAGAGTCACTAATCCTGGCTGCGCAAGAACAAGCTATCCGCACAAATGCCATTAAGGCCAAAATCGAAAAATCCTCTGATGATGCCAAATGCAGACTTTGCAAAGAAGCTGATGAAACTGTTGATCACATACTCAGCTGCTGTAAGAAAATCGCGCAGACTGATTATAAATTGCGGCACAATTCAATAGCACAAATGATCCATTGGAATTTGTGCAAAAATTATAATATCAAAACAGCAAAAAACTGGTGGGAACATCAGCCTGAAAAAGTCACCGAAAATCAGATGGTCAAGATCTTGTGGGATTTCCGTATACAAACCGACAAAATACTGGTGCATAATACACCAGACATCACACTGGTTGAGGAAAATAAGGTCACAATCATAGACATCGCAATACCAGGTGATAGCAGGGTCGCCGAGAAGGAACATGAAAAAATCGCAAGATACCAGGACTTAAAAATCGAAATTCAACGACTATGGCACAAACCAGCAGTGGTAATTCCAGTGGTAATTGGCACACTGGGTGCTATTCCAAAAGCACTGGAATTACATTTAAAACAGTTAAAAATTGACAAAATCACCATCAGTCAAATGCAAAAAGCCGCACTGCTTGGATCTGCACGCATATTACGAAAATACGTTACGACGTCCTAGGCCCCTGGGTGGGGCCCGACTAGTAACCAATGCCAAATCCGGCGAAACAACTGGCCGCTGTGATACAATTGTATAATAATAATAATAATAATAATAATAATAATAATAATAATAATAATAATAATAATAATAATATGATCCCACTATCAGTAATCTTAAAAAAACCGAAATTAGGCTACCAAACAGCCAAAGAAGCTGAAAAAAAATTGCATTTACTAGATATGGATGATTTGAAACTCTATGGAAAGTCAGAAATAGAAATCCAAACAATAAAACACAGTCTGAGTATTCAGCACCGATATTTCAACGCAGTTTGGCATGGAAAAATGTGCCACTGTATCCATAAAAAGGGGCAAAATCACTGCATGTGAGGGAATTGAAATGCCCAATGGCCAACTAATTAAATGCAACAAAAATGAAGCCTACAAATACTTAGGCATTCTGCAGTTGGATAACATCAAGCATGGAGAAGTAAAAACTATTGTCAGGCAAGAGTACACCACAGAGTTAGGAAAATTTTGAAATCTAAATTGAATGGTGGAAATACAATCAAGGCCATAAATACCTGGGCAATACCAGTTATAAGATACACAGCTGGTATAGTTAACTGGACACAAGCTGATTTGGACATTTTGGACTGAAAAACCAGGAAACTAATGACAATGCACTACAGTTTACATCAACGTGGTGATACTGATAGACTATACCTGCCACGAAAATCAGGGGGCAGAGGATTATTACAAGTGAAGCAAACAGTTGAAGAAGAAAAACATGCACTGGCTGATTATTTAAAAGAAAGTCAAGATCATCTATTAATCGAAGTAAAGAACAAAAATCTACTGAAGGCCCAACAGACGAAACAAGAATACAGAAAAGATGTGATAAAATCAAGAATGGAGAGTTGGCAGAACAAAGCACTGTATGGCCAATTTCTGGAAAAAATAAAAGATAAAGTGGACAGTGAACAAACTTGGTTATTGTTAACATCAGGTACATTAAACAAAGAAACAGAGTCACTAATCCTGGCTGCACAAGAACAAGCTATCTGCACAAATGACATTAAGGCCAAAATCGAAAAATCCTCTGATGATGCCAAATGCAGACTTTGCAAAGAAGCTGATGAAACTGTCGATCACATCCTCAGCTGCTGTAAAAAAATCGCGCAGACTGATTATAAATTGCGGCACAATTCAGTAGCACAAATGATCCATTGGAATTTGTGCAAAAATTATAATATTAAAACAGCAACAAACTGGTGGGAACATCAGCCTGAAAAAGTCACCGAAAATCAGATGGTCACAATCTTGTGGGATTTTCGCATACAAACAGACAAAATACTGGCACATAATACACCAGACATCACATTGGTTGAGAAAAATAAGGTCACAATCATAGACATCGCAATACCAGGTGATAGCAGGGTCGCTGAGAAGGAACATGAAAAAATCGCAAAATACCAGGACTTAAAAATTGAAATTCAACGACTATGGCACAAACCAGCAGTGGTAATTCCAGTGGTAATTGGCACACTGGGTGCTATTCCAAAAGCACTGGAATTACATTTAAAACAGTGAAAAATTGATAAAATCACCATCAGTCAAATGCAAAAAGCCGCACTGCTTGGATCTGCACGCATATTACAAAAATACGTTATGACGTCCTAGACCCCTGGGTGAGGCCCGACTAGTAACCAATGCCAAATCCGGCGAAACAACTGGCTGCTGTGATACAATTGTATAATAATAATAGTAGTAATAGGTATCAACCAACCACATCTGCCCAAGAAGTTGTGTGGGAAGTTGCATGTATGAAATCGCCATGTTTTTGACGCCATGCGCAAGTGCGGACGCCGCATGTGCGATGGGATTTTTAAAATGACTTTATTGCTTTAACTGAAGCTGTGATTCTTGTTTAGAAGCATGCATTCATGTGGGTCTAGCTGGGTAAATTTGGTTCCAAGACTCGCATTTATATTTGTTCCTGTTTCTGTTTTTAACTCAGTATCTTGTTGACAACGTTAAAGGGTTGAAAGCAGCAGCAATCAATTTTGTATGTGTTCCCTCCATATCCTCTTCACAGTATGAGTCTTGCTTCTTAATTACTTCATGCGAAGTCCTTGGGAGAAAAAAAAAACATTCTTCAGGATCTTCAGAAAGGAAATTGCAAAGATATTCAACCCTATTTCTAAAGGAATCGATAAAATGTAGGCTGACGTTTGTCTGAAATAAAAAAAAGGGATTTGGCTCAAAGAATTCTAGAATTCAAAACCTCGAAGCCCAGTACTTAGTTTGAATCTGAGCTGACCTGCAAATGTCCCTAACTCTGCTTAAAAAAAGCCATATCTTCAAGAAGCTGTCCTTATCTCAACCCCAGCTCACAGTGCAGATGTTTTCAAGCAATCTTTAACTTCTCTGATTTTAAAGTAGTGTTTCTCCCTTCTTCTTCTTCTTCTTCTTCTTCTTCTTCTTCTTCTTCTTCTTCTTCTTCTTCTTCTTCTTCTTCTTCTTCTTCTTCTTCTTCTTCTCCTCCTCCTCCTCCTCCTCCTCCTCCTCCTCCTCCTCCTCCTCCTCCTCCTCCTCCTCCTCCGTTTCGACCATGGATCAAATATAGAATGCTTCATTACAGTGCACTTAACAAGGCATTAAGAGCGATTGGACCAGAGACTTGATGTTGAATGGTTTGCCTTGGATTCGAACAGAGATCATTCTGTCATTTTGGGGATTGTATCCCAGTATTGCTTTTCTTTCTCTTTTATTGATGGTGGAAAGGAATCAAGGAGAGAAGCAACTTAGAACTGAGGAGAAATTTTCTGACAGTTAGAACAATTAATCAGCGGAAGAGCTTGCCTCCAGAAGTTGTGAATGCCTCAACACTGGAAGTCTTTAAGAAGACGTTGGATAGCCATTTGTCTGAAATGGTATAGGGTTTCCTGCCCAGGCAGGGGGTTGGACTAGAAGACCTTGGAGGTCTTCTAGTCCAACTCTGCTCTTGTATTATTGTATAAGGCCACTCCAGTTCTGAGGGATTCTTGCCCGCAGTAGTATACCTGATGGTCATCTGAATTAAATTCACCCATTCCTGTCCATTTTAATTTGCTGATTCCTAAGATGTCGATGTTCAGTCTTGTCATCTCTTGTTTGACCACGTCCAGTTGGCCTTGATTCATGGATCGTACATTCCAGGTTCCTATGGAGTATACCTCTTTACAGCATCAGACTTTCCTTTCACCACCAGATACATCCACAGCTGAGTGTCCTTTCGGCTTTGGCCCAGTCACTTCACTTTTTCTGGCACTATTAGTACCAACCCTCTGCTCTTCCCCTGTAGCATGCCTGGGGAGTGAAATCTACTCCCCTCAGAGAGGGCCCGCAACTTGGGAGTCCTCCTGGACCCACAGCTGACGTTAGAACATCACCTGTCGGCTGTGACCAGGGGGGCCTTCGCCCAGGTTCGCCTGGTACACCAGTTGCGGCCCTATCTGGATCGGGAGGCACTTCACACGGTCACTCACGCCCTTGTTACCTCAAGGCTTGACTACTGTAACGCGCTCTACATGGGGCTGCCCCTGAAAAGTGTTTGGAGACTACAACTAGTCCAGAATGCAGCCACGCAAATGATATTGGGTGTACCAAGGTACACCCACATCACACCTATCCTCTGCGAGCTGCACTGGCTTCCTATTGGTCTCCGAGTGCAATTCAAAGTGCTGGTCATTACCTTTAAAGCCCTACATGGCCTAGGACCCAGATATCTGTGAGACTGTCTTCTGCCACATATCTCCCAACGACCGATAAGATCGCACAGGATAGGCCTTCTCCGGGTGCCGTCAGCCAGACAATGTCGGCTGGCAACCACCCGAGGGAGGGCCTTCTCTGTAGCCGCTCCGACCCTCTGGAATAAACTGCCCCCAGAGATCCGGACCCTACCCACTCTCATAGCCTTCCGAAAGGCTCTTAAGACCTGGCTATTCCGGCAGGCCCCGGGCTGTTGAATTCATGACTGAGTTCCAACCCCGATTAGACTGGGTGTATGTTGTGGCTTTTAAAAAAAATCTACGTTTCTGTGTTTTTAACTTTTCTACTTTTTAAATGTATTGTTGTAAGCTGCCCAGAGTTCTTCGGGATTGGGCGGCCTATAAATTCATTAAACATCAACATCAAACATCAAAAGCATATTGGACACCTTCCAACCTGAGGGGCTCATCTTCTGGTGTCAAATCTTTTCGCCTTTTGGTACTGTCCATGAGGTTTTCATGGCAAAGATACTGGAGTGGGTTGCTGTTTCTTTCTCCAGTGGATCACATTTTGTCAGAGCTCTCTGCTATGATCTGTCTGTCTTGGGTGGCCCTGCAAAGCATAACTCATGGCTTCATTGAGCTATCCAAGCCCTTTCATCATGACAAGGCAGTAATCCATGAAGGGGAGAGCTGGGATCTACTCAGTTCCTATTAGCCATTTTTCCAGTCCATGGTCATTTAGTCAAGCATCGAATTTTGCCTTTGCTGTTTCAGCCATTTTCGATTCTCAGCTTGCCAACTATCCGAGGAGGGGGAAGGAGAATAGAATGTACACTTTCAGCAACCATGGGAACCAAGGACATTTCATCAGGTGTTTGCCAGAGCCAAAAAGTCTTTCTCAGAACAATATTAAGAAACACAATTGGACCATGTGACTTGGGAGAGGGAGAATCTATACTTTAACTATGTGGATTTGGGTGGGAAATAGCTAGATCTGGTTTTGCTTTCATACATACCAAAATGATGTACTCAATAAAGTTTTGCTTAAGGAGATTGGATCGTCTCTGTTGTATCTGCTTTGCTTGGGTTCGTCAGTCTGAACCTTGATATTAAACCAGATCTAGCTATTTCTAGCGCAAACCCACATAATTAAAATATAGATTCTCCCTTCCCCTATTTGGCTAGGTCACATTGTCCAATTGTGTTTCTTAGTATTGTTTGACCTCTATAAAAGAGGCTGGAACCCTGATCCCTGCAGAGGTATATGTTTATAACAATTTGCATAGTTTGAAGTACTTATGTGGGTTCTGTATAAAGATGGGTTTAGCACAGGGGTGAAATTCAGCAGGTTCTGACAAGTTCTGGAGAACTGGTAGTAGAAATTTTGAGTAGTTCAGAGAACCGGCACATACCATCTCTGGCTGGCCCCAGAGTGGGGTGGGAATAGGGATTTTGCAGTATCCTCCCCCAGCCACACCCACAAAGCCATGGCCACAGAATTGGTAGTAAAAAAAATTGAATTTCACTACTGGTTTAGCACTCTTCAAAGAGTTCTAGACCTAGTTTTTTAAAATATCGGTTTAGTAGTCTTTTAAAGACTAGATCTGTGTTTTAAAACCAGATTTGTCTTATGCTCACATAAAGTCAATTTCCTTGGGGAAAGAGATCCAGATTCTGCCAGCTGTGCTTTGCTACTTCTGCCAGCACTCTTAAATACATTTAAGGCTTTTGCTGTTTCTATCTCCAAAGGATTTCCTTTGTAGTGTTTATATTATTTGTTTACATAGTTATTTATTCTTTGAAACACATCTCTAAATTACTGCTTTATCATCAAAGCAAACACAGAGTTGTAGATATAGATTTGTTTCTTGAACTAATACAACTGTAAAAAGTAAACAAAAAACATTAAATAATTGAGGCATTAGCTTCTGAAAACTGGGAATTATTTAACACAATGCATTCTTCAGACAACACTGAGAAGTAAATCCAGGTTTCAGCACTGTACTAATGACATTTTCTCCAAATCTATGGCTACCCTTCACTCATCTTCTTTAATACACATGTGGTGCTAATTTCTTCCGAAATGAATAGCAATAGCACTTAGCGTTTAGACATATTCAGCTTTATATTGGTTTACAGTCCTCTCTAAGTCAGCATATTGCCCCCAACAATCCTGGGCCTCATTTTGAAAGGATGGAAAACTGAGTCAACTTTGAGTTGGTCAGGAACAAACTCCTGGCAGTGGGCAGAGTCAGCCTGCAATACTGCATTCTAACTACTGTGCCACCGTAGCTCTGTAGATATGATTAGAACAGCCCTCGGTAGTATTAAAAGCTGCTCAGAAATTGAGGAGAACCAGAAGAGTGATCTCCTAACTAAGATTATCCATCAGGGGGGCACACTATGAAGCTAGTTCCATGCATTTGAAACCCATCAAGCATGAGAAATTGGGAAATCCAGGCAGTTCAAACAAATGCTAAGGTTTATTGCAAGCTTAAACTCTCCACAAGAACCTGAACTACCAATAGTCAAAGCAAATTGGTGGTAGGTAAGAGTCAATGGAATTTAAGATGGATCTGTTGTGAGAGCAAAGGGACTTGAGTCTGATGACACATTTGACCCTTCCATTAGGTTGAGCCATGTATTAATAGGGTTTTCAAACAATGGCTGTCTATTGACAAAAGAGATACCGTAATGAATACAGTCCCAACTAGGGAGAGAGTAGGTAGAGAAGGTGAGATGGATAATAACAATGTGTGTGTGTGTGTCTGTGTGTGTTTTCCAGCAAAAACTCTGGAACGCCTCAAGCAATTTCAATTAAACTAGGTACACAGATTTGGAAACAAATACTGTGGGAGTAAGACACCCCTAACATCCCTCGGGTGTGTGTGTGTTCTGTTAAGATACAGCCTATTGTGCCTTAAACGGCTTCCACCCTACTGCCTTAAAATGGCTTCTATAAGCATAAATATAATCTTTATTGTCATTGTACTTAAATACAACGAAATTACTTCTACTGTACTGTACAGCGCTGTGGAGTTGCCATGGTAATGGATTCTCGGTACTCCACAAAGGGGTTCCCTCTGGTAAGGGGGAAAATCCAACATTAGAAATTGTGATGACATTCATGGAAGGAAGGTTGGGATAAATAAATAGCTGGGCAGCGCCAGGTTATCAGCTAGTAAGTAATAAGGCCCACTCGTTTGTCTTCTGATAAACAAGACAAACTGATGGGGCTTGCTATCCACTCTTAGCACCGACCTGATCTTTGCTCCCAACACAACTTAGCCTTGTCTTGGGCAAATCGACTTCCCTACAAAAACTCCATTGTTTCTACTCTCTAAGACTGAATCCGAGCCAATACTGGCTGAAGTACAAATCTTGGAAATAGATGACATTAGGAGATATTGCTTGGCTTCACTGCTTGCTAGTTTTTAGAAAATTAAACCATTGCCTAGTCCTGCCCAGCTGGATCAGTGCCGAACCTTAAATTAAATCTGGACTGAAACGGGTAATCTGATACGTATCAGGATCTGCCCAAGACACAATGTTATTTGGGAGAAGAGGAGAATTAAAGTGATCTTTTGATTCTAGAAAAGCTTGCCGAAGGAATGACTTTGCAACTGCTTGCATCTTGGTAACCACAACTATTACATCTTTCAATTAGACATTTACAGGCGCTTTGTCAGTTTCCTTTGGTTCAACACAAGCTAAATTAATCAAATAGTAATTAGCTGAGTCTCTCTAAACAGATGGATCGTACATAACCGATCCCTTGAAACTGTTGTGGCTTGCCAACGATCAGCAGATTCAGAAAGGATTCAGACAGTGAGGAGGTTGGGGAGGAACATGGGCCAGTCCTGGAGTCTGGGGAAGGCTCTGATGTGGGCTCTGTGTCGGAGGTAGAGAGGGAGCCAGAGCCGTATGCCAGTTATCAGCTGCCTTCGGAGTCAGACATCAGTGAGGCAGATGAACAGCTGAAACCTGTTCCCAGTGTGCACATGCACAGAGTTGCCAGATGAAGGGAACAGCTAAAGAACAGGGAGTAAAGCTACAGGTGGATGATGAATGGCCACTCACAGAGAAAATAAAAGAGGAGCAAAAGGGGAGTGGAGTTTGCAGGAGACAATTAGTTCGCTTAATTGGTTCGTGATTCTCCGAGACTCCTTGCCAAGTTTTGCAGATATTGGCCTGGCAGGTCTCCAAGCCAGAGAAAGTCTGTGACTGTAAATCCTCCCTTGAAAGACTTTGCTGGATGTGAGTGAGCAGAATTCACAGTGAATTAATAAAAGGGGTTTTTGTTGGGACAAGGAGTTTGCTTCATGCTCTTGGGAAGCCTCGATCAGAACAGAAACTGGACCTGAAATTAGACTTTAACCTTAGACCTTTCTCCAAAAATAGAGTGTAGATCAAGAAAAATACAAAAGACCTGATCCATGCTTGTTCTCACCCGCAACCTACCAGCCATATAAAAGTAACCCCATTTGATCCTGCCTGATGTTAATGTAGAGTTTATTCTACCCCCAATCACTGTTCTTGTTTTGTTCATGTTGTTTGATTCTGAAGCCTGTAATCACATCGCAAATCATTCCCGGCTTGTTGACATTCAATATAGTAGTTAGTTTGTAGTTTATTAGACTTGTATGCCGCCCTATTCCCAGGGGGACTCAGGGCGTCTAACAAACTAAAGGGGATAGGGGTAATACAAAAAAGACAAACAAGACAAAAAGCAAAATACAAAAACAGATTAAAACATCACAACAGCCACAACAATTCGAGTGGGGTTGGGAACTCATCAGCCCCAGGCCTGCCGGAACAGCCAGGTCTTGACGGCTTTGTGGAAAGCCGGAAGGGTGGTGAGGGTCCGAATCTCCACGGGAGATCGTTCCAAAGGGCCAGAACAGCCACAGAGAAGGCCCTCCCCCGGGTGGTCGACAGTCGACACTGGCTAGCTGATGGAACCCGGAGGAGGCCTAATCTGTGGGATCTAATTGGTCGCAGGGAGGTAATTGGCAGGAGGCGGTCTCTCAAGTACCCAGGTCCGATACCATGCAGGGCTTTAAAAGTAATGACTAGCATCTTGAAGCGCATCCGGAGTCCAATAGGCAACCAGTGCAGGATAGGTGTAACGTGGGTGTATTGGGGTGCACCCACAATCGCTCGCGCGGCTGCATTCTGGATAAGCTGAAGTCTCTGAATGCTCTTCAAGGGCTGCCCCATGTAGAGCGCGTTACAGTAGTCCAGTCTTGAGGTCACAAGGGCGTGAGTGGCTGTTCTGAGGGCCCCCCGGTTCAGGTAGGGACGCAATTGGTGCACTCAGGAAGCAGAGAATAGATGGGGATGGGGCCAGTCAGAGGTGGTATTTGCCGGTTCTGCAAATTATTCAAAATTTCCACTACTGGTTCTCCAGAACTGGTCATGGCCTGCTGAATACCACCTCTGGACTACCTGCATTGTCATGTCCCCACCAAAATGCTGTTACTGATGGGTTGTTAGATTTGTAAAAGCTGTTAGATTTGTAAAAGCGCAATTTATTGAGTTCAGCTGGCCGATGGGCTAAGGGAGATCTATCATAAAGATCTCCCGTCTAACTTCAAGAAAGTAGAACGTTCTGAATTTGCATTGATTCGTGCTTACCTTAAATAGAGAAATAGAGTCTATATAAAATTATTCTGATTTGTAGTCACCTGGAAGAACATTTCCAATGCTGCCTCGTTCAGATAGTTCTTATCTGACAACAAACCGACAGAGCCATTCATAATTCAGCAGAATTTATTTTCATTTTTAAAAAGTTACTTTCATGTATAATTGAACTAGCTTTCAGCTTGCATACTCTGTTTTAAGAGTCCATAGGGGGTGGGGGGTGGGGGTTACCTTCATTAATCCTTTAGTGGCTTAGTACGTTTTCAAAGCTTATGTATTTGCTTATGTGTTATATAAAGATAAAATGTTTGTTTTTAAGGAAAAGGAAGCCTAAATCCTACTTTTTAACATTCTGAACAATTCATGTGACATATTGAGCAAAATGGGAACCTAGAAAGTTATAAAATATAGTCTTCTCTGATGAGTAGAGTAGAACAGAACAGAACAGAACAGAACAGAATAACTGAGTTGGAAGGGATCTTGGAGGTGTCCTAGTCCAACCCCCTGCCTAGGTAGGAAATCCTATACCATTTCAAACAAATGGTTATCCAACAACTTCTTAAAAACCTCCAGTGTTGGAGCATTCACAATTTCTGGAGGCACTAGGGTTGACATTATAGCAGTGTTTCAATATCTAAGGGGTTGCCACAAATAATAGAATAGCAGAGTTGGAAGGGACCTTGGAGGTCTTCTAGTCCAACCCCCTGCTTAGGCAGGAAACCCTATACCATTTCAGACAAATGGCTATCCAACATCTTCTTAAAGACTTCCAGTGTTGGGGCATTCACAACTTCCGGAGGCAAGTTGTTCCACTGATTAATTTTTCTAACTGTCAGGAAGTTTCTCCTTAATTCTAGGTTGCTTCTCTCCTTGATTAGTTTCCATCCATTGCTTTTTCTCCTGCCTTCAGGTGCTTTGGAAAATAGTGAGTCCAGGTCATGTGAGGTGCGAATCCTATTCAGGATTGTCCATTGCTAGTGTGGTAGTTTAAAGCCTGGCACCTTTTTTGTGGGGTCATTTACTGTATATACCTTCCAAGGAGTGGCGTGGTGGCCTAATGGTGAAGGCGCTCACCTCCCACTCGGAAGGTTGAGAATGCAATCCTAGACAGCGGCAGATATTCCTCTATCAAGGCGCAAAGAGAAAATATCTGCTGCAAACTCTGTGTAGGCATCAGGAAGGGCATCTGGCCAGTAAATGCTCAGCTTCATCCAGTTGCCCCAACTCCGAATTAAGGGATTACAGGATCGTAAAAAGGACATATATCTGAAGCTGTGTAATTATAATTGTCTTCTTATATCTGAGGTTCAGTGACCCCATCTGGCTTTGGGAATCAGTGTTAAAGTTGTTGGACAGGTGTTGTGCAAATGCCAGTGGGAGCTTCCTGAATTTCTCTCAGGTTCATAAATCTACTAAGATTCCTCTTTATCATCAGCCTAGTGCCATGTTGGCAAACCTATGGCATGCGTGCCAGAGGTGACATGCAGATCCCTCTCTGTGGGCACATGAGCCATCACCAGCTGCTCTTCTGGTTTCCAAAGCACGCCAGCCAGCTGGTCTTCATGTGCCCTGGAGCACCAGAAAACCAAAGACCAGCTAGTCATTGTGTTTCTAGTGCTCCGGTGCGCACAAAAACCAGCTGGCCTTTGCAAAACCCAAAGATCAGCTGGTCTTCAGGTTTCCGGTGATCCAGCATGCACACATGCACACATCTGCACACGTTGAATTGAATTGAATTTGAATTGAATTTTATTATTTGTATGCCGCCCTTCTCCGGGAGGACTCAGGGTGGCGAACAATTCAAAAGGGGAAAAAGGGGAACATAAAACGAAATACAGATAATTAAAATAAGCAAGAGTCACACAACCATACAAGTCGAGAGGGGAGGGAACTCATCACCCCCAGGCCTGCCGGCAAAGCCAGGTTTTGACAGCTTTTCGGAAAGCCTGGAGAGAGGTGAGAGTCCGAATCCCTGCGGGGAGTTCATTCCAGAGGGCCGGAGCTGCCACAGAGAGGGCCCTCCCCCGGGTAGTAGCCAGATGGCATTGGCTAGTAGATGGAACCTGGAGGAGGCCAACTCTGTGAGATCTAATGGGTCTGTGGGAGGTAATTGGCAGCAGGCGGTCTCTCAAGTACCCAGATCCAACATCATGAAGGGCTTTATAAAGTTACGACTAGCACCTTGAAGCGTATCCGGAGACTGATCGGTAACCAGTGCAGCTCGTTCCAGTTTGGGCACTTGGTCCGAAAAGGTTCGCCATCACTGGCCTAGTGACTTGTCCAAGATGTTGAACAGGGATGGGGAACTGTTGACCTACCACAAATTTCTATCTCCCCTATTTCCTCTCCTCTTTCGCTTCCTTGTTCTTCATTCATATTCCTTCTCTTTCTGCCCGAAGTACAAAGTTGCTGGACATCAAGAGTCATCAATCCTTGCTCTGAGATCTAAGTCTTGCATCCTAGATTGGAAGAGATTTCTAGTTTTCCTGCTGGTAGAGCGGCAGATCATCCTTCACTTTCCTCAGCTTGTGATCTTTCCTTGCTGGGTGGGTTAAAAAAAAGGAACCTTTTGAACTGCCCTGTGTAGAAAGAAGCCAAGCAAGCTGTGAGAACAAAAAAATGCAGCCTTTGCTCGCTCGCGCTCTGCTCTTTGTGCATCTGAAATTGATATCTGTGGGTGGATATTTTTTTCCTTCCATGGAGTAGGATTATAATCCAATCTCCCCTTCCTTTGTTTATAAGCAGTTACCTTATAACTGCTACCAGTTCGCTTCGTGCACACATGCACAATTGCCTGTAAATTGTTCTGCGCATACACAGAACATGAAAAAAATGACTAAAAAACAAGCCAGCAACAGCAGAGGTGACCAGGGAACCAGTTCAGGGACGTGGCCAGCCTGCCATCCCTACCGGTTCGGCAAACCAGTCCCAATTTCCACTACTAGTTCGCCCAAACTGGTGCGAACCAGTAGCAACCCACCTCTGGTGTGGCCCATCCCTATCCTCCAGCTCCGCCGCACATGTGGGATGAGCCTCCTGTGATAGCCAACCTTTGGGTGAACCAGTTGTTAAATTACCACCCCACCACCATTACTATCCTGGGCACTGTGCTGCAATGGAAAAACAAGCAATGGAGCAGCCAACACGAGGGAAGGAGGAGGAACAGGGAGAAGAAAGAGGGAAAGTGGCCTTCTCCTCTCCTCGTGCTGGCTACTCAATTGCCCATTTCTCCATTGCAGTGCAGTGCAACGCAGCACCCCAGATTCACTTTGATAGCGGATGTGTGTTGTAATTTAACAACCGGTTCGTTTGAACCGGTGTGAACCAGCTGAATCCCACCACTGCTTATAAGTGACCAAAAGCGGCCCAGACTTTACAGTGGCCAAATCCTTCTTAAAAACTGTTAGAAAGCTATTTGAGATCTTTTTAGAGATGCATTTAGTCTTACGAATAGCATTTATGAACTTTATGTGCATCTATGTCATTCTGGGCAATGCATTTCTTTTTAGACCATACAAAAGTAACCACCTCATTTATACCTAAAATAAGCTCCAGGGGCCTTTTTGAATATATGAGCTTCGTCTCGCGTTCCATTTGATTGATTTATGAAATCAATTTATATAGCCAGGAACTCAGGAACAGAGGGAGCTTGCTTCTTAGCTCCCATTAGATCAATGATTTTCAAACGTGTCAGCTTTAAGATGTGTGCACTTCAACTCCCGGAATTCCCTAGCCAGCACGCTTATAATTTGCCAAGTTGGAAAAATATTGCATTAGATGATCTTTTATAGAGAGGATGTATAGCATACCCATTCGGTTGGACCTAGTGGAACAGGTTAAAAAAAAACCTAGAGAGAGGCTGCTTCATGGCATGAAGGCTAATGGGGAAAACCAGAGGTGGTATTCAGCAGATTCTGATCAGTTCTGGGGAACTGGTAGCGGAAATTTTGAGTACTTTGGAGAACCAGTAAATACCACCCCTGGCTGGCCCTGCCCCCATCTATTCTCTGCCTCTGGAGTCCCGGATGATCGGGAGGAAATGGGGATTTTGCAGTATCTTTCCCCTGCCATGCCCACCAAGCCAAGCCACGCCACGCCCACCAAGCCATACCCACAGAATCGGTAGTAAAAAAAAATTAATCCCATCACTGATATCAACATGTGGGTCAGAAAACATAAGGAACAAAATGTACCCCTAAAATGCATGCAAGGACTTTTGAGAATCGGGTGGTTTACTTTGCTTCATGCCCATCAGAATGGCTTTGGGGTGGGGGGAAGTAAATTATTTCCAAGTCTTCATTTCTGCTGTTTGCTTACAAAAGTTTGCCCCCCTGTTTTGAGAATGGAAAGCAACACGTTTTTGTTGAAATCCAATCTCCGGTGTTGTTCTGGCTCAGAAAATATGCTATTATATAGGCAAGGAAGAACACAGGAAAGGATAATAGAAGTACCATATTTTTTGGAGTATAAGACAGACCTTTTCTCTTCAAAAAAGAGGCTGAAAATCTGGGTGCGTCTTATGCACTGAATACAGCATTTTTTGCCTCCTGAAGCCCCACCCCTACACCAAAATGGCCATGCATACCCTTATGGAGGCTTTCAGAGAGTTCCTGGGGGCTGGGGAGGGCAGAAATGAGTGAAAAATGGACCGTTTTTTTGCCCCCTAGCGCCCAGCAGCATTCTATAAGCCTCCACAAGGCTATGCATGCAATTTTTTTTTCACCAAAAACGGGTCCGTTTTCACGAAAATTGGGCCCTTTTTTGCTCGGTTCCCTCCCTCCTGGAGCACTCTGCAAGCCCCCAAAAGGTTATTTATGCTTTAAAAAGGGGGGGCATTTTTGTGACAAATGGGCCATTTTTGGGAGGTTTGCAGAATGCAAAAACCTTTTCCCCCCTTTTGGAAAGCTCTCTAACTGATGAGAATTACATTGATCAAGTGCTGTGCCAGCAGAAACAAAGTCTTAAGGTTTGTCAGCGATTTCCTTCTCCAGCACATGGATAAATACACCTGGAAACTACCTACCTACCTACTCTCTCCCTACCTACCTACAGTATTTCTTTCTTTCTCTCTCTCTCTCTCTCTCTCTCTCTCTCTCTCTCTCTCTCTCTCTCTCTCTCTATCCTTCTATCTATCTACCTACTTTCTCTCTCTCTCCCTACCTACCTACAGTATTTCTATCTCTCTCTCTCTCTCTCTCTCTCTCTCTCTCTCTCTCTCTCTCTCTATCTATCTATCTATCTATCTATCCTTCTATCTATCTACCTACTTTCTCTCTCTCTCCCTACCTACCTACAGTATTTCTATCTATCTATCTCTCTCTCTCTCTCTCTCTCTCTCTCTATCTATCTATCTATCTATCTATCTATCTATCTATCTATCCTTCTATCTATCTACCTACTTTCTCTCTCTCTCCCTACCTACCTACAGTATTTCTATCTATCTATCTCTCTATCTATCTATCTATCTATCTATCTATCTATCTATCTATCTATCTATCCTTCTATCTATCTACCTACTTTCTCTCTCTCTCCCTACCTACAGTATCTATCTATCTATCTATCTATCTATCTATCTATCTATCTATCTATCTATCTATCTATCATCTATCTATCTATCTATCCCTCTATCTATCTACCTAGTTTCTCTTTCTCTCCCTACCTACCTACTATATTTCTCTCTCTTTCTCTCCCTCTCTATCCCTCTACCTACCTACCTACTTTTTTTAAATTTGCTTCTTCCAAACCCTGGTGCATCTTATACACCGGTGCATCTTATACTCTAAAAAATCTGGTAGCTCTTTCTGTTTAGAGATAATTTACTATAATTTCTGGCTGATTCCTCCGGTAGTAATTAACTGGAGCTTCCAAGAGTATTATAGGAATGTGGCCTCTTCTTTACAGAAGACGCCACGCCTACCAAGCCACACCCACAGAACCAGTAGTAAATTTTTTTGAATCCCACCATTGGGGAAAACTAAAACTAAGCTAAGTAAACTTAGCAATTTCCAATTTCCAAATGAATTCATTCTAGGCACACAGCTGCCCGTGGATACCAACCTAGGGAACCGTAAATCCAGATTCTGCTTTATTTCTTTTTATTTTATTCCCTTCAGTCTACCCCTTGTTTTATAACATTCAAATGAATTAAAAAAAGCTTTGGGGATCTCCGAAGCTTGCTCAATGCTTTTTGATATCTTCTTTTTTTTAAAAAAGGATTGCTCATCTGAGATTTTGGAGAATTTTACTTTTGTTATGAACCCACACAGAAATCTTTGGCTTTTTATATGCAGTTCATGTCATTGAAATATTAAGAAGCAGATGGGGTGGCTGCTAACATTTCATCTAGTGTCAATTAGAGATTCAAGGAAAAAGAGAAAAAAAAACTTGGTTATGGAGCCTTATTATTTAAATTACTATTCGTTCGGAGCTCTTACAATCTTTGCCTTTCAATCTAATTTTGAAATTATACCAATAGTCCTAATGGAGGGAATGGATAGCAAAAGGTCAGGCTAGATGTTCATGTATCACCGTGTTCTTTGTCCTTTAAAAGCTTCTAATTGATGGGTTAGTTGAGATTGTGTTCTGTCACCACACTAAGGAGTCTGAAAACCAGATAACAAAAGAAAAAGTGTCATGATTGAACCCTGCATTTAGAATGTTGCATCTCAGTAGATGACACCTTAAATGCTATGGGGATGTGAGAGAAATGTCATGAGTTACAGAACTGGTATTGAATGTCAGGATTTGAACATAACATCCATAGTAACAGAGAGAGGGAATCTCTCTCTCTCTCTCTCTTTTTAAATAGTATTTATTGATTTTTTTAACATTTAAAAGACAAAACAAAAAACACAAATTTACACTTATAACAGATTTTCCATGTCGGTATCTGTTCTGACCCCACTTCTCCGCTCGTTCAAAGACGACAGGCGGACAGACTTAAAAGGAAAGAACTTTATCAGCCTCAACTCACGCTGGCTGCGAGCCCAAAAATAAACATAAATAAAGTCTCTGGCAAGAAGATAACAGAATGCAAAAACAAAACTCTTACAAAGCAATTCACTTCTCCAAGTGTCTCCTTGAATCAGGGTTACAGAAAGCAAATCACTTCTCCAAGTGTCTCTCACAAACAAACCACGACCGATGAATGATGAGCATTGACTTCTGCAACCAGGGCGTGGCACCATCCATCCTTTTATCTCCAAAAGACGACGCTAACGAGCCCCCGCTGCATTGTTAATCCTGCATCCCGACTCAACTCACAGCAAACTTCTGCTGAGTCACAACAGGTATCTATATCTTTTGTAACAATCTTATTTACAAAAAATCCTATCTCTATATCATTAACCTAAGTTATATGCTTATTTAAATACACTCTATATATTATACTTTTACCATTTGTACCTTATGTTTTACATTTACTGTCAAGTCAGGAATACCATCTACTCAGTTTCTTCCCACTCCTTCATTTCCATATAGACAGTCTATTCATTTCTGCCCATTCATAGATTTTCCTTCTTATAATTGGGTCTGGGGGAGTATCTGTTTGTTTCCAATTCTGTGTTCTGCTTGTGGTTAATATATGTAGTATTATGTATTGTAATTTTTTCTCCATTTTCTCATCAAAGATTCCCAGGAGGAACAATGCATGCACACACAACAATCAGTTGGCTGGCACGCAGAAGACCAAATCTTCCAGTTTCTGGCACTGCTGCACACAGAAAGGCCAACTGATCATCATGCGTGCATACACTCCAGAAACTCAGAAGAGGAATGGCTCCGTGTGCACCACAGAACCATACCATTTCAGAAACATGTTGTCCAATCGCTTCTTAAAAATCTCCACTGATGGAGCACCCACAACATCGGAAGGCAAGCTGTTCCATTGATTAATTGTTGTAATTGACAGGAAATTTCTCCTTATTTCTGGGTTGATTCCCTCCTTGATTACTTTCCATCCTTTGCTTCTTGTTCTGCCTTCAGGTGTTGGGTTTTTTTTTGGGGGGGGGCGGAGGGGAGAATAGATTGACCCCCTTTTCTCTGTGGCAGCTCAATAGATATCGGAACACTGCTATCATGTCACCCCAAGTCCTTCTTTTCACTAGAACTATCCATGCCCAGTTCCTGCAACCGTTCTTCATATGTTTTAGCCTCCTGTCCCCTAATCATCTTTGTTGCTCTTCTCTGCCCTCTTTCTAGTGTCTCAACTTCAAAGGACTGGTGCAGCAACAGAAAAGGTTCATCTCCTGGGTCCCATTAAATGACATTGGTTCCTAGAAGGGACCCTAAGGAACCTGGTAGGATGAGCAAAGGAACAGGAGATAGTTCCACAAATAACCAACCATATGCCACGCAGTGAGAAATAAATTAAATAGACCATTGGAGAAGAATTTTATACATACATACATACATACATACATACATACATACATACATACATACATACAGTACATACATACATACATACATACATATAATATTATTATATTATATTTTATTATGTGTGTGTATGTGTGTTTGTGTGTGTATCAGCATAACTCTGGAGCGCCTCAAGCAATTTCAACTAAATTTGGTACACAGATGACTTACTCTCTGGAAACAATTACTGTGGGGGTAAGATAACCCTAACACCTCTGTGTTCTGTTAAGATACAGCCTGTTGTGCCTTCAAATGGCTTCTGTATGTCTGTAAAATGGCTTCTACTGTACAGCACAGTGGAGTTGCCAGGGTAACGGCTTCACAGTACTCCACAAGGGGGCTCACTCTGGTAAGGGGGAAAATGCATTAGAAATTACTTTTGGTTGGGACATTTCCCCCTATAAATAAATAAATAAATAAATTTTATGTACTGTGTTATTTGTATTTGTATTTGTATTTGTATTTGTATTTGTATTTGTATTTGTATTTGTATTTGTATTTGTATTTGTATTATTTATTTGTATTTGTATTTGTATTATTTGTATTTGTACATGTATGTACTGTAGATAGGTGTGTCTGTATATAGACAGACAGACAGACATGCGCACATACATGTGCATGCACACACACACACACAAACACACACACACACACACACACACACACACCTTAAAGTCTCTTTCGAGAGTATTAAACAATTCATCACCCTCAACTTCTGGCCAAAGAGAAAACTGCCCTGAATATGATCTAGGGACTATTTTTAGAGAGGAAAGGCTACTCAGCAATGTTCTGAGCCAAGAATAAATTTAATTAAGTGAAATGGAAATTTGTAAAATGAAGCAGGATCTAATTGGGATGGCAAGATGAAAGAACGAAAACAACTATTATTAATTGCTCTTTGGGCTGTCTGATTAATGGATTTCTACCAGTGCGCACCAATTCCTAAAGAGCATCTGACGTTCCATTGGTGCCTCAGGCAAAATACAAGCATATATTGTACATCCCTAGATATATGTAAGAATGCTAGTGCTAAAAAGGTGAACTATCCAAATGAAATCAAATTATATATGTGACCCTTGTCCCAATCTACAGTAGACTATAAGGAAAGGTGAAGGATTTTACTGCGGATTTTACTCAACTAGTCGTTGCTGACTGCAGGATGCAGTGTTCATCTTTGCTTCAAGGCCATTGAGCCAATGCTGTCTGAAGACATTTCTGCAGTGATGTGCCCAGCATGATGTCACACAGCACTGTTACCTTCCCACTGCAGTGGTACCTATTTATCTACTTGCATTTGCACGCTTTCAAAGAGAGGTGTGGTGGCCTACTAGTGGAGCTCTCACCTCACAATCAGAAGGCTGTGAGTTCAAATCCCAGGTAGAGTCAGATATTTTTCTCTCTGGGCACTTGAGAATATATCTGCAGAAAAAAAATCTGTATTGGCGAGAGGAAGGGCATCTGGCCAGTAAGCACTTGGCTCCATTCAGTTGCCCAGACTCTACCCTGCAAGGGATTATGGGATCATTAAAAGAGGATGATGATGATGATTTGCATGCTTTCAAACTGCTAGGTTGGCAGGAGCGAGAGCAAGTAACAGGAGCTCCTCTCATTGTGTGATGCTCGGGTCTCAAACATAGCTGCCATGCTATCAGTGGTGGGTTCCTACTGGTTCAGACTGGTTTGGCCGAACTGGTAATGGATTAGCGGCCTGGGTCGCTGGAACCAGCAGTGACCCAGGCCTGCCATATCCCCAAACTGGTTCCTCGGTCGGCGCCATTGGCACCACCATCTTGTTTTTCAGTTCTGCGCATGCACAGAAAATTTTTAATTGCACTGCACATCAAGCATGCACACAAATGAACCAGCAGTAGTGCTGGCTGGAACCCATCACTGCAAGTTATCCCTACAGTAGACTATGCAACAGTAATAACAATATTATAAGCCATTTTTGTTACTAAGTGGGCACAATCTTACGCTGTTTACTTCGCAGTCCTGAAGCTCTCTCTCCTCTGCATAAGAGAAAGTTAACTGAATATACTCTTTAACTAGGTTTTTTTTTTGCCATCTACCATCTGCATTTTTGTAGCTCAGCTCTGGGTGCCCTATTTTAATATCCTGAATCATTCCTTATCAGCACCAGATGGATTATTTCAAAGTAAAATGAGAAGAGTTCTTTTGAAAAGTTAAAACATGATAATTCTAAGGCAGAGGGAAAAATAATTTCCTTGTTGCAGCACACAATTAGCTCGGCTAGCAGAGTTGGCAAATGGAAAGTTGCGAAGCCTTAAAACCTTCTCTGGGGGATATTTCAGAATGTTACCTTGGCTACATTGCTAAAACGATACCATCTCCCTTCTTTTCATGCAACTTTGAATACTGAAATTATCATGATAGCTTCAAATCTTGCTTCAGTGGAATGGGTTAAAACAGAGACAGAGCTGGGCAGCTTGTTTTTATACAATTCATTAACTTCGAATGAATGTATTATGAAATATTCTGACAGATAATGTAGTAGGCTACACAGCACCCGTTTTTTTTCATTTTCTTCAAGATAATTAATCGGAGGAAGAAATACTAATCTCCAAAATTATTATTTTTTCAAATGTTATAATCTTCTCTTTCATGATAATGGGAACGAATAGCTTTTCGTTTGCTGTTCCCCCAAACAAAATATTTACAGATTTTTTAATGAAATTATTTATAGACTATTTTTCTTGAAATAATTAAGTATAACAGTATCTCTATTTATGGGCAGTAATCTAATCCCCGTTTCCAAGTAATATCAATATCACCCTCAGGCTAAAACCACTTCAAAATGGAAATCATTTTCTATCAGATTGTCCAATCAAATTTCAAGAGAACTGAGAGATGTTGGAGGTCCAAGAATTTAGAATTATTAAATTCTTTGTATCTTTTTTTCTTTTCCATTTCTTTTTTACTTTTTTCCTTTCTTGAACTTTGAGAGTTCTCATCGATTTCTTTCTTTTTCCTTCCTTTTTCTTACTTTGTATAATTGACACTGTTGCAGAAAATGACAGGCTTTAGATTTCTCTGGATACAGGATAAGTTTATTTGGCAGCCAGGTTCAGAAAGCTAGCCCATGGCTAGCATTGCAAGTTCTGAACAACCTTAATTATCGAAGCACACATTCTTATACATTCTCAAAAGCATTGCAACACGGAAATACTTAACACATTTCTTAGTGGTTACCTTGAGGAGAAAGCCTTATAAGGAGATGGGGTCTTACTTCTCCTTTTGTTTATGGAGTACGTGTCATTAACGAACTTTAATTGAACCTTGGACTTTTAACATAGGCTTTCGACATAGGCTTTTTTGACATAGGGACATCTTGTGGTTAGGCACAGCTTCCTGTTTCTATTGCAAGTTCTACTGAAGTATTGCTCTTGGACTGGGAAGATCCAATAGAAGTTTTACTTGAATAGTGAAGGTCATTGAGGTTGGCCATCAGGATAGTTGGATACGGGTTTGCTGACTTGTGTTCTCAGACAAAAAGCAGGCTTATAAACCCAATAAATAAATAAACATCATTCTCAGGAGTGAAGTCTTATTTCGGTGCCTATAACATGAAAATTTTATACCGTCATATGGTTGATTTAATGGATTTTAATTTAATGAGACATTGTTTAATGAGCTATGAGTTAATATATTCATGAAACTGACAAATTGCCTAAATTCAGCAAGGCCAGAACAAAAGTCCATGTAGTTTAGCTTTCTCTCTCCAAAAATAGCACTTGGAAGCATATTCAGAATATAATGAATTAGCTCTTATTATAATGACTCCAAGACATTTTTGGGGATATTTGAATGCAGTCAAATGTCAAAATTAATGCTTTCCTGATTATGGGTTGATGGTTCTCTCTAAGTGGTTTAGTCCAGAAAAATGGGCAATCACTGCTCCTCACAGAATGAATAAAGACCCCAGCATTCGCTGGCTGGGGAATTCTGGGAGTTGACGTCCGGACATCTTCAAGTGGCCAAGGTTGAGAAACACTGCCCTAGAGTCAGAGATGATTGGACTTTACCTTTATTTTTGAATGACTTGGATTCTGTGCTTCCTGAGCTTTTTCTGGTCTGGACTGAGCTCTCCCTTATAAGAAAATGCACTCAAGAATTCATGTCATCTGTTGCTTGTTATTGTCTACCCCTCTTGCTGTTACTTTTGTAATTGCCTTACAATACCCCGCCTTAATTTCTGACCACATCAACATTCAGGTAATCAGCGAAGTGTACCAGATCATGATTGCGGGCCATCAAATCATTGTCAACTCTTAGCAACCTCGCAGATTTGTTCCAAACCTGCCTGGTTTTTCAAGTAATGTTGCATCCATCACTATCATAATTGAGTCCTTCTCCTCTGCTGCTGGCTGCTCTCTTCTCCTCTTTCCTTCCACTTTCCCCTTCATTAGAGCCTCCTCCGGAGAGCTGAGTCTTTAGATAATGTGTCTAAAGTAGGATAATTTGAGCCTGGTCATTTGGACCTTGAATGAGAGCTCTGAGTTAAATTATTCAATGAGGCATTAGTTTGGGTGACAAGAAGATGGAAAAAAACCACTTTCGATAATAATAATAATAGCTAAGAAAGACTTCCTGTCACAGGTATGGGTTGTGCATGAGAAGAATACAATAGCATGAGTTAAGGGTAGGAAAAAGAAATTTAGAAAATTTACAAACAATCCATTCTACAATTAGGGGGTTGTTAAGCAATGAGCTTGTTGTTGTTAGTTGCAAAGTCGTGTCTGACTCACTGCGATCCCATGGACAACATTCCTCCAGGCCTTCCTGTCCTCTACCATCCTCTGGACTCCATTTAAGCTCACACCAATTGCTTCGGTGACTCCATCCAGCCACCTCATTCTCTGTCGTCCCCTTCTTCTTTTGCCCTCCATCGTTCCCAGCATGAGGCTCTTCTCCAGTGAGTCCTTGCTTCTCATTAGGTGGCCAAAGTATTTGAGTTTCATCTTCAGGATCTGGCCTTCTAAAGAACAGCCAAGGTTGATCTCCTCTAGGACTGACCGGTTTGATCGCCTTGCAGTCCAAGGGACTCGCAGGTGTCTTCTCCAGCACCAGAGTTCAAAGGCTTCAATTCTTTGGCGCTCAGCCTTTCTTATGGTCCAACTTTCACAGCCATCCATTGCAACTGAAAAACTGGCAAAGGGCTAGAATGATGCAAACGTCTTGAGTGACATACAAGTTAGTGGCCCCCAACCTTTTGGGCACCAGGGATGGGTTCCACGGAGTGTATTTTTTTCCATGGACAGGAGGGGGCGTGATTTTGCATGCTGTCTATATCCTGCAGATGAGGCTTTGCTTGTCGTTGTGGCCCAGTTGTTGGCATGCAACTGTCCAGGATCGGTCCATGGAGCAGAGGTTGGGGACCCATGAGTTAGAGCCCAGGCAAGGTGAGTTGGAGGGCAGAATTTAAATATACTACAGGCAGTCCTTGACTTACAACGGTTCATTTAGTGACCGTTCAAAATTACAACAGCACTGAAAAAATGATTTATGACCATTTTTCAGACTTACGATGATTTGAAGCGTTTCCTTGATCACACAATCAAAATTCAGATGCTTGGCAATTGGTTCATATTTATGACGGTTACAGTGTTTGGGGGGGTCATGTGATCTGCTTTTGGGACCTTCTGCCAATCAAAGTCAATGGAGAAGTCAGGTTGACTTAGCAACCATGTTAGAAATATGTTACTGCAACTACAACAATTCACTTATCAACAGTGGCAAGCAAGGAAGACAGGCTTAAGATACAGGAGGATCTTGAGAGACTTGAACATCTAACAAAATGAAATTCAATGGTGAAAAAAGTAAGGTTCCACATTTAGGCAAGAAAAACAAAATGCAGAGATACAGTATAGGTGGTACCTTGCTCAATAGTAGTAACTGTGAGAGGGATCTTGGAGTCCTAGTGGACAACCATTTAAATAGGAGCTAGCCCTGTGCAGCAGCTGCCAAAAAAGCCAACGAAGTTCTAGGCTGTGTAAACAGAGGCATAGAATCAAGATCAGATGAAGTGTTCATGTCACTTTACAAGGCCTTAGTAAGGCCACACTTGCAATATTGCATCCAGTTTTGGTCTCCATGATGTAAAAAAGATGTGGAGACTCTAGAAAAAGTGCAGAGAAGAGCAACAAAGATGATTAGGGAACTTGAGGATGCAACATATCAACCAGAGGTGGTATTCAGCAGGTTCTGACCAGTTCTGGAGAACAGGTGGCAGAAATTTTGAGTAGTTTGGAGAACCAGTAAATACCACCTCTGACTGGCCCCGCCCCCATCTATTCTCTGCCTCCTGAGTCCCAGCTGATCGGGAGGAAATGGGGATTTTGCAGTAACTTTCCCCTGGAGTGTGGAGGGAATGGAGATTTTACAGTATCCTTCCTCTGCCACGCCCACCAAGCCACACCCACAGAATCGGTAGTAAAAAAAATTAATCCCATCACTGATAACAACATATGGGTAAGAAAACATAAGGAACAAAATGTACCCCTAAATGCATGCAAGGAAGGACTTTTGAGAATCGGGTGGTTTATTTGTTTCATGCTCATCAGAATGGCTTGGGATTGGTGGGGGGTGGGGGAGTAAATTATTTCCAAATCTTCATTTCAGCTGTTTGCTCACAAGAGTTTCCCCCCTATTTTGAGAACTGAAAGGAACATATTTTTGTTGAAATCCAATCTCTGAACGATTCGGTATTGTTCTGGTCCAGAGAAGATGCTATTATATAGGAAAGGAAGAACATGGGAAAGTATAATAGAAATAGGTCTGTCTGTTTAGAGATAATTTACTACAATTGCTTTCTGTCTGATTGCTACGGTAGTAGCTAACTGGAGCTTCCAAGAGTATTATAGGAATGTGGCCTCTTCTCTACAGAAGATGCTACCTATTTGAAAAATTGTGCAGCATTCAAGTGGAATAGAAGATTCCCTTCAGAATTCTGAGAAATATCTCCTCCATCTTCAGTTCTTTTCACCCATTCTTCTTTTGTAGTACGAATTCGTCTGTTTCCATGACTACGGAAAGCTGATTTACTTTTTTTTTTTTTTACAAATACTTGTCCAACTGTTCTTGGATTTAAGATAGACACACTTTAAGTAGTCTGAATATATATGTAAGTGTTACTGTGCATTCTGGGAGATGCCATTGCACAGGCTTTGAGGTTTTAAAGGTCAGAGAAAATGGTTAAGGCTAATCCCTTATGTTGGAAGAAATATCCATCTGGTTCAGTTCCAAGCCAGGAGGAAGACACTGGAAAGATGGGCTGATTGGAAAGATGATTTAATGATGAAGCAGAACCACCAAGCACATGGTTCTCTGGTGCAGCTGACCACATGGAGTTGAGAGCGAGGGGTTTCCCCCACATAAATCATGTTCGAGGATTGACATGATATGGATGAACAAGGATGTAGGCAAAGGGAAAGGGAAGATAGAGATTTCCCCAAACAGGTGGGCAGCCATAACCCCCTGGAAATAACATGGAGAGGCCAAAGATGAGATGAGAAAATGAACATTAAACCCCCAGATTTTAAAGGAGAAGGAATATATACAAAGGATCACAAAATAATTGACACTGTTTTTAAAAGAAATTTTTTAAAAAACCATACTTCACTATCCAACCTATGGGATACAATGAAAGCATGCCTAAGAGGGATAACGATAGCATACATGGCAAAGAAAAATAAAGAGAAATGGAAAGAGCATAATATACTAAAGGAAGAAATTGGGAAATTAGAAAACCGTCTCCAAAAAGAATCAGGGAACAAACAAACTAAAGAAACATTGACTTTAGCTAAACATAAAGTAAACATATTAGAAGAAGATGACATTGCAAGAAATCTAAAATTTATCAAACAAAACTTCTTCGAACATGCAAACAAACAAATAAGCTAAATGGCTAGCTTATAAATTGAAAAAAGAAAAAGAAGAAAGGATAATACAGCAGCTATACGATGAATTGAGGAATCTACAAAATAATGAAGAAGGGAAAAAGAGAATCACGCAAAAATATTTTGAGAATCTTTATAAACAGGAAGACATAGTGAAGGATAAAATAAGTAATTATTTGAAGGGGGAAGGATTGTCACCAGTAGAGGAAGAAAAGAAAGCAATGTTAAATAGTGAAATAACGTTAGAGTAGTAGTAGTAGAGGCTTTGCACTTGAACTTCCTGTTCCTGTGCAAGTACATGTGTTCTATTGGCTGTTGTCAAACTCCCATGGGGCCACTTGGGGTCATGTTTGTCCGAGCCAAGTTTGGTTGAAGTGTGCTGATTGATGCAATGTCCTTAGAAGATTGTGCAATGTAGTGAGCTTTGCAGGTAGATAATCCTATTATGTCCTGGAAGGTCATGTCTTAATCCTATCACCCTGGATCTGAAGGTCTTTTGTCTTGTAGATATGCTGGTCCGGTCCAGGCTGGGCTATTAAGAAAGATTTGAGGGTTGCTTTCTGTCTTTAAAAACATGTTTCTTCTTTAGAGAAATATAATATGCTGCCTCTCAAAATATTTCACTTTTCAAGGATAGGTTTGGTTTGGTTTATTAGATTTATATGCCGCCCTTCTCCCAAGGACTCAGGGTTTGGTTTGGTTTGGTTTATTAGATTTATATGCCGCCCTTCTCCCAAGGACTCAGGGCGGCGTACAACATTAAAAAAACACATAATACAAAAGTTTTTTAAAAATTAAATAGAATATCCCAAACAAACCCAATTAGAATTAACAATAACATTTTTTAAAAATATGATTAAAATTAACAATGATCAATAATTTATTTTGTTTTATTCAGGCCAGGCTGGCTTGCTGGAAAAGCCAACTTTTTAGGGTGCATCGAAAGGACTGGAGGTCGGGGATTATATGAAGCTCCGGGGGCAGCTCATTCCAGAAGGAAGGTGCTCCCTCCTCTGACAAAAAAGTCCTTTTGCAACTCCAGGACAGACTTTGGATGGGTGCGACCCAGCTTCTTGGTACACCCCTTAAACCGGCTCACGAGGCCCAGAAGGAAATGGACCCCGTGTTGCCTTGCTTAGGTCTACTGAGAAGTTCTGGAGAAGAACGAGGAAGGAGGGCAATGTCCTGGAAGGAGATACCACCAGATAGGCTGGAGAACATCAACTTTGCCGGGCATTCTTCTATGAAGAAACTGAGGAACCTCGAGAACTTTGCACTCGTTTACACCGTCTTTCTCATCAATGGCTGAAGCCAGAGAAACACACGAAAGCTCAGATGTTGGACTTGGTGGTCCTGGAGCAGTTCCTGACCGTCCTGTCCCCAAAGATGGAGAGCTGGGTGCGAGAGTGTGGAGCAGAGACCAGCTCCCAGGCAGTGGCCCTGGCAGAAGGTGTTATAACCCAGCAACAACCTGTGTTGCATTCTAATTGGTTGGTCAAGGCACAGCATCTGATTGGCTGGCCTCGTGACAGTTGGGCTTGACAGTTGCTTCTGGCTAGTATAAATACCCTGACAGTTGAAGGGAAATCTTTGAATCGCTTGTCATCTGGTACTAATAAAGATCTGTCTTGCATACATGGCTCCTGCGTGTCAATCCCTCACAACAACAACCCACACTCACACACGAGTTTACAATACTGGCGACGAAGGTGGGATTGATATGCGATTCCCGCAGGAGCCAAACAACATCAGCCAACTAGTAAGGAGCCACAGGACAGCCAGAAGCCTGTCGCTGCCTCCGTTCTCTGGCCGTGCTGCCTGCGCCCACTGCGAGCCTTGCCGCCGTGCCTCAACTCCTGCCGAAGCCGCTCGTTGCAAGCCTTCGGCGCCTACATGCCTCCAGGGCACGAATTCCTCCCTGCGATGCCTCTGCAAGCATCTCAAAGCCCCTGTCTCCACTTCGCTGCCTCCAGGGCACGAATTCCTCCCCGCGATGCCTGCCTGACCAGGAGAGAGGAGAGGAAGAAGGAGGAGGACTGAAGCGTGTCCCTGCCATCCATCTCCTGCCTTGCTTCCTCGGCCTCCTGGCCTCAGCTCCGCGCCTCAACGAAGGGAAGGAGAAGCCTGCCTTCTCAGACTCCCGACGCCTCCTCGGCCTTCCGTCGTTCCCCTGTCTTAGCTGCCTCCAAGGGCCTGAAATCCTCCTGTCCTGCCTGTCTCCTAAGATACAAACCTGCTTCCCACACTGCTCGAGGCCTTCAACGAGCCTGGACTGGGGAATTCATTGGGCATGCGCAGGATTGTGAGGGAAAAATAGGAAAAAAAAATGTAAATAAAGAAATAAAATGTGAATAGGCACTGGGGGGTAAGGAAATTTACTAAACTAATTGAAGCTACTAACCCAGAATGTTCCTGGACAGAGTTGCTAAATTTCTACTTCTGTTTGAGTTGCTAAATTTCTACTTATGTTACAAAGTTAAGCATTACATTAAAGTGGTTACAAGTGGTTACAGTTATCAGGTTGACTGGGGGGAAGGAGAGAACACAATTGCAAATGGTAAAACAGGAAGACAAAAATTGTGAATGAATTGTACAACACAGAAGGGCAAATGTATAATGTACAATTGAATGGTTATTATACAAATAACTGGGGGGAAGGAGTGTTATAACCCAGCAACAACCTGTGTTGCGTTCTAATTGGTTGGTCAAGGCACAGCATCTGATTGGCTGGCCTCGTGACAGTTGGGCTTGACAGTTGCTTCTGGCTAGTATAAATACCCTGACAGTTGAAGGGAAATCTTTGAATCGCTTGTCATCTGGTACTAATAAAGATCTGTCTTGCATACATGGCTCCTGCGTGTCAATCCCTCACAACAACAACCCACACTCACACACGAGTTTACAATAGAAGGTTTCCTCCTGAGCCAGGTGGAGGAGAAGAAGCAGGGAGAGATGCAGGTTCAGGATAGGGGTGGTTGCTACCTTTCTACACCTTAGGAGAACAATCTTTCCATTTCTAATAAAACTGCCATAAAGCAAAATTATAAATAGTCCTCAACTTATGGCCATAGTGGAGCCGGCTCATTATAGTCATAACTTGTGATGGTTGTAAAATGAGTCATCACGTAGCAATAGCACTTAGATTAATATACCTCTCCATAGTTCTTTACAGCCTTCTCTGAGGGGTTTATAGAATCAGCATATTGCCTGCAACAATCTGGGTCCTCATTTTACTGATCTCGGAAGGATGGAAGTCTGAGTCAACCTTGAGCTGTTCAGGATCGAACTCTTAACAGTGGACAGAATCAGCTTGCAATAAGGCATTCTAACTGATTTTATGACCTTTTTTGGTGGGCAGCAGTCATAAAGTGAATGCTATGGATGTCAATTGTTCCCTATGGGACATTTTTGCTGAAAATTGGAAACAAACTCTAGTTTGGGGCAATAATATTATAAATGATGGTCACGTGGCTGCAGGACACTGCAAACGACTGTAAATGTTGGCAAGTTGCTTTGCCTGAAATGCAGTCATGTGACTATGGGGGCGGGGGAAGCCATCAAAACGTCAGAATTGGGTCCTAAGTATCTTTTAAGGGTTCCATTGAACGTTCAAATGATCCACTAAGCGAATAGTTCTACATTGACGGCCACCTGTAGTGGCCCATTGGTTTCAATACAGCTACGTTGCAGTTTATGTGAGCTCAAATAATGCAATTACAGATAAACAGAGTTGGAAGGGACCTTGCAGGTCATCTAGTCCAACCCCCTGCCCAAGCAGGAGACCCTGCCTACACCATTTCTGACAAATGGCAGTCCAATCTCTTCTTGAAAGCCTCCAGTGTTGAAACCCCCACAACTTCCAGAGGAAAGCTGTTCCATTGGTTGTATGTTCTCACAGTCAGAAAATTTGTCCTTGTTTCTAGGTTGAATCTCTCAGTCAGTTTCCATCGTTTATTCCTTGTCTGGCCTCCAGGTGCCTTGGAAAATAGCTTGACCCCTTCCTCTCTGTGGCAGCCCCTCAAATATTGTAAGACTGCTATCATGTCTCCCCTGATCCTTCTCTTCACTAGCCTAGCCATGCCCAGTTCCTGTAACTGTTCATTGTATGTTTTAGCCTCCAGCCCTCTAATCAGTGGTGGGTTTCAAACTTTTTTAGAACCTCTTCTGTAGGTGTGGCCTGCTTTGTGGGAGTGGCTTGCTGGCCATGTGACCGGGTGGGCATGGCCAAGTTGTAAAATGTGGTGAAACTCACTTAACAACGCTCTTGATTAGGAACAAAAATGTTGGCTCAGAAACTCTGGCATTTGAAGCACCCAAGTCTTAAAGCTGTCAAGTTACAAGACCTTTGCACCCCTAACCCTTTAGAACCCCCCCCAGGGGTGTTCACACTTGGCAGCTTTAAGACTTGTGAACTTCAACTCCCAGAATTCCTCCTCTCGCTCTTCATCTTGATGATGTGCGGACGGGTGGGGGGGAGGGAGCTGGAACCGGTTCTAAACGGCACTGTAGATTTGTGGAACCTCTTCTATAGAAGAGGTTAGAACTGGCAGGAACCCAGCCCTGCCTCTAATAATCTTGGTTGCTCTTCTCTGCACTTTTTCTAGAGTCTCAACATATTTTTTAATAGTGTGGTGACCAAAACTGGATGCAGTATTCAATACATGCTTGGTTTAGTGTGAATTGTAAATTGATTCCGAAGGTTGCATTTAAAGCACCCCAAAATTCAGCTAATATGAAAACAGTACACTTGCAATTTTAGACACTGCTAATCTTTTTGTGTGCAAAATAGAGAAAAGGAAAACAATGTCAAAGGAAAACATTAAATGTACAGGTGAAAGAGTTCATTCTCAAGGAATTTGGAGATACATTTTGAGTGATAGAAGCAAAACATGATGGATGCTGATCCTAGCCTTGATCGAAAAAAATGCACATTTGCCAAGAGATGTATAAAAGCCTTCCGCATCGGATCTAGGACGGAATATTTGAAATCGACGTACACAGTTACATTGGCATTTTTCTCTTGCACCAAATTAATTTACTGTTCCTAAAAAAAGGACACAAATATGTTTAACAAGATTACCTATTTTAGTACTTCTATCATACACGGGCTACAAACTCCAGATGACTAATGGAGGGCAGAAAGAAATGAAGAATATCCTAACTTATTGCTGTGCCTAGCATTTATTTGGATTTTCAGTATGCAATCCAGATATTACAAATCTAATTTTAGCATGGTAGTTTCTTTGTGGGGTAGGTAGGAAAATGGGTTCTCTTTCAAAAAGTCTTCATCTATTTTTGGGGGAATGGGTATTGTAGTTTTGGAAATAAACAAAGAAATAATTCATGAGCCTCTTTAGGGAAAACTTGCAAATCATAGCACCAAAGCCCTGAAATTACACAGAAGTGCTGATCTTATTTAAATGCAGAAGATAAGACTTGCATCTGATGCCTGTTATGTATTCCATAATTTTCTGAAGCAGAATGCAAAACATCATTAGTTCCTGAAATCTGAAATCTGTGCAGCTTTCCAATCTGACAGATGCTTTTTTCCAACATAGTGCTTTAAATACGATAAATCATATTATTTAATCCCCAAAACATTGGCTCTGTGGTCAATACAATTACTTTCAAGAACAGCTTTGTCTGCAATGTGAATGATCTAATAAATGTATTAGCATCGTAGAATCATAGGGTTGGAAGGGATCCTGGAAGTCTTCCAGCCCAAGCCCCCAAATAATATTATGTGATGATGCCATTAAAGAAAAATATCTGTAACTCATAGATGAAATGAGAGGTGCTTGGTGTTCTCTGAGGTTGATTGTTTTTCTTGCAGATGTTTCATTGCCCAAACTAGACAACATCATCAGTGCTAGTGTTGAAAGAAATGTACTTCTGGGTTCAGCTCCAAGTGGGGAAGAAGACACTGGAGACATGGAGGCTGCTTGGAAAGATGGTTTATTGTTGGACAGGGCCACGTGGCTTGAGCCCTGAACAGAAAAGGTGATCACATGTTTCAATGTAGGTGGAGAAGAAGAGAAGGGCTGAGGAAGGGGCTTGCTAGGCTTTTTATACCCTGTTTAGTCCCACCTCTCTGTTTCCTGTTCCTGTGTAAGAAATGTATTCTGATTGGTTGTCAGACTCCCATGGTACCATGCAGGGGGCTACTCTCTAGGTTGTTTTGAATCCAGCTATGAGTTCTCAGATGCCATGTGGAGACCTGAGTAATATCCCTTCCCCCTACAGCTGCAGTGGGGAAGTCTTTATTATGTAAAGTGGGCTAGCCTTCTCAATGGCCTATTGACAAAGTATGGATGGGCAGGAAGCTACAGGCAACTTTTAAAGCATGTTTCTTTCTTTTCACATCCAGAGAAATATTCTGCCTTTTCAATATTTCCTAGGATATTTCATTTTTCTGGGAGAGGGCTGGATAATAACTTCCCACACTAGTAAGACTGATGATGATATCAATTCAGTTGTGTCTGACTCTTGGTGATTCTATGGGCCAGGTCTCTCCACATCTTCCAATCTTGCACTACTTCTTTGTGATATCATATATATATATATATAAAAGGCAAATACCACTCACACATCATCATGAAATATCCAGAACCATAAAGCCTACAAACTTGTAATTTGGAGGAAATTTGTTCCTCTTGTCTTCTAGGTGCTCGCTAAGAAAGGATTTTTTGAAATGACCATTAGATCATTAGTATTTCTTATACAGTAATTAACATGCTAAGGAGTTCTACTCCCCCTCCCCACCTGAAAAGAACTCTGTTTCAACTGCCAGTTGCCTCACATTCCGTTACCTCAGTTCAAACTGGCAGACATTCCACTCCTTCACTCAGGAGCGGTCTGGGGCTCCTTACAGTACTAAACCTAGCTACCTCACAAAAATGTCTACCTCTTTCACCTATGGAACGGGAGTAATATTCCCTTATGTGTTTCAATCACCGACCATCACTGATCAGAAGTGGGTTGCTGCCGGTTCGATCTGAATCGGCTGAACTGGTAGTAGAGGTGGCAGGAGGCTCCTCCCACCAACTGGATGCCTCTGTGCATGTGCAGAAGTGTTGTGCATGTATGCGGGAGTGTGACTGAACCGATAGTAAAAAAAGTTAGCAACTCAGCTCTGCCACTGAGCCAATTTCTCCTGCATAGCCTGATCATATGGTTTCGTCGCGAAGCACAGGACATCCAGCTAGCATAGTATATATAATAATCAGCATCGAACAGCCATATCTGCCTGTCCCAGGTCCTTGGGAAGGACTTGATGGGCAGATAAAAATGTCAAATCCATTCTGAACATCTGGCTGTGCGACGAACCACAATAATAAAATAGTCACCTTGAGTCACTTTTAATAGTGAGATGGGCATATAAATTAAACAAATAAATAAAGATGATAGTCATCTCTTAGCATTCAGGAGGGAGCAACGCTCTGGCATCTTCCAGCGTGAAAAAAATGAGTTCCAAGGAAGACAGAGAAAACATGAGATCCTACATGATTGTGCTTTATAAAAAGTCCTAAGAAGATTGTGATGGAGAGGGTGGGCAGAAAGAAAAGCTAGGCCCCGATATGAAGAATATCATCATCATCATCATTGGAAGGGACTTTGGAGGTCTTTAGTCCAACCTTCTGCTCAAGCAGGAGACCCTATACCATTCCAGACAAGTGACTGTCCCAACTGTTCTTAAAAGTTTCCAGTGATGGAGCAGTCGCCACTTGTGAAGGCATCTTCTGTTCCACTGGTTGATTGTTCTCACTGTCAGGAAATTTCTCTTTAGTTCTAGTTTGCCTCTCTCTTCAATTAGTTCCCATTGTTTCCTTGTTTTGCCTTCTGATGCTTTGGAAAATAAGTCAACCCTCTTGTTCTTCTTTGTGGCTGAAGCCGTTTGCAAGAAAACACATATGGTACATCTTATGATCTGATTCCAGATCCATGGCAATTCCCCTTACAAAGACAGAGCAATCCTCCTCTGGGCTGAAGATCAAAGCAGGAATTGAAATCTATTGGCTGAGCGATTGCCACATTCATTGTGGACAGGACAGAAGGAGTGAAATCAAGAGGGCTATAATCGCAATAGGACTTAGACTTATATACCACTTCACAGTTTAGCCCTCTCTAAGCAGTTGACAGAGCCTGCATATTGCCCCCAACAATCTGGGTCCTCATTTTACCCACCTTGGAAGAATGGAAGGCTGAGTCATCCTTGAGCCTAGTGAGATTTGAACTACCCAATTGCAGTCAGCAGAAATAGCTTGCAGTACTGCACTCTAACCACTTCGCCATCAAGTCTCATAAATTGCCCTTGAGGATAGATAGATCCAGTTATTGCTTGGATATTTCAGTGGTAGATTTAGGCAGAATTGGTCTGCTTATGGACTAGCTATTACTGGAAACAATGAATTCAGGAGTGAAGAGGTCAGTGAAGACTGTCTTGAATCAATCTTCACTTCTTGTGACCGTGCAGGGGTTTTTTTTAGTAGTTTTTTTTTTAATTTTCAAAATACACACAACACAAAGAATCTTCCTTCTTTACATACTGTAGAAAGTATATCAGTTGGTTACAAAAGACTTTCGTGCATCTCTTCGTCAGTCATCAACCATAATTCATATTAACTCAGGTATTTTAACTCAGATATTTATACATATTACCATCATCATACCTCCATTTTTCATTTGACTATAATTGGGTCCTCATTTTACCAACCTCGGAAGGATAGAAGCCTGAGTCAACTTTGAGCCTAGTGAGATTCGAACTGCCAAATTGCAGGTAGCCGGCAATCAGCAGAAATAAGCTGTAGTACTGCACACTAACCACTGCACCACTGTAACTCATAATCTTAGTGTCTCCATCATTGATATATCTGCAACACTATGTTTTCCCACAGACAACTAGCAAAACATCCCCAGGGTGCATCAATACTCAGTCTGACATTCCTGCCCCAGGAACACAAGTTTGTCTCAGTTCATCGTTCTGACATTCCTTATAACAGCGGTATAGTTATCTTTGCGGCTGTTGAACATTTCTTTTATCTTTGGGTACATCAGCAGTTGGATGTCCTTCTGAATTTAATTGAGTGGCACCAGCCGTACCTGTCAGCCCTGTAAAGCAGAGCAGACTAAAAACAGACACTGCATGGGCCTAAGGCTGTTTTTATTATAACAACAGACAGAGTCTTGTGAGTCTGAATGTGTTTTCCCTACTCCCTCTTTTATGTTTATCTATTTTGGGGAGGGGAAGCACTGTCTCATTTAACCGTTTGCTGGAAAACATAGATGGTCCATCTGCTGCTGCTGATACAGTTCTACAGAGGAATCATTGAGTCCGTCATCTGCACCTCTATAACTGTCTGGTTTGGTTCTGTAACCCAACAAGACAAACACAGACTTCAATGGATAATTGGATCCACAGAAGAGACAATTGCTTCCAACCTGCCTTCCACTGAGGACCTGTACACTGCAGGAGTCAAAAAGAGAGTTGTGAAAAGATTTACAGACTCCTCCCATCCTGGACACAAATTGTTTCAACTCCTACCCTCAAAATGATGCTATAGGGCACTGCACACCAGAATAACACAACACAAGGACAGTTTTTCCCTGAATGCCATCACTCTGCTAAACAAATAATTCCCTCACCACTGTCAAACTATTCACTAAGGCTGCATTACTATTACTATTAGTATTCTCATCGTTCTTATCATCCATCTCAATACAATACAATACAATAGCAGAGTTGGAAGGGACCTTAGAGGTCTTCTAGTCCAACCCCCTGCCTAGGCAGGAAACCCTATACCATTTCAGACAAATGGCTATCCAACATCTTCTTAAAGACTTCCAGTGTTGGGGCATTCACAACTTCTGGAGACAAGCTGTTCCACTGATTAATTGTTCTAACTGTCAGGAAATTTCTCCTCAGTTTTAAGTTGCTTCTCTCCTTGATTAGTTTCCACCCATTGCTTCTTGTTCTACCCTCAGGTGCCTTGGAGAATAGTTTGACTCCCTCTTTGTGGCAACCCCTGAGATATTGGAAGACTGCTATCATGTCTCCGGTAGTCCTCCTTTTCATTAAACTACACATACCCAATTCCTGCAACTGTTCTTCATATGTTTTAGTGTCCAGTCCCCTAACCATCTTTGTTGCTCTTCTCTGCACTCTTTCTAGAGTCTCCACATCTTTTCTACATCGTGGTGACCAAAACTGAATGCAGTATTCCAAGTGTGGCCTTACCAAGGCATTATAAAGTGGTATTAACACTTCACGTGATCTTGATTCTATCCCTCTGTTTATGCAGCCTAGAACTGTGTTGGCTTTTTTGGCAGCTGCTGCACACAGCTGACTCATATTTAAATGGTTGTCCACTAGTACTCCAAGATCCCTTTCACAGTTACTACTGTTGAACAAGGTACCACCTATACTGTATCTCTGCATTTCGTTTTTGTTGCCTAAATGTAGAACCTTACTCTTTTCACCATTGAATTTCATTTTATTAGATAGTGCCTAATGTTCAAGTTTGTCAACATCCTTCTGTATCTTTGGCCTATCTTCTGGAGTGTTGGATATTCCTGCCAGCTTGGTGTCATCTGCAAATTTGATGAGTTCCCCATTTATTCCCTCATCCAAATCATTGATGAAGATGTTGAAGAGTACTGGGCCCAAAACAGAGCCTTGGGGTACTCCACTGCATACTTCCTTCCATGAAGATGCAGTTCCATTGAGGACTACACGTTGAGTGTGGTTGGTCAGCCAGTTACGAATCCATCTGGTGGTGATGCTGTCTAACCCACATTCTTCTACTTTATCTAGTAGTAGGTTATGGTCTACCTTATCAAAGGTAGACCATAACCTACTTCTAGATAAAGTAGAAATAAATAAATCTCCTCCCACTTATGACTGCAGGACTGTAACTTTGTTGCTTGTATCCTTACGATTTATATTGATATTGATTGTTTCCTGATTGCTTATTTGTATCCTATGACTATTATTAAGTGTTGTACCTTATGATTCTTGATGAATGTATCTTGTCTTTTTATGTATGCACCAAAGACAAATTCCTTGTGTGTCCAATCACACTTGGCCAATAAAGAATTCTACTCAATTCTATTCTATTCTGGTCTGATTCCAGATCCATGGCAATTTGCGTTACAAATACAGAGACGTCCTACCTGTGCTGAAGATCAAAGCAGGAAATGAAATCTGCTAGCTGAGTGAGTGCCACATTCATTGTGAACAGGACAGGTGGAATACATTAGTTAACAATTTAAAGCTGCATGCAACCAAATAAATAAATACAATGTGTAGAGCAGCTCAGTGTACATATTCTGTAGAAAGAGAAGTTTCCTCATGATGGGCTTCAGTGCAAGCGCAAAAATTTGGAAGAATAAATCTTTGGTCCCAGTGACCGATTCAGATTGGATTCTGTCTCAGTTATGTTAAATCTAACTCTTGTTATAGGCTCAATCCACGTTTATCTGAACATTGTCTTGCTAATGGATCGTCTCTATCTGTCAAGGCCATTCCCTCTACTCCTTTCACTACATGCTGTGTGCTCTTCAGAAGTTGTAGGGGCTTCATCGCTGGAGGTTATTAAGAAAAGACTGGACAGCCACCTATCTTAAATAGTATAGGGTCTCCTGCTTCAGCAGGAGGTTGGAGTAGAAGACCTCCAAGCTCTATTCTGATTGAATAACTGGAATAACTGGAGTTATTCCTGGAGGACCTGTCTTGCTTTCAAATGATTATTTGATTTCCTTGGCAAAATACTGAAGTGGATTGCTCTTTCCTTCTCCAGTGGTTGGTATTTAGTGAGACTCTTCCTCTATGATCATCATGGGGGATCCTTCTGAGACAGAAGATCCCCATCAGAATAACTTATCATGATGGAGAACAGGGGTTGGTTCCAGCTTCTTCTACTGCTGGTTCACTCGGGGATGCGCTTTGGGTACATGCACGTTTCAGGCATGTGCATGCTTGATGTGCGCCATGCATACATGTGCAGTAGTAAAAAAAAAACCAAGATGGCACCACCTAGGGTGCCACCGATAGAACCGATTCAGGAGCGTGGCCAGCTGAGTTACTACCTAGTCAGCCGAACCAGTCCACTTCTGATGGCGAACCTATGGCATGCATGCCAGAAGTGGCATCCAGAGCCATCTCTTTGGGCACGCGAGCCATCCCCTGTTGCTCTTCCAGGTTTTGGCACACTGGCCAGTTGGCCTTCACATGTGCATGCGTGTTAAGAACCTGAAGACCAGGTGGCCGGTGCACATGCATGCAACCAGAAACCAGAAGAGCAGCCTCCCAGTGCACACATGAGCACTGGGTGGCTGCTCTTCTGTTTTGCCATGCGCATGGACATGCACACTCCCATTTCGGCACTCAATGCCAAAAAGGTTCACCAACACTGGCTTATTGCATTGCAAGGATGCACAACTTCCTTGATAAGGCAACAAGTCATGAATATAGTCATTCACTAGATGGCAGCAAAGAGTAAAGAGTTTTCTTCATTTCTTTGTCGCCATCTATTGATTAGTTAAACAACTGCAGCCTATTGTAGTACCCCAAATCAAATACATTATATTAACCCAACATTTCCAACCTTGAGCTACAGTGCATTCTAAAAGTAGCTCTTTGCATTCTGGCTATCGCTGAGATAGGTGCCCTTTAAAACCGATTAATCCATTTTTGTGCTCATAATTAGACCTGGAGAAATAAAACGCTGTCATGTATATTCAGCATTCTCTTTGTGCTGGGCTCTTTAATACACAAAATTGTTGTGGCATTTTCAGAACATGGAAAAATTACCCGGCTGGAGCAGAGCAAATGTTTGTTAAGCACAGCAATGTTCTGTAATGGCCAATCATGTGACCCTGAGAACTAATCAACAGAGAATCATGCAATTATTGATGTTTGGAAAAGATGCTTTGACAAGAAAAGAGAGAAAGTGTGCATTGTACAAAGTGCTGGTCTCTAAAATCTCTCTTCCTGAACTCTCCTTGAATTAAATGTTTAAAACTGGATCGTTTACATCCAGTTTTAAACAGGGTAATTTATATTGCTCAGTCCAGAAGGAAATAGGATGATGCATATGTATGTCTGCATGGGTAAGAATAACTATTGTATTGAATTGTATTGAAGTTTATTTATATGCCGCCCTTTTCCCTGGGGGGACTCAGGGCGGCTTACAACTCGAAAAAGGAGGGGGGGGGAAACAGACATTAACACGTAAGACAATACATCAATTAAAAGCACAACATTCATACCATTCGGGAGGGTTACAGTCTTTAGCCCCAGGGCCTTTACCCCTACCCCCAAGTCAGGGGTGGGTTTCTCGCCCCGTTCCAACCGGTTCGGTTGGAACGAGGCCGGCGGTGTCCTCGCGCACGCGCTGTGCACGTGCGTACTAGCATCTGTGCGATGCTTCAGCTGCTCCTGGAGGATCGCGCAGGCACTGTATGCGTCCTGCGCATGCGTGGAAGCGCAGAATTCATCAAAACCGGGTAAGGAGCAGGCGCGCGGGCGCGCACGGGCGCAGCAGGGGCCCTTCGCCGTTCCCGGAAGTTACTTACTTCCGGGTTTGGCAACCAACCAGTTCGCAGGGACCGCCGCGAACCGGTTGAATCCCACCCCTGCCCCCAGTCCAATCCTAACGTTAGAAACATACTTTAGAGAATAAAATGTGTTGTTCCCTTTTAACAATGTAAATAACTGTGAACTTCATCTTGAAATACAGCTTGGAGTTCTTGTTTTTTTTTTCCTTTTAGAAGTCCAATAACATTTGTTTTCTGTACTTTTTTTAACAGATTAACAAGTTGGAAGGGACCTTATTGGTCATCTAGTCCAACCCTCCACCCAAGAGGAGGCCCTACACCATTTCTGACAAGTGGCAGTCCAATCTCTCCTTGAAAGCCTCCAGTGATGAAACTCCCACAACTTGCGAAGGCAACTTCTATTCCATTGGTTGGTTGTTCTCAGTGTCAGAAAATTTCCCCTTATATCTCCTTGATCAGTTTCCATCCATTATTCCTTGTCTGGCCTTTGGGTGCCTTGGAAAATAGCTTGACCCCTTCCTCTCTGTGGCAGCCCCTGAGATATTGAAAGACTGCTATCATGTCTCCCTTGGTCTTTCTCTTCACTAGCCTAGCCATGCCCAGTTCCTGTAAGCATTTGTCATGTTTTAGCCTCCAGTCCTCTAATCATCCTGGTTGCTCTTCTCTGCACTTTTTCTAGAGTCTCAACATCTTATTTATAGTGTGGTGACCAAAACTGGATGCAATATTCTAGGTGTGGTCTTACTAAGGCTTTATAGAGTGGTATTAGTACCTCACTTGATCTTGATTGCATCCCTCTGTTAATGCAATTTAGGATTACATTGGCTTTTTTGGCTGCCACTGCACACTGCTGGCTCATATTTAACTGGTTATCCACTAAGACTCCTAGATCTCTCTCACAGTTACTGTTATTAAGCCTGGTTTCACCCAGTCTATACTTAGAAACTTGTGTACTTAAGTTTGATTATACCACACTCTGTTTCCCCCAAAATAAGACCTCCCTGGATAATAAGCCCAATCAGGCTTTTGAGCGCATGCCCTAAAATAAGCCCTCCCTAAAAATATTGCAACACAGCAGTAGACATGAGGTGATCACGCTCGCTACCTCCTGCACTTCAAAACACCCCGAAAATAAGGCTAAGCATTTACGTGGCATGACAAAACCGCGCTCCACTAAAGCGCGCCCGATTAAACCGCGTCGCTGACGTCATCAGCAGGGCGAGAACAGCGACTGCAGAGAAAAAAGGGCGCTTTAAATAGCGCTTTGAAAGCAAGCCGATTCAAGTTAAGGTAAGGGTTAGGTTTAGGGTTAGGGTTAGGATTAGGCTAAGGGTTAGGGTTAGGTTTAGCGTTAGGTTAAGGCAGTGTTTTTCAACCACTGTGCCGCGGCACACTAGTGTGCCGTGACATAGTGTAAGGTGTGCCGTGGGAAAAAACACTTTATATATAGTCAATATAGGCACAGAGTTAAATTTTTTTAACATTTTCTAATGGTGGTGTGCCTCGTGATTTTTTTCATGAAAAAAAGTGTGCCTTTGCACAAAAAAGGTTGAAAAACACTGGGTTAAGGGTTAGGTTTAGGGTTAGGTTTAGGGTTAGGTTAAGGGTTAGGTTTAGGGTTAGGTTTAGGGGGGTTAGGTTTAGGTTTAGGGGTTAATTTTAGCTTTAGCGTTTACAGCGTGCTTTTTTCTCCGTGCTGTTGTCGCGCTGTGATGACGTCAGCTATGCAGTTTCGTCGAGCACGCTTTAGTCGAATGCGGTTTTGTGATGGAACCAAGCATTTATTATGTGGATCAAAAGAAAATAAGACCCTGTCTTATTTTTGGGGAAACACAGCATCAATCAGATTCTACTGCAGTCAAAAATTACTACACACCTGATATGAAAATTGTTTCTTGGGTGAGGTTTCCGAGGCGGATGAAAATTTCAAATTTGCTTTCTAAAATGGTTGTAAAGTCCCCCCCCCCCCTGTCTGCTTCTAAAAGATGAATTAAAGCACAGTCACCTATTGCTCCTCAGGCTCAAATCCAAAAATGTAAAAATAGAATGGCTTACCTCAGAGCCCTCTGAAGATAACTTTCATTAATGTGAAGAGGCCATTGTTTACTAAGATACAATATGAATGGATTAGAATGATCTTCAGTCACTGGTGAATTTCTCCAGTTAATTATGTATCTCGCCAGAAGGCTTCTATTTAGGTCTAATTTGGAACATCTTGAGACTCCCATATATTCTTTCTCAGAGTGGATTTCAAGAAGCACACAGCGAGAATTATCATCCAGAGAATGGAATTTATATTCTTAATACATATTTGGAAAGGTTAAAGACTATATTAAGTCACAAATTCCTTTAGAGTACCTTCTGCTATTTTTTTTACAATTCCCCTTTCTTGACAGCTCATATGCTACAGCTTTAAGCCAATTTTTTTAGAATCAAGGTATAACATGATCGTTAAACTTTTAATCCTCTTTGCACCCATGGAAGTTCACATACATTTATTATTGGGGGGAGGGGCGTCACAGTTATTTGGGATTTTATTTACTTGGGATTTTTTTATACCGCATTTTTATAAATAACTCAAGGTGGTAAACATCCATCTTCTTCCTACCTCTGATTTTCCTCCCAACACAGCGCAGTGGGTTGAGAGAGGGTGACTGGCCCAAAGCCAGATTTCATGCCTAAGGCAGGACTAGAACTCAGTCTCCTGGAGACTGGCCCAAAGTCACCTAGCTGGTTTTGATGCTTAAGGTGGGACTAGAACTCAGAGTCTCCTGGCGATTGGCCCAAAACCATCCAGCCAGTTTCATGCCTAAGGTGGGACTAGAACTCACAATCACCTGGTGATTGACCTAATATCAGCCAGCAAGCTTTTATAGCTAAGGCAGGACTAGAACTCACAGTCTCCTGGTGATTGGCCCAAAGTCATCCAGCCAGTTTCATACCCAAGGCAGGACTACAACTCACAGTCTCCTGGTGATTGGCCCAAAACCATTCAGCCAGTTTCATGCCTAAGGTGGGACTAGATCTCACAATCACCTGGTGATTGATCTAATATCATCCCGCAAGCTTTCATAGCTAAAGCGGGACTAGAACTCACAATCACCTCGTGATTGGCCTAATATTATCCAGCCAGTTTTCATGCCTAAGGCGGGACTTGAACTCACAGTCTTCTGGTTTCTAGCCTGATGCTTTAACCACTAGACCAAATTGGCTCTCAGGGTGGCACTTTGCCACATTCCAAGGTGAGCTGCCCTGTGAATAACTGTCCACATTTCACCCATCATTTGGAAGATCTCTTTTGAATCTGATGTGAATGTAGCAGCTGTCTACTATTCATCAAAGCAGCCTGACACTTTTTAGACTTTTCATGTGCCTCTACAAAATGCCACTGTTTTAGGAGTCTCATTAGTTTTAATGAGGAATCTTTTATTCCTGTTTCAAATATTGCCCCTTCGCTGCCTGCTACTTCTTTTTCCTGTCTAGTAAAGAACGTTTTCTGGGACTAAATAATGGGAAATATCATTGAGAATGAAGGACAGGATCAAAAGACGGAGATATCCTTGGAAGATCAGAATTATTTAAGCCTAAAGGGGGAAAAAAAGCATTTGTTCCTATCAGTACAAGCTATAAAACTCAACTCAGTGACATTGAATTAATTAACTATGAAAATGTAGGGCTGGCAAATCATATAAGGAATAACACGTTGTAGACATATGAAAATTAAAACACGATGTTGATGCTTTCCTAGTAAGACAGTTAATTAAAACTACCAGGAATTGAAGACATCAGTTAATATGAGCTGAACTATGACTTAATCCATTCTAATCCCATATGAAATTAAGAAACATATAGGCATTGTCGTAAATGTATATTTAAAAGCGACTTTAGAAGATTGGGAATGTAGGGATAATCATTGGATGCTAATCTCTCTTCTCCCATTGCTTCATCGTCCCTTTTTAAAGCATAAGGGGAGGGGGGGGGAAATGTTCAATACAATCAGATGGACAGAAGAAGATTTTGAAGGATTCTGATCATGAAAGCCCTCTTAATGGTGAATACATTTTGCAAAATTAATGGTCCCAAGTTCCAGCTACAGTAGGCTGCAAATAAGGGAATCTGCATAACTCTCTTAAGTCAGTCTTTGCGATAGTGGTGAATATCTGTAGTTCAGGTATAGGTTGAGGATAGAGGTTCATTCTCTGAGCTTGTGGGTTGACTTCTGGATGTTTTGTTACCTGGTTAGATAATATATTCAGCAGAATTTAGGGGATGTCAGTCAGTGTTCTTCTGCTTACAAGAGATTTGTGTAGTCTGAGTCTTGTGATGGGCAGGTCACATCATGTGAGGGTCATGCCAGGTGAGAATCTTGTGATGGGTCAGGTATGGGTCACATCAGTTGAGGGTCTTGCTGACAGCTGGCTTACTGTCAGGGTTCCAACACATTCCCAAGTGAAGCCAGCTCTAACCCCATGTAATTTATAGCCCCAATCATGACCCTGTTTTTCCTCTCCCCTCAGGGGGTGTCATCAATCATATTTGCCAATGGGGCAATTTCGAGGTTGTAGAGATCACTCCCTTCCAGCCACTGTAAGTAACCCTGGGATGCAGCCTTGAGAGAGATAAGTTTGGAATGTGCATCTGTCTTTTGCTGCTGTGCCGTTTCATTGGTTTCCCATCCCTCCTTTCCTATGCAATTCGAGAGCAGGCCAGGGATGCTTTACGAGTTGACATTTATGATGGATCTTGTGATGGGGAAGTCACATCAGGCAAGGGTCATTGGGGGGTGAAGTGCTGGTTGGAGGAGTTGCATGGGTTAGTTGAGGCTCAATGGCATCACTGGTTGACTGTGCAGTTGATTTGAATTCTGGGGGATTCATAGGCTAGCAGATCAGTATTTTTCAAATATGACCACTTCAGGATGTGGGGACTTCAACTCACAAAGTGAAGAATATCCCCAATCTATACATATAAAAGCAAAATACCACTCATGCATCATCACGAAATCTCCAGAACCATAAACTTGACGTTTGGCATGTATGTTCCACTTGGCTTCTAGGTGCTCGCCAAGAAAGGATTTTTTGAAATGACCATCAGATCATTAGTATTTCTTATAGTATTATTAACACACTGTGATGCTAAGAAGTTAGACATTCTACTCCCCCTCCCCACCTGAAAAGAACTCTGTTCCAGCTGACACTTGGGCATGGGCGTGGCCAGTGCACAACTCATCTGGCCTGTACGCTGGGAGTTTAGACATTCTACTCCCCCTCTCCCCTGAAAAACGCTCTGATGCTAAGGAATTAAACTGAGGGAGAGAAGGGGATAAGATAGGAGAGGCCTCTTTGGGAGCCGAGGTGACGCAGTGGTTAGGGTGCAGTACTGCAGGCCACTTCAGCTGACTGTTATCTGCAGTTCAGCGGTTCTAATCTCACCGGCTCAAGGTTGACTCAGCCTTCCATCCTTCCGAGGTGGGTAAAATGAGGACCCGGATTGTTGGGGGCGATATGCTGACTCTGTAAACCGCTTAGAGAGGGCTGAAAGCCCTATGAAGCGGTATATAAGTCTAACTGCTATTTGGGGCAAGCCTGAGGGAGAGAGGGGGATAGGAGAGGATCAGTGGGGCAAGCCTGAGGGGGGAAAGAGGAGAGGAGAGAGGATTCTCTGGGGCAAGCCTGAGGGAGAGAAGGGGAGAGGAGAAGCCGATCATAACTACTCATTTATTTTCAAGCTCTTAAGTGTTGATTTATCAAGCCCGATCACAGATTTTTAGAGGAGCACCGGTATTCAGCTAGTCTTTGATAATGAAATTTGCCCTTGGTTTACAACATGGATTTCCTCAAGTTGCATAAACAGAAGTGATGTAAAGCACTGAATAAGCTCCTAATTTGTTATTACAAAGCACTAGAAAACCTAAATGCATATTTACCCTGATTAGAGGCTTTTAGTGGGGACAATTGCATTGGCTGAAAATGTCCACAGAAGTAATTGTAGAAGATAATCTACAATTAAGGATAATTTTGTTCCAATCTGGTGACCATTTCTTAATATATTAACATTTCTCCTTAAAAAAAAAAAACCACTATCCAATTCAATACAAATTCTGGGCAAAAATATTCTTTTTAAGACTAGATAAGTGCATAAATGCTACCTTTCCTCCTTCTTATTTGCCTTTGGTTTAATTCTTTCTTTACCTTCCTTTTTAACTGTATTTTTTAGTTTTTGTGCTGATATCAAAATAGTTCATTGAAAAGCAACATAGAAAGAATTATAACACCTTCATTGCCATCTGCCGTGCTACACCCTAGGATTTCCCCCTCTAATTCTAAGTGTATTCAGCTGATCTTTTTTCAATCCCAAGAAAGATTTGGTTTTTATTTCGTAAATAAGCGGTACTATAAAATGTTTATTGGGTATTTAGTTGGAAAATGGTGTCATGCATATTCAACCAAAGAGCTTTGACAAACAGAACAAAAACAAACACATTAAAATACATGAGCTTTTTGAAGTTGGGAAAGAAAGAATGTTCTTGCCTCTCCGTCACGTACCTAAATGGAAGCAGCTGTTAAAGATAATATTGAGTCAAAACCCAAAAGCATGAAAAGGAATATTCTATGCAATAAGAAGAAATTACTGTGCGCCTGAAAAATCGTACTATTCTCTTTGGTTAGTCTGCTTACATTTGTCCAAAATAGAGAAGCAAGTAAAGTACCAATACCAACAGAAGAGCATGTTTATAGCTCAGGGGTTAAACTGTGGCATCCTTGATGTTTACTGAGCTTGGTGGTAATGGGCTGTCTGAAAAAGTACCATATTTTTGGAGTATAAGATGCACCGGAGTATAAGACGCACCAAGATTTTGAAGAGGCAAATTTAAAAAAAGTTTTTGCACTCTGTAAACCTCCTGAAAACGGGCCCATTTTTTTTTCAAAAAAGGGCAGGCATAGACTTTAGGAGGCTTGTAGAGTGCTCCTAGGGGTGACCCCCCCAAAAAATGAGCAAAAATGCCCAGGTTTTCATGAAAACGGGCTGGTTTTTGCCAAAATAGAGCATGCATAGCCTCTTGGCCTGGGGGGGAGCACAATTGGGCAGAAAACACCCCATTTTTTGCTCATGTCTGCCCTCCCCAGCCCCCAGGAGCACTCTGGAAGCCTCCTAAAGGCTATGCACGGCCTTTTTAGTGAAGGGGGTGGGGTATCGGGAGGCAAAAAATGCTGCATTCAGTGTATAAGATGCACCCAGATTTTCAGCCTCTTTTTTGAGGGAAAAAGGTATGTCTTATACTCCGAAAAATGTGGTAAGCAAGGTTATGGCCCACACTTGAAAGTAAATCAGGAAGACTGTAATTGTGCAGTCTGCCTGGCAAGAACAAAAAATGCTTATCAACAGGAAATATGCATGTGCAAAGCTTGTAACAATTACGGGTAGTTAAAGAGCTGATAAAAAGTAACAAGAGTTAAGACAACTTGCAGAACTCAGCTAAAAGTTAGAAATAGAGATGGCCGGCAGCAAATGAAATGTGTTTTAGATAACTCCTGGAGCATTCATTAGCCAAGGCTTAGCAATAGAGAGAGCTAGAGACCAATAGAACAAATTGTAGAATTATTACTCAAATGTTCATTAGATGATATTTCTTGTTATCTCACCTTGTCCCACCTTCTCCTTTAGTGAAAGTGTATGAAGCTTACTTAATCCTTTGCTCTGGTTTTCTTGGCCTTTTGACCAGGAACCCTTTTCCTTGGAGTACTCCAATAAAAAGCAATTAGAAAACCTGCACCTCGTGTCTGGCGTCCATCATTGGCTTCGGCACCAGGCTCAGACCCTAATTAGGGACAACAGTGGTTTTCTTGCAAACATTTCATAACCTACAGTAAGTAGGTAACATCTTCAGTGCTAGAACGGAGTGGGGTTTGCTCTCTGTCTATATATGACAGCATGGCTATCAAAAGCATGGTGTCAACTTGACATCATGTGATGTTTTGCAATGTTTTCCCCATTTGCGGAGCTGGGGTGGGTGTGGCCTGCCTTCTTCAGTTGCACTGTCAACTCTCGTCTACTAACATTCAGCACTGAATTGGCATTAGGCAAGAGGTAACGGAATTCAACAATAGCTGACTACTTGTGACAATGTAACAACTCTAGGCTGATTCCTCTCTTGACTCCACCCCAGGCTTTGCTTCTCCTCTTTCTACATTTATAGGGAAATGCAATTTATAAACTATTGCTTTACTATCCTAAAATGCAACATGATAACGGACAGATCATAGAAGTGCTCCTAGATCCAATCGCCGTGAAATTGCAAAAGCAAAATGAATCAAGCATTAAGGAATGAGAAACAAAATACAGTCTCTCTATTGTAATTTGTCGGAATATAATGTCGACTTTTCGAATAGCACTCTCTTCTTCCCTCGCTGCATACTTATACAATGACTGACAACAGATGATTAGAGCCTGGCTGTATCTTATATTGAAAATTGGAAGTGTTTTTCCTTTAGTTACAGTTGGTATAATGATAATCCTCATAGGCTGGGCTCTTATTTCTGCTAGCTTTTAAGATAATATGGTGTGAAAGTATCCTGCATGAAGCCATCCATCTTTCTCAACATATACAGTACCTTAGCCTTCACTGAATAGCACCAGAACAAGTATATGGAGAAACCCTATTTTTAGGAGTATAACTTTAGTAAGAAGCTGTTTTGAGGCTAGTGCTGGCATTAATAAAAAATAAAGCTAAAAAGAATGCAATAGTGACTTGTTCTGACCCCCCCTCCTCCGTACAGTGAGGCACGCCGACACACGATTACTGCTAGACAATTTATTCACAGTAAATTAACACACCGACTTTGGCAGCAACCCAGACTTCCAAGATAAGAAATACACACGAGAGCTTCTCCAGCGTAAGTATATCCTGCAAACAGCCTCCTCCCAAAGTCTCTCCTTATATACTCTCTTGGGAGGGGCCTAATCACAACCACCTGGGTCCAATTATCTCCTTTGTCTCCTTAATTGCTTCCGGCGTTTATCCGCCCACCTCTGCTGGACGTCCGGGACTGCTCAAAGGCCTGATGTCTTCACCACTGCTCCAGGGCCTGATGTCATGGGCACACTCCCTTTGGCTTTCACCACTGCTCCATGCCTCAGGTGCCTCCTGGTGACCAACCAGCCTCTCTGGTCCCTGCTTGGAGTCTGAACCCTGTCCAGGATCCTCCACATCTTCCAGAGCTGACTCATAGGGTCGTTCGCTATTGGAGTCTGTTGGCAGCTCCAACGGCTCCTGCTGGGCCAACAGTGACTGTGTAGACCTAAAAGCCAACATTGTGTTTTCCTCCATTATACTGAGGCAGCAGATCGAATCAGCTCTTGAAGTAGGCAGATCAAAGCAGAAGAAAAGAAGAAATGAATCAGAGGAGAACGAAGGGATGAAAGTCCCTACAATATCAATCTAACCAATGGGAGGTGTGCTATGTAGACAACTGCAAAATAAACCTTTTAGACGTTGCAAAATCCCTCTCCAATTTTGTCCACATCCATTTTCTCCAGTTTTGTAGTGCTCAGTAGTGCATGCAAAGTCAAATGTCAAGACTCTTTTCCCATCTGGCTCATAACCTTGAATAAAAGGCATCTTCAGTTTACGTTCTTTGAGGGTAGAGACAGCTGCTGAATACCCATCTTGTCATTGGTTCATCTGCTTTATCCCAAATTCTTGTCTGCCTGTTTTATGATAGACCGCTTGGGTTTTGCACCCCCAAATAGATGCAAAAAATGGAGCTAATGTGGCAAATTTCCTACATACATTGGTTAACCGATTAACCAAAAAGTTCATCTATTTTTTATGTTTGGTTGGGTGGCCTATATTATTGACCAGGGGTGTCAAACCCACGGGGTACTTAGATCTGGCCCATGGGACCACCCTGGAAATAGCAAAGGACTGGCCTATGGTGCTTCTGCCAGTGACAATGGGCTCCTGAGCTCCGTTTTCAGTTGCCACAGCCTCCTGCATCTCTCTGCCAGCGAAAATGGAGTTCGGGAGCCCATTGTCACTGGCAGAGCATTCAGGCCAGTGGTGGGAATCCAAATTTTTTTACTACCGGTTCTGTGGCCGTGGCTTGGTGAACATGACAGGGGAAGGAGACTGTAAAATTTCCATTCCCACCCCACTCCAAGGGAAGGATACTGCAAAATCCCCATTTCCTCCCAATCAGCTGGGACTTGGGAGGCAGAGAATAGATGGGGGCATGGCCACACAGAGGTGATATTTACCGGTTCTCCAAACTACTCAAAATTTTTGCTGTCTCCAGAACTGGTCAGAACTTGCTGAATACCACCTCTGGTTCAGGCCACCACAGGTGGCCCCAACATGAGTGACATCGAGCTGGCCATGCCCAACCCAGCCTCCCAAGGTCAAACACAACCCTAATGAAGCCCTCAATGAAATTGAGTTGGACACCCCTGGTATAGACCTATGGCTGTGTTTTTCCCCCTTTTATATTGTCCCATATGCATTCTAGGAAGTTTTCATCCTTTGTTTCGTGCATTTCTGTAGAGATGTAGCAATCTCTTACGTATGATGCAGCTCCACTTCATCTTTTATTCAATCTCTTTCTTTGGAAAGAGTTTGCATCCTTCCATTGGTATGTTCCAGTCATGCGTTTCATTCCACCTGGTTTCAGTAATTGCCATTAGATTACAATGAACCTCATGTACTAGGACTTCAAGTTCACCGAATTTGTTCCCCAAATGTTGTTTTGGTTTGACCCAGCCATTGGGTTAATTTGTCCCAAATACTAAGCTATCATATCAATTATTTAGGGACCTTGTATTATATAAACTAATGGAGAAAAACTAAGTATGTGGTCCCTGGGAGTCATAAATGACTTGACAGCACATAGTCAATCAGTTATGTAAACACAGCAGTTGGATTTTCTTCACTGGCTTTACAGGAAGTGTAGCCAATTTTTCTGAATGCAATAGATTCTTATAAAGCTGCTAATCTAAGCATAAAAAGGACCTTGTATTGTTAAAAAATAGCTTTCTTAGAAAGAGGAGGCGAAACTCCAGCTGAGCAATGCAGATATGAAGCCACCAACTTTTCCTCAGATTCATTTATTTATACATCCTTACTTAAAAAATAAAAGCCAGACAAAATCCTTAACCACTCAAGTTGGTCTCAGTTTGCCCAGTTTTTTTAAAGGGAAAATTTCACAAATGTCTGTCAGTAAATTCCCAACCCAGTTTCAGCTGAAAGAGATCACAACTGTATTTTCTATCAGTTTTTCTATTCACGATTTAAGTGATGAAGAGAAATACACCAAGGCAATAAAGTAGAATTCTAGGACATCCTGACCTCAACAAGATAGTACTGGTATTAAACATTAAAAACTATAATCTACATATAAAATGTGTGTGTGTGTGTGTGTGTGTGTGTGTGTGTGTGTGTGTGTGTGTGTTCGTGTGTGTCCCCCAGCAGAACGCTGGAACGCTTTGAGCAATTTCAACCAAACCTGGTACAGAGATGACTTACACACTGAAAACAAATACTATGGGGGTAAGAGACCCCACACCCATCAGGGTATGTGTTCTGTTAAGATACAGTCTGTTGTGCCTTAAAATGGCTTCTACTGTACAGTGCAGTGGAGTTGCCATTGTAACAGTTTCACAGTATTCCACAAGAGGGCTCCCTCTGATAAGGGGGAAAATCCAACATTAGAAATTATGCTTCTGGGACAGGGGTGGGTTGCTGCCGGCATTACTGCCGGTTCGGTGCACACACAAAAAATTTCTGCACATGCGCAAAACCTTACAAAAAAAATTGCAATGAAAATTGTTCTGCGCATGCACAGAATTAAAAAAACAAGATGGCACCACCATAGGAGAACCAGTTTGGGGGTGTGGCAGGCCTGGGTCACTGCCGGTTCCAGCAACCAGACTGCCAAGTTACTACCTGTTCAGCTGAACCGGTCCAAACCGGTAGGAACCCATCTCTGTTCTGGGGGCACAGGGAAAACATTTTTAACTAATTTAATTGTCGCCGAAATCAGGGCTCAGGGAGAAGTTGCTCTTGCAGGCTTCACAGTACTCCACAAGGGGGTTCCCTCTGGTCAGGGGGGAAATCCAACGTTAGACATTACATTTGATCCGGATATTTTCCCCCTTATAAATAAACACCTGGGCAACGCCGGGTTATCAGCTAGTAATAATAATAAAAGTAAAAGTTTGGCAAGGGGATAAGGCCAAAAAAACAAATAAACACGTGTTAAGCTAAGTGCTGTAACCTGGGTATCATAGGAGCCTTTCCATTAGTTTTGAAATGGCTTGCAGAAATTATAAATATGTATAAAAGGAAACTAGTGTTTCAAAATTCTTTGATCCAAACATAAAAAGATTACTTTCAAGGCAAAGGAACATACACTGTCAATATCAAGAGCTACATGTCCTGGAAAATGAACCCAGAATGACTAGCATTCTTCAGAGAGTACCATTAATAATAAGGAAATGAATGTCCTAATTGTGTGCATACACAGCTCCAGCTCAATCAGAGATCTAAGTGTTTCAGAAAGCACAATTCAGTACTCCTTTGAAGTAGTCATTGATGTCACAACACATGTAATTTGATCCACCTTTAACTGGCAGTTGTTTAATGAAGGAGGGGAGATAAATGAGAACTACCTACTTTATTTGCTCGGATGCTTTTATCATATTTCTTTGTCAACAGACTAATTTGGGCCAAACAAAGTTTTCCTTTCTTCTCAAATGAGGCAACCAGAAGGCCCTTTGAAGGAGTAAAAGAGCTAAGTTTTGTCCCCGTGTCCTCATTTGTAGATTTAAAGCTGTCCAAAGTTGCTGTTGGCCATGGGAGAGAAACCCTCAACAACCCAGGATTCTCCCATCTCCGTTTAGTTCATGGACATTTATGCACAGTTTTACAAGAAGCATAATGACTGGGAATGGGAAGCCAATGAACTTCTCTTCCTCCTTCCTCCTTCCATCTTCTATCTTCTTCTTCCTCCTCCTCCTCCTCCTCCTCCTCCTCCTCCTCCTCCTCCTCCTCCTCCTCCTCCTTCTTCTTCTTCTTCTTCTTCTTCTTCTTCTTCTTCTTCTTCTTCTCTTCCTCCTCCTCCTTCTCTATCTCTCTACTCCTCCTCCTCCTCCTCCTCCACCACCACCACCATTTTTAGATCGCTTCTTTTAGATCAGTGATCACCAATTGGTGGTTCGTGGACCACCGATGATTCGCAGAAAAATTATTTGCATTTTTTATATTGCACTAAATCAGGGGTCCTCAAACTGGGATGTGTAGTGAACGCTTGTGTTGCTGCAGAAAGACTCCCCTTCGGGGTCTTTTTGTGTGGGTTGGAGGTGGGCAGAACTTCTGACTTGGGGTCTGCTTCGGCCTCCTGGTGTGGGGCTTTGGAGAAAGGCTGGAGGGAAGCACCGCTGGTGGCAAAGAGCCGGAGGGCCTTGTTCCAGTGGGACTGCGTCATGGCCTGGAACTGGCTGACCATCTCAGCCTGCTGAGCCTCCAGGTGTTGGCACCTGGCCTTGCACTCCCACAGGTCTTCCCTCTGCTTGGAAAGCTTCTGCTCAGTGAGGTGGTTCTGCTGAGCCTCCTTCTCTGTCAGATCCAATTTGAATTTAGCAGTTTTGCCAACTTTTTCTCATGGTGGCTGCTCAGCTCCAACAACTGCTTCTTGTTGGGGCCCTAAGGAGCCTGGGCAGGGAGGCGAGGAGTGGCTGGGAGGGGAGGGGTGTGTAGTGGCTGGCAAGGTGACCCTCAACATGAGTGACATCAAGTTGGCCATGTCCACTCAATCGCATGACCACCTATCCATGGCCACCCAGCCTGTCACTAGGAAGATTGTGTTAGTGGTCCTCATGATTTAAAATTATGAATTTAGTGGTCCCTGAGATCCAAAAGGTTGGTGATCCCTGTTTTAGATCACACTGAATATGGAACAACAGTGAGTAATATTTGCCGTTCTCTTCCTTTGAAGGATTATAGTTTTGAGTACTATGATAGGTTTCCTTAAAGCTGTGCTTACAGTTAATGGAAAGATAGTTTTGAGTGAATTTTTATGACTAGTTTTTATGATGTTCAAGTTACAATAGGGTTGCCTGCTAGAATAATATTTTATTTTTTATTACCCGGCTAAATCACTAACTAGAGGGCAAAAATAAAACTGTACTTCCTTGAATATAAAGCAAAGCAATAGTTAGACTTATATACCGCTTCATAGGGCTTTCAGCCCTCTCTAAGCGGTTTACAGAGTCAGCATATCGCCCCCAACAATCCGGGTCCTCATTTTACCCACCTCGGAAGGATGGAAGGCTGAGTCAACCTTGAGCCTGGTGGGATTTGAACAGCCAAACTGCTGAACTGCAGTCAGCTGAAGTAGCCTGCAATGCTGCATTTAACCACTGCTCCACCTTGGCTCTTAGGTGAATATAGTGTTCACTTTGGCTTGATAGTTACTTCTAGGTTGAATTTATGGTATCAGTTAATGCCCTGTAACAGTGTGAATTGTTTCCTGGATAACTTTGAGTTGAGAACTAACTATTTCTGTTTACATCAATCAGGGACATGATAGCAGTGTTTCAGTATTTGAGGGGTTGCTGTAAAGAAGAGAGAGTCCAACTATTCTCCAAAGCACCTGAGGGCAGGACAAGAAGCAATGGATAGAAACTAATCAAGGAGAGAAGCAACTTAGAAATAAGAAGAAATTTCCCAACAAAACAATTAATCAGTAGAACAACTTGCCTCCAGAAGTTGTGAATGCTCCAACACTGGGAGTTTTTAAGAAGAGATCAAACAACCATTTGTCTTAAAATGATGTAGGGTTTCCTGCATGGGGTGTGGACTAGAAGACCTCCAAGGTCCCTTCCAATTCTGTTATTCTGTTCTGTATTTAGATAGTACTCTGTAGGTCATGGAGCCTTCTGGACACCATTAGCTTCTCAGGTCTGTATTGAGAATTCATATCATAATGAGCAGTTTTGCCGTTTATAATTTCAAGAGATTTACTGGCACTTGTGGTCCTCCTCTGGAGCTAATTAGCGGTGATGAACATTTGTTTTCAAGGGTAGAATGTGTAACACCAAGCAAAAATTTGACGCCACATATTTATTGAATACAGCTTTATCCTCTTTTGTTTAATTTCTTATTAAGATTTCTTAATCTTAATAAGAAGAAGGAAGAAGAATTTGCTCATTTAGCTCTTTGCAGATCTTGACTGAATACCCCTCCTCAAGACATTTTATTTGTTTCAGGTTTGCTAAGGTGCTGTTTAATTATTCGGATATGAATGTTTCTGTTATGAATGCTAGTTTGTTGACTATATCATCATGCTAAACCAATAAGAAAGGTCCTACTGCGTGGCCACAAGGTCATTTCAAGAAGTGTGGCCCACAGAAGTAGCCTCTGGAGGTCACCCTACAATGCTTTGAAATCTGTCCTGCCAAACTGAATGACTTTCACACCAATCCATCCATTTCTACCTCAAACATTGTCCCCATAGATTGATCCCATCTGTCATAGGTGATGTGTTCACCCATTGCGAAAATTTCCTCTTCACGCAGTGAAGCTTGGATAAGAAACTTCATGATGGCACATAGAGAGAAGACAGGAATAAGCTTTGCATGGTTTCAATGCCTGAGGGAGATTGGGGGAAAACTCTTGATATCAAGTAGCAGTAACCGAATAGCAGAATAATAACAGAGTTGGAAGGGACCTTGGAGGTCTTCTAGTCCAGCCCCCTGCTCAGGCAGGGAACCCCTATACCATTTCAGACAAATGGTTGTCTATTCTCTTCTTTAAAAACTTACAGTGTTGGAGCATTCACAAATTCTGGAGGCAAGTTATTCCACTGATTAATTCTTTTAACTGTCAGGAAATTTCTCCTTAGTTCTAAGTTGCTTCTCTCCTTGATTAGTTTCCACTCACTGCTTCTTGTCCTACCCTCAGGTGCCTTGGAAGAATAGCTTGACTCCCCCTTCTTTGTGGAAAGCCCTGAGATATTGGAAGACTGCTATCATGTCTCTCCTAGTCCTTCTTTCTATTAAACTAGACATACCCAAGTTCCTGTAACCGTTCTTCATATGTTTTAGTCTCCACTCCACTAAACCTCTTTGTTGCTCTTCTCTGCACTCTTTCTAGAGTCTCCACATCTTTTCTACATCGTGGTGACCAAAACTGAATGCCGTATTCCAAGTGTGGCCTTACCAAGGCATTATAAAGTGGTATTAACACTTCACATGATCTTGAATCTATCCCTCTGTTTATGTAACCCCTAGTCAGGGCTGGATTTTCCTATAGGCTGACTAGGCTTCAGCCTAGGGCCTCAAGATCAAAAGGGGCCTACATTCAAATTGTTAGCAAAATTAAAATTACACTATTCTAAAAACAGTGAACACTACAACACTGAACCGAAAATAAGGAGAAATTCTACGCATATGACTCATAAACAAACATAAAAATGTATTGGTTAAGATTGTTCCAGCGCCGCGGCAGCTGGGGAGCCCGCCCACGTTCCCGGCACCGGCGGAGAGGTTCTAGTCCTTCTTTTCATTAAACTAGACATGCCCAGTTCCTGCAACTGTTCTTTATATGTTTTAGCCTCCAGCCCCCTATTTCACTGAGTGGCGTTTTCATAGGACAAAGCTAAGATCTTTGTGGGACTATTTGACACATACTTTGGCAGGGTTTTCCATAGCAAAACTGCTTCAGGTCAAATCAAAATAGAGACTGAACACGTGCAACTTAATGAAGAGAAGGCAGTAATTATGCCCCGTCAAGCTACAGACAATCAGCTAATGCTTTCTGATTCTTCTTAACCGGATTAGCTGAGAGGTTGCCAGCGGCTCAATGAAGGTTTCCAAGGTAGACTTCCCCTCAGGTTATCTATAAAAAAAACCCCAACAGCCAATCAACACCTGGAAAACTGCCAGCCATGGCATCTAAGGTTGTAGGACTAGAAAAAGATACGGGTACTAAGATGTCTCATTCTGTTTGATGGCAAGATCTGGAATTCAAGCCAAAAGCAAAAAAGCAAAATACGGGAAATATTTCACATTTGTAAGAAAAGGCAGTGGAAGAATGGGGTTTTTTTCTTTAAAAGGTAACAGTGAGACACCTATTAGGAAAAAAAAAGAACAGCATTTCAGTTCATAAAGGTAAAGGTTCCCCTTGCACAGATGTGCTAGTCATTCCCCAGTGGTGGGTTTCAAAAATTGTTCGAACCTACTCTGTGGGTGTGGGCTCCTTTGTGGGAGTGGCTTGCTGCCCATGTGACCGGATGGGAGTGGCTTGCCGCCCATGTGACCGGATATGAAGATGCCGATGACACTTGTCAGAACCACCTTAAATTACCTCACCCACAGCACTGGCATGCATAAGAATGTGATGTAAACTTGTTTTTTAAAAGGCATCTTTGGTTTGCGTTAAAACAACTTCAACACACGCAATGTTCTGATTGCACCACAAACGCAGTAGTCATCCTTACCTTTCACAGAGGCACTGAGTTTTATAAATATGAGCATGATAGTGTAAAATAATCATATCCAAGGTCCAGTGGTGGGTTTCAAAAATTTTTGGAACCTTTTCTGTAGGTGTGGCCTGCTTTCCGGGTCCACTGGTGGAACCTCTTCTAACCGGTTCGGTAGATTTGACGAACCGGTTCTACCGAATAGGTGCGAACTGGTAGGAACCCACCTCTGTCGTTCCCAACTCTAGGGGGCGGTGCTCATCTCTGTTTCAAAGCCAAAGAGCCAGTGGTGTCCAAAGACCTCTCCATGGCCATGTGGCCAGCATGACTAAATGCCAAAGGCACATGGAGCGCTGTTACCTTCCCTATTTTTTCTACTTGCATTTTTTTACGTGTTTTCGAACTTCTAGGTTGGGACAAGTAACGGGAGCTCACTCCATTATGCAATGCTAGGGATTCGAACCGCTGAGCTGCCAACTTTTCTGATTGACAAGCTCAGCGTCTTAGCCACTGAGCCACCGCATCCCAACTTCCGTTCATATAATCGTGTAAATCATTTTTCCTAAAACTACTTATAGGGCAAGTCATCTTCCAGACCAATTCAGTTTTAAGAGATACACTCAGAAACACAGGTCTGCAAAGTTCAGACACACCCAAGGAGAAGGCATCAAATAAAACTGATAAAAGTAATACTACAGAGCCTGGATTGAAACTGATTATATTTATGCTGTCTCCATAGCAACTACATATATATGACATTTCTATGTTCAGGGCCTTATCATTTCCCTTCAATTGAGACTGGCCAGGGATTTGTAACTATTTCTCATCCCTGATTTACCTAAAGAAGAGATTTGAAAGAAAATAAGCTTCGCTTAAGAAAGATATTTACAGAACAATTTGGCGAACCCAATTTTATCACCTGTCACCATGGGACTGCTCATGATTTATACCAGATTTCCTCCCAGGTATTTCCTCAGAGGTCTCTCTCTGCTAAATGATTTTTAAAAAGAATATAAATTTTCATGCATTTTAATTACACTTTTTGAATCCCATCACTACCCAATTAATTCTTGTCACTATCTTTAGTTGTTCCTGGGACAACTAACTAATTGTAACTTTATTTATTTTTTTAAATTCAAAGGGTGTTCATTCCAAACTGTATACCTCAACATCTGTAGAGATTCTCAGTCATCCAGGTGATGGTTATCCCAAAGGTGCTGTTTCAGGAGACAACTGGACTTTCTTCTTTTTTTCTTTTGAAGACATCCAAGAAGCTTCTTCAGCTGACAGGATAGTGGGAAATGGAAGGATTTATGCTCCTTGAAGACAGCTGGTCATTTGCATCCTTTTAGAGGGTCATTCAGGCCACTTGGAGGTTTCTGTGCTCTTATGGTCACCTGAGTAAGTGCTCCTGGTTCGTGAAGTCTGCAATTTCCCTGTCTCTGGAAATCCATTCCTACTCCCACACCATTCAAAGGAATGTTCATCCCAAATTGTATGGCTAAAGGTCTGTAGAGATTCTCAGTCATCCAGGTCATGGCTGTCCCAAAGGGGCTTTTTTCAGGAGGCAACTGGACTTCCTTGTTTTCTTTTTGAAGATGTTTCGCTTCTCATCCAAGAAGCTTCTTCAGCTCTGACAGGATAGTGGGGAATGGAAGAATTGATATTCCTTGCAGACAGCTGGTCATTTGCATCCTTTTAGAGGGTCGTTGAAGCACTTGGAGGTTTATCTGTGTCCTCAGGGTCACCTGAGTAAGTGCTCCTGGTTCCTATAGTCTGCATTTTTTCCCCATCTGGAGATCCATTCCTACTCCCACACCATTCAAAGGGTGTTCTTCCTAAATTATATAGCTAAAGCTCTGGACAGATTCTCAGTCATCCAGGTCATGGTTGTCCCAAAGGTGCTTTTTTCAGGAGGCAACTGGACTTTCTGGTTTTTTCTTTGAAGATGTTTCACTTCTCATCCAAGAAGCTTCTTCAGCTTTGAGTACAGGAACCAGGAGCACTTACTCAGGTGACCCTGAGGACACAGATAAACCTCCAAGTGCTTCAAGGACCCTCTAAAAGCAAATGACCAGCTGTCTACAAGGAATATAAACCCTTCCATTCCCCACTATCCTTCAGAGCTGAAGAAGCTTCTTGGATGAGAAGTGAAACGTCTTCTGGTCAGTGTCTCTTTTCACTTTCACCATCGGGCAGAAAACCCCAAAGTATAGACAGCTGGGCAAACAGGTTTAAAAACAGCTTCTACCCATGGGCTGTCAGTCTCCTAAACACAATTCCAATCACTCCACCTACATATGGAAACATATGACTAGGTTCTCTCCCCACCCCCAATTATTTGTATAAGGATTATTCTCTATACTATTCATGTTGTCTTGTATTTTTGTTATGGACTGAACCAGTAGAGGCTAAACCAATTTCCCCACTGCTCCAATGCATGACATCAGGATCACACTCCCTTGTCTCCTCCTCACTGCTCCAAGGCTCAGGTGCCTCCTGGTGGCCAACCAGCCTCTCTGTGCCCTGCTTGGCATCGGAACCCTGTCCAGGGCCCTCCACATCCTCCAGAGCCGACTCATAGGGCCCCTCGCTGTCGGAGTCTGGTGGCAGCTCCAACGGCTCCTGCTGGGCCACAACACTATACCAATCACTATGACATCCTAGGTCCTTGGGAAAAACTTGATGCCATGAAGGCCAACACCAGTTAAAGAACTGGCAGGCGTGATTTCACCTCTCTGTGTATATAATATAAGCATGAAGACCTTCAGCTCCTCATCAACAGAGCAAAGGTGGGATGCTGCTGTTATATATGCAAATGTTCCTCGTCCTTCAAGTTGGCGTAGATGGCTCGTCCTTGGAGTTGGCGTGGCTCGTCCTTCAAGTTGGTGTAGATGGAAGGCTTCACGGTGGCTACTGCTGCTGCTGAGTGCATGCTGGCCATTGGTTCTCTGTTGTGGCTTTTGTGTCTGATTTTCGCGGGGCCGCGATTGGCTTATTCTTCGTTGTTGTTTTCCAGGCTCTGCGGGAATCGCATATCCCATTCTCGTCGCCAGTGTTATATATGTTGTGAGAGAAAGACGCAGGAGCCATGGATGTGAGGAACAAGATCTTTATTAAAGCATAGATGACAGCGATTCAAAACGTCCCTGCAACTGTCAGGGTATTTATACTCGAGCCCAAAGCAACTGTCAAATGACCAGCCAATCAGAGAGCTGGTAACAGGGAACATTTGCATATATAACACTCCTTCCCCCCAGTTATTTGCATACTCAACACTCCTCTAACATTTGCATATATAACAGCTGCCAGTTTGGCCAGGATCGGTCAAACTGATAATAGCAGCAGCAGAAAGGCCCCGCCCACCTGCCCGGACACTTCTGTGCATGCGCAGAAGCATTGAGTGGGAGCACGTTCGAACTGGTAGTAAATAAATTGACAACCCACCTCTGCAACAGAGTCACAGAAATATCTGAAAAATACAGCTAGAAGCATAACACCTCAAAAACCAAGATCATGATCGTCAGCAAACAACCCATTAATTTACCACTGATAAATTCGGAAGGAATAACACTAGGAAAAGTTGAAAGAATGTTTGTTTAGAATGTTTTTTTTTTAGAATGTTTATTAACATTTGTAGGCCGCCCTTTTCCCTGAGGGGACTCAGGGCGGCTCACATAAAATCAGGAAAGGGGAATACAAACAATGACGTAGACACACATAAAGTAAAAATAATGAGCAACATTCATTCATCATTCGGGTGGGCGGCTATCTTTGTCCCCAGGCCTGACGGCTAGCCAGTTCTTAAGGGCTGTGCGGAAGGCCTGGACGGTGGTGAGGGTACGAATCTCCACGGGGAGCTCATTCCAAAGGGGACGTTCCAAAAGGATCACCTACCTTGGTTTTAATTCACTTGACAGCTGGGACATGCTCAGTGAAGTAAAGGCAAGGATTGAGGAAGCTCGAACAGCATTCTTCAAAATGAAAAAGGTCTTCTGCAGTCACGACATAAGCCTAAGACTGAAAACCAGTTAGATGTCAGATGTTACATCTTTTCTATCCTGCTCTACGGAGTAGAGAGTTGGTCTCTGATAGAAAGCCACTTGAAGAAACTAGAAGCATTTTTATGAGTAATGAGATAATGCACAGCTCCAGTAGAGTTCTCCCAGAGTCTCAATGATAAAGTTAAGTTTAAAACCACCCAGGGAAAATCAATGCAGTAATAGAAGCATATTTTGTAGAAGTTTCAAGAATTTAGCCGCTATGCAGATCTCTGCGCAGCATGAAACAGGATTTCAAGGCAGTAAGCGGGACCTGTGGGTGGATTTTCTTACATCAGTTCTCTGGACAGCTGCTGTTTTTTTGGGCATCTTTGCTGATGGCACATCGTAGCAAGGGATCACATTAGTGCCACTTGCAAGAAAAGCTCTAAGATTAATTCAAAACTCACAAGTTGGTCTCTGTCAGAAAGTCACTTGAAGAAACTAGAAGCATTTGAAATGTGGATTTACAGACAGCTGTTACGTATAAGCTGGGTTGACAAAAATCACAAATGAGGTGGTGAAAGCCAAGGGAAATCATCAAAGCCATTAAAAAGCGAAAGTTAGAGTATTTTCGACATGTGATGCGACAGCCAGAAAAATATGGCATCCTTCACTTAATCCTCCAGGGGAAAATTGAAGGTAAACAAAGTCCAGGCAGAAGAAGAACATCATGGCTTCAAAACCTAAGGGACTGGTTTGGACAACACCCATCAGCACTTTTTCATGCGGCTGTTGACAAAAATAGGATTGCCGACACGATCTCCAACCTCCGATGACGGATATGGCACAAGAAGAAGAAGTGTATATAATAACAAGGTGCATTTCTCCTACCAGGTTTCATACAGTGTGATGAGTGCAACTTTGCTTCCTTTTTCCTTCTGTAGGAAGTTAAAAGTCTCCTAGAAAAATGAAATATCCTGGGAAAATATTGAAAAGGCAGAATATTATATTTATGTGGATAAGAAATGGGGAAACATGTTTTTGGGGCAAGAAAGAGACTCACTCTTAATAGTCCCCGTCTTTGCCAATGGGCCATTAAAAGGCCTGATCCAGTCTATTCTACATAACAAAGATCTCTCCCTTCAGCTCCAGGGTGGTGGGATTAAGGCATGATAGTATTAGCCGTTTACCCATCTCACCACAGGGCATGTGGGAAGAAACAATGCTCAACCAAACCTGGACAGGAGTCTGACAACCAATCAGAATATAAGATCAAGATCAAAGGTCAGAGAGGGCATAAAACCAGGGACTTTCAGCATCTCTGCCTCTTTTTTTCTTTACCCAACATCTGGAAGCATGTGACCCCCCTTTTCTGTTCAGGAGCTCAAGCCATGTGATCCTGTCCACCATTAAACCATCTTTCCAAGCAGCCTCCGTGTTTCCAGTGTCTTTTTCCCCACTTGGAACTGAACCCAGAAGGACATTTCTTCCTGTGACATGACAAAACCGCGCTTGACTAAAGTGCGCCCGATTAAACCGCGTCGCTGACATCATCAACAGGGCGACAACAGCGAGCGTGGAGAAAGAAGGGTGCTTTAAATAGCGCTTTGAAAGCAAGCCAATTCAACTTAAGGTAAGGGTTAGCTTTAGGGTTAGCTTTAGGGTTAGCTTTAGGGTTAGGTTTAGGGTTAGGTTAAGGGTTAGGATTAGGTTTAGGGTTAGGTTAAGGGTTAGGGTTAGGTTTAGGGTCTTCCAACACTTCCAAGGAGGATGACATTTTGGATAAATTCTCAGGGATTATAAATGTGATCTTCTTGTACTGATTTCATTGTAAATGGCCAACGGGTATACGCATAGCAGTCCAAGCACCGGAAAAGTGACATCATGTGGGTTATTTCATTTGCATCATTTGTGTGCTGACCACGTGAAAAAGGAGCAGCCAGAGAGTTATGGGTGATTACTCAACTTATGAGTAATGAGGTGATGTACAAGTCCAGCTCCCGCAGAGTTCTCCAAGAGTCTCAATGATAAAGTAAGTTTAAAACCACCCAGGGAAAATCAATGCAGTAATAGAAGCATATTTTGTAGAAGTTTCCAGAATTTAGCCGCTATGCAGATCTCTGCGCAGCATGAAACAGGATTTCAAGGCAGTAAGCGGGACCTGTGGGTGGATTTTTCTCACATCAGTTCTCTGGACATGTGCTGTTTTTTTGGGCATCTTTGCTGATGGCACATTGTAGCAGGGGATCACATTAGTGCCACTGACTTGCAAGAAAAGCTGTAAGATTAATTCAAAACTCACAAGGATATAGCAAGAGCCTAGCACTGCAGAAATACGTATTGTAGCAATCTAAACATGCAGATAGCTTTTAGCATTGCAGTCCAGTCATGAATAAGACCTCAGATTTTAAGCTCTGTGCTTTATACGGTTCTAAATGGATCTTGGATTGAGCTCACGTATTTGAATGGCAGCTAGTAGACTCCTCACAATCAGCCTCTTCGTCTGACATTACTGCTGCCATGGAGCATGGAAAAGGTGACTTGTAAAGGTTTCCCTCGCACATATGTGCTAGTCATTCCCGACTCTAGGGGCTGGTGCTCATCTCCGCTTCAAAGCTGAAGAGCCAGCGCTGTCTGAAGACGTCTCCTTGGCCATGTGGCCGACATGCCTAAATGTCGAAAGTGCATGGAATGCTGTTACCTTCCCAACAAAGGTGGTTTCTATTTTTCTACTTGCATTTTTACGTCCTTTCTAACTGCTAGGTTGGCAGAAGGGAGGACAAGTAACGGGAGCTCACTCCATTATGCAGCGCTAGGGATTCGAATTGCTGAACTGCCGGCCTTTCTGATCAACAAGCTCAGCCTCTTAGCCACTGAGACACTGCGTCCCTCATAGATTGCCTAGGTGAAGCTTAATTCACCACTTCCTTGCTTGTCCCTACAGGGATTTATTTTTAGGAGAATGCAGTCCAAGGAGGTAACCAACCCACACTGCTTCTCAGGGGCAGCCTTGCCATCTGTGGTGCTTATATCCAGATTCAGAAAGGCATCAATTGTAGGTACTTGTCAGGTTGGCATTACCAACCTGAGTTTCTACAGCATAGCAAGATGGGATGCTTACATGACTAACCATGAATAGAATAACAGAGTAAGAAGGGACCTGGGAGGTCTTCTAGTCCAACCCCCTGCTTAGGCAGGAAACCCTACACCACTTCAGACAAATGATTATCCAACATCTTCAGTGGTCGGTTTCAAAAATTGTTCGAACCTATTCTGTGGGTGTGGCCTCCTTTGTGGGAGCGGCTTGCTGCCCATGTGACCAGATGGGAGTGGCTTGCTGCCCATGTGACCAGATATGAAGATGCCGATGACACTTCTCAGAACCACTTTAAATTACCTCACACACAGCACTGGCATGCATAAGAATATGATGTAAACTTGTTTTTTTAAAGGCATCTTTGGTTTGCATTAAAACAACTTCAACACACGCAATGTTATGATTGCACCACAAACGCAGGAGTCATCCTTACCTTTCACAGAGGCACTGAGTTTTATAAATATGTGGTGGGTTTCAAAAAATTTTGGAGCCTCTTCTATAGGTGTGGCCTGCTTTCCATGTCCATGGTGGAACCTCTTCTAACCGGTTCAGTTCTACCGAATAGGTGCGAACTGGTAGGAACCTACCTCTGAACATCTTCTTAAAAACTTCTAGGGTTGGAGCATTCACAACTTCTGGAGGCAAGTTGTTCCACTGATTAATTGTCCCAACTGTCAGTTATTGACTAAATCAGATTAGTTAGATTGTGTAGAAAGTCAGCACTCCCCCCACTTTTGCCGTTGCAAATTTGAACAGGCATTAAAGGAATAGTTGTAAGTCGAGGACTAGCTGAGCTACTGAATTATTTGTGTGGCTTAATCATGGCTTATTGAGTTTATAGAATAAGAGAGTTTATACAATCATAAAGGCTATTTTCTGAGTTTGCATTTCCCACTCAGCTGTAAACTGTAAAGTGACTACACCGTCCGGAGGGGTACAATAGACTAGGCTCAGATGTGCCGAGACATTTTTTATTTAGTGTTTTGCAGGTATCAAGCAACAGTTTATGGAAATTTCGTGTTCCGGTTATAGCTCAGCAGACCTCAAACAAAGCCTCCTGGATCCTGGCAGGTCCCTTCAAAAGGATCACATAGCAAATTGTAGATACAGTTTTCCATCTGAGATTACAAAGGATTCTTAACATTTTGATGAAGATCATCATGATGATGATGATGACGATGACGACGACAAGGCCAATAGTTTCTTATACCTTTTTGTCCCTGGGTTATACAGATACAGATGTTGAAAGTAACCTTGTAGGTCATCTAGTTCAACACACACACACACACACACCCAGCAGAACCTATAGCATTTTTAACAGATGGCAGCCCAGTCTCTTCTTGAAAGCTTTCAGTGAGGAAGCTCCCACAACTTCTGAAGGCAACTTCTGTTCCATTGGTTGAGTGCTCTCACTGTCAAAAACATTTCTCCTTATTTTCAGATTGAATCTCTCCTTTGTTCAGTTTCCATCCATTATTCCTTGTCTGGCCTTCAGGTGCTTTGGAAAATAGCGTGACCCCTCCCTCCTCTCTGTGGCAGCCCCTCAACTATTGGAACACTTCTCTCATATCTCCCCTGGTCCTTTTCTTCACTAGCCATGCCCAGTTCCTGCAGCCGTTCATTATATGTTTTATGTAGAAGCTTTACTTAATTCCATATAAATAATGAGGGAGATTAGCGTCGAGCAGCTGGCTCAAGGTCAATCAGCAAACCGCTAGGGTCAAGTGGGAATTTAATGTGTTCCAATCAGGGGTGGCATTCACTTCCCTTCCCTACCTCTTCGCAAATGTGAATGTGCGCGCATGCATGCTCGCTTCGCTTGCATGCGCCACATCCGCACATGCGCTTTTGGTGATGCCCTAAATGGGATGTCGTAGAGTTGGGGCAGGTGGGCGGGATCACCTGCAATTTCAACTACTGGTTTGGATGAACCGGTTCAAACTGTTAGAATACCACCTCTGGTTCCAATCCTAGCCCAACACATTGACCCCAACATGGCCCTGCACCTCAAAACATAGCCTGCTCTCTAATACCATGCTTCGTTTGAATTTCATTTCACAAAGAGAGATGCCTTTAAAGGCTACACAGTGTTGTTATCTTGAGTTTAGGCTGGATGGTGTTCTGAGTAGAAAGCAATGGAAGGTTTTCTGGTTCAGTGTAGGAGGTACTGGAACAGGATAAGAGACTCCAAAAGTCAAATAACAGATTGTCTACATTTGCCTTCAAATGAATGGTACTCACATCAAATGCCCGACTCAATTATTTTTGGAGCCTCAAGTTAATTTAATTGGAGTTCGGAAGTTCATGTCATCCATATGTTGATGGCTGTCGTGTTGTGGCCCGCCAGTAGCCAGCAGAGCTGGTGGCAGACTCAGACAGTGAGTGGGTCGGGGAGGAACATGGGCCAGTCCTGAAGTCTGGGGAAGGCTCGGATGAGTGCTTTGCGTCAGAGGCAGAATGGGGCCAGAGCAGTCTGGCAGTTTTCAGCTGCCTTTGGAGTTGGATATAGTGGGGCAGAAGAACAGCTGGAGCCTTTTCCCAATGAACTACCAGGAGAAAGGAACAGTTAAGGAACAAGGGCTGACTCGGGAGTAAAGGCACAGGGGAACAGTGAATGGCCCTTCCTATAGGGAATAAAGAGGAGCAAAAGGGAGTTTGCAGGAGAACATTTGTTTGCTTAATTAGTGTGAAGATTTGTTCGTGACTCTCAGAAACTCCTTGCCAAGTATTTTCTGGTAATGCAGTTGCGTTTGGAAGATATCAGCCTGGCAGCTTTCCAAGCCTGATAAGGTCTGTGGTTGTAAATTCACCCTTGAAAGACTGTTTGCCGGGACTTTGCTGGATGTGAATGAGAGGAATTCACATCAGCTTAATAAAAAAAGGGGTTTGGTTGGGACAAGGAGTTTGCCTCATGATTTTGTGAAGCCTAGGTAAGAATGGTCCTTTGCTATTTTCAGGCCGGCCCCATGGGCCTTGAGTTTAACATCCTTGAGTTAGTGTTTCCCACTAGAGCCAGTGTTAGCGTTCCAATTATCATGCAGAATTAAATCAGAGTCCAAGGCAGAGCTATCCTTAAAGTTCCAATTTAATAAGTCAGACATGTTGGCACATCTGTGGAAAATTCCAATTCTGAAAACTTCCTGGGATTCCACCCAGTTGAAAGTTCATGATCTTATCCCCACACCTATAAATCCATCACATGGCCCAATCTTCTTCAGCCACACTGGCATCTCCACCCAGCTGGTTCCAGTCAGGTGCAGAGGTGCGGAGACAAAAGATGACCTTGGCTTCTAGAAAGGAATGACAACAACACATTCCACAATTCTACTCCTTTCTATTCCCCCTCCCAATTACTACACTAATGAAACAGCATAGTGAAATAATAGAGAGTGTGGCAGGCCAAAGAGGAACATAACTACAGGCCTGACAGCCAGCTTAGTTCAGTGGATAAAGCAATCAGGCTACGTCCTGCCTTAATCACGAAAGCCCTCTGTGTGATTTTGGGCCAGTCACACTCTCTTAGCCCAACTCACCTCACAGGATTGTTATTGTGGGGAAAATAGGGAGAGGAAGGTACATTGGACATCACAAATGAAAGCAAATGAACATGTCAGAGGTTTAGTTTTCTGAGCTTTCAGACTTGTGCTGGAGCCCATTCATCAGGAATCGTCTCCCTACTAGAATGTGTCATTCATACAGAGAGAAACTCTCAGAGGATGGACTCCAGTCCGAAAGCTTGGAAGATGAAACCTCTGGTCCAGTGGTGAAATTCAACTTTTTTACTACCGGTTCAGTGGACGTGGCTTGGTGGGCGTGGTGTGGCTTGGTGGGTGTGGCTTGGTGGGCATGGCCGAGGAAGGATACTGCAAAATCTCCATTCCTACCCCACTCTGAGGCCAGTCCATTGCAGCTTTCACTAGTGAAGGGGGGGGAGATTGACTCATGTTTGGCTGAAGAAGTTGGTCTGGGAGCCCGCTCCAGCCATCCTCCTTCGGCTGTGCATGCATCATTCCAGATGCTATAAAGATGAAAAATTCCTCCCATGGAAATTCATTTGTACTTCGGAAGAACTTCAGAGAAGCAATTCATCATTAGCTTCTTTTCTCTTAATTGTTCACTGATATTTTATGCTGACTTGGTCACTGTTGGGAAATCAGCACCCCCTCTCACCAGACCCTTTTCGGGGTGCTGGTGATTTATTTTAAAAGGAGAATTGGGATAATGTCAGCGTTCCAATTATCATGCAGAATTAAATCAGAGTCCAAGGCAGAGCTATCCTTAAAGTTCCAATTTAATAAGCCAGACATGTTGGCACATCTGTGGAAAATCCCACGTGGCTTGGTGGGCATGGTGTGGCTTGGTGGGCATGGCAGAGGAAGGATACTGCAAAATCTCCATTCCCACCCCACTCTGAGGCCAGAGGTAGCATTTGCCAGTTCTCCGAACTACTCAAAATTTCCGCTCCCGGTTCTCCAGAACCTGTCAGAACCTGCTGGATTTCACCCCTGCTCTGGTCCCAGTGACTGACCCAGATTGGATCCTGTGTTGGATATGTTTACCGCCTTGAGTTGTTTGTAAAAATAATAAAAGTAGAATGGAAATAAACAACAACAACAATAACAACAACAATAAATTCTGTGATGGGTAAATGAGCACCTTACTGGAAAGTTCGCAAAAGAACTGAAAAGTATTAAATAGAGAGAGTCAAAATTTAGCAGGGCAGAAGAACTGTGGGTTAGAGAAGAGCATCCCGATGGCAGCTGGGAGGCGGTTGGAGAGGAAGCAGAAAATGAAGACATCACAAAGGCCTGGAAAGTTAAGCACAGGACAAAAAAGAAAAGTTTGAAGAGAAGAAAGGGGATGAATTGGTCAGCAGTGATCAAGAGATAAGCTCCATTGGAGGAAAGAGTGGGTGTGGGTGAGATAGGAGTGGAAAAGCTATTGTTGGAAGAAATATCTTTCTGGGTTCAGTTCCAAGTGGGGAAAAAGACACTGGAAACACGGAGGCTGCTTGGAAAGATGGTTTTTAATGGTGGACAGGATCACATGCCTTGAAGATCTCCAGCGAAGAAGAAAAAAGGGAAGAGATGCTGAGAGTCCCTCGGTTTTATGCCCTCTCTGGGCTCTGGGCTCTTGAATTTGAGCTTGTATTCCGATTGGTTATCAGGCTCCCATGGGGAAGCTGCCCTGAGTCCTAAGCTTGGTTGACTTTTGCTGGGTGATGATCAGAGGTGGGTTCCTACCAGTTCGCACCTATTCGGTAGAACCGGTTCGTCAAATCTACTGAACCGGTTAGAAGAGGTTCCACCAGTGGACCCGGAAAGCAGGCCACACCTACAGAAGAGGTTCCAAAATTTTTTGAAACCCACCACTGGTCCTTGATTATTCTACACTATCATGCTCATATTTATAAAACTGAGTGCCTCTGTGAAAGGTAAGGATGACTACTGCGTTTGTGGTGCAATCAGAACATTGCGTGTGTTGAAGTTGTTTTAACGCAAACCAAAGATGCCTTTTAAAAAAGAAGTTTACATCATATTCTTATGCATGCCAGTGCTGTGTGTGAGGTAATTTAAGGTGGTTCTGACAAGTGTCGTCGGCATCTTCATATCCAATCACATGGGCAGCAAGCCACTCCCATCCAGTCACATGGGTGGCAAGCCACTCCTACAAAGGAGACCACACCCACAGAGTAGGTTTGAACAATTTTTGAAACCCACCACTGGTGATGATGTAATTGAAGGGTTTTGGGATTCCTATTATAGCTCTGCCTGAAGGAGGCAGACCTTTTGTTATGTAGAATAGACTGGCCCAGGCCTTAATGGCCCATTGACAAAGGTCGGGGATGAGTTTCTGCCTCCCCTTTTAATATTTCCTAAAATATTTCATTTTCCTAAGAGAGGGGTAGGTGCTAATTTCCTACACTATGATTAGCATTCAGGCAGATGGAATGCTTTCAAGAGCATCAGGCTAAAATTTTTACCTGGGAGAGAAGAATGGAAAGGCAGACCATCTGGCTCTTTTCTCTAACCTTTTGTCATGGAGTGCCCATCAAGAGTGGAGACAGTGATTGGAAAGAAGAAAGGAGGCAACGAGGGGAATCTTTTTCCTTCAGGGCTAGCACAGATAGATTGCCATGTGAGAACTGAACAGTGTTTGTTTCATTCAGCCGGAACTGCTAGCCTACAAGCCAAAGCCTTTGGGGGGTTTCTCATATATAGCAAAGACCTATCATCATATTTCTCCACGCTTGTCTTCTGCCAGACAACGAAGGCATTTCTGAGGGGTCCTTGGTGCTCTCCGAGCCTGGTTGTTTTATTGCAAACATGTCATTAAAGTGTTGTCTTTGTCTATTTATCCCCCCCTTCCCTTGTCTATTGTGAGCCGCCCGGAGTCCTTCGGGAGTGGGCGGCATACAAGACAAATAAACTAAACTAAATTACCCGAATTAGGTAACATCATCATAAGGCATTTCTATTTAGAGCAGTGCAGTGGTGGGATTCAGCCGGTTCGCACTTATTCGGGAGAAGCAGTTGTTAACTTTCTGAGCAGTTTGGAGAATTGGTTGTTGGAAGAAATCTCCTTTTGTTTTTTTCCACTTTACAGGGCTAATCCTGTAAGGAAGGCAAGAAGGAAACATTCTGGTGTTGTTTCTAGCCTAATCTTTATTGCCCTGCTTACAGAAACTGCCTCTCCGGTTAACCCTTATTACATTGTAACAGCTAAGGCGAAGCGCCCATCGACCTGAGTGATGTTTTAGTTGGCCACGCCCACCCAGTCATGTGACCACCAAGCCCCACCTACCCAGCTGATCATTAGGGCAGAGAACCGGTTGTTAAATTATTTGAATCCCACCACTGGAGCAGTGGTAGTCAACCTGGTCCCTACCACCCACTAGTGGGCGTTCCAGCTTTCATGGTGGGCGGTAGGGGTTTTCTGTAACTCTGCTTTATAAATTTTATAAAGTAAAGTTATTTCCCTACTTTATAAATCACCATTACTGTGGAACCGGTGGGTGGTTAGAAAATTTTACTAGTAAGAGATACAAAAGTGGACGCTAGGTATAAAAAGGTTGACTACCCCTGATTTAGAACATAGGATAACAGTATGCTCCATCCCATAATTGGGTAGACCAGGTTGCCCCAATAGACCAATCTCACGGGAAAAAACACTTAATCTCTTCTCTGGTATAGCCAACATAGTGAGGAGAGCCTGTGGCTTAGAGGTTAATACACCTACCTAGTATGCAATAGCCTAGGTTCAAATCCCAGATGGGTATGGCTAGCTAAATAGCTTGAAATAGATCTATACGAGTCTCTCCTCATTTCTTTGTGGGCAAAACATAAATTCAATAGAATAATAGAATTGGAAGGGACCTCGGAGGTCTTCTAGTCCAACCCCCGGCTCAAGAAGGAGACCTTATATCCGGAATGGTGAATCTATGGCATGCGTTCCACAGGTGCCACGCAGAGCCATTTGTCGGGGCATGCAAAGCGTTGCCCTGTCAGCTGGCCAGCATGCATGGGCGTGCTGGCCAGCTGAGTTCAGCCTTTTTTTAAGCCATTTTTCGCCCTCCCCAGGCTCCAGAGGCTTTATAGGAACCTAGGGAGGGTGAAAAGAGCCCCCCGGAGCCCCTCCAGAGGCTTCAGGAGCTTCCTTAAGCCTCCGAAGTACAAAAAACCATCCCTATGGGCACACCGGAAGTTCTGGAGTGGACTTCCGGTTTGCTCGTAGGGTCAGTTTAAGCCCTCCGGAGGCTTCAGGGACCTTCAGGAGGCTTCCCTGAAGGCTCCGGAGGACTTAAACTGTCCCTACCAGTTTGCTCATAGGGTCGTTTTTAGTCCTCTGGAGGCTTCAGGGGAAGTTTCCTGAAGGTCCCTGAAGCCTCCGGAGGGCTTAAACCAACCCTATAAACAAACCAGAAGTCACTTCCGGTTTGCTCATAGGGTTATTTTGGCCTCCGGAGGCTTCAGGGAAGCCTCCTGAACGTCCCTGAAGCATCTGTAGGACCTCCGGGACGGGGGGGGGGGAGACTGTTTTCGCCCTCTCCAGGCTCCTATAAAGCCTCTGGAGCCTGGGAAGGGCGAAAGAAGCATGCAAAAAATTTGGGGGGAGCGCCTCTTATGGGTGCACTGGGTGTGTGTGTGTCATGCATTGCATTATGGGTGTGGCATGCCCATGCACGACCCCCCTGTGCTCCCCCCACTTACGGCACGTGAGCCAAAAAAGGTTCGCCATCGCTGCCTTATACCATTTCAGACAAATGGCTGTCCATTCTCTTTTTGGAAAACCTCCAAGTGATGGAGTATCTACATCTTCTGGAGGAAAGCCATTCTACTGGTTAATTGCTCACACACCTTTAGGAAATTTCTCCTTAGTTCAAGGTTACTTCTCTCCTTGGTTAGTTTCCAGCCATTGTTTCTTCTCTTGCCTTTTGGTAATTTGGAAAGTAGTTCGACCTCCTCATCCTTGTAGATGATAGATAGATAGATAGATAGATAGATAGATAGATAGATAGATAGATAGATAGATAGATAGATAGATAGATAGATAGATAGATATAGATAGATGATGGATGCTAGATGATAGAAGATAGATGGATGGATGGATGGATGGATGGATGGATGGATGGATGGATGGATGGATGGATAGATAGATAGGCAGGCAGGCAGGCAGGCAGGCAGGCAGGCAGGCAGGCAGGCAGATGGATAGGATAGGATAGGATAGGATAGGATAGGATAGGATAGGAAAGGAAAGGAAAGGAAAGGAAAGGATAGATAGTAGCTGGAAAGGTTTCCCTGGTTGTACTATATCATTCTAAGGATTGTTGGAAAACAAAGTAGAGAATAGAAAATTAATTACTTTGAACAGTAACTCAAGCTATCCTGTCCAGGCTACAAAAAAAACGGGTGACTCTTAGACAACAGCAAAAAAGATACATATACTTTCCTGGCATCTAATGGACATCTAGATTTTGCAGACCAGGTATGAAAGACCGACTCTGCCTATTCTTATTCTGATCAAATTACTCTTGTAGGTAATAAACATTAAACATTAGAACAAGACAGCAATCCCTGGAAGGTTTTTGTGTTTGTTTGTTTTTTGCTTGACACTTTATAGAACCTGGTCTCCTTAAAGCTCCTTTTATAGCACTTTTACAGCCACAGATTGATTACACCAGGAATTCCCCTTCCTAGTAATCAGGTTTTTTTTTAAGAAAGGTCACACAAAGCTTAATCACAACACTGATAAGGACCAGTTGTTTATTAATCAGTTTTCATCCACTGGAAGTAACAATGCGGAGGCTGTATCTAATTACTTTCTTAAATTAGTTTCTGCCATGGACATGCCTTTCCCTTTATTATTATGAATGTACAGATGAATTTATGTTTAATCACTAGCTAGATAGGCAATAATGCTGAGAGTTCTATGCCAATGTACTAAGCTAAAGAACATTGAGTTGTTTACACCCTGTGCTGATTGTGAGCATTACATTATGGTCCCTGTGGCTGGGCTTCGCAACCTGTTTCAGAGCAGAGTAAATGGTATACAGGAATCAATTTTCAAAAATGGGCAGAGCTAAGTCCAACCTGGAAGATCACTCAGAAGCCACAACTCAACCACAATGTGACTGAAGAACAGTGGTGGGTTTCAAAAATTGTTCGAACCTACTCTGTGGGTGTGGCCTCCTTTGTGGGAGTGGCTTGCCATCCATGTGACCGGATATGAAGATGCCGACGACACTTGTCAGAACCACCTTAAATTACCTCACACACAGCACTGGCATGCATAAGAATATGATGTAAACTTGTTGTTTAAAAGGCATCTTTGGTTTGCGTTAAAACAACTTCAACACATGCAATGTTCTGTTTGCACCACAAATGCAGTAGTCATCCTTACCTTTCACAGAGGCACTGAGTTTAATAAATATGGGCATGATAGTGTAGAATAATCATATCCAAGGACCAGTGGTGGGTTTCAAAAGTTTGGAACCTCTTCTGTAGGTGTGGCCTGCTTTCCAGGTCCACTGGTGGAACCTCTTCTAACCGGTTCAGTAGATTTGATGAACCGGTTCTACTAAATAGGTGCAAACTGGTAGGAACCCACCTCTGCTGCAGAAGAAGTTACAGGGGTGGGCTGCTACAAGTTTGCTCGGGTTCGGGAGAACTCTTAGCTAACATTATGGCCAGTTCAGAGAACCTCCAAATCCCACCCAGGACTGGCCACACCCAACTCCATCTTTCCCACTACTCCCTGCCCTTCCTAGGAGTCTCCATGCAGCCCATTTTGGATGCGAGGTAAGTGCAGGGCCCGTGTACAGGCTCGGAGGGGGGAAACAGTCCTCCTGGAAGTTCTGGAGGCTCCAGAGTGCCTCCGGAGACTGAGGGAGGCAGTTTTCACCCTCCCAGAGGATCGAGGAAAGCCTCCAGAGCCTGAGGAAGGTGAAAATGACCCTTCCCCCCCCCCATCGTGGTGCAGGAGGCTGACTAGGCAATGCCCACCATGGCCACACCCATTGACTAGGCCACACCCAATGGTTATTATTCTTAACTGTTGTTGTTCAGTCTCTAAGTCGTATCTGATTCTTTGCGACCCCACAGTACCACAGTATACCAGCCCCGCCATCCTCCACTGTCTCCCAGAATTTGCTCTAATTCATGTCCATTGCATCTATGATATTCTCTAACCATCTCATTCTCTGCTGCTCCCTTCTCCTTTTGCCTTGCATCTTTCCCAACATCAGGGTCTTTTCCGATGAGTCCCCTCTTCTCATTAGGTGGCCAAAGGATTTGAACTTCAGCTTCAGGATGTGTCATTCCAACGAAAGTTGGGGTTGTAGCCTTAACACGGGGTGTCAAACTCAATTTCATTGAGAGCTGCATCAGGGATATGATTGAGCTGGGGGGAAGGGCTGGGGGGGCATGGCCAACTGGGTGAGTGTGGCCAACTGTAGTCCAATACAATCAAAATGTTAGCAGATTAGAAAAGATGAGAAGGGATCTGTTTTAACTATGCACTTAATCTGCCACCTACAGATCTTACAACCTTGGTGGGTTGTAGGAGGGGGTCTTTTGCACTTAAAAATGGGAGGAGCTAATATTGTACATTGTGGCTGTCATCTTGACCATATCCCATGGGCATCCGTTGGCTGATGGGAAGAAACCAGAGGTGGTATTCTGCAGGTTCTGACCAGTTCTGGAGAATCGGTAGCAGAAATTTTAAGTAGTTCGGAGAACCGGTAAATACCACCTCTGACTGGCCCCGCCCCCATCTATTCTCTGCCTCCCGAGTCCCAGCTGATCAGGAGGAAATAGGGATTTTGCAGTAACCTTCCCCTGCCACACCCACCAAGCCACGCCACACTCACCAAGCCACGCCCACAGAACTGGCAGTAAAAAAATTTGAATCCCACCACTGGAAGAGACCTGTGTTCTTCTCCCTAATTTAAAATAGTTATTTGAGTGGCGGTGATTTCATTTGCTTGGTCCATCCAAGGGAGTGACTTAAATAAGTTCAAAGTGCTAAATTGACGCACTATTGACTGCTCATGCATTTATTTATTTTGCAAAGAAGCCAATCTGGAAACGGCTCATTTTTCCCCCCTATAGGAAATGAATTCAGAGCACTGTGCAAGCATCTAAAATGCCTGACTCATGACTTCTCCCCTTTTATTTCTTTAGACTTTACTAATTTGTTAAACTTTTAAAAATTAATATTTAATTGACACAAACGTGCTGATGACTATGGTTAGCACAAAGACAGGCGTCAAAATACTGCACAAACATCAAATGCTGTGTGGATGCCAATTCCCAGAATTCCCCAACCCTCTTGTGGCCCCAGAGCTGCAAATGACCCACAAATTTCATAATCAATACTTTATGGTTAATTTACCCCACCTTTATTATTTTTATAAATAGCTCAATACCCATCACTTCATCACACTTCCCATCTTTTAAGTTTAATTGATCATATTGTGATTTTTTTTCCTTGAGAAGGAGGAGGAGGAGGAGAATGCTGAGAATGCTTCTTGTCTCCCCATTGAAATTGCTCAAGGAAGGAGGAGGAGTAAGAAAAAGAAAAAGAAGAAAAAGAAGAAAAGAAAGAGGGAGGAAGAGGATGAGGAAGAAGAAAGATGGAAGAAGAAGGAAGGAGGAGGAGGGGAAAAGAAAGAAGAAGAAGACAGAAGGAGGAAGATGGAAGAATAAGACAGAAGGAGAAAAGAAAGAAGGAGGAGGAGGAAGAAGAAGAAAAGAAAGAAGAAGGAAGAAGAAAAGAAAGAAGAAGGAAGATGGGAGAAGGAAGGAGAAGAAAAGAAAGAAGAATGAGGAGGAAGGAGAAGAAGAAAGGACAAGGAAGAGGAGGAAGAGGAAGAAGGGGAAAAGGAAGAACAAAAAGAAAGAGGAACAAGGAGGAGGAGGAAGAAGAAAAGAAAGGAGGAGGAAGAAGAAAAGAAAGGAGGAGGAGGAGAAGAATGGAAAAAAGAAGAACAAGGAGGAGGAGGAGGAGGAGGAGGAGGAGGAGGAGGAGGAGGAGGAGGAGGAGGAGGAGGAGGAGGAGGAGGAGGAGGAGGGAGAGATGATATTGGATCTAGATTCATTCAGTGAACTGAGGACTCTCAGAATTCCCCAACCAGAACTGACTCTGTTCAGGATTCAGAAAGGGACTGAGAAATCATCACCTTCCTTCTGGTAAGTTTTTCTGGTTTTCCCAAAATGCTGTAGTAGGCTTATTATCTTGCAAGAGCTGTGCTGCTAACCCTTCAACCTTCTAAGCTTGCTCTCAACCATATTCCTCCCATGGCTGAGCAGAGGTGACCCTTTCAGGAGGGAAACAACTCAGCTGGTTCCCAATCAGAAGGAAGCTAATCTTCCTTTTGACTGACCAAAAGCCTTCCAAGGGAAGCTGGAATCCTGGAGAGGCAAGGTAGGATCAGAGAGATGGCAGCATCGTTTTCCATGATGCCTTTGAAAATTTAGAGAAGTGTCTACAGAACATATTATTGCCAGAAAACGTGGCTCTTGGTACGGACAGTATTAAAGCTTCCAATAGAAGAGAATATATGTAGCTCAGGACTAAACTGTGGAATCTTTGGTGCTGTCTGAGCTCGATTGTTTGCTTCCAGACATTTCATTACCCAACTAGATAACATCATCAGGCTAGGGAGTGTGGGGCTTGCTCTATTTTAGGTACCGTACCTTGCCTTTCCAGTGCTGGTGGGGGTATATTTTGCTTCTTGGTATTTCCTTGATTAGGGTATTGTTCATCTGCTATTAAGCCCTGCTTATGTGGGCAATTACTGTATATAAACAGGCAGCAAACCCCACACATGCTAGCAGTGATGATGTTACCTAGTTGGGTGATGAAACGTCTGCAAACAGCAAACAACAAACAACCTTAGATACCATCAAGGACTGCACAATATCAAAGCTTGGTTACTTCTGATCGTTTGGGAAGGGGGTGACTTAATATGAGGTGCACACCATTTGAACAGGATGTGCGTCAAACTGTTGTGCAAATCCAGAAAATGGACCGATTCAGTGTCAGCCCTACAAGGTAGACTAGACTAAAAAAAATATTGTGTAGGACTACTTTTCTATCCAATTCAAGAGTCTTGCAATTCTCAATGTGCTTCCTTCCTTCCTCCCTTTATCTTCATGTGAACTAGGGAGGATCCTGTTTGAGATGTTTCCTCGTTATTTTCTTGGCCTGGGCTGAAGCCCATCTTATCCGACTGTTGCCTTGATAGCAGCATTTTTTCCCGCATGGCATCTGGAAACTCAAACTTGGGACTCAAAACACAGCCGAGAGAGTTGCCCCTGCATGACCTCATGGGAGTCTGACAACCAATCAGAATACATTTCTTACACAGGAACAGGAAACAGAGAGGTGGGGCTGAACTGAGAGTATAAAGCCAGGAACTTTCAGCCCTTCTTTCTTTCTTCTTCTTCACCCAACACTGAAACACATGATCCCCCTTTTCTGTTCAGGAACTCAAGCCATGTGGTCCTGTCCATTATTAAACCACCTTTCGAAGCAGCCTCCATGTCTCCAGTGTCTTTTTCCCCACTTGGAGCTGAACCCAGTAAGACATTTCTTCCAACAGTCAGGCAGGCAGGAAGGAAGGTATGATCCTAGGTTAAAGAATCTCAGCTGGTGGAATCCAGGAAGAGAGAGTTCTCTTCCATTACTTCCACTCTTTGAAATAACTTACTCCCCTTTTTCTGGCTTTCTGGAACAGTGCCAAACATGGCTCCGCCAATTGGCACAGGGTTTTAAGTGTGGTGGACAAAGAGTCAGGAGAATTTAGAACCTCTGTTGTGCAGGAAGAGGGTGATGGCCGACTCTCCTTAACAGTTCACACAGTACATAGCTAGTAGCTATGCAGATTGTTGCTTTAGTCTGGCAACATTCTGCCTACAGGAGAACAACAGTTAAGAAACTATTCAGAAGTAATTTTTTTTTGGTTGAATTTATGTTTTACCGACAAAGAAACAAAGAGGGACTATTTCAAGCTATTTAGCTCTCATCAGCTAGCCATACCCTGGGATTTGGAAGCCGAAGCAGTATGTTCCGTCCCATAATTGGGTAGACCAGGTTGCCTTGATAGACTGGTCTCACCAGAAAAAAACAACACTCGGAAATAACTTCATCTGTCATTCTTGGTTCCTTGGACCTACAAGACTAAAAATGATATGCATTTTGGAGGCCAAAGGTGAACGGTGTCAACATGGCATCTTCAATGGAGCTGAGTTGCTGGGGCGGCGACTGGGGGTTGCCTTCGGTGCACGCCGAGTGCCTCGTTGTCATGACTTATGCCAGGTTTTCAGGTGCACCATTGAAAATCAGTGTAATAGATAATACATGGAATGCACCAAGAGGTAGTATACCATTATTAATATCAGATGATATTGTTATTTCTCAGCCAGCAAAAATATTACACTTTTTAAGAAAACAGAAATATAATGCTGATTATGAATTGTCTTCAAAGGATGGAGCTGACACACTGGCATATATTGCACTGCTTGAAGAAAAACTACATCCTGCTATGCTGTATACTTTTTGGATTGATAGGCATTTCCTTCGCCTCTTTTAACTTTCCAACACCCCCCCCCTCCCGATTTTAACCTTGTTTTAATTCTGTTCTTATTTTTGTTTTTTAAATTGCCTTTATTGTAATCCATCCAAAGTCACTTAGGTGAGATGGGCAGGATAGTAATTTGATCAACAAACCAACAAATGCAAGAACCCTCCCAATGTATCTGGGCCTTCCAGCCTCTAAATCATGAAACATGGTTTCTGGATGAAGCCCCTCCACCCCTCTGCTCCCAATAGAATCCCTTATGCCACAAGGCTTGAAATTTTGGACCTGGACAATCTAGAATTACACCACCTACGATCTGATCTAAGCTTACTACACAAAATTGTCTGCTACAACGTCCTACCTGTCAACCAGTACTTCAGCTTCAACCGTGATAATACAATAGATACAAACTCAAAGTAAACTGCTCCGAAATTGATTGCAGAAAATACGACGTCAGCAACAGAGTGGTCAACGCCTGGAATGCTCTACCTGACTCCTTTATTACATCCTCAAACACCCGTTAACTTTAACCTCTAACTGTCTAGCGTGGACCTCCCCCCCCCATTCCTAAGGGATCCGTAAAGGGGGCGTGCATAATCACACCAGCATGCCTACCTGTCCTACTGTGCCCATCTATTTGTACTCACTTCTTATGTATTTACGTACACCTGCTTATAATATGTTTATACACTATATTGCCAAAAGTATTCTCTTACCCATCCAAATAATCAGAATCAGGTGTTCCAATCACTTCCATGGCCACAGGTGTATAAAATCAAGTACCTAGGCATCCAGACTGTTTTTACAAACATTTGTGAAAGAATGGGTCCTCTTAGGATCTCAATGAATTCCAGCGTGGAACTGTGATAGGATGCCACCTGTGCAACAAATCCAGTCGTGAAATTTCCTTGCTCCTAAATATTCCACAGTCAATTGTCAGCTGTATTATAAGAACGTGGAAGTGTTTGGGAACGACAGCAACTCAGCCACGAAGTGGTAGGCCACATATACTTGTCCAACATCAGTGTGTGACCTCACAAATGCACTTCTGGAAGAATAGTCAAAATTTCCCATAAACACACTCCTGTTGTGGACAGCTTTCCCAGAAGAGTTGAAGCTGTTATAGCTGCAAAGGGTGGACCGACGTCATATTGAACCCTATGGATTAGGAATGGGATGTCACTTACAGTAAGTTCATATGCCAGTAAAGGCAGGTGAGCGAATACTTTTGGCAATATAGTGTATGTTTGATTCATACTTATACTTGTTTTCTCACACATGCTTGACAAACCAAAATAAATAAGAAATAAATAAAGTAAAATAAAACTCTGAGCCGTCCAAAGGTTTGCAAAACCAAGGACGGGGGGGAGTGACGCATCCTGCCCTCCGCCAGGACGATTTCAAGGCCAGCCTTTGGGCGCTTCTGGAACCAAGACCAGCCCGGGTTTTTATTCCTTCCTGCAGGTCCTTTCTCCCCGGCGGCGAGGCTCCAGGAAGCCGGCAAGCAGGCAGGCAGGCAGGTTTCTTCCCCGAAATCCTCGCGCCCGCAAGGAACGAACGGACGGAGGCGGCCTGGAGGGAACGCGAGAGGCAAGCGCCAACCAAGCAGACGCCCGTTTTGGCGCTCTGCAGTCAAGGCGGCGGCGGCGGCAGCAGCAGCGGCGGCGGCAAGAAGCAGCAAGGACGGAGCGCGCGCCGGTCTGCCGAACGGTCCCCGGATGGCGCGCGCTCCTCTCTGCTTTGCTCCGCTGCTGGCGGAGGGAGGGGAAAAGCGGGAGGGAGGGAGGGAGGGAGGCCGCCTCCATCTCGGTCCAGCGGCAGTGCGAGGAAAGAGGAGGAGGAGGAGGAAGAGGAGGAGGAGGGGTGGCGGTGGAGAGGAAGCGACATGAAGGGGCCGAGGAGGAAACCCAAAAGAGTTCGCTTGAAAAAGAGCGAGGCAGAGTTCTGAAGGCAGCGCCGGCAACGGAGTTTGCTCGCTCTCCATCCTCGCTTTTCTTTTTCTTTTTCTTCCCTTTTCCTTTTTTTTTTCTTTCTTTCTTTCATTCTTTCTTTTGGCCTTGGCAAGCCGCTCGCCTAACCTTAATCCACCTTCAGGCTTTTCTCCCTTCCTCCTCCTCCTTCTCCCTTCTTTTCTTGCTTTCTTCTTTTCTCTTCTTCCACCTTTCTCTTGCTCTTCCCCCCCCCCTTTCTCTCACCTTGCTGCCCGATCCCCTGGGCGCCCGATTCCGGCGTCCGATCACCTGGGGAGAGGAGGAGGAGGAGGAGGAGGTCACCTCTGAGCATCAGAAGCGGCAAGATTTCCCAGCTCAACTCCCGAAGCCGGGAAGGACTCTCCTTTATTTATTTATCTATTTATTTATTTGCCTCGCTTGAATGTGATTGCACCTGGCCGCTGCCAAGAAGAGGGGGGAGACGCGTGGCTTTGCTTTCTTCGGGTACCTTAGCCAGCCCATCACCTGTCAGCCGCAGGGGAGTTTGAAGCCGGAGGAGCGAGAATGTATCAGGGCCACATGCAGGTAAGTCACCTCCGGAGCGGTCAAGTTTGGAGGGGATGAGGCGGGGTGGCTGGGACCCCCCCCCCTTCTCATCGGATGGGGTGGTGGGGGGAGGAATGGGTCCCTGCCTGTCACAACAGGTGGATGCCTGCCTCGTTCCACAGCTGGGGACTTTCAGGAGGAACTTTAAGGATGTCACCTGGCTCTGGGTTTGACCTTTCCAACAGGTCGGTCCTCTCCCAGGTTAAGGGAAGCATGTGGGGATGAGAGGACTTGAAATGCCCTGGGTGTCAACTGAAGGGCAGACAATAATTTTTTTTTTTTTTAAGTGGGTCTGAAAGATCTGCTGGGGATCTCAACCCCCAAATTCCCTCCTGCGTTGTGAACTTTGTTTTTTGTTCTTTTTAGGGACCTTTCCTTGGTCTCCCTCTATGGCCAAGGAGATGTCCTATCTATGGGGTTCCCCCCCCCCCAAAAAAAAACCCAAATGCATGTGGTATTCCCCCATTTGGAATTGTTATGACTGTCTTCTCAGGGTCATTTCTAAGTCCTTCTCGTTCTTCACCTCTGGCCTGGCTTTCCAAAACTCCCCCAAATCCAAGCAAAATATATATATATATATATATATATATATATATATATATATATATATATATATATATATATATATATATATATATATATATATATATATATATATATATATATATATATATATATATATATATATATATATATATATATATATATATATATATATATATATATTGGTGTGTGTGTGTGTGTGTGTGTAAGGTTTAGAATTCCAAACTCATCTCTTCAGCATCTACGGATGTAGCCTCCTGCTTCTATTGATCCAAACCCAGGTATGGCACTGGTGCTTTTTTTTTTCTTGGTACACGGTGGAATTATGAGTTTAACCTTGACTCTCTTTATTCTCTCTTCACGTGGTCCTTCTCCTTTAAAGAAAAGCGGTGTTATTGTGGCAGGAAGCGTTCCCATTGTGGACCGATGACATCTCTGCGCCTCTTGGTTTTGTTTCTCCCCCCCCCATCCCACATGCCACAGAAATCTGACTCCCTCACCTCGAATTTCTCCCTCTTTCTCCTAGATTAGAAAATATTTCTACCCTCTGATATTGTGTGAGTGCTGATTGGGATCTAACATGTGGAAATAGCAAATGTGTGTTGTATAGAGAGAAAGCCTCGGAATGGAGAAAAATATCCCTCTTTTTATCATTTTCTGTGGTTTGGGGGTGATTGATTAACCCTTACAGATGTCACTGTCAACTGCAGAGGTGCATATATAACAAGACAAGACAAGTCAAATGAGCATCCTGACTCAGCAATTCTTGGTTTTCTAAAACTAAAATGTTTTTCAAACTCCTCTCTTTTTGCTTCCCTAACTTTGTATCTCAGCAATATCTAGAAGTGAAGACGAGGAGGTCTGTAGCAAGTAAATCAGAAAACCATTATAACAAAAGAGAAGAAATAAACGTTAAAAACCTCAGACAATTTAAATGCTTCCTCTCTTTTGCATAAACCCTGTTTGTTTGTTTTTTTTAAAAATCCTGTTACATGCTAAACGAACCCCGAAAATACAGTGTTATTGCTCTGTCAGTTAAAATCCTGTGCAGGTAATCTTGATGCCCAAGATCAGGTTACAAATTTATTTTTCTCTGTCGATTTCAGCAGGAATCACTCCAGCATCATCACTGGAGTCACAACTTGAGTTCAGTATATTTTCTCTTTCTGATTTATTTATGAGCTCTATATTGGGATATTTTGTATTCTGCAATCGTTTAAATACAACTTAAAGTTAACTGGTGTGGGTAATATGTTTTTTTAAAAATCATATTACTATATTGATCTATTTCATTATGAAAAATACACAGATTGCAGGGGGGTTTTCCCTCAAAATTTGCATTGGGGAGATAAACCTGGAAATTACCTGGCATGGAAGAAAATAGATGAAGTACAATATCAACTGTTTTAAATCTTAAGCAATTCAGATTTCTGAGGCATTTATTTAATCTCCAGAGAACTAAATTACTTAAAAATCTTGAAACGGTTGACTGGAATCAAAAGGCCCATGGAAAAACTAGGAATAATCCATCAGGACTTTTGTTCAATCATCCCTTTTTTAAAATGGCCAGTTTATATAATGCTACTTATGGATTTGACAGGATCTCTGCTTTCGGTTGTATATCATTAATCTAAGGATAATATGTTTAACTGATGATCTGATTTCACAAACTTTCAAAATGTTCAAACTTTTATTATTTTTCACTAGAAATCTGCTAGATCCCCACAACTTTCTTTTTCTTATTTGATCCAGTTTTGTTTTTCATTGACCAGATACATATTTTCTGTCTTTTAACATTTATCCTTTGTCCAGTTCTCTGATTTTGACCTCAACTTTGGACCAACTCTTTATCTTTTTCCATTGTTCTTTTTTTCCCCTTACAATATTTTTCCAGTTAAGTTTATCTTGACTAGTTTCTGGTTTAGGTAGTAGGACATTAACAAATTGGAAAAGTTGGAATAACAAAATAACAACAACAAAAGTGAAATTATTTTTTAAAATTCACCTTCGCTCTTTCAAAAAAAGGGTGTCTGCCAGGTTTTGTAAAAACAGAAATCTGCCATGGGGATCTAGACATAGTTTGCCAGGTGCCAAATTTGCCTGTTCTTTCAAATAATAGTGTAAATCCAATTAATTGAGTAGCAGAGAGATAGAATTAAAAGTTGCTTTGCGTTATTAGAATATTAGGTAGACAATTTGCTTTTTAGAGCTCTTTTGCATCGGATTTGAGATTCTTAGAATGCTGGGACATGCTTAAATAAAGTGAATAGAAGGTTTAGCTACAAAAAATGATTTTTCTTCTGAGTTTATTGCTCCTCTATAGTTTTTCTGAATTCACTGCTCCATTGGTCAGGCAAAAAAGAAATTGTTTCAGAAAGCTCTCTGTTGTTTTTTTCTTTCTTTTCCTGTCTCTGATAGTATTTGTTTTCAGATTTCTCTATGAATGAATGCGGCAGGCTATTTTAAAAGTAGAAATCTCATAAGGGAATTTTCAGGTGATCTAGACACGGTTGTGTTATGAACTGGCTCCCCAGACTTTTAAAGTCTTTGAGGATAATCAACCCACCTAAGAAATATTTAGTCTGCAGTCCCATGAACCTACCAGTGCGAATATGCTTTATTTAACACAATGGGGCACTGCCAAATAAGTGTGCTTAACATAGAAGTATTTCTTTTCCCTTTAATTCTTTCCATCATACCCGATCTAGAATCTATTGTATTCAGTTTTGGGCGCAGACTTGAAAAAGCCTGCAAACAAATGGGAGATTGAGATATGTTTACCCTTGGAACGAGAACGTCTATGGAGATGCTCAGTCATCCAGGTCCCGGTTGTCCCAAAGGTGCTTTTTGCAAGAGGCAACTGGACTTCCTGGTTTTTCTTGGACGACATTTCGCTTCTCATCTGACAAGCTTCTTCAGAGCTGCAGAAGCTTCTTGGATGAGAAGTGAAAACATCTTCCAAGAAAAACCAGAAAGTCCAGTTGCCTCTTGAAAAAATGAGAAGCAAAATGTCGTTCAAGAAAAAACAGAAAAATCCAGTTGCCTCTTGAAAAAGCATCTTTGGCACTTGGAAAGAGAAGAGACGTGGTAATTTCTCCAACTATTTGAAAGAGAAGCAGACCAGTGGTAGGTTCTGGGCCCCGGCGCAGCCAGTAAGCAGCACACGGGGCCTGGCGTCCTAGACGGGCACATGCGCTACACACGCATGTGCATGCCACCGCCTTGTGATACCCACCTGGTCGCCGGAGGTCATGCTCTGCGCGCGTACCCAATGGGCTGGTTGTGTTATAAACAGCCATGGAACGCAGGCGGATGGGTGGGCCAAACGAGCCATCGTACTGGTACGGTGGCTGCTGCTCCCAGCTACTACCGGTATGACCGTACTGGGCTGTACCGCCCGGAACCCACCACGGAAGCATACCAAAGAAGTCCAAAACTATTTATTATTTTTCAAGTGTGCAAGATACGGAGTAACGCTATAGGCAGACATATTCTGGCTGAATGTTCGACAAAATCTGTCAGTATAAAATCAATGAAACCAATGATCCGGGGGATAATAACCATATCTTTCTTTCAATCTTGAAAATGGCAGCAGAAACCTACTTGCTCCAGGTAATCATACCCTTCCACAAGCTGCCCCTATCTTCTTACCTACCCGAACAATGTATATAACTGCCCATTGCAATTCTTAAAAGAGTTAAAACCAATATATAAGCAATAGATAGCAGAAAGACACAACAGTTTTGGAATTAGCCAAAATCTTCACCCCTGGGATGAAGCTAGATTTTATCATGGCTTTCTTCACAGTGGCATCTATCATTTCCTGGTGGGAATGAAAGTGTATATTATATCTAAAACAGTACCGACTTGTGTGTAGTGTTTGTGAACAAATGACAGTATTAAGGTGAAAGAGTTGTCCAAATTGGGCCATTTTCTATGAAAATAAAGCCCAGGTAGTTATAAAAGGCTCATTGGCTAAGACGCTGAGCTTGTTGATCAGAATAGCCAGCAGTTTGGTGGTTCGAAGCCCTAGCACCGCGTAACGGAGTGAGCTCTCATTACTTGTCCCAGTTTCTGCCAACCTAGCAGTTCGAAAGCATGTAAAAATGCAAGTAGAAAAATAGAGACCACCTTTGGTGGGAAGGTAACAGCGTTCTGTGTGCCTTTTGGATTTTTGTATGGATTTTGAGAGTTTCCACCAGTGTCCGGGAGAAGGAGGGAGAAGGTGACGGAATAAAAAGTAGGAGCCACAATTATACCATAAAAGCATTTTTTTAATATGTGCATTGGGATACCCGTAAAAAAGGGCTGAACTTATATTGGCTTGGCCATGTTTTAGCCATCATCTGGACTGTTTTCATGAATAATCCTTATTAAAAAAAATTCTATAAAGATTTTAAAAGTAAAAGTGAGGAGTGGCAAAAAGCAAGGAAATGATGCCTAAAGAAGAGACTTCCAATCTTCATTGCAACAGTTACAATCTTAGCAATTCCATTTCCTCCCTCCCACATTGCAAATCATAGTTCTGTTCTTCCCACAGATAAGTATAATCTTTATTGCCATTGTACTTAAATACAACGAAATTGGTTAACTTTTTTAATCATGTGATGGGAGTAACCACAGCTTCTGAGGGCAAGAGGAATTTGGCTTTTATATATGTAGATATCTATACAGGTAGTCCTCAACTTATAACCATAAATGAGGCCAATTTTCTGTTGCCAAGTGAGACATTTGTTAAGTGAGCTTTTTCTCTATTTTATGACCCTTCTTGCCACAGTTGTTAAGTGAATCACTGCAGTTGTTAAATTAGTAACCTGGTTGTTAAATGAATCTTACTTCTCCATTGACTTTACTTGTCAGAGGGTCTCAAAAGAAACATTTTTTTGTGGCGGGGGAACATTACAATTGTCCACAGCTATTAGCTGAGCCTTTAAAACTATATGGCTTGTATGGTAGATGAATGGATTTCCAAGTAACTAAATTTTGAACATGTGACTATGGGGTTTGCCGTAATGGTAGTAAGTGTGAAAACTCACTTTTTTCAGTGCTGTTATAACTTCAAATAGTCACTAAATGAAGTAAGGAGAACAAAAGATAAATTATGTTTATATCAGTGAGTTTTAAGACATCACATTTTGGAGCTCTGCATTCAATCAACATTCTCCAACACGATGCTCCATTGTGTTGGGCATTGGAGTTTCGGTTCTTAAGTGTGCCTTTTATTAAATCCTTATATCCTTAAATGATTAATGTTTGAAATATTATATTTGCTTCAATAAGACTTTTTCTTAAAACATAGCAGATTGGAACATAATATGCACCCTGCAGAGGTGTAGGGACGCACTAGCTCAGTGGCTAAGATGCTGAGCTTGTCGATCAGAAAGTTCAGCAATTCAGCAGTTCAAACCCCTAGCGCCGCATAATGGAGTGAGCTCCCGTTATTTGTGCCAGCTTCTACCAACCTAGCAGTTCGAAAGCATGTAAAATGCAAGTAGAAAAATAGGAACCACCTTTGGTGGGAAGGTAATAGCATTCCGTGTGCCTTTGGCATTTAGTCAAGCTGGCCACATGACCACGGAGACGTCTTCAGACAGCGCTGGCTCTTTGGCTTTGAAACAGTGTTGAGCACCGCCCCTAGAGTCAGGAACAACTAGCACATATGTGTAAGGGGAACCTTTACCTTTACCTTACAGAGGTGTATGCATTCAAGTATAATACTCTTTTTAGGTAGAAAACTCTGAAACTTTATGATTAGAGTCTATTCAGTTGGTAGATCAACTGAATCAACCAACCAACCGAGGTGGCGCAGTGGTTAGGGTGCAGTACTGCAGGCCACTTCAGCTGACTGCTATCTGCAGTTCAGCGGTTCAAATCTCACCAGCTCAAGGTTGACTCAGCCTTCCATCCTTCCGAGGTGGGTAAAATGAGGATCCGGATTGTTGGGGGCGATATGCTGACTCTGTAAACTGCTTAGAGAGGGCTGAAAACCGTATGAAGCGGTATATAAGTCTAACTGCTATTGCTATTGCTATACATAGTGACAATATCAAATGAACGTTGTTCTATCTACTTTTTTCATTTTCTTTCTTTATTCTTCCTTTCTAACCCTTATCAACAATCCTAAGTAAGATATATAGCTCTCTACTCTTTACATTCAGATGTGCTCTTGATCTACACTCAAACTTCATATTTTGGAACTTCCAAAAGGTGTTATAGAATATTAGAAATAAGATTAATTTTTGCAATCCCTTCTCTATTGCACGCGGTTTACCAAATAATCTCCTAATCACCGAAATCATGGGCCGAGGCTTATATAACCCTTTTGCCTAAAGTTGGAGCTGACCGTACCCAAATTAAAAACTATAGGCCCATTTCACTTTTGAATGTGGATTATAAAATCTTTGCAGCTATACTGGCAGATAGACTCAAATTTTTCCTTAACAAATTTATACACTCGGATCAGAACGGCTTCCTGCCGTCAAGGCATTTGAAAGACAATGTCAGAATTATTTTGGATGCCTTAGAATATTATGAAGCTCGGCCAGATAAACAAGTGGCATTTATGTTTCTTGACGCACAAAAGGCTTTTGATCGGGTAAATTGGAATTTTATGTTGTCACAACTAGAAAACATGAAGTTTGGAGAAAGTTTTTTAAATGCAATTCGGGCAATTTATGTACGACAAACCGCGACAATATTGGTAAATGGAGAAGAGGCGGGTGACATTGTGATTGGCAAAGGCACAAGACAAGGATGCCCGCTATCCCCCCTACTGTTTATCCTCACATTAGAACCCCTTCTTAGAATAGTGAGAAGCGATACACAAATTAAAGGGTTACGAGTTAAAGCTCAGGAATTCAAGGTCCAGGCTTTCGCCGACGACCTTGTCTTTATCCTGGAGGACCCTATGGAGTCTGGGATACAACTTTTATGTAAAATAGAAGAGTACGGTAGGATAGCGGGGCTACGTATAAACAAAGAGAAGACAAAACTGCTAATTAAAAATATGACTCTGAACCAGAAAAGGGAAGTACAAAGCCTGTTAGGGATCAACATGGCCCACAAAATACAATATTTGGGAATTTGGCTGACGGAGAGATGTTCCTCTATCAAGGTAGATAACTATATGAAATTACTACAACAGGTATCCAAAGATATGACTAATTGGAGTAGCAAACAATTGTCTCTGATGGGCAGGATCGCGACAGTCAAGACTTATGTATTACCAAAATTTTTGTTTTTGTTTCAAACGGCACCAACTAAATTGGACAAAAATTTTTTTAAATCCTTGGAGACAATAGTGACACAGTTTATATGGCAAGGCAAGAAAGCACGAATTAAAGCCCAAACTTTACAAAAACGCAGAGAACTGGGAGGCTTCGGAGTACCCAACTGGGAAGCATACTACAACGCAGCAATCATGACATGGGTGAAAGATTGGGTGATGCTGAATAGAAGGCGCCTATTGGCTATAGAGGGACATGACCTCCCCCAGGGATGGCATGCCTCCCTCTGGCAAGAAAGAGACACCCCCCATAGGTACTTCATGGGACATTATATTCGGAAGATTTTGATGGGGGTCTGGGAAAAAATGAGGAAAAAATATTATCTTAGGGTTCCGTGTTGGTTGGCACCATTAGAAGCCTTAACGCATCCGAGTTTATTTAATTGGACAAGAAACATAACATATAAAGATATTATGACAGAAGAGGGCAACATAAAAACAAAGATGGAATTAGAGCAACAGGGCAGGAATTTGGAATGGTGGGAATATTTACAGGTTAGAAACAGGTTTAAAAGTGATAAGGCACGTTTCGGGATCTACCCAAACCCTCAGGGGCTAGATAAGATCTTGTTTGGTGGAGACAAAAAAATGTTATCGAAGATCTACCAATTTTTGACCTGCCACGATACTAATGAAGAGATGGACAAAAGCCTTCTAACAGTATGGGAGAGAAACCTAGGTTATGAAATTGAAATGGGCAAATGGTGGGATCTATGGAGTAAGACCATTAAACTTACAACATCCACTGCATTCAAAGAAAACATATACAAGATGGTTTATAGGTGGCACTTCCCCCCAACGAGGTTAGCTAAGATGTTTCCTGGGTTATCTCCATTGTGTTGGAAATGTGGAAGAAAGGATGGCACATTCTACCATATTTGGTGGTCCTGTACTGAGGCCACGAAATATTGGAAAAGGATTAAAAAATGGTTAAAAGAGGTTACCGGGGCAAACATTGAATGGAGACCTGAGAACCTGTTACTAAGCATCAAACCAGATAACATAAGTAGTTCAATATGGCATTTGAGCCTGCATATAATTGTGGCCGCAAGAATAACCTATGCACAATTTTGGAAATCCACCACTATACCGCCGGAAGACGCATTAATTAAAAAGATCTACGAATGTGCAGAAATGGATAGAATGACGGGTTGGCTGAGGGATAAAGGAGAAACAGAACATTATCTTAGCTGGAACCTATGGTATATGTGGGCGACTAGGAGAACAGCAGGGACTTAAAATGGGGAAAGTTAACATAAGTACTGTAATAGATCCCTGAATCTTGCAATGAGAAGATGTGGCTTAGAGATCTAATAATTGAGGAAAGAAAGAAAAACTGGGCTGTGAATGACTGTCACCGTGGGAGGGGGAGGGGGGGTTGTATGTCTAAAACGGTATCTGTATCTGTATGTTTTACTTTATATTGTTATGTATGATTTGTCTTGTTTATGTCGTTGTATTTATGTCGATGTATTGTGTTTTTCTGTTTTTTAAAGGTAATGTTTAATAAAAACTATATTTAAAAAAAAAAAAAATAATAATCTCCTGATTGACTCAGAGGCTTTACCTCCAAACCACAGGTCAAATATCCACACCATCCCAGGAATAATAATTTCTGAGTTTGGTTTTCAGGTCAAATTAAGACTGAAGCAAGAAACTGAGATGTGCCTATGATCAGCAGGGGACTGAAGAAGAGAAAACTCATGACCTGTGGCATGCCTTTAATCTCTGCTTCGGAAACCAAAACAAAACAAAATTAAAGACCTTTGGAATATAAGGCTGTTCTTACAGCCCTTGGCTTAGCTTTTGCTGATCGTGACATATATCTTCAGGGCTTCACTTTAAACTCTAAATATAACTGATTTGTTATAACTGGCTAAATAACTGGATCCATCCAAAAAGCTCTGGATGCTACTTAATGTCTCTGAGCTGGGAGAGAAACTAAAAATTGACTTGACCCTTGGAGAAATTGTTGCTCCATTCTTTTCAACTGAATGGATGTTTCCCTCTGCTAGCCAATAATACACCAGGAGATAAAAGAAAATCTTCCAGTTCATTTTTCTAGGACACAGCAGAGCTATTTAAATACCTGTTTTGATAGCCGAGTAGATGGGATTGTGTAGCCTTGCCTGGTTGTGTCTGTGTGGTGAATGGTGGTTTAGCTGTCCCCTTGTCCGCTTAAAATTCATTTTTCTTCTACATCTGCTATTTCTTCTGTGTTTTCAATTTCTTTCCATTTTATAGCCTGGGTAAGACCATACTTGGAATGCCGCATCCAGTTTTGGTCACCATATTATAAAAAAAGATGTAAAGCAGGGATGAAATGCTACCGGTTCGGACCAGTTCACCTGAACCGGTTGTAAAAAAAAATGCTACCAGTTCGCCTGAACCTGTAGTAAAAATGCTACTGGTTCACCCAAAATGGTGGTAAAAAAAATGCTACTGTTCACCTGAATCAGTAGTGAAAAAAATGCTACCGGTTCACCTGAACCATTAGTAAAAATGCTACTGGTTCACCCAAAATGGTGGTAAAAAAAATGCTACTGTTCACCTGAATCAGTAGTGAAAAAAATGCTACCGGTTCACCTGAACCATTAGTAAAAATGCTACTGGTTCACCCGAAAAATGCTACTGGTTCGCCTGAACTAGTAGTAGAAAAAATGCTACTGGTTCGCCTGAACCGGTAGTAAAAAAATGCTATTGTTCACTTGAATCAGTAGTAAAAAAAATGCTACCAGTTGGCCTGAACCAGTAGTAAAAAAAAATGCTACTGGTTTACCTGAACCAGTAGTAAAATAAATGCTACCGGTTCACCTGAACCAGTAGTTTAAAAAAAATGCTACCGATTCGGGCGAAGCGGTATTTCTGACAGTCAGCTGTGACGTGCGATTTATATTAGCTAGAATTGTCGGATTTCCTGCTTTCTAGCTAATCTAAATCGCATGGCACAGCTAATCATCGGAAATACTGCAGATTCCCCCCCTCGCTGTTCCACTTACTTTTGTAGGCGCACTTGGTAGCAGGCTCCAACCACCCACCCAAACGTCATCCCGTCGTTTTTGACGCTCTGCACATGCGCTGAGGTGGTACATGCAAGGGCTCACATTTACGAACTGGTAGCAGAGGTAAGTTGATTTCACCCCTGATGTAGACACTCTGGAAAGAGTGCAGAAAAGAGCAACAAAGATGTCTATGGGGCTGGAGGCTAAAACATAAGAATAATGGTTGCAAGAATTGGGTTTGTCTTGTCTAGTGAACAGAAGGACTAGAGGGGAGACATGATAGCCATGTTGCAATGTTTGAAGGGCTGCCACAAAGAACCGATTTTCCAAAGCACCTGAAGGCAGGGAAAGAAACAATGGGTGGAAACTAACGAAGGAGAGAATTTTGACAATCCAATAAATGATGAGTATATAAAGGCAGTCAATACAAAATGTAAAAATCCACATTAAATGATGCATATTTTGTACACACACAATATTAGATAAAATTATTATTTTTTTAAAAACTTACTGTACATTGTTCAAAATGATTAATATTGCATTGCACCCAAACTTGCGATGGGAGTTTGGCTGCTTTACATGTAATAGATCAAGAATAAGGAGGTCCTGGCAGAGTTCCTATGGATTCTATTTCTTTTGGACAAGAGGCAAAAATGGAGACTCAAGCCTTTTGTCACACGAACTTCCAAATTGAAGATAAGAGCAAAGTCTTTCTTTGACATCAGGTTTCCCAGGAGGAGAAGTCTTCCAAAGGCCCTTTCCAGAGGAGATCTCAAAGCCATCTCTTATCGTCCTACTCTTGAAGCTGAGTGGGATTAGGAGTGAGTTTGTCAAAAGACATCTGGGAAGTGCCTCTAGATCACAGGTATTAAACTCGCGACATCACACACATTGCCACGTGACTTTTTTCTCCTTCGCTAAATCGGGGATGGGTGTGGCCAGCCTGCAACACATCCCTGCAGGATGTGAGTTTGACACCCCGGCTCTAGATATTTTTCTCTGGCTCCATGTGTTCCATATATTTGTGCCCAACAATGTTGTCCTTATTAAGCTGCAAATTTTCTGCTTTTGCTTCTTTATTTCTCTTGTTGAAGTTATATGCAGCTTCATTTCTTTGTAAAAACTTTATAAGCTTTCCAAGTAGATAGAAACTTCTGGTGATCTTTTTTTTCTTTGGCCGTAGAGAAGAAGTAGAAGCTTTCCAGTATCTCTCTAGAAGTATCTTTCCAGTATCTCTTTATTGAAATAAATTTTGGAACATTCCAGGTATCTCATCTACATTATTTAATAATTCTTAATAATAATCCCATAATTGCCCATAGATGGAGAGATGATATATTGAGGGCAAGAGCTTGCCTGAAGACTTCTGGTGAATTTACTGCAGTTCTCTATCATTTGAAATCAAAAGTTCCTGATTCATACTGCAGTTTCTTAGTGCACCAAATTTAGATTACTTTATCGGTAGAAGAACAGCAGTGGAGATCCTTCTGGGAGGCTTCAGACAATATTGAAATTTTGTTGATTAACCTTCTTACCTCCTCTTTGAAATTGCTCAAGGGGGAGGAGAAAGAAGAGGAGGAGGAGGATGAAGAAGAAGAAGAAGAAGAAAGAAAGAAAGAAAGAAAGAAAGAAAGAAAGAAAGAAAGAAAGAAAGGGTGTGGCTAGGCCAACATCTGTTTTCACTGGAAAACTGCTGTAGCTGGCCGTTGCCACTGAAAATGAAGCTCAGGAAGGATGCATGCGGCCCTCCCGAGCTCCGTTTTTACTGGTAGAGGCAACACGGGACAGTCCTTCATTGTTTCCAGGATTGCCCCATGGGCAGATCTAAGCACCCCGTGGGCTAGATCCAGCCCACGGGCCTTGAGTTTGACACCCCTGTTGTAGATAAAGCTATCATATTGCAAATTTCCCTGGGAAAGACTTCAATAACTCTCTCTGGCCACATACTTCCCAGTAACGATTCTCAAAAGCTGCCCATTCTTGCAGTAACTCACTACAGTAAAGGCTGCTCTGTCATAATCTACTCCTAATCATTTTCAATACAATAGTGCTCGGAGTGGCATCCCACCTCTTTATTCCTGCTGATGGATCAGCAATCATTCACAAATAAATAGGAAATGTCAGAATGGATATGCTAATGCAGTTATCAGAAATCCAATATTTATTCATCCATAATTTTTTTTATAACGAAGATGATTCAGCTACTGATGGGTGCTTTGAAAAATGGATGGCACTTGTAACAAACTCCAAGCTTTTGACAGCAGGAAAAGGAAAGTTTATTAGTGTAATGGTATGCAAAAAAAGATCTTGAAAAACAGGGCAAAGATATTGCCTAAGGAAAGATATCTCTGTGTGTGTGTGTGTGTGTGTGTGTTTGTGTGTGTGTGTGTGTGTGTGTGTGTGTGTATAACTCTGGAATGCCTTGAGCAATTTCAACCAAACTGTACACAGATGACTTACTCTCTGGAAACAAATACTGTGGGGTAAGACACCACTAACACCTCCCCCCCGGAGTATGTGTTCTGTTAAGATACAGCTTGTTGTGCCTTAAAATGGCTTCTACCGTACTGCCATAAAATGATTTCTATTGTACAGGTCAGTGGAGTTGCCATAGTAACAGCTTCACAGTACTCCAGAAGGGGGCTTCATCTGGTATGGGGGAAAATTGAACATTAGAAATTACGTTTGGTCCGGGATTATGTTTGAGGACAAATGTATGGATTGGGATAAATAAATAGTGACAGATAGGTTGTTCCTGGACAACCCCGGGTTATCAGCTAGTTATAAGAGAGTCATAGCCCCCAGCTGCATAATGGGTGGAGAAAGAAGCTAGAAGGGACCCTCCCTAGCTTCTCAGGCTGTAAAGGAGACAGTGGGAGATTTGCACTTTCAAACTTGCAAGACTCTGCCTTACAATAAAGTAGAATTAGCTCACCTGGGTCATGTTTCCTGTCTGGTTTACCTGAGAAAGCTGACACTGGGTATTGTCAGTAAAAAACACTTTTGCTTCAAAGCGATAAGTGTACAAAATTGCACAAACTCATTTCTAAATCCAATCTTGCGTTGAAAGGCACAGAGTAAAAAAAAAAAAATACCTTGGAAGCAAGCAAGCCTGGAAAAAAAATATATTCTGATTTTTGATCTATTGTTTGCAAACTGTAATAGCTGAGATAATGAAATTTCATATGGTAGGATTTCTCTTTAATTTTGGAAGGTGATGGTGGATGCTACTGTTGGTTTAGGGCATGGGTCGTCAACCTGGTCCCTACCGCCCACTAGTGGGCGTTTCAGGATTCCAGGTGGGCGGTAGGGGCTTCGGAGGTTAAAACCTCCGTTTGAGCGAGTGGGCAAGCGCGAGCGCACGCATCAATAAATGTTGATGTTGATGTTGATTTTATTTATATGCCGCCCTTTTCCCCGAAGGGGACTCAGGGCGGCTCACAATTCAACCAGGGAAGGGGGATACAAACAAGAATTTAAAACGACATAAAAAACAATGCATGATTAAAACACAACAGTCATACCAATTCGAGACGGGGGCAACAGCTCTTTAGCCCCAGGCCTGTCGGAACAGCCAGGTTTTAAGGGCTTTGCGGAAGGCCTGGAGGGTGGTGAGGGTTCGAATCTCCACGGGGAGTTCGTTCCAGAGGGTCGGAGCAGCCACAGAGAAGGCTCTCCTCCGAGTAGTCGCCAGTCGACACTGGCCGGCGGATGGAATTCGGAGGAGCCCTAATCTGTGCGATCTAATCGGTCTACTGGAGGTAATAAACCAATATGCGCGTGCACGCAAACAAGCTAACATGTGGGAAGCGGAAGGGGAGGAGTGGAAACTGATAGCAGGGACAGGCAGATAAGTTTTGTTATCTTATAAAATAAAGCGGAGCAGAGCAGTTGCAAAATAGGAGAAAGAAAAGTTATAGGCAGGAGAGAATTGTTGTTGGCTAATAATAATAAGTGGGCTAACTAGCTCAGCCTTACTTTTGTACATTGCCCTAAGGAAGGTTAAAAAAAGGAGATAAAATGGAAAAGATAAAAAATAACAAAAAAGGGAAGAAAAATAGAGAAAAGGGGATAAAATAAAGGAGGAGAGTAAGCAGTGTTTAGTCTGGCTCATAAATTAAGTTTTGTTATCTTATAAAATAAAAGAAAGAAATAAGTAAAGGAAGAAGAAGGAGAAAATAAAAAAAGGGAAAAAGAGATCCTTGATGTAGTGAAATACTATAAGAAAGGTAAAGAAGAAGAAGGCAGGAAAAGGAATTTTGTTTTGATGGTGACACTTAATAAAAATTGGCACCTAATACAGCATTGTTTTTGGTCTTTGTAATAAAAGGGAAAAGAGGAGGGGGAAAAGCACTGTGTGGAGTGCAAATGAAAACGTAAGAGTAAAAGTAGTTGTTAAATTGTGAAACAGATTTAGAACCCATGTCTGAAAAAAAAGAAATATGCTCATGTTCCGCACTTGCGCAAAAACTGGTGGGCGGTAAGGAAATTTTTCCATCAAGAAAGATCCATTAGTGGGCGGTAGGTAGAAAAAGGTTGACTACCACTGGTTTAGGGCAGTGTTTCTCAACCTTGGCAACTTGAAGATGTCCGGACTTCAACTCCCAGAATTCCCCAGCCAGCAAATGCGAATGCTGGCTGGGGAATTCTGGGAGTTGAAGTCCGGACATCTTCAAGTTGCCAAGGTTGAGAAACACTGGTTTAGGGTATGTGTGTTTCTTTGGGGGGAGTTTTTCTTTCTTTGATTGTTTTGCTAGGCATCTTTTTCATTCCCCAGCAGTTTCATACTTTTGCTAATTTGCAGCTGAAGAGGGTTTTTTCCTTTCTCTCAATATTTTTTCTCTTGGGATTTAAGCGAAGCACCAGAAGCCAAGGAGAATTCAGATTGGTCAAGAAATGATTATGCAGTGAAAGGCTGAACATTTTGGCCAACTCATCTCTATAAAGAGTGGCAAGACCCTCATTCCATACCAAGCAGATTTTCACTGAATTCATTTTCCCCTTTGGAAGAATGTTTAAAAAATTCATTCAATAAGTGGAATGAAACCGGATAGGGAGAAATGAAGGTTATTTTAGGGCTTATCATTACTCAAAGCTCAGTTTATCTTTATTTTATGTATCTGTTTGTCTGTTTGTAACTCAGGGGAGCCAACATATCCAACACACTTTCCTTTTCCCATGTCCCCCATAACAACAAGCTTGTGGTCAGCGTGATGGGTGACCTGTGAGATGGGTTGGGCTGAGAGGGAGTGGCTGGTCCAAAGTCACCCAGTTGGCTTCCGTACTTAAGGCAGGACTAGAACTAAAGGCTGAATGCCAAAGAATTGGGGCTTTTGAACTCTGGTGCTGGAGAAGACTCCTGTGAGTCCCTTGGACTGCAAGGCAATCCAACTGGTCAGTCCTAGAGGAGCTCAACCCTGACTGCTCTTTAGAAGGGCAGTTCTTGAAGATGAAACTCAAATACTTTGGCCACCTAATGAGAAAGAAGGACTCCATGGAGAAGAGCCTAATGTTGGGAATGATTGAGGACAAAAGAAGAAGTTGACGACAGAGAATGAGGTAGCTGGATGGAGTCACTAAAGCAGTAAGTGTGAGTCTAAATGGACTCTAGGGGATGGTAGAGGACAGGAAGGCCTGGAGGAACGTTGTCCATGGGGTTGTGGTGGGTCAGACATGACTTCACAACTAACAACAACAACAACAAAAACTCACAATCTCCTGCTTTCTAACTTGGTGCCTTACCCACAACTAGACCAAACTGGCTCTCAGATTTATCTTCCTCCAACATCCCAACAAATCACCCTGCTTTGCAAATATGCCACATCTCTAAACCCTCCCTCTTTCATCTTGGAAAAGTAAGCAGAGGGTAACTGATAGTAGGGAATCAGTAGGGAATCCTAGCTGTTAAGAGGAACCATTCAGAGGAAGAGGATCCGTCAGCACATCTGATCCAAAGAACTACTGGTGTTCCCTTGCTCAGTCAAGTAAATGAGCAAAGAGTCTTGGCAACTATTTCGTTCTGAAATGTCCCAATGTAGCTGGACATAATTGCTACAGGAACTGAGATCTGAGTTAGATGGATGAGCGCCTTTACAATTTATCTATCTACTTTGGCTTAGTTTCCAGTAGAGCATTAAATCTGTATCTACGGTGTGAATACAATTTACTGTGGGCCGATCTTTTGTTGATTGGAATTTTTTTTTCAGGGAATTTGTCTTTTTTTTTTTAATTCATAGGAAATTAGGTTTCAGTAAGCCGCTAGGCTATAAAGCCCTCCAAATTTTGCTTTTATTTGTAGAAGAAATATCTTTTCATAGGGGTAGGTATTAAAAGTGCATTTTCTACCTGCTGTCTGGAAAAAAAAAGATGGCCAAGTCAAATTTACCCATATATTAGAGAACAGGAGATCCTTAATTTTTCACGAATGTCTACTAAATAAATAAATCAATGCTGTTTAAATCAAGAGAAAATGTATTCATAATACTGACTTATAAATTTGTGCAACAGTTTGATGAGCAACTGATAGGATTGCCTCTCGAGGGCCAAAGTCAGCTGTGGTTTTTTGTTTTCAGAGATAATAAAATACTGTATTTGATTTTTTTTTTTTTAAAAAAGTGAAACGGACTTTGACCAAATTGCAATTTTAAGATAAATAATCACCAAATATTTACCGTAGGGGTTTCTTTTATTGCTTAACAGCTTTGATGCTAAAGATCAGTGCTTTTATTAGAGTTAACCACTTGGGTTCCTTTTTTGCCTGCTGAATCTCATGTTCAAAGGATTTTGCCCAACAGCAGATAACTATTTACTTATTTACTTATTTACTTATTTACTTATTTACTTATTTACTTATTTACTTATTTACTTATTTACTTATTTACTTATTTACTTATTTACTTATTTACTTATTTACTTATTTACTTATTTACTTATTTACTTATTTACTTATTTACTTATTTACTTATTTACTTATTTACTTATTTACTTATTTACTTATTTACTTATTTACTTACTTACTTACTTATTTACTTATTTACTTATTTACTTATTTACTTATTTACGGACCTCTTAGGAATGGGGTGAGATCTATGGTAGGCAGTTTGAGATTGAAGCTGTGGGGGGGGGTGTTGAGGATGTGACAACGGAGTCAGGTAGAGCATTCCAGGTGTTGACCACTCTGTTGCTGAAGTCGTGTTTTCTGCAATCGAGTTTGGAGTGATTTACCTTGAGTTTGCATCTATTGTTTGCCCGTGTAATATTCGACCTGCTCAGTTGTATTAATGTCCGATAAACAGTGTGGATTCCAGGCAGGTGAGCTGGGAGAATTGGTCTGGCAAAGGTTTTGTATGCCCTAGTTAGCAGTACAACGTTACCGGGGAAGAAGCTTCGCAAAATGAGGTTAAGATGACTCTTAATGCCTTTTTGGCAATGACAAAAATTCACACGGGAAGTCTCTGCAAAATTTTATCAATGAAAACTCAAGCTACACGATTATTGTACAAATAAATAGAGCATGTAGAATGCCTTCAAAGATACTTTGTTTTGCTTGAAGAACTCATTGGCGGGCCATAAAAACGGTTGGTGGGGGAAAAGAAAAAGGGAAAAGAGCCATATTAACTGTTTCTCCGTCAGCTAAAAGTTATAGCTTGGTGAGCAAAAGTTATTTTTACGCCTTCTGATTTCAGCAAAAAAAACACCATATACTTTGCCACTAGCAATCTGTTAGAAAAGGATTGATGTTTTAGGTTTTCTGAAATGGCCAATTTCGGTAACAAACTGATGAGCCATCAGCCAATTACTCCATATAGATCTATGATCTATTTCTGAAAGAGCTGACATAATCAAATGGCCTCGTGTTGATATCATGGAGCAGATTGCTTGGCATAAATGTAAATTAAGAGTGCACCGTCTATAGCAACAAATTTCTCATCACTGTCTAATGCCATTATTAAGCAAACTATCCGAAGGCACTAAAACTCTTTATTCAGCAAGTCCTGTGACAGTGACAGAAAACCCAAGGAGAACTGTTAACATTTTGTTCCAGTAAAGTAAAATAAAATAGGACACCCAAAACTGAGAATACTAGGTCAAGCTTAGCCATGAACAAGTCCATGCTTTATTTTCATAGACCAATATGAATAGTATGGAATCATATGCAGGACCCAAAAACCAATAATCAAGACTCATTTATTTATTCAGTATGGGCTGGAGGAACTTCCTCCAGAAAATAAAGGGAGGGACTCCTGCAGACATATAGATGCACTCATATACGTAAATATATTTCCAGAAGAAGGAGAAATTGAAACATAAGCATAGGTAATAGATGATATAAACATAGGTAAACGTAAATGTTCCCTCGCACATGTGTGCTAGTCTTTTCTGGTTCTAGGGGGCAGTGCTCATCTCCATTTCTAAGATGAAGAGCCAGCTCTGTCCAAAGACGTATCTGTGGTCCTGTGGTTGGCATGACTCAATGCCGAAGGCACACGGAGCACTGTTATCTTCCCACCAAAGTGGTCCCTATTTTTCTACTTGCATTTTTTATGTGCTTTCGAACTGCTAGGTTGGCAGAAGCTGGGACAAGTAACGGGAGCACTAGGGATTCGAACCACTGAATTGCTGACCTTCTGATTGACAAGTTCAGCATCTTACCCACTGAGCCACTCCGTCCCATTAATGTAAACAGAGATAATGATGTAAACATAGCTGTTCATAATTAGCAAACCTCAAGTTACTTCCCTGTCTACTGTTACTATCCTCAAGAAAAAGGTTATTGCCTGTTGGTTTGAATTTGACGTCCCGGAGCACTTTCGTTTGTTCATTTTCTATGATGCTCTCTATTTTATGCCCCTCCCTCCATCATTTCTTGCTTGCAGGCAAATGGCATTTCTTGTAGATCTTCTTGTAGATCATTGTTGCCACTTTGTCATGCTGTTGTTTGTGGTCAATCTGTGTGATCTTCTTGCAGCAGCTAACCAGTTGGGCCATTATTTCTTTAGCTTCTTTGCAGATATGGCCTTTTCTGTCCGTCGCTATCTTCTCAATTCATCATCTTTTTTAAATCATTAAATTTATTTCCCATCCATCTCATGGTTCAAGATGAGTCTGAATGAATGGTATTTAATCTGTTAAAACTGACTGTTTCCCTGGGAGAAAGTTTACTTTAGTTTAGTTTAGTTTATTATGATTTATAGGCTGCCCTTTTCCCTGAGGGGATTCAGGGCGGCTTACAATACATGGGAAGGGGGGTGCAAAACAAAAACACAAGACAGTGCATAAATAAAAATAAAACAATAAAACACAACTTTCATTCAACATTCGGGTAGGGCAAATTAGAATCTTATCCCCAGGCCTGACGGGATAGCCAGATCCTAAGGGCTGTGCGGAAGGTCTGGACGGTGGTGAGGGTGCGAATCTCCACGGGGAGATCGTTCCAAAGGGTCGGAGCTGCTACTGAGAAGGCTCTCCTCCGCGTAGTCGCCAGTCGGCACTGACTGGCGGATGGAACTCGGAGGAGGCCTAATCTATGCGATCTAATCGGTCGAAGGGAGGTAATCGGCAGGAGGCGGTCTCTCAAGTACTCAGATCCACTACCATGGAGAGATTTATGGATGGTGAGTAGCACCTTGAAGCACATCCGGAGATCAACAGGTAGCCAGCGCAGCTCGCGGAGGATAGGTTGACCAAATGTCTTTCATTGTAGAAGCTGGAGACGTGCTACTGAATTATCTTTAGCCATTGATCATAGGGTGCAATCCAACTTTTCTTAATATTTTGTTCGGATTAAAAAAAAAGGTAAAGGTAAAGGTTGGGAAATGAAGAGGTTTTTGAAGGAAAAATTATTGGAACTCCACTGGATTTTATGATATAGAACTATGACAGAACAAAAATTTTGTCTGAAGTGTTTTAATCGCTGATGAAAGGAAGAAAAAACCCCCACAATGTTGGCATTCATTTTGAGATATTCCGTTTGAAACCCAGAACATTTTTTTCCTTTGGCCATGAAATATGACAACCACTTTCTTGTTAATGTCTAAATGCAAGGGCCCAACAGATTTTCATTAGCCAATATTTGGGAAGGCGGGAAAAGAAAAGTTACTAAGTAAACAAAACTATGAGTTATTTTTCCTTATAAACATTGTACGTTCTACAAATGTTGGGAGAATCCCCTTGCAAGATGAAGCAGGGACAATACTGACTGCTTTGGTTTAAATATTTTTTAATCAAAATATCTTTGGCCTAGTAAACTATAATTTTGAGAGATTTCTTCTCCTGTCCGGCATAATCATCTGTCTGTCTGTCTGTCTGTCTGTCTGTCTGTCTGTCTGTCTGTCTGTCTGTCTGTCTGTCTGTCTGTCTATCTATCTATCTATCTATCTATCTATCTATCTATCTATCTATCTATCTATCTATCTATCTGACTGCCATAAAATGTCTTCTACTGTACAGTGCAGTGAAGTTGCCATGGTAACGGCTTCATGGTACTCCACAAGGGGGCTCCCTCTGGTAAAGAGGAAAATTCAACATTATAAATTACGTTTGGTCCAGACATTTTTCCCCCTATAAATAAATACCCGGAAAATGACAGGTTATCAGCTAATGGTAAATAAAGTGTATTGTTTTCTTGACAAGATGAGAAAGCTGAAAATAAGACAGGCTTTCAATTGTGCAAGGGATTTTCCCCCCTATGACAAAGAAAAAAAAATACTATATTTGGCTGTTTATTATAACAGGATTTCTTTCCACAAGAAAAAAAGAAGAAAAATTATCTTTTCCGCTGGAAACGAATGGCATAATTAAAATGCAGAATGGTTTGTTTTTCCAAGTCTACCCCAACATAATCTTGCCGGACACTATATAAATAAAATAAAAATGTTTTTTTTTTCTGTTACATATCCAATTCACTTTGTACTCCCTAAGAATAAGATAACTTGATTTTGATATGTTGCTGAGAAACATTCATTTATGTGTTGCAGTTTTTGCTGTTTCTTTCCTTTTTCAAATGTTCATTGAAGCATTTCTTCATGTCTCTCATTGCAGACATCCAGGAATGATGCCAGTGAGAGTTTCCAATGCATGAGATCATTGCCAAATGATTTTTTTTTGTCATGCTTCTGGCATAAGTCTTCTGAGCTATTAAAATATTGATTATTATCCAGGGTGTAGTCTAGGTCAGTGTTTCGGGGGAATTCTAGGAGTTGAAGTCCATGTCAGTGGTGGGATTCAATTTTTTTTTTTTTACTAGCAGTTCTGTGGACGTGGCTTGGTGTGCGTGGCAGGGGAAAGATACCATAAAATCTCCCCGCCATCAGAACTAATGAAGCTTCTTGGATGAGAAGCAAAACTTCTTCTTCCTCAAGGGAAAAAAAACAACAATCCAGTTGCCTTTTGAAGAAAGAAGCACCTTTGAGCTCACAGGTAGAGCAGAGAGGCTTAGGAGAAAGCCAATTCCATTGTTTTTGGCACCTAATATTGATTTGTTTATTTGTTTACCTGCTGCCTCGATCCAAGAGGACTCTTCTATTCTAACTGTTACTTGACCTCCAACTTCTGGCATTTAGAGCAAAAACGATTCTGCTCAGGGAGGTATTTTATACCTACCAGTGTGAATATAAGTGTTGTATTGTTGATGCTAGATAGTCAGAGGTTATATTCCGCCGGTTCTCTCCGGTTCAGGTGAACCGGTAGCGGAGGATGGGGGAGGCTCCGCCTACCCACCCCAACGTAATGTGCACAGAATGCGGTGCGCATGCACAGACACGGCACATGCACTCACATTTGTGAACCGATAGGGGAGGTAAGTGAATCCCAGCATTGTAGATAGTAATTCTGGGAATTACAAGCAGAACACATCCAGAGATTGCCGCTACTTAAACTTACAAATAGTCCTTTAAATTTCCATTCTGGTCATAAGTCATAATCGTTGTGAAACGGGTCACCCATGACTGACTCAATTTTTTGGGCGGTCATTAAGCAATTGCCATGGTTGTAAAGCAAATGCCTCAGACGTTAAGCGAATGATGCAGGCGTTAAACAAACCCTATGTTTGCTATACGGCATTCTTGTAGGAAAGTAAGTGTTGGGTTTCAGAAATAAATAAATAAATCGTGGTCATGTGACCACAGGACTCTGCAAACAACAGGGCATAAACCAGGGGTGGGTTTCTCGCCCCGTTCCAACCGGTTCGGTTGGAACGGGGCCGGCGGCGTCCTCGTGCCCGCGCGCGGTGCATGCATGCGTACTAGCGTCTGCGCGATGCTCCAGGTGCTCCTGGAGGATCGCGCAGGCGCTGTATGCATCCTGCGCATGCGTGGAAGTGCAGAACTCGTCAAAACCAGGTAAGCACCGCGGGCGCGCGGGCGGGCCCTTCGCCGTTCCCGGAAGTTACTTACTTCCGGGTTCGCCGACCAACCGGTTTGCAGGGACCGCCGCGAACTGGTTGAAACCCACCCCTGGCATAAACATGCTCTAGTTGCCCAGTGCCCAAGTGTGGGTTTGTGAGCAATGGGGGGGGGGGTTGAAACTGAGTGCCCAAAATGTGGTCATGTGACCATGGAGGACTATCTGTGGCTGTCGGGATTTTGGAACTGGGTTGTAAGTTCTTTGGGGGGGAGGTCCATCATAACTGTGAACTGTAATTCTTTCTCAGTAATTTCTATGCTGGTGACTATTTTTCACATTGGATGTGAGAAAAACTCAAGCCGTTATTTCTAAATATTGCCCGCCAGGTTAATTGATTAACCTTAAGAGAAAGGTTGGATTGCTTTGGATTAAGGTGAAATGTGTTCCTGTTGGATTACTGGGACTCATCCTCCATGGGACTCCCCTTGAAGACTATCCAGAACCTGCAACTGGTCCAAAACAGAGTAACACACACAGTTTTGGGTGCCCCATAATTCACCAGTGCTGTGTGAACTACAGCAGCTCCTAGTTCCTTTCTGGGTGCAAATCAAGGTGCTAGTTCTCACCTTTAAAGCTTACCTTTAATAGTTGATTTGTTGGATTTTCTCTCCCTGAAGTTATCTGCCCATTCTACTAGATTAGATTGAGTGGAATAGAATAGAATAGAATAGAATAAGAGTTGGAAGGGACCTTGAAGATCTTCTAGTCCCACTCTCTGCTTAGGCAGGAGGAAACCCTACACCACTCCAACATCTTAAAAACTCCCAGTGTTGGAGCATTTACAACTTTGGGAGGCAAACTGTTCTACTGATTAATTGTTCTAACTGTCAGGAAATTTCTCCTTGGTTTTAAGTTGCTTCTCTCCTTGATCAGTTTCCGCCCATTGTTTTTTGTTCTACCCTCAGATGCCTTGGAATATAGTTTGACTTCAGTGGTGGGATTCAAATTTTTTTACTACTGGTTCTGTGGGCGTGGCTTGGTGGGCGTGGCTTCCATGACAAACCATTTTGTGTTACATTTTTGCTGATAAAGGAATGAAGGGAGACTAGTATAGATCTATTCCAAGCTAGCCATACCCTTGTTGGGATTTGAACTTGGGCTGCTTACATATTAGGCAGTTGTATTAACCTCTAAGCCACAAATTCTTCTCTCTTTATCAGCTGAGCCAGGGGAGAGATTCAGTGTTTTTTCTTCTGTCATTTATTTATCAGCAAAAATGTAACACAAAATGGTTTGTTGTGTAAGTAGCTGCCTGGAAGGCTCCTGGAATGGGGCTGAAAGGTGAAAGGGAAGCAGTATGCTCCCTCCCATATTTGGGCAGACCATGTGCTTTGACAGAAGATATATATATATATATATATATATATATATATATATATATATATATATATATATATATATATATATATATATATATATATATATATATATATATATATATATATATATATATATATATATATATATATATATATATATATATATATTTTCAACTACTACAATGTCTTTCCGTGTGTTAACACATATTCAACTACTACAATGTCTTTCCGTGTGTTAACACTTGCCCGAAACATAATCATGCTTTTAAGAAGGGAGATTTTCCTCTTTGAGCCTTTTGTAGGAAGAGAATTACATTACTGTAGTCTAAGGTAGGAAAAAAAGAGAGAGAAAAAATCAGAAAGTCTGTTAGCAGCTTTTCCAGCTAACAGATTTTATGAAAAGGGTTTTTTGTTTACGCCTCTTAATAACATTTGTTATACTTGGAAAAGGTGCAATCAGACTCCTATTGATTTTTTTCCCCGTCTTAAGATTTCTTTTGATCTCTCTAACACAAGAGAATAGTTATGAATAGTTTTCTCCAGCATCGGTCAAATCTACCCCAAATCATTGCATATCTACAGATTCAGAGAGCAACAGATTATTCAGCAAATCTTTTTCACAGCTTTGTCATTTTTAAATATATATATATATTTCCTCCTTGGAATCCTTGGCATTCTTTTAACTTTACTCTTGCCGTGGGAAACATTCTCAATTTGCTTCTTCTGCTTTGACAGTTTTGAATAAATGCCATTGGAATCAGTCGCTTTCCTGCCAATGTTCAATAATAGGGTATTTAGCTGGATTGCAAAAGTCCTTAACTTGCCAAATTTGTCAGCAACTTAGAAGCCTGTCATGTTCTTGAAAAATTAAAGCAAGCATCATTGGAGATACCCATCAAGAATGCTAACATGTGTTCTGAAATTATAGCAGTTCAACTTGAAATTAAATACTGCATCAGAAAAACTAAAAAAACACTTACTTAGAATATTGTCCACTTGTTTTGAGATTCAATGTGGAACAATCACAAGCAATTTTTCTTGAAAATTTGAAGAATGCATTACTTGTAACAGTCTTTATTTCAATACTTGTAGAATATTGAAATTGTTAACTGCATCCCAACGTTTATCGCAATGTTTATTCCAATGTTTATCGCAATGTTTTTCCAAGACAGCTGTCCTATCTACCAAATTACCCACCACTATCCAAATTACCCAATTCAGAAAAAGACTAGGAGTGACATGATGACAGTTTCCCGATATCTAAAGGGTTGCCATAAAAAAGAGGGAGTAAACGTATTCTCCAAAGCACCTGAGGGCAGAACAAGAAGCAATGGATGGGAACCAATCAAGGAGAGATCCAATCTAGAACCAAAGAGAAATTTCTTGATAGTTAGAACAATTTATCAGTGGAACAACTTGCCTCCAGAAATTGTGAATGCTCCAACACTGGAGGTTGTAAACAAGAGATTGGACACCCATTTGTCTGAAATGGTGTAGGGTCTTTTGCTTGAAGAGGTGGTTGGACTAGAAGACCCCCAGGGTCCCTTCCAACTCTTCTGTTATTCTGTTAAAGATCTAAAAGTGTTTCATTGAGAACGTATTATCCAGAAATGAACAGAGATGGAAAGTTGGATTTGTCACAAAATGGGATTGAGATTCAATGCAAGATTGTCCTTTTACTGAAGATTGCAAAAGTGCATTGCTACTCTCCATTGAATGGCATATTGCCCAGTGTGGAATATCAACTGAAACCAGAACTGTCAGCTAAATTGAACAAGACAACAATGAGTATTTTCTGCACAATGAAAGCTAAGGGCTTTTTAGTTTGCAATTAGTTTAGTTGTGGAATAAAAAAAACTGAGTCCCAAAAAGAATTTTTTGAGTGATCTTTTCAGATGTATTCAGGTAGTCCTCAACTTACAATGGAATTTTTTAAAAAAGACTTACAAGTCTTCGTACTTATAGCCTTTGATCATGTGATTAGGTCATGTGATTAGGCAAGCAGCATGTAATTAGAATGGTTGCAGCATCTTGGGTCATGTGATCACCATTTGTGACCTTCCCAGCTGTCTTCCAGCAAGTGAACTAAATGGGGGGAAGCTGGATTTGCTTTGGGCACTCGTGATTCACTTAACAACTGCAGTGATTTGCTTAAAAATCCACAAAACTGGGCATGGCTCACATGTCTTTCTTAACAATAAAAATTCCCAGTTGTGGTCATAGTCAGGGACTACCGGCAAAGGAGTGCATTTGAAATAACTCGAGTCCTTTTGTTGCTAATGGTATTTATGCATGGCACACACTGAATGTGCTAGATTCAAAAGGTTCTCAAATAAACTAAGATTGTATCCCAGTCCCAAATGGGGCACTGCCATTGGCCATGCATTTTTTGGTACCTTTGGAGCTTATCCCAAAGGTGCTTTTTCGAGAGGCAACTGGACTTTGTCCCGTAGCCTCTTGAAAAAAAAACACCTTTGGGAGAACAATGACCTGGATGACTGAGAATCTCCATAAATATCTGAAGCTTAGATACTTAGAAACAAGACATTAAAAATTATGAAATTGTCAAGATGTTTGGGTTATAGAGTACAGGTGGCCCTTGACGTATCACCACAACTGAGCCCAACATTTCTGTTCTTAACTGAGTTTTGCCCCATTTTACGACTTTTCTTGCCCCAGTTGTTGAGTGAATCAATGCAATTGATAAGTTAGTAACCTGGGTGTTAAATGGATCTGGCTTCCCCGTTGACTTTGCTTGTCAGAAGGTTGCAAAAGGGGATGACAGGACCTTGGGGGCACAGCAACGGTCATAAATATGGACCACTTGCCAAGCATCTGAAGTTTGATCACATGATTATGGGGATGCTTCAAAGATCATAAATGTGAAAAATGGTCATGCGTCACTTTTTTTTCAGTGCCATTGCAACTTTGAAATGGTCACTAAATGAACTGTGATAAGTCAAGGACAACCTGTACTTGGTCAAGGAGTCATCTTGGTGGCCCTCCAGTTTGAATCAAAAGTGATGCTTGTAGGAACTTAGCACAATAGACACAATACGGATGTTTGTCTATAAAGATTCTCAGTCATCCAGGTCATGGTTGTCCCAAAGATGTTTTTTTAAGAGGCAACTGGACTTCCTGGTTTTTCTTTTGAAGACATTTAGCTTCTCATCCAAGAAATTTCTTCAGCTCAGAGCCGAAGAAACTTCTTGGATGAGAAGCGAAACATCTTCAAAGGAAAACCAGAAAGTCCAGTTGCCGAAAAAAATTTATTTGGGACAATACAAACATTGCTTCCTTCTTTACTCCAACTACAAACACAATCCATCATAAAATTTATTTATTTATTTATTTATTATTAATTGGACTTATATACCGCTTCATAGGGCTTTCAGCCCTCTCTAAGCGGTTTACAGATTTTTAGCAAATTGAGTCAGCATATTGCCCCCACAGTCTGGGTCCTCATTTTACCCACCTCGAAAGGATGGAAGGCTGAGTCAACCTTGAGCCGGTGAGATTTGAACCGCTGAACTGCAGATAACAGTCAGCTGAAGTGTCCTGCAGAACTGCACCCTAACCACTGCACCACCTCGGCTCAATAATACAAATAATACAGTATAGCCTTTATTTTCATTGTACACCATGTATACAAGAAAATTGGTTTTAGCCTCACTGATGCAATCCATGACAACAAATACAAACAACATAAATAGTATAAAGAATAATCCCTATGCAAGTAGTTGGAGGGGGCAGAGAAAAAGGAAGGAAAATAAAAATTAGTCATACATTTCCATGGAGTGATTGCGGTTGCGTTTAAGAGTCTGACAGCTCAAGGATAGAAACTATTTTTAAACCTATTTGTTCGGCTAGCTATGCTTCGATATCTTCTGCCCGATGGTAGAAGTGTGAAGAGACACGGACCAGGGTGTGAATCACCTCTGAGTATCTTCCTTACTCCGCTAAAGCAGCGAGACTTGGTGAAATCATCCAATGGGGTTAGAGGGCAACCAGTGGTTTCTTGTGCCGAATTGATCACTCTCTGTAGTGCCTTCCTGTCTGCAGCAGTTAAACCAGTGTACCATACCGCTATTGTGGAAATAACTCAAAGATTTCAGTGCTATAGTTATGGCTGCCTGAAAATACATATAAAAAGAAAATGCGGTTTGCTCTCATCGTGACTTTTTTAGGGAAGCTAAGTTCAAGGGAAAGATTTCCCCTCGCACATACGTGCTATCCATTCCCAATTCTAGGGGACAGTGTTCATCTCCGTTTCAAAACCGAAGAGCCAGCGTTGTCCAAAAACATCTCCGTGGTCATGTGGCCAGCATGACTAAACACCGAAGGTGCACGGAACACTGCTCCATTCCCCCCAAAGGTGGTCCCTATTTTTCTACTTGCATTGTTTACATGCTTTCGAACTGCTAGGTTGGCAGAAGCTGGGACAAGTAACTGGAGCTCACGCCATTACGCGGCGCTAGAGGTTCAAACCGCCGAACTGCCGACCTTTCTGGTCAACAAGCTCAGCATCTTAACTGCTGAGCCACCGCCACACTGCAAAAATCCAATTTCTTTAAGGCACCCCAGTCAAAAAGCTGTGTTAATCCCTGCACAACCGTTTGCATCTATCATTCTAGACAAGCTGTTCTTAAATAACTTTGCTGTCTTGCAAGATCATCAGTTCTGAAAAAGTTGCATTCTTATTTGACAATATCAGGAGAGGAGAAAAAAATAAGAGAGAGAGAGAGAGAGAGATGCTTTTACTACCTTAAAATGTGCCCTGGAAGCCATCAACAGGGAAATCCAAAGCTCACTCGAATGGAAAATGTAGCACTACATTATGTATGCCTCTCTATTTGCCAATGGAGGATTTCTTGCCATTGCAAACAGTAGATGCCAATCACCTCCCTGCGACCAATTAGATCACACAGATTGGGCCTCCTCCGTATTCCATCGGCCAGCCAGTGCCGGCTGGCAACCACAAGGAGGAGGGCCTTCTCAGTAGTAGCCCCGACCCTTTGGAACGAACTCCCCGTGGAGATTCGTACCCTCACCACCGTCCAGGCCTTCCGCACAGCCCTCAAGAACTGGCTAGCCCGTCAGGCCTGGGGACAAGGATAGTTGCCCCTCCCGAATGATGAATGTATGTTGCTTATTACTTTTATTATATGTGTCTATGTCACTGTCTGTACTTCCCCTCCCTGATTTTATGTGAGCCGCCCTGAGTCCCCTTAGGGAAAAGGGCGGCCTACAAATGTTAATAAAATCTCAAATAAAAATCTCAAAATATGGATTAGGGGTTTTCTCCAGATTGCAATAATTTCCCCTCTCTGCAACTGCACTCATCCCAGTTATCTTATCTTTTTTTTTAAAAGTGCAAATAACCTACAGTGATATATTTGTATTTTGGATCTAAGATATTTGGAAAGGATTCCTGCTATCTTTATTTTTATTTTTATTTTATTTTTATTTTTTTCAGATCAAAGGGATTCCTTTTTCTTTCTGCAAGGCATTATGGGGATTGGTTAAGGATTATTTCAGGTGGAAGATGGGGATAGCAACTTCCAAGTTCTTTTAAGGCAGAATCTCTTTGAATCTTTTTCCGTCGGAATATTTGCATAAGGGAGCAAAGTCTGTGTACTTGATAAGCCTCTTACAAGCACTGTTCCCTCTAAGGTGCGCGGCCGCGCGGCCGCGCACATGGCAAGAAACCCCCGCGCAGAGGTTTCTAACTTCCGCGCAGAGGTTTCTTTCAAAGCAAACGTGGGGGAGTCCTTTGCAGGCGGCTAGAACTGGCCGCCCGCAAAGGACCTTCCCAAACTTGTTTCAGCGGCAGCTCTCAGCCTGGCGGCAGCGTCACTCAGACTGTGGAAGGAGGGGGAGGAGGAGGGAACTAAAGAGAGCTTTTACCGAGTCTGCGCCCCACAGCCAGGACTGTCCTTGCGCCCCTCAAGCCGCGTTTCTTCCTGCAAAGCCCTTCGGGCAACCCGAGAGTTCCGCTTGACGCCAGAAGGGCTTTGCAGGAAGAAACGCCGCGTTTCTTCCTGCAAAGCCCTTCTGGCGCCAAAAGGAACTCTCGGGTTGCCCGAAGGGCTTTGCGGGGAAGAAACGCGGCTTGAGGGGCGCAAGGACAGTCCTGGCTGTGGGGCGCAGACTCGGTAAAAGCTCTCTTTAGTTCCCTCCTCCTCCCCCTCCTCCTCCTCCTCCTTCTTTCTGGAGCCCCTTCCTCAAAGATTTGGTACCAAAGCAATGGCGGTGAGGAAGTTGTGTCTTTTGGATTTTGCACTGTTGTCTTTTCAATGGTTCTCAGACTGGTTGAACCTTTAGCAGCTGGGGTGATATTCTTTACTGTTAAGGTTACAATTGGATGTGTTGGACAAATCTTAAAAGATGAAACTTTTATTAAAACGTTTGACTTAACTAAAAACGTCTTCCTTTTTCTTCTTCTTCTTAAATATGATTTATTTATTTATTTTTACTTCAGAAGTTTGATGACCGTTGTACAAACTAATCCAACCTAAATGTAGAGGAGGAGAAGAAGGGGGGGATTTAAAAAGAGCAGAGGAAAAAGAAAAGAAAGCATGAAGAAAACATAAAGAAAGGGATGGGAGGGAGGGAAGGAAGGAAGGCACTTTATGTTGAAACAGAAAATATTATATAAGGAAGAAAATGGAAATAACTTAGGAAGGAAGGAAGGAAGGAAGGAAGGAAGGAATTGCACTTAATATTGAAGGAAAAGAGAATGAAGGAAAAAGTATTGGAAGGATTGAAAGAAGGAAGGAGGAACAAAGAATTACACTTAATATTGAAATGGAAAAGAAAATATAATGAATGAAAGAAGAAGTATAGGAAGGGAAGGAAGGAAGAAAGAAAGAAACAAAGACTGTTGAAACAGAAAAGATAACATAAGGAAGAAAATGGAAAGACGTATAGGAAGGAAGGAAGGAAAAAAGGAAGACAATGTTGAAATGGAAAAGAATATAAGGAAGAAAATGGGAAAAAGTATAGGAAGAAAGGAAGAAATGTACTTAATATTGAAACAGACAAGGGAATGAAGGAAAAAATATTGGAAGGATTGAAAGAAGGAAGAAAGAATGGAAGGAACAAAGACAATGTTGAAATGGAAAAGAATATAAGGGAAAAAATGGAAAAATGTTAGGAAGGAAGAATTACACTTAATATTGAAACAATTGAATATAATGAAGGAAAAGGAAACAGGAATAAGGGAGGGCTGAAGAATTCTGGGAACTGAAGTCCACCCCTCGTAAAGTGACCAAGGCTGGGAAAAGAATCCGCACTAGGGACAATGCAAGCTATGCTTCACCCCGTCAGTCCATCTTAGCGTGCAAGAAAGACATCAGACAACGCCATAGTTGCTATGGTAGCATTTGGCTATGCGCAGCGATGCTCTCCTGGTCTTTATGGGTGGGAGGGGGGCAGTTGAGCTATGATGCTAATCCCCTCGTGGGAACACAGAGGGTGGGAGAAGAGAACCAAAGAACTTCAAACTCCAAGGTTCTGGAGTGGAGAATAAGGGGATCAACTTTGTCTAAATGATATTGACATATAAAGAACGGTTGTAGGAACTGGGTATGTCCAGTTTGATGAAAAGAAGGACTAGGGGAGACATGATAGCAGTCTTCCAATATCTCAGGGCCCAGGGTTGCTCCAAAGAAGAGGGAGTCAAACTATTCTCCAAGGCACCTGAAGGCTGGACAAGAAGCAATGGATGGAAACTAATCAAGGAGAGAAGCAACCTAGAACTAAGGATAAATTTCCTGACAGTTAGAACAATTAACCAATGGACCAACTTGCCTCCAGAAGTTGGGAATGCTCCAACACTGGAAGTTTTAAAGAAGATTTTGGATAACCGTTTGTCTTAAGTAGTGTAGGGTTTCCTGCCTAGGCAGGGGGTTGGACTAGAAGACCTCCAAGGTCCCTTCCAATTCTATTTCTATTGTATTCTCTATATTCTATTCTTTCTCTGTTCTATTCTAATCTCTTCTGAACTAAATGTTTATCTAGAACTCAAATAAATAGCTGCTTTTTGGTTTTATTTTTTTTAATATTTATCAGTCTCTCTTTTATTCCATACTTCTGGTTGAAAGACTATTCTATGTCATGCTAAACAAATGCATATTCTAGTGGCGGCGGGAGCTCGTTGGCATCTTCAGCAGCAGCCCTGCCCCCTGTGAAAAAACCGAAGATGGAGCAGATCCACGCAGATGACGTTGCTGCAACATGACTGGAGGAGGAATTCTGGGAGTTGAAGTCCACAAGGCTTAAAGCTGTCAGGTTTGAAGACCCCTGGGGTTTTTTTCCTAAAGGGTTAGGGGTGCGAGGGTCTTGTAACTTGACAGCTTTAAGACTTGCATGCTTCAATGCCAGAGTTTCTGAGCCAACATTTTGGTTGCTAAGCAGGACCGTTGTTAAGTGATACTGATATTATATAACACTTTTAATTAAGCGGGTACCTTGAATAAACATAACTTTGAGTTTCAAATAATACTGATTTCGTTGTTGTCTTAGGTGACATCTGTGAAAAAAATTCAGGTGCTCAGGCATGAAAATGTGCCGCTCAAACACTATACTTTTCCGCTCACACTGAAAAAAAATTAGAGGGAACATTGCTTACAAGATCTCCCATCTGGGTTTAGAGATAATCCACTTTCTTTCTCTGCCTTGGCACCATGTCTTGAAAGGCCATGTGCAACGGAATGTACTTTTAGGGTCACTCCAGAATTTCCTAGAGAAATGTAAGAGTCTTCTTATATAGGGGAGTTGGGCAGCATAAAAATGAATTAATTAGTATTAGTAATTAATTAAATACTACAGTTTCCATCTGCTCCTTCTAGGAGGCAATGCTGAGAATGACAATTCAGCAACATCCGAAGGTTCCCCATTCATTCAGGTCAAATATTTTACTCTGAAATTACATTAAAGAATAATTAGAATAGAATAGAATTTTTTATTGGTCAAGTGTGATTGGACACACAAAGAATTTGTCTCCGGTGCATAAGCTCTCAGTGTACATAAGGAGAATAAAAAATACATTCATCAAGAATAAAAAGATACAACACTTAGTGATAGTCAAGATTACTAATAAGATATCAAATCGTACTAGTGAACAAATAAAACAACATAAATTAAAAGATACGAGCAACATGGTTATAGTCATAAGTGGGAAGAGATAGATACTAGAAAGGAAAAGAAGAATAGCAATACAGTCTCAGTAAAATATTTGACAGTGTGTGGCATCCAGGAAAAAAAACTGTCCTTGGGTTTAGTTGTTCTGGGGCAGTGCCCGATAGCATCGTTTTGAGGATAGAAGTTGAAATAATTCATGTCCAGGATGCGAGGGATCTGTAGATATTTCCATAGCCCTCTTCTTGACTCGTGCAGTATACAGGTCCTCAATGGAAGGGAGATTGGTAGCAATCATTTTTTCTGCCGATCTAATTATCCGTTGAAGTCTGTGTTTGTCACACACACATATATATATATATATATATATATATATATATATATATATATATATATATATATATATATATATATATATATATATATATATATATATATATATATATATGTTGCATTTGTGCTGATAAATAAATAAAGGGAGACTAGTATAGATCTATTTCAAGCTATTTAGCTCTCATCAGCTAGCCATACCCTTACTGGGAATCGAACCTGGGCTGTATTACATATCAAGCAGTTATGTTAGCTACTAAGCCACAGGATCTCTTCCTTTATCAGCTAGGCCAGGGAAATAGATATGTATTATGTCACAACCCCTGGTATGCCCAAATATGGGAGGAAGCATACTGCTTTCTTTCTCTGTCTATCGACTCGTCACAAGAGATCATCACGACAGAAAGCCATTATTTTTACTGTTGCCTATGTTACATTTGTGTTGCATTTGTGCTAATAAATAAATAAAGGGGGACTAGTATAGATCTATTTCAAGCTATTTAGCTCTCATCAGCTAGCCATACTCTTACTGGGAATCGAACCTGGGCTGTATTACATATCAGGCAGTTATATAATAAATTACAATTATTACAATTATTCTATGCAATTATTTTTCTAATAACATTATTATAAATTATTTTTATAATAACATTAATATTATGCAATTATTTTGGTAATAACATTATTGCATGCAATAATTCATACAGCATTAATTTGTTTGCTTGATTTCAGGCTTAAGCATTAGCCATCAATCATGGTAAGGTTCTTAGCCTGGGGTGCCCCTGGCCAAAATAACATCTGAGCCAGAATTAATAAGATCAATTAATAAAGGCTGAAGGTTCATTCTCCAAGCTTATGGGTTGGTTTCCGGATGTTTTGTTACCAAGCTTAGTAACATCTTCAGTGGAGTTTAGGGGAGCAAGCAACCACCTCATGGCACACAAAACCAATAAACGAAACGAAATGAACGAAACGAAAAGAAGCTGTGTCCAGACCCTCTTCAGAAGGACCAGGATGTGTAGTGTTGTGCGATACCACAACAGTAAGAAAAGCAGAAGAGAAATGGCTGCTCGATGCCTTTCTCTGTAATGGCTAGCCAAAAAACTTCATACTCAGACACACAGCACCAGACCACAACACTCCACACAGCCAAGCACCATGCAAAAGCTAACCCTAACGTACACAAAAGGGGTGTCGGAAGTGACAGCCAGAATCCTCCAGCAATAGCCCACAAACCCACAGCCACACTCCGCCAGGAATTATCCTGAACGGTTCCACCACAAAACCGCGGTAGACAAAAGCGCGGTCGACGAAAGTGCGTATGTGACGTCATCACAGCGCGACGAAAAAGATCGAAAAATGTAAAAATAAAGCGAAAACCTTACCCTAACCCCCCCAAACCTAACCCTAAACCTAACCCTAACCCTAAACCTAACCCTTAACCTAACCCTAAACCTAATCCTAAACCTAACCCTTAACCTAACGAAAAACCTAACGCTAACCCTTAACCTAACGCTAAACGTAACGCTAACGCTCTAAACCTAACCCTAACCCTTAACCTAACCCTAACCCTAAACCTAAACCTAACCCTTACCTTTATGTGAATCGGCTTGCTGTAATTTAATTTTTATTTCAATTTTTCGATCTTTTTCGTCGCGCTGTGATGACGTCACATACGCGCTTTCGTCAACCGCGCTTTTGTGGAACGCGGTTTTGACGGGTCACGATCCTGAACCAAAGACAAATACAGAAGGATGAAAGAAAGAAACAATGCAATCTACAAAATCAACTGTAATAATTGCAACCAATTCTATGTGGGACAAACACCATGTCAATTAAAACCAGGATCCATGAACACCAGCTGGCAGTCAGACATCACGATCCCAAATCTGTACAACCAGTGGTGGGTTTCACATTTTGTTACCACCGGTTTGCCGTGCGCCCACTCGCTTCGTGCATTCGCCCGGCCTCAAAGATGTGCCTAAATAGAATAGCATAGAGCCGAGGCAGGTGGGCAGGCCCACCCACGATTTCCGCTACCAGTTTGAATGAACCGGTCCGAACTGGCTGAAAATCATCTCTGTTTATAACCAACCCACAAGCTCGGAGAACAAACCTTCGTCCTTATCCTATACCCAAGCTACAGTTATTTGTCACTATTGCAAAGATAGAGTCATATCTTTTAATTTATGTATAAGTAAGAAGATAAGTAAGGGTGGCTCAGTGGCTAAGACGCTGAGCTTGTCAATCAGAAAGGTCGGCAGTTCGGCGGTTCGAATCCCTAGCCCCGCCTAGAACTACTAGGACAAGAAGCATCCTTGATTGGATGGAAACCAATCAAGGAGAGAAGCAACCTAGAACCTAGAAGAAATTTCCTGATTCTGAGCACAATTAATCAGTGGGAAGACTTGCCTTCAGAAGTTGTGAGTGCTCCATCACTGGAGGTTTTTAAGAAGAGATTGGGCTATTGTTTGTCTGAATTGGTATAGAGGTTGGACTAGAAGATCTCCAAGGTCCCTTCCAATTCTGTTATTCTATTATTCCCATTAACCTCCAGCAATATGGCATCGTATTTCTTAATCCTTTTTAATTTGCTTTTTAAAAACGCAGCGGGAATCTACAATGATATTATTATTACTGGACCTCATCGGTTATTAGAAATTCAAAAGCTTAATATGTCCATTGAGAAATTGGCTTTTTGATTCCTTGCAGCAGTTAGAGGGGCTCAGAGTGTAGACAGAGAGTGAGAGAAAGGTCATTAGCAAGAAGTTAGTGACTGATGAGGCAAATAATTGTGGGAGAACACTTGACAGGATTGATTTTGCGAAAGAGCTGAAGGTCACATTTCCTTGGTCGGAAGTCATCCCCCCCCCCAAATTCTCTCTCTCTCATTATCTCCCTCTCATTCTCTCTCTCCCCCCTCTCTCCCTCTCATTTTCTCTTTCTCTCTCTTTCATTCTCTCTCCTTCTCCCCCTCTCTCATTCTGTTTCACTCTCTTTCTCTCTCCCTCTCTTTCTCTCTCTCTTGTTTTCTCTCTCTCTCATTCTCTCCCTCTCCTCTCTCTTTCTCTCTCTCTCCCCTCTCTCTCCCTCTCATTTTCTCTCTCATTCTCTCCCTCTCCTCTCTTCTCTCTCTCTCTTTCTCTCTCTCCCCTCTCTCTCCCTCTCATTTTCTCTCTCATTCTCTCCCTCTCATTTTCTCTCATTCTCTCTTTCTCTCTCTCATTCTGTCTCTCTGTCTGTCTCTCTCTTACTCTCATTCTCTCCCTCTTGTTTTCTCTCTCTCATTCTCTCCCTCTCTCTTTCTCTCTCTCCCTCCATGTCCCTCTCCCTCTCATTCTCTTGTTTTCTCTCTCTCTCTCTCATTCTCTCTTTCTCATTCTGTCTCATTCTCTCCCCCACCCCTCACATTAATGTGCAAATGATTCAATGCCTTCACAGGGGAAATATAACAGGCCCCTTTTGCCCTGTCTAGTTCTGAACCATTCTCTATATTGCTGTAATGTTGTTCTCTTTTTAAAGGGGTAACTTGAAAATGACTTTCTGTGAGATTGTGTGACTCATATGAATTGGAACGGTTTACAGGTAGATCTCAACTTATGACCATAGCGATGTTCTGTTGACGTTCTGAAGGATCTACCTGGGGATACTTACAACCCAGATTCAAAGTTCTGATGGTCAGCCCCTTCCCCCCTATGGTCCCTGATTGCCCTTCAGCTACTCAGCAACTGGGCTGTATTTACAGCCATTTGCAGCATCCCGCAGTCAAGGCCATGTTTTACTTCTAGTTTTTGGTGTAAATTGCAGCTATGGCAAACCATTGGCTTATCTCACGATTACAGTGTTTGCTTAATGAGTGCAGTGATTCACTTAATGAACACCACACAAAATGTCACAATGTTGGGCCAGTCACTTGACCGATCCATTTTATGATTCTAATCAAACTCGAGAATGACTTACTTTGATTTTGTTCGCCTTGCTACAGACTGACCACTTGGAGCTCAAGATAAGACTCTGGCCAGGGAAGATGTAGGCTGTAGTCAAAATGATCCTTCTAGCCTAGATTACAGATTAACAGATTTGGAAGGGACCTTATAGGTCATCTATAGACGAGGTGGAGCCGAGGTGGCGCAGTGGTTAAATGCAGCACTGCAGGCTACTTCAGCTGACTGCAGTTCTGCAGTTCGGCTATTCAAATCTCACCGGCTCAGGGTTGACTCAGCCTTCCATCCTTCCAAGGTAGGTAAAATGAGGACCTGGATTGTTGTTGGGGGCAATATGCTGACTCTGTAAACCGCTTAGAGAGGGCTGAAAGTCCTATGAAGCGGTATATAAGTCTAACTGCTATTGCTATTGCTATCTAGTCCAACCCACCACCCAAGCAGGAGACTTACACCATTTCTGACCATGTCTTCTTGAAAGCCTCCAGAGATGAAGCTCCCACAACCTGCGAAGGCAACTTCTGTTCCATGGGTTGATTGTTCTCACTATCAGAAAATGTCTCCTTATTTCTAGGTTGAATCTCTCCTTGATCAGTTTCCATCCATTATTCCATGTGTGGCCTTCAGGTGCCTTGGAAAATACCTTGACCGCTTCTTCTCTGTGGCATCCCCTAAGACAGTGGTTCCCAAACTTGGCAACTTTAAGACTTGTGGACTTCAACTCTGCTGGCTGGAGAATTCTGGGAGTTGAAGTCCACAAGTCTTAAAGTTGCCAAGTTTGGGAACCACTGCCCTAAGATATTGGAAGACTGCTATCCTGTCTCCCCTGGTCCTTCTCTTCACTAGACTAGACATGCCCAGTTCCTGTAAGCGTTCTTCATATGTTTTAGCCTCCAGTCATCTAATCATCCTAGTTGCTCTTTCCTTTGCCACTTTCCTTTGTATACACTAAATGGGATCTGGCACTTGTGATGGTCCAATCAGTTCAGTATTTTGTTATTGTTGTTGTTGAATCAAGGGCCTGACTCTTCACAGCCCCATGGACCAATAGCAGGCTAGGTCTCCCTGCCCTCCACTGTCTCCCAGATACACGGTAAGCCATTTGAATTGGAATTAGGGAGACTTATTCTTGAGGTAATATTTTTTTAAAATTCTGGCATATTATTGCAGTAAGGGATGAAAAGAGAGGAGGGCCTTTCTTTCTAATAATAAGCAGAAGCTTTTGTTCAGCCTGTTCATGGCAGATAGTATATGAATCAGGTTTCTGTAATTTGATTCTCACTTGTGATGCAGCTGAGTCAGGGAGCCAAATTATCAGTTTTATTGCCAAGCTCAGCATGGGAGAAAAGCAGAACATGGGATTTGGTTTTTCCCTTCTTCTCCTGCTGCCCAAACAGATGTCAGGTGGCCTTGCCAACGGTTTGCTGCTAAATCTGACATTTCAGCCAGGTCAGTTATATATATATATGCAGTCCAGAGGTGGTATTCAGCAGGTTCTGACCAGTTCTGGAGAACCGGTAGCAGAAATTTTTGGTAATTCGGAGAAACGGTAAATATCACCTCTGGCTGGCCCCACCCCATCTATTCTCTGCTTCCTGAGTCCCAGCTGATTGGGAGGAAATTGTGATTTTGCAGTATCCATTCTCTGGAGTGGGGTGGGAATGGAGATTTTACAGTATCCTTCCCCTGCCACGCCCACCAAGCCACACCCCACAGAACTGGTAGTAAAAAATTTGAATCCCACCATTGATACAGTCTTCTTTCTTTCCCCCACTGACTTAGTTCCAAAGACATTGAATGACATTCCAGCAAGGCATGTTGGTAATTAGGGGGTCCTGATTGCTTGTTGAGTTTGATTGTTTCCTTGCAGACATTTCTTTACCAAACTAGGTAACATCATCAATGCTAGACCTATCACCACTAGCACTGACACTGTACGGAGATTCTCAGTCCTCCAGATCATGGTTGCCCCAAAGGTGCTTTTCCAAAAGGCAACTGGACTTTTTGCGTTTTTTTTCCTTGAAAACATTTTGCTTCTCAACCAGGAAGCTAAAAATAATCTTCTCATTCCCTCCTCCTCCTCCTCCTCCTCCTCCTCCTCCTCCTCCTCCTCCTCCTCCTCCTCCTCCTCCTCCTCCTCCTCCTCTTATCCTCCCTCCTCTCTCCTCCCTTCCTCCTCTTCAGTTTTATTTTGAAATAAAAGCTCTTTAGGGGACACCCAAGCTCAGACAGCACCAACGATCCCACAGTTCAACCCTGAGCTATAGATATTCTCTTCTATTAATATTGGTAATTCAACTCCAGTATATGCGATAGATTTCAGATTGTAGTCTGGTAGACAACAGTAGCACCTGCAACCATCTTACAAAAGAATGCGGAAAACACGTCAAATATCATCCCTGAGTAGTGAAATATGGAATCAGATTTTGGGGAAAAAATGTTTCCTTCACTCAGGTATAGAACTGTTCCTGGATTTTCCTCACCTTACGACTGGCTTTTCCAATGGCTCGACTACGAACTGTGGGTTGTGTGTGGGGGGCAAAAAGGACCATCAGCAGGAGAAAGAGCTGCTAGCAAAAGGCATAATCACATGATAGAAGGGAGAGCTTCATCATCTAAGTGATGTTTGTGCTGAAGGCTGTTCTGCTCTCCAGAGAATTGAATCCCTGCTAAGCAGTTGCTGGAGTATAATTGGTGTTTCCCAATCAGGACAACTCCCAGATGTGTATATACTTCACCACCAAGATTTCTCAGCAATAACCATGGAAATTGCCCTGATGGGAAAATAGTCTTCTAAAGGCCCATCCCCATCCCTTCTTTTGATCTGGCTTTGTCTCCTGAGTCTCTTTAGGGCATCTTATAACCAAGAGGATACGCTTGAAGGATATGATGAATTACCTGCAGCTACAAGATAAATGGACGGCAGGTTCCCCAACCTAAAGGCAATTTTGCTTAGAGTATTGGGGCTGCCTCACTTTATTGCAGAAAGAGAACACTGCCTCCGATGTGGAGGAGATTATTTATTTATTTATTTATTTATTTATTTATTTATTTGTCTTGTATGCCGCCCACTCCCGGAGGACTCCGGGCGGCTCACAAAAGACAAGGGAGAGGGGAAACGAGACAAAGACAACATATTAAAAACAAAACCAACATTCACAATTTCCATGGAGGTAGATGCTTCTCAGCCCCCCCCCCCCCCCCAGCCTGCTGGAACAGCCAGGACTTGGTGGCTTTGCGGAAGGCCGGGAGGATAGTAAGGGTCCGGATCTCGACAGGGAGCTCGTTCCAGAGGGCCGGAGCTGCAACAGAGAAGGCTCTCCCCCGGGGAGTCGCCAGCCGACATTGGTGTCTAAATAGAGTGCAAGTTAAGATATTTTGCAATAAGGTCAGGGTTCGGTTATACCTTGAGTCCAGGAATATGGAATTGGCTCAAAGCCACCAGGAATCCAAAGGTAGTAAGAAAACAAATACATAAAAATAAAAACAACGCAGTGAGGTCAGGAAAACACAAAGAGTACAGCTGCCGGCTAGAGTTCCCTTAATTTTTCATGTGGAATTTGTTCCAATGCTGTGCAAAGATTGAATTAGTTGCCCCGATAGGAATCAGGTTCTAGTAAAAGCTTCCTGCTTTCAGTGTACCGCATTTGTACATTTGGCCATTTGTAGCATCCTTACTCAGTCTTTTAGAGATATACATAGAACAGCAGAGCAGAGAGAGTCTGCAAAGTAATCGACTGCCCCAGAGTCTTGCAGGAGCAAGCAGAATGAGAGCATTACGCTCCTCTCTTTTAATTGGGGCTTTATCGGTTTTTCTGGACGATCGCTTTAGGACCACGTTGCCAAATTCCACCAATGATCTGAGGACTAGCATGCTTCCCAAATATTACAAGGTAAGGGGTGAGCCTCCGAGGGCAAGCAGCTAGAGACAGTATGTTGGAAGGTAATAAACCGAAACAAGAGGGCTGAGTCTTAAGGATTCTTCCGAGGCACTTAAGGGCTTATTGCAAAAGATGCCAGATGCGAAGAGGGATTCAAGGAGAGTTTCTCCAATTTTTGAAGTTCCTGCTTCCTGCGGATTGGCAGAGTCATAGCTTAATTTTCAGAAGAGGAGAGAGGTTCACGCTGATCCACGGGGCAAAAATCTTCCCTCTGGATTAGAGGGGGTTTAAAGACCAGCGTGGAAAGTTTCTGCCTGTAGGGGAAACGATGCAGTTCCTGAACGAAGACCGATCAATCTGGGCTGACAGTAACAAAAGTCTTGCCTGGCTCAAATTTCTTTCTGAATTCTCTAGGCTAGCTTGTTTCCGAGGCCTAGTTCCTTATATTACAGGTTTAGGATCATCTCTGCTTAGCTGAATCATGCTGGCTTCCAGAAATGAGTAAGGAAGTTCTATTAGTCGCCGTGGCCCTGAAATATAATTTTAGGGTTAAAAGATGCTACATAATCTTGTTTGGTGCAGAAAAGATGCTGAGTCACAGTTAGCTGGGATTCTGGAAAGAAGCGAGCCATGTGGTAGAAATGAATGGCAGCGTGCCTCTATCCACAGAATAAATCGATTCATTTCCCCACAAAAGGAACCGGGGGGGGGGGGGGGGAGGTTGTAGTTGGATGTATTGTGCATTATTTGGATTGTTCTGAATCCCACTCGAGTTGCTGGATAGATCCTTTGCTTTTTAGGTTTTTAGGTTTTAGGTTTTATTTGACTTGTATGCCGCCCTATTCCCGAAAGACTCAGGGCGGCTCAGAGGGAAGATTTTTAATGCAACTATTTATTTATTTTTATTTTATTTGTTTGTTTGTTTTGTCAAACAGGTACAAGATAAAAGGTATAAGTATAAACATGGGCATGAACAAAGAAAGGAGTACAAATAAATGGGGACAGCAGGACAGGGATGGTAGGCACACTGGTGCGCTTATACATGCCCCCTTTACGGACCTCTTAGGAAATGGGTGAGGTCCATGGTAGACAATTTAAGGTTAAAGCTGTGGGGGTTTGAGGATGTAACAATGGAGTCAGGTAGAGTATTCCAGGTGTTAACCACTCTGTTGCTGATGTTGTATTTTCTGCAATCGAGTTTAGAGCGGTTTACCTTGAGTTTGTATCTATTGTTTGCCCGAGTATTATTGAGGTGGAAGCTGAAGTCGTTGTTGACAGGTAGGAAGTTGTAGCAGACAATTTTGTGTACTGTGCTTAGGTCAGACCGTAGGTGGAGTAATTCCAGGTTGTCCCAAAATTTCAAGCCTGGTGGCCTAAGGGTTTCTATTGCAAGCAGAGGAGTACTCTTCTCGTAAAATACTTCTGGACCTGTTCAATTGTATTAATGTCCGATAAACAGTGTGGAATCCAGGCAGACGAGCTGTATTCAAGAATTGGTCTGGCAAAGGTTTTGTATGCCCTAGTTAGCAGTACAATGTTACCGGAGAAGAAGCTTCGCAAAGTTCGCCAAAAGAAAAAATTGCAAAAAAATATATATGGTCATTTGACTCTCTAAACTTCATCCTAACCATACCAAAATAGGAAATTAATTATTATTAATTATCTGGGACTGAGCTTTTCCCTCCAGACACCGTTTTTAAAACAGTCCCATAAACGTTATTGGAATTTTCACTCTGGATAACATACCAGAGCACGGTAACTTACCTAGCAAATTCACTTGCTTATAAATATAATTTCCCTATTTTTTTAAATTAAACTACTGCACCTTCTGCAGCAAGGCATTCTGTTTGATAAATTTCAGCAACACCTGGGAAGAAAAAAACAAATAAAATTAAGTCTGTGTGATATGTCTGTGTGGAGCAGCGGAGGACGGATGGCAAGAAATTAGATTCTGGTCATATTTAAAAGTTGTACTAGAAGAAGGAAAGAATGTTGCTGCTTTGGAAGATCAAAAGTTATGGAAATGTTTAATGCCATTAATTTCCTGAGCATGTGTGTGAGAGAGTACAACCAGGCATCCATTTGTTTAATTGGTTTAATTCAAAATTGATATTATTTCCTCAGTTGAAAAAGGCAACTCAGTAAACAAGATGTTATGATTCCTTTTATTGCCATTATAAGGTATCATTTGCTCTATCCCTGCAGCCATCGACATGAATTGTGGGGCTGGATTACACCATTTATACAGGTAGTCCTCAACTTACAACCACAACGGGAACCAGAATTTCTATTGCTAAGCAAATTGTTAAGTGAGCCGCATCTGATTTTACAATTTTTTGGCTGTGATTGTGCAGTGAGCGAATAGTTGCAATTGTTAAGTGAACCGTGAGGTGGTTAAGCGAATTCATCTTCCCTCATTGACTTTGCTTGTCGGAAGCTGGATGAGAAATTTGCAAATAATGATCACATGACCTTGGGAGACTGCATCCGTCATAAATACGTGCTGGTTGCCAAGCGCCCGGATTTTGATCATTTGACTGTGGGATGCTGCAACAGTCGTAAGCGCTAGGATGGGTTGTAAGTCATTTTTGTCAGTGCTGTTGTAACTGAATGGTTGCTAAACAGTGATTCTAAGATGAGGACTACTTTAAAAGGTAAAGGTTCCCCTCGCACATATGTGCTAGTTGTTCCAAACTCTAGAGGGCGGTGCTCATCTCTGTTTCAAAGCTGAAGAGCCAGCGCTGTCTGAAGACGTCTCCATGCTCATGTGGCCAGCATGACTAAACGCCGAAGGCGCACAGAACGCTATTACCTTCCCACCAAAGGTGGTTCCTATTTTTCTACTTGTATTTTTATGTGCTTTCGAACTGCTAGGTTGACTAAATGCCAAAAGCGCACGGAACGCTGTTACCTTCCCACCAAATGTGGCCCCTATTTTTCTACTTGCATTTTTACGTGCTTTCAAACTGCTAGGTTGGCAGAAGTGAGGACAAGTAACTGGAGCTCACTCCATTACGTGGCACTAGGGATTTGAACTGCCGACCTTTCTGATTGACAAGCTCAGTGTCTTAGTCACTGAGCCACCGCGTTACCTTGAGGACTACTTTACACTCCCTCTTTTTCTGTGGAGAGATCCACATTTCATCACACCCTCCTTAGATAAATGTGCCTTTACAGTCCCACCCACCTTCCCCTTGTTAAACATGCATGGGGTGGAATGTAGTCTGGATTCCTGGAAGGGAGGGGCTGCTTTCCAGAAAGTAAAGGTAGCTTAGTTTGGAAAGTTCAGTTAGCAGGAAGAAGGTTAGAATGGCTCCTTTCTAGCGATTCCCAGAGTATAGCTGTAGTTGTGCAAAAAGTGGCTTTAGTCCGGCAAGATTTTGTGTCTAGGTGAAGCATAGTAAACCACTCTTAAGTAATGCCATTCTTTGTTCTTGGGGCCCGACAAGCAACGACAAGTAATAATTGTCGTTAATGTGGATTGTAGTTTAGTGTGGACTGAAGTTCATTTTCACCTAATGGTGAAATCTTGCTCTAGATTTTAATGATGGCAGAGATTTAAACATTTGAACTTACCGTGTTTTAAAATGTTGCCGCAAGGAAGCACAGAAGCTGAGAAGAAAGTGGGGGGTTGAAAGGGAAGAGAAGTAATGGGAAGTGAAAGGAGGGAGGGAGGGAGGGAGGAAGGAAGGAAAGGAAGGAAAGAAAGGAAGGAAGGAAGGAAGGAAGGAAGGAAGGAAGGAAGGAAGGAAGGAGTTTTCTGATCAACTTTTCCTGTCTTGAATAATCTACTGTAAGGAGAGGAGGTGGATCGGAGGAGGAAGGGGGAAAAAGGGACACATAAAGAAAGGATATGGCTTGATCCAAAATACCTGTTGTTTCATTGTTCATTTCAGTTTTATTTTCCAGTTAACTCCCTCTTTATCAACTGATCAGTGGTAGAGGAAAAATACTTCCCCATTAGGAAGAAGTTGGGTCTGTCCTCCTGAGTTCAAAAAGATGTAGGTGGGACTTGCCACATTGTACAGATACGACAAAATAATGCCTTCACTTCTATGCAATCCTTTATGTTGTTGCTAGTTGCAAAGTCATGTCCAACCCATCGCGACCCTATGGAAAATGTTCCTCCTGGCCTTCCTGTCCTTTACCATCCTCTGGAGTCCATTGAAGCTCATGCTTACTGCTTCGGTGACTCCATCCAGCCACCTCATTCTCTGTCGTCCCCTTCTTCTTTCGCCCTCCATCTTTCCCAGCATCAGGCTCTTCTCCAATGAGTCCTTCCTTCTCATTAGGTGGCCAAAGTATTTGAGTTTCATCTTCGGGATCTGGCCTTCTAAAGAGCAGTCAGGGTGGATCTCCTCTAGGACTGACCGGTTGGATCGCCTTGCAGTCCAAGGGACTCGCAGGAGTCTTCTCCAGCACCAGAGTTCAAAGGCCTCAATTCTTTGGCGCTCAGCCTTCCTTATGTGCGATCCTTACTGGGACAATGGATATGTCTGAAGCATGCTGAATATAGGAAATGTATCATTTAAAATCTCAGTATTATTATATGAAAGCAGGACCCTCTTGGGCTTTTCAGAACAAAAATAACTCTTCCCTGGAAATACTTGTGGGGCAGAATTACTTCTCTGGATACTGAAGAAGGGAGCCAGGTGTCCTAGAACTGGAAAACAAACTATTGCATTCTCCTGGGGATCCTGCTGGAAGATGTGTTTATTTCACAGAGCTTCAACTTCCATTTTGCTGTACCAAGTACTGAAAAGAATGACACACGCAGCAATTATAAAACAATAAACTCACGATCCAGCCCATGAACTAACCTAGCTTCCATTGAGCTTCAGAGAATGCTTGAAACTAATTTCCTTGAGTTTCAATGAGAACATAATGGTGTTTTGGCAGGATTATGCTTTATTGGGGGGGGAGGCAATTTGAATCAACATTAAAAGCCCAATGCAATGCAATAAGGCAGTGATGGCGAACCTATGACACGCGTGTCAGTGCTGACACGCGTAGCCATTTGGGGTGACACGCACAGGATTTCATGCGATTCATCCTCGGCTCCTGCACGGCCGCGGATGCCGAGGATTGAAAGAATCTGTGCTGGAGGAACGGGGGGGGACGTGTGATCTCCCCGCCCACACTCACTTACTGTATTGCCGCCGCCCCTTTCTGAGCGCAGGGGCTGCTGGTAAGGCGTGCGTGCCGTGCGCACACACGTCATCAGCGTGGCGAGGGAGGACCCGCAGGAGAGGAGCGCGGGAACAGTGCGTGCCTCTCTCCAGTCAGGCCAGCACAGAGAGTCTACTCCTGGGACTGTCGGTTACGACCGCACCACAGCAGGGAACAGCGGAGTGCCAACGGGAAACTGTGAGCGCCATTAGCAGCAACTATTGGGGTGCCATGGACTTGTAATTGCCCACAATAACTGAGATAAGTGAGGGGGAGGTTGTGTTAGCTTGTTAGGCTAGTTAACCCCTAATTGGCTATCTATAATTCTATCTGCTGTCACTGGCCCACTGATGGAGCACCCAAAAAATAAAAAACAAAGGTTAAGTAAAGGGAGTGGTAGTGGCAGTGGCCGACCCTTTCAAGAGACATGGAGCGAGATGTATGGCATTATAGAAAAAAATGGCAGATCATTTTGCGTTCTATGTACTGAAACGGTAGTAAGCAGAACGTGGAATATAAATAGACATTTTGAAACTAATCATTCCCAGCTCTTGGAAAAAAGTGAGGATGAAAGGAGGGAATACATTTCCAGGAAGCCACACCTTTATAAGAGCCAATCTAACTCCATCCTTAAATTTATGAATGGGTCTACAAATTTAAACTCTGCAAGTTTGAGCATTGCTCACTCCATAGCTCAGCATGCAAAAGCGCTTAACAAAGAAGTTACTAAGCAGTTATGTTAAATAATTTGTTTTTGGTTTATTAAATACAATTATATATTGCAATTATACATTTTTGTAGTTTAAACTATAAATTGCGCAAAATTATGTTTTTGTCGAAGTGACACACAACGCGAGTTATGCTCGATTTTTTGCCGGTTTTTGACACACCACGCCAAAAAGGTTGCCCATCACTGCAATAAGGAGTCAAATAAAAAATGCAGGTGTTAAAGCAGGGGTGTTCATTGAGGGCCACATGAGGGTTGTGTTTGACCTCAGGGGTCTGGGGTGGGCATGGCAGGGGTGGGCGTTGCTAGGGTGGGCATGGCCAGCTTGACATCCTGCAGCCATCTTCCAGCAAAAACAGCTCAGGAGGGCCGCGTGCAGCCCTCTGGGCTCCAGTTTTGGCTGTGACATCCTCCTGCAGCCCTCTTGAGCTGCATCATGGTTGTGTTGACCTCAGGGGGTGGCCAGCTTGACATCACTTGTGTTGGGGGAGCCTGTGGATGCCCAAGTGCTCTGCCAGTGAAGATGGACTCCCAAACTCCATTTCTAGCTGCGATGGACTCCTGCAACTCTCTGCCAGAGGAAATGGAGCTCGTGAGGGCTTCACGTGACCCTTCCAAGCTCCATTTTCACTAGCAGAGGCACAGCGGGCCTGTCCTTTGCTGTTTCCAGGGCGGCCCCGCGGGCCAGTTCTAAGCACTCCATGGGCCAGATCCGGCCCACGGGCCTTGCGTTTTACACCCCTGTGTTAAAGCTAGTTAACAAAAGCCATAAAACTATGGCTAAAGAACTTCTGGCAAATTTAGAGGATTATTGGTCGGTCAGGAGGAGAAGGAATATCAGTAAGTCACACCCCCTCAGGCCAGGTGTGTGAACCTGGACTACTAGTAATGCAGCCCCACAAGAGTTTAACATTTATTATGTGCAATCATGTACATTAACTACTCTTTAACTGATTGATGAGAATTACATTGATCAAGTGCTGTGCCAGCAGAAAGAAAGTCTTAGATCAGTGGTTCCCAAAGTGGGCGGTACCGCCCCCTGGAGGGTGGTGGATGACTTAGGGGGCGCTAAGAGGCAAGGAAGGTGGCAGAGTAGTGCTGGAGGTGGCCCCCTCGCAGGGCGCAAGACTCTACTTGGAATGACAGGGCCATAGAAGGGATATAGTGTGTTGTGTGTAAATAACAAGCCCCAGAAAGGCCATCCAGCCTCCAGCGAGAGCCTCATACCAGCGATAGGGAAGAAAACGGAGAAACGCACACCTATGGGTGCATTTAAAAGCAAAGCAGAGAAGCCAACTCGTTTCTTTCCCAAGGCTCCTTCTCCCCGCTTGGGAGCTCCTCTCGAAATCCTTACCCACAAAGCAAGGGCTTTGCCTGGCTATTCCGTTTTGTGCCCCTCCTCCCTGATTTATTTATTTTTTAAAAACCCGGATTGAAAAGAAACGATCCAGGGTCGCCGTAGGAGCCGAGCTTCCTTCGGCAAGTTGAGGCACCAAAGCCCAAGTGTATTGACCTCCCATCTGCTTTGCAGCCGGGAAGCGGAGAGTGGAGAGGCAAATTCCTAAGCCCATGAGGGAGGGAGGGGGAGGGGGAGGGAGGGAGGGAGGGAGAGAGAGAGAGAGAGAGAGAGAGAGAGAGAGGGGCTGTTGAGTCTCTTTGCAAGATGAGGCAGAGGATGGGCTGCCTCTCTCTGCCGGCCTGTGCTGCAGTAGCAGCCCTTGCCAGCTGGCAGCACAGAACGAGGGCACTACCTGTCCCGCTGTTAGATCCTGTTTCTCTCCCACCCACCCATCCACCCACCTCATCCCACCGCATGTCAAGCCTGCAGCGTCCCCCGGCTGCTTCGGCCCAGGTCCCGCCGGTTTCATTAAGCACGGAGCAGGCCAAAGGTGAGGCGGAGCAGGTTTTGAGGGAAGGCGAGCATGCAAAGGGAACTGAAGGGAGACCTAGTGATTTCAACGGCAGAGGCCTTCCTGCATAGCGACAGAGCTTTATTCTCCTCAAAAACCTCGTCTTCCGTCCCTCCACCCCGCCTCCCCCCAAAACCTCTGGCCCAGATTGTTCTGCCGCTGCCCTTCCTACCGCCGGTGCTCAGGCTGCTCCCTGGCCCCAGAGAGAAGAGTGTCCTGCCAATCATAAATACAGCAGGGAAGCTGAGGAGGCGGGTGGGAAATACGTTTGTCATACCCGCAAGGGAGATTTGTGTGATCCTCCGGGTCCCACATCCTGGAGTCCTGCCTACAGTTTGGGAAATAGCTGATTGCCACTTCCTTTGAAAAGACATTTTTTTCTGGTATCACTTCATCAAGCCCATCCATCACATGAAGAATGTACTGAACAGTGAAGTAGTTAAATTTTACTGAGTATACTAAGTTACTAAGGTTCTTGATAAATGACTATCAGACTTTGAAAACCTGGTATCACTGGATCATGTTCAACAATTTTGTTGGATTAACATTAACTAAAAAGGTTTTTAAATTGGATTTGGAATAAATGTGCAATTAATTGTTAGTTTTGAATTTTACTGTTACTATCTTCTTTCCGTCGGGCAAACCGCCCAGTCACATGACCCCCCAGCCACGCCCACAAAGCCACGCCCACAGAACCAATAGTAAAAAAAAATGAATTCCACCACTGGGTGGGAGGGCACTGAGGATCAGTTTGTAGCACCAAGGGGGCGGTGGACTGAAAAAGTTTGGGAACCACTGTCTTAGATGCTGCAGATTGTCAGCGATATCCTTCTCCCGCACATGGATAAATACACCTGGAAACATCTACCTACCTACCTACTCTCTCCCTGCTTATCTACTGTATTTCTCTCTCCCCCCTATCTACCTACATACCTACCTACTCTCTCTCTCTCCCTACCTATCTACTTTATTTCTCTCTCTCTCTCTTTTTCTATTTCTCTCTCTCTATCCCTCTACCTACCTACTGACCAGGGGTGGGTTTCTCGCCCCGTTCCAACCGGTTCGGTTGGAACGAGGCCGGCGGCGTCCTCGCGCACGCATGCGGAGTCCTCGCGCACGCACATGGCGCGCGCATGCGTACTAGCGTCCGCGTGATGCTCCAGCTGCTCCTGGAGGATCGCGCAGGCGCTGTATGCGTTCTGCGCATGCGTAGAAGCGCAGAATTAGTAAAAACCGGGTAAGGAGGGGGTGCGGGGGTGCGGGCGCGCGCGGGCGCGGGGGGGGGGGGGCTTCGCCGTTCCTGGAAGTTACTTACTTCCAGGTTCGGCGACCAACCGGATCGCAGGGACCGGTGCGAACCGGTCGAAACCCACCCCTGCTACTGACACCCTTTCTCTCTCTACCTACCTACTGTATTTCTCTCTCTTTCTCTCTCTCTCTCCCTTTATCTATTTATCTACCTACTTACCTACCTACTCTCTCTCCCTCCCTACCTCTGTATTTCTCTCTATTTCTCTCCCTCTCTATCCCTCTATCTACCTACCTCCTTTTTTAAAAATTTCCTCTTCAAAACCTTGGTGCGTCTTATACTCCGATACATCTTATACTCCAAAAAATACGGTATATTATATATTTTATATGTGGCCCAGGACAATTCTTCTTCATTCAGTATATATATATATATATATATATATATATATATATATATATATATATATATATATATATATATATATATATATATATATATATATATATATATATATATATATATATATATATATATATATATATATATATATATATATATATATATATATAGAAGGGGATTTGATAGTAATTAACTCCAGCATCTGTTTATAATCCTAATCAGGGTCAAATCAGTTATCCATGAAAGATTATAAAGCAACAAAAAGTAATCCAGACAATTTTATAAATAGAAGGCGGACTTCGCTATTGATGCATTAAATCCTCAGACAGGAACGCGCAGGAGAAATCAAAACTTAATTCATAGCCTTGAACTCATAAATACAGGGACAACTAAAACCAGACCAGATTTATATTCAGGTAGATATAAATCACATTCTGGGATAGATTATATACTGTATGGCAGACAGCATCCTGTTGTGGCCCAGCAGGAGCCGTTGGAGCTGCCACCAGACTTCGACAGCGAGGGGCCCTATGAGTCGGCTCTGGAGGATGTGGAGGACTCTGGACAGGGTTCCAACTCCGAGCAGGGCGCAGAGAGGCTGGCTGGCCACCAGGAGGCACCTGAGCCTTGGAGCAGTGGGGATGAGACAAGGGAGTGTGATCCAGACGTCATGCATTGGAGCAGTGGGGAGGAGCCAAGGGGGTTGTTCCTGGATGCCCAGCACTGAAGAGCTAATAGGCGTAAGGAGCAGTTACACAGTTACAGGAGATAATTGCACTCAGCTGGTGGTAATTAGGCTCCTCAAGACTATAAAAGGAATGAGTGTTCATACGCCCTTTGCAGGAGTCAACGTATTCATTAAAGTTGGAGAACTCTCATGGCTAGCTTGGCAGGCTGGATTGCTGCCAAGGTTAGTCTGTGCTGGATTGCTGCCAAGGCCTGGACTGTGCTGGAGTGCTGCCAAGGTCAGATCTGTGTGTTAATAAATCCTTGAAGTATCTTTGTCTCGGCGTGCTTTGGTGTAGGACGAGGGGGGGTCAGAACAGTTATCTAATCCATTAAATGATTATAGACAAAATATCCATATGGATTCCAAACCATAATATATCTATCCTTATCAAGACATCATTAAGTAGCATACAAATTAGTAAAAATTAAGCCATATATTCTTTAGTTACATTTAAAGCCTTTGCCTCTCGAAATACAATTTTTAAAATAAATATGAATTAAATTTAAATTTGATGCTGTAAGATGACTGAACATATCTATGGACCAACTAAAGCTCAGATAAGACTTTAACTGTTATGAATGGTTCCACCACAAAACCGCGTTCGACTAAAGGGCGCTCGACGAAACCGCGTAGCTGACGTCATCACAGCGCGACAACAGCGCGGAGAAAAAAGCACGCTGTAAACGCTAAACCTAAAATTAACCCCTAAACCTAAACCTAACCCCCCTAAACCTAATCCTAATCCTAATCCTAATCCTAAACCTAACCCTAAACCTAACCCTTAACCTAACCCTAAACCTAACCCTAAACCTAACCCTTAACCTAACGCTAAACCTAATCCTAACCCTTAACCTAACCCTAAACCTAACCCTAACCCTTAACCTAACCCTAAACCTAATCCTAACCCTTAACCTAACCCTAAACCTAAACCTAAACCTAAACCTAAACCTAACCCTAAACCTAACCCTAAACCTAACCCTAAACCTAACCCTTACCTTAACTGGAATCGGCTTGCTTTCAAAGTGCTATTTAAAGCGCCCTTCTTTCTCCGCGCTCGCTGTTGTTGCCCTGTTGATGACGTCAGCGATGCGGTTTAATCGGGCGTGCTTTAGTCAAGCGCGGTTTTGTCGTGCCACGGTTATGAATCAGATCCCATTATTAATTCAACAAGTACCAAGCAATGTCCCAAAATTGCTTTTTTCAGGGGGGAATTGAACTTCCTTCCTTCCTTCCTTCCTTCCTTCCTTCCTTCCTTCCTTCCTTCCTTCCTTCCTTCCTTCCTTCCTTTCTTTCTTTCTTTCTTTCTTTCTTTCTTTCTATAAGTTTCGCTTCTCATCCAAGAAGTTTCTTCTCATCCGACAGGGCAATGGGGAATGGAAGGATTTATATTCCTTGCAGACAGTTAGAAAGTCCAGTTGCCTCCAGAAAAAAGCACTTTCGGGACAACCATGACCTGGATGACTTGAGAATCTCTACAGACTTTTAGCTATACAATTTGGGATGAACGGCCTTTGAATGGTGTGGAATGGATCTCCAGAGGAAAAATTGGAGACTACAGGAACCAGGAGCACTACTCAGGTGACCCTGAAGACACAGATAAACCTCCTAACCCTCTAAAAGGATGCAAATGACCAGCTGTCTGCAAGGAATATAAATCCTTCCATTCCACGCTGTCCTTCAGAGCTGAAGAAGCTTCTTGGATGAGAAGCGAAACGTCTTCAAAAGAGGAAAAACAAGAAAGTCCAGTTGTCTCCCGAAAAAAGCACCTTTGGGGCAACCATGACCTGGATGACTGAGAATCTCTACAGACTTGTACCAAGCAAAGGTTATCCTTTTCACGTTTACTGTTTAGCTTAACTAGTGCTGGCAACAGTTGTTAGATCTAATAATCAGATTAACAGGATAAAAGTGGGAAACAAGTTGTACCATATCTTTTAAATCTATTTGCAGATAATAGGATGTTGCCTCTCTCAAAAGCTTCTTATTCAGCTAGCTATATTAAGGAGCTACAGGACGCTGCAAAGATTATTAGTTAATTTTAATAAATAACCTCATGTTAGCAGTAAAAGGAAACCAGGCCGCCAAAGAACACGGTGACCAGACACCATCAAATCTGACACCAATTAGAGCATAGGTAAAGGTAAAGGTTCCTCTCGTACATATGTGCTAGTCATTTCTGACTCTAGGGGGCGGTGCTCATCTCCATTTCAAAGCCGAAGAGCCAGCACTGTCCAAAGATAGCAATAGCAATAGCAGTTAGACTTATATACCGCTTCATAGGGCTTTCAGCCCTCTCTAAGCGGTTTACAGAGTCAGCATATCGCCCCCCACAGTCTGGGTCCTCATTTCACCCACCTCGGAAGGATGGAAGGCTGAGTCAACCTTGAGCCGATGAGATTAGAACCGCTGAACTGCAGATAACAGTCAGCTGAAGTGGCCTGCAGTACTGCACCCTAACCACTGCACCACCTCGGCTCTCCGTGGTCATGTGGCCGGCATGACTCAATGCCAAAAGCGCACGGAACGCTGTTACCTTCCCACCAAATGTGGCCCCTATTTTTCTACTTGCATTTTTACATGCTTTCGAACTGCTAGGTTGGCAGAAGCTGGGACAAGTAACGGGAGCTCACTCCGTTACGTGGCCCTAGGGATTTGAACTGCCGAACTGCTGACCTTTCTGATTGGCAAGCTCAGCATCTTAGCCACTGAGCTATTGTGTCCCTAAATTAGAGCATAGAAAAATTCAAAAAAGTAATGCAAGATCAGAAGATGTGGAGACGCCTGGCCCATCGAATCGGACAAGAAAACATCATCACCATTAGCATTTAATGTTCCTTGATACATTCCCCAAAATTCGGAAGGTAATTTCTACACTTTCAGCAAATAAACAACAAATAAACCTTTAAAATGTCTAGATATTGCCGTAACTAACTATATTAATAAAAAAACCTTTACAATTACTACGTACCAATCTGGAAGAAATTAAATCAGGAAAGGAAAAACTGGACTCCAGAACTTTTCAGTGTTTTAGGCTAAATTGCAGGGCTTAAAATGAAAATTCTTGCATGGCTTAACTTTTCATTTCAATGCCTCCCACTGGCAATTCCAGATCAGGCTTTAAATCTTTGGTAAAGCAAACTAGAAAACTTTCGTTTCCATGCACAAAATCTGAAATTAAATAAAAGGATTTTATATTAGACATTAGAAACAATTTGTTAATATAGTACTAAGAAGCACACTTAAAGCATATATGTTATAAGAGACTCTTCCAAACAATGGATTCGTATTGAAATTATATTAGAACTACATAAGTTTATAAAACGTTATAAATCAATTTTTTACCCACAATATTTTTCTAGAATAGAAAAGATTGAAAATGTCTTTACCAGAAAATGCTTCAAATATGGAACAAATGTAGTTTTGATAAAAGATATTTCCCCTTTAACTCCGCTAATAACATCTGTCAGTCAGGATGATTATCATGGTTTTGCTAAAATGAAATATTTGAAGGAATATATATATGTAGTCTTTATAGTCTAATATAATAAGAAGGAAACTTTATATAAAGATTGGATTGAGCAACAAATAACTGATAACTTGCCATGGTTCCTTTGATATCAACTTCAATCTCTTTTGGAGGAAAAGATATTAGAGATTTTACACTCCCATACAAGAGACAATTTGAAAGAAGTTATGAAAACGTGATGGATTCACTTCAGCTTAAATACAAAAAATGCAATGAAAAATTGTACATTGCTGGTATTTTACTACTGTTAGGCTGATGTGTATGTGTGTTTCCTTCCTTCCTTCCTTCCTTCCTTCCTTCCTTCCTTCCTTCCTTCCTTCCTTCCTTCCTTCCTTCCATCCTCCCTCCCTCCCTCCCTCCCTCCTTTCTTTCTTTCTTTCTTTTCCTTTAGTGCATATTTTAGCCTTGTACAATGGTGCCTTCCAAATAACTCCTAGCAGTTAAGTTGCTGGGCTTGTCAACCAGAAAGTTGACAGTTTGAGACCCAAGCATTGGGTGACGGAGTGTGCTCCCGTCCTTGCCCCAGCTCCTGCCATCCTAGCAGTTCGAAAGCATGCAAATGCAAGTAGATAAATAGGTACCACTTTGATGGGAAGGTAATAGCATTCCATGTGCCTCGAGTCGTAAAGTCATGCCAGCCTTATGACCACAGAAATATCTGTGGACAATACTAGCTCCCTTAGCTAGGAAATGGAGATGAGTAACCCCCCCCCCTTCACACCCAGTTTTTTGTTTTTTTTTAGGTATTTTATTAAAATTTATAGGCCGCCCTTTTCCCTGAGGGGACTCAGGGCGGCTTACAACCATTAGGGAGGGGGTACAATACAAAATAAACAATATATAAACAAAATAAGTAGTAAAAACACAACATGCATTCTACATTCAACACTCGGGTGGGGCAATTTAAGGACTTATCCCCAGGCCTGTTGGGAGAGCCAGGTCTTGAGGGCTGCGCGGAAGGCCTGGACGGTGGTGAGGGTGCGTATCTCGTATCTTATGTCCAGACACATCTGGACAAAGGAAATCTTTACCTTTATCTTTACAATTTTCAACATTGCCACAGTGCTTAGGAAGGTTGGGACTGGGAGCCCTAAGACAACTGTAGGGTTCCAGGTTGATGTCGCTGTGATATAAATGCATTCTTAGATTCTGCAGTACTGAATGCTGAAATGCTTCCAGGCAGTGAATCTTTCTGACAGGCAATGCACCTTTCCCAAGATGACCTGTTGATTATTCCCTGTTGGAGTGGGAGATTCCCTGTTGGAGTGGGAGATTCCAGCCAATGGCACAAAAAGGCATATCTACATGTTGCCTGTCAGCTTATATTTAATAATCCTTTCCAGAAACATTTCTAAAGCAAGGAGATGCAAAGGAAAAAAAATGTGGAATAATTAAAACGCAGTCAGGCAAAGCAGAACTAGAGTAGTCATCGTAGGCCTATAATCTGATATTAATTACTGTAGAAAAAGAAAGTAAGTGCAAATACATTCAGGTTTTTCTAAGCCCCAAGGACCTGCAAATAATAGGCTTTAAATTCTTGACATTTCTTAAGCATCTTTTAATTGAAGGGGACTTTTTTTTTTCTATTACCAAGGACAACTTCATACTATACATAAGATTCAGCGGTGGGTTGCAAATATTTTTACTACCAGTTCAAGCTCGTTCGCACATGTGCGCAATGCTACTGCGCATGCGCAGAAGTGTCCAGGGCTTTCCACCACCGCTAGAACCGGGCCGAACCGGAAGCAACCCATCACTGGTAAGATTACGTATATTCTAAGGCTGTCTTAGTCCTTTAGATCAGTGGTCTTCAACCACGGCAATTTTAAGACCTGTGGACTTCAACTCCCAGAGTTCCTCAGCCAGCTTTGCTGGCTGAGGAACTCTGGAAGTTGAAGTCCACAGGTCTTAAAGTTGCCAAGGTTGGAGATCACTGCTTTAGATTTGATTCCCAAAAAAGTGTTTTACACCAAAGATACAACCATAGTAGAAGAGGATACAGGTAGTCCTTGCCTTATGAACACAATTGAGTCCAAAATGTCTGTTGTTAAGCGAGACATTTCTTTAGTGAGCTTTTGCCCCATTTTACGATCTTTCTGGCCACAGTTGTTAAGTGAACCACTGCAGTTGATAAGTTAGTAACACGGTTGTTAAGTGGATCTGGCTTCCCAGTTGCCTTTGCTGGTCAGAAAGTCGCAAAAGGGGATCACGTGACCTTGGGACACAGCAACGGTCATAAGTGTGAACCAGTTGCCAAGTATCTGATCACATGATCATGGGTAAGCTAACGAAGGTCGTAACTGTGAAAAATGGTCATTTGTCACATTCTTCTGTGCTGATGTAACTTAGAACGGTCACTTAACAAACTGTTGTAAGTTGAGAATCCCTGTATATGAGCAGTGGTTGCACAGTGGTTAGAGTGCAGTACTGCAGGCTACTTCTGCTAACGGCCGGCTGCCTGCAGTTTGGCAGTTCGAATCTCACCAGGTTTAAGGTTGACTCAGCTTTCCATCCTTCCGAGGTGGGTAAAATGAGGACCCAAATTGTTGGGGGCAAATATGCTGACTCTGTAAACTGCTTAGAGAGGGCTATAAAGCACTGTGAAGCAGTATATAAGTCTGAACGCTATTGCTATATATAACTCAGGTTGCATAGTATGATCCTTGCTATTCTCTAAGTTTTGTTGTTTGCTTATAGATGTTTCATTACTTGACTAAGTAACATTACCAGTGCCAGTAATTAAGCATTTTGGTGTGTTTTTATACAGTAGTTTGCCCTGAAAGTTTTGTGTATGTGTGATTTCTTCCTTGGATTAGGGTATTATTTTCTGCTTGATTGAAACAAAGATTTTGCTTCCTGAACACTTTGGGATCTATAAAAAGGAGATGTAATCTATAACTCTATAAAACATATATAGAAATAACATGTAATGCAATCTATCAATAACAGTTTTATAAAGAAACCTTCTGTTTTTGCGTAACCCCATTGGTTATCCTGTACACATGAAAGAAACATATCAGTGCTGTACGTTTACTGTTTTTCTGCAAAGAGTGCTTCCAATGACAAATTTTTATATAGTATCATGTTATTCTGCACATCGGTTTATGATATTGAAAAATAACTTTAAAATCTCCACCCTCTAGTTAATAAAATTGAACTGTAATTACATTGCAATTTTATTGACTTATTAACTTCCATATAATTAACCTTAGTTTTCCCAGCTGCCACTTCATTAATTAAAATCCAGAGAAAGAATTCAAACTGCCCTTTAAAAGCAGAAAGTTCATTACTTCCTCTAAACTAAAAAGTGGCAGAGGATATGTGTGTGTGTGTGTGTGTGTGTGTGTGTGTGTGTGTGTGTTGTATGTATATATAATAATGTTTTTGTAGATTTTCAGGTGTGTAGGTATGCTGGACTTGGATCTTTTCCCGTGTAAGATCTTACACCCGAATACACCAAGATCAATATATAGAATCCCAGTAAGGGTATGGCTAGCTGATGAGAGCTAAATAGCTTGAAATGGATCTATACTAGTCTCCCTTTATTTATTTATCAGCACAAATACTACACACACACACACACACACACACACACACACACACACGTATATATATTAAGCATGCATATGCAACATTGTAATTAAAATGATTGGTAATGAGAATGAAGACTGAAAATGGTATAATTTTACATTAAATTTGCAGAATTGCTTTTACCTATGAATTCATTTCAGTGGTGACTTTCATTCCTTCTAATGGCTTGGCAAAGTCCCTGCTTTGCCAATTTCATCATTGAAAATATGACTAGCCAGTTCAGGATGAAATGAGTTGTAAATTGAATTAATTCAGGCGCTCTCAAATTACATTCATTTGGGCATTAATTCCAAATTGTTCTAAAATCACTTTATAAGAAGGTGGGACACAGGTACCTCGGTCTATAGACCAAATGAATTGGGATCCCCATATCAAAAGAACTTATTTTATGCGTGGCCAGAATCAGAAAATAACATTTAACACAGCACAGTATTTAAGCAAAATTGTTCAGTTATGTGGGACTGATCGAAGTAGTGGCAACTTGTAAAGCAACTTGTAAAGCATTCCTAGCTTGCTATTGAGTTGCCATAGGTGGGGGGGGGGAACTGACGCAGCAGCATGGCAGCCACAAACAGAAGCATATTCCACACATATCTTTCTCAAGGCTGTATCCCACAGGCGTGGTCTCTACAGCCCGTGAAAGTGCTCCAGTTGGAAAATGTGATTTATGACACACCCTGGGAGGAGTGGGGTGGGGGTGGGGAAACAGGGTCATAGTTGAGCCGTAAATTACGTCGGTCAGAGCTGACTTCACTCGGGTATGCATTGACATGTTGCTCCTAATAAATAACTGGATTTCTTTTGAAACTTGGCTTGACTCTCATGAGTTTATTAGGGCATCCGTCGGAACCCTGACAGATTGTAGGCGTGACACCAAAATAAACATTTATGATATTTTATCTATATCTTACATTATTGTATTTTATTCCAATTTCATTTTAGATTGCATTTTATTCCAATTTTGTTTTAAATCATATTTTATTCCAATTTCATTTTAAATTGCTTTTATTAAATTATATTAATAATTTGTTTCTGGAACTCTGCACTTTGATATGGCCCAAGGGCTAAACCCACCTGCGCATGCATGCACAACCCCACCCCACGCATGTGCATGCGGCCCCTTCTTCCTGAACTTCCGGTTGCCCACTGGATCTGTTTTTCGGCCTCCCCAGGCTCTGGAGGCTTTCCTGAAGCCTGGGGAGGGCAAAAACAGCTTCCCCTCGCTCTTCAGAATGCCAAAGATGAAGCTGACACACATGCCATAGCTTCGCCATCATGGGGATAGGGAATGAGAATGAGGATGAGAGGAGAGGAGAAAAGAGAAATAGAATTGAATAAGAATAGAATAAGAATAGAATAGAATAGAAAATAATACAATAAAATAAAATAATAAAATGTAAAATAAAATAAGATAATAAAATGTAAAATAAAATAAAATAATAAAATGTAAAATAAAATAAAATAATAAAATAAATAATAAAATAAAATAATAAAATAAATAATAAAATAAAATAAAATAATAAAATAAAATAAAATAATAAAATAATAAAATAAAATAATAAAATGTAAAATAATAAAATAAAATAAATAAATAATAAAATAATAAAATGTAAAATAAAATAAAATAATAAAATAAATAATAAAATAAAATAATAAAATAAATAATAAAATAAAATAAAATAATAAAATAAAATAAAATAATAAAATAATAAAATAAAATAATAAAATGTAAAATAATAAAATAAAATAAATAAATAATAAAATAATAAAATGTAAAATAAAATAAAATAAAATAATGAAATAAAATAAAATAATAAAATAAAATAATAAAATGTAAAATAAAATAAAATAATAAAATAAAATAATAAAATAAAATTAAATAAATAAATAAAATAGAATAAAGAATAAAGATTGCAAATGAATCTTATCCACTGGCAACTTTTGATACAACTAAAAAAGAGGGATGCAGGCTACCAAAGAGAGGAGCTGGCTCCCCACCCCCCAAATTGGTGCTCTCTCTCACCCGAAACCATTTCCCCCCTTAATCCACAAGACACGGATGGAGGGAGGGCATGTCAGCAGCACTGAAAACTTCATGCCTCTGACATTTTACAAATGGTTTGCAATCTTGAAATGTTGTGCTGACTCACAACAGCCAAGAAAGCATCTGCCGCAAAGGCCAACAGGCTCGCCTTTGATTCTGATTTTGGAATATCAGTTCCCAGCTGGATGCTCTTTGGGGAAAATAAATTAGGTTTCTTGCTTAATTGTTGAGCTGAGCTTTTTGTTTGTTGCCTGCTTGCCGCTGGAGTTGCGTAATTACACCGGTCCTTTTCTCTAGGTGGGGAATTAATTTCTTTTCCTCCAAAGACTGCCTGCCAACCATTTTATCTTGCAGAACACCTGGCGCTAGGAAAAGACCCTGGCCCAGTTTTACAATTATGTCTGTGAAGAAAGCATTCTCTTCCTTCACAAATGTGTGAGTTTGTGTGTGCATATGTCTGTGTGTATGTATATGTATAACTGGTTCAGAGAATTCTACCTTCTATGGCTGTTTCAGGGACGCAGTGGCTCAGTGGCTAAGACGCGGAGCTTGTCGATCAGAAAGGTCGGCAGTTCGAATCCCTAGCGCCGCATAACAGAGTGAGCTCCCGTTACTTGTCCCAGCTTCTGACAACCTAGCAGTTCGAAAGCATGTAAAATGCAAATAGAAAAATAGGAACCACCTTTGGTGGGAAGGTAACAGCATTCTGTGTGCCTTTGGTATTTAGTCATGCTGGCCACATGACCACGGAGATGTCTTCGGACAGCGCTGGCTCTTCGGCTTTGAAAAGGAGATGAGCACCACCCCCTAGAGTCAGGAACAACTAGCATATATGTGCGAGGGGAAACTTTATCTTTACCTTTTATGGCTGTTTCCCTGCAACCACCGCAAGCTAATTCTGCCCCCAGCCAGGAATTCAATCCTGGTCCGAGGTTGCCTCAGCCTTCCATTCTTCCAAGTTCGGTAAAATGAGGGCCCAGATTGTTGGGGGAAGTAAGATGGCTTTCTAAATGGTTTAGAATAGGGGTGTCAAACACAAGGCCTGGGGACCACATCTGGCCCACAGGGTATTTAGATGTGGCCTGTGAGGCTGCCCTGGAAACAGCGGAGGACTGGCCCACAGTGCCTCTGTCAGTGAAAATGGAGTTCAGGAGGGCCGCATGCAGCCCTCACGAGCTCCATTTTCTCTGGCAGAGGATTGCAGGAGTCCATCGCAGCTGGAAACGGAGTTCTGGAGTCCATTTTTCGCTGGCAGAGCACAGGGCCTCCACAGGCATGCCCAAAACAAATGATGTCAAGCTGGTCAGCCCCCTGAGGTCAAACACAACCATGATGCAGCCCTCAATGAAATCGAGTTTGACACCCCTGGCTTAGAGGGTGCTGTAAAGCACTATGAAGTGGTATATAAGTCTAAGCGCTATTGGTATTAGGATCAACCCAAAGTTACAAGCATTTGATTCAGGGGTGGGTCCCAGCAGGGACTACTGTCAATTTGCAAAGGGTTGTGCCGCGTGCGTGCATGCTTGATGAACGCAGTACACACATGCGCAGTTCAATAGAAATTGTTCTGCGCATGCGCAGGAGCCAAGAACAAGATGGCAGCGTCTATGGCGCCACTAGGAGAACTGGTTCAGGGACATGGCAGGCCTGGGTCACTGCCGGTTTGGCTGAACTGGTCTGAACCGGTAGGATCCCACCACTGATTTCATTTCTCCAGAACTTTTCATCAGGCAAGATCTCATGAAAAATCAGGGAGTTTGAAGAAGTTGCTGGTGAAAAAAAGAATGCGGTATGCTTTAGAAATTAGGTCAGATGTTTCAGCTGTGCAGCTTGTTAATCAGACTCAAAATGGTGTTTGTAGATTGAACGCATTTGTCAGCAGTGTTGGGTTGCACAAAGGTTACCGGAGAAAAGTGCTAAAGGATAATGGGCTATGAGAACAACTTTGGGAGACAGAAGGAAGAGCTGCAAAGAAGAGATATCTGAGCCCAGACAAGGAATGGAGGAATGGAAAGCATCTGAGGAAGACCATCTTCAGTGCTCCAGGAAGTAAAAGCAAGGGAGTGGAGAAGTGCCTTATTTGTTTATTATTAGGGGGAAAAACCCAGGGGTGTTCAAACTTGACAGCTTTAAGATTTGTGGACTTCAACTCCCAGAATTCCTCTTCTAGCTCTTCATCTTGATGATGTGCGGACGGGCAGGGGGAAGGAGCTGGAACCGGTTCTAAACGGCACAGTAGATTTGTGGAACCTCTTCTTTAGAAGAGGTTAGAACTGACAGGAACCCACCCCTGGACCCTCTAAAAGGATGCAAATGACCAGCTGTCTGCAAGGAATATAAATCCTTCCATTCCCCACTATCCTATCAGAGCTGAAGAAGCTTCTTAGATGAGAGGCAAAATGTTTTCAAAAGAAAAAACAAGAAACTCCAGTTGCTTCCTGAAAAAGCACCTTTGGGATAACCATGACCTGGATGACTGAGAATCTCTACAGACTTTTAACTGGAAGGATTCTTAAGGAAAAACCACATTGGTTTTGGAGAGGCCTGTTGTTCTCTGTATGACCTTGATTTATGTCATTTCAGAACTACAGTTGAGATTCAACCAGTTCTAAGTTAATCATAACAACATTTTTTTAAAAAAAGATGCTTCAGTTTTTTAAATTCCATATTTTAATTTCAGCTTCTTTTAAATGCCAAGGGTTCTTCAAAGCTATTCCTTATTACAGAAACATTCCTGTTAACGCTGTTATATTTTTATTTTTTTATCCCCTGTTAATGAATCACTAATTGTAGAGGCTGTATATTGCTTTTTAAACATGCACCAGTGCCTAACTGTGAATTAGAGAATATTCTATGATCCCCTGTGGCTGCTTTTGCTACATAACAATAGAGAAGCATCAAAAGTGTTCCAAGTTAAGGATGGGGGTGCAGAATGGAAAAAAATAATGCAAGATGATGCCAACAGGGCCTGCATATAGAATGTAGAAAATGTATAATCTTCACATCTTGGGAAACAAGCATTCGTACTGGGTGAAGAAATCGACCTGCTGATTTTAAAAATAATTCCAGCTACCAAACCTCGGAAAATAAATTTCACCATGGGCTATGTCGATGTCATGGTGGTATGATGGGAGGTTTATTTCAAAGCTAGAAGTTGGGGTGTATCAAATATCTTGCACAGAGATATATTAGTTCTACTGGATTTTGCTCCATCTAGATTTCAAACAAAACCTATCGCCATTTATTTTTCTATGATCAAAAATGAGTGGGAGGAAAAAAGGGAACTATGTTACAGACAAACAGCAGTCTTGAAGTTTAAAAAAAGACATCACATTGGGGAAATTTGCATTTTAAAAAAATCTGTATCTGGGGAATTTATCTGTCAGCGAAAGAATGCAGATCTGCATTTATTTTTTAACAAAAAGAAAGTCTTTGAACAATGTATATAGCTGCCTAGCCACACATTTCACAAGCAAAGTGTAGGATCAAAACCAAAATACAGAATAACAGCTGGAAACAATCCTAGACTGGAACCAAACAGATGAGCTGACAGGGCTCCCTTAATCTCCTGCTCCAAAACTCTGGGAGGGAATAGCCAAGTTTTAATGCCTTTCAAGACAGCAATAGAGTCAGAAATCAACCAGAAATCGATTCCACTTTATAATGCCTTGGTAAGAAGACCATACGTGGAATATGGCATCTAGTTTTGGTTGTCATGATATAAAAAAAATGTGGAGACTCTAGAAAGAGTGCAGAGAAGAGCAACAAAGATTATTAGGGGACTGGAGGCTAAAACATATGAAGAACAGTTGCAGGAATTGGGTCTAGAATAGCAGGAATAGTTTAAATGAAAAGAAGGATTGGGGATCTTCCAATATCTAAGGTGCTATCACAAAGAAGAGGGAGTCAAGCTATTCTCCAAAGCCCCTGAAGGCAGGACGAGAAGCAATGGATGGAAACTAATCAAGGAGAGAAGCAACCTAGAACTAAGGAAAAATTTCCTGACAGTTAGAACAATTAATTAGTGGATCAGTTGCCTCCAGAAGTTGCGGATGTTCCAACACTCGATGTTTTTAAGAAGATGTTGGATAACCATTTCTATGAAGTGGTGTAGGGTTTCCTGCCTAGGTTGGACTAGAAGACCTCCAAGGGTCCTTCTAAATCTCTTATTATTCCACTATTCTACATCTCCAAGAGGATGCTGTTCCATAGAACAGGCACTTCAAAATAATTTGCTTTTCAGAGTGAGATGAGTGGCAAAATAGTAGATAGATAGATAGATAGATAGATAGATAGATAGATAGATAGATAGATAGATAGATAGATAGATAGATAGATAGATAGATGATAGATGCCACTGTTTTCATGAAGGGGAGTTAAAATGCTCTTGTACCTTATGAAATATTGTGAATTCCATAATTAATGTTTTAAAGAGTATGTCCCCAAAAATTGGCTAGGTAACTAGCTTGCCATGTTCTCATCGGAAGTGAACATTTTGAATAGGCAATAGTAAATTGATCTGTACATTGCCAGAGTAACATAGAATTTTATATTTTCACTATGCATAAGAGAAATATTATGAGAAAAAAAGCCCGTAGTTACTCACTTTATTCAGGATGTAGAATTAAGTTTATATAATTTACCTGAGTATAGAATTTTGAAGATTCCGGACTAATAGTTTGTTTGTGGGATAAAAGCTTCAGGGTATTTTCTTAATCAATCCAATCATTCTGTGGATTGAAGAAAACAGATGAGACCGCTTGAACCTACGGCTGTGTGACTGATTGATTGATTTGTTGATTGATTATATGTCATCAAGTCAGTATTAATCCTTAATGATCACATGGATAGATTTTCTCCATGCCAATTAGTTCCTACCTTGGTCTTTAAAAGATGCAAGATTATGTTAGGGAGCCATAAACTATCAATGTTCATTTTAGCCACTTTGGAGTTACCTAGAAGAGATTTGAATTCTTCTGTTCATTTTTTGTATTTCTGTTTTGTTTTGCTTTTGGTTGAACTGGTATTTCTGAAAATCATGTTTATACTTCTTGTTTGTTTAGTTGTCCTGCTGATTCAGACGTGGAGGATAAACTTTGAAACTTCTTGATTGAAGGGTAATAACTAATACTATTGTTATTTATTACAGTTTATTACAGTTGTCTACTCTCAAAATCTCTAAAGTTTGCGAGGTTGCCAGCAGAACGAATTTTCTATTGCAGGGAAACAATGTAGAGAGATCTTACCTGATAAACTATGGCTAAGCGCTAGCTCAGTTCAGGTGCTAAACTAGGGGTCCTCAAACTTTTTAAGCAGGGGACCAATTCACAGTCCCTCAGATTGTTGGGAAGCCGGACCGACTGGGTGGGCGTGACTGGGTGGGCGTGGCTAGGTGCGCATGTGACTGGGTGGGCGTGGCCAATTTAGCTGTCCATTTTGCCACTTTAGCAGTCCATTAAACAATACACACAAATTAAACTTTAATTTGTTTTGCTCCTGGGGGTATTTTATTTGCTTTTGTTTGCATCTTGCTGTTTTGGTTGACTTTTCTTTTTACTAGATCGCTTCTAAGTTGTTTAGGAGTCTAGTAGTCCACTTCAGGAAACTCAAGTTAAATCATCCCCAAAAACTGTTTGGAAATTACAGTGGGTTCATTTGTACACAGCATGCTCCAAGTCAATTCATGTGCCACTCAGTATCTAGCAGCTTCTGATGTTCCTATGTGCAGGAGTTAAATTATTAGCTCATTAACTAGCCTGGTTTGACAGCATCGTCCAAACTCACAAGTTGCCCCCAGTCCTCTCATCTAAAATCCTTTAATTCGAGGCTGGATGAATTGAAGATCCTGTTGCCTGCTCTGCATTGTGTTGTGGCTGAGTGAGAGCACTTAACATCGCACTTGGATATCACACTTAATTAGATCAGCTAAAGATCTGGCAGATGTATTTGTACCAGACACTAAGTTTGGCTAATGTCTTGGCATGTTGGGTGAAGACAGCCCACATTTACTGCTTAACATATTGTGCAAAGTGAGTACAAGCAGGTTACTTTAGCAACCAGTTAAAAGTGATGTTGAATTCTTTAACTAGGAATGAGGAAGGGAGGAAGGAAGGACTGTTGTTGTTGTTGTTAGTTAAGAATTTGTGTGTGACCCATCATGAGCCCATGGACAATGTTCCTCCAGGCCTTCCTGTCCTCTACCATCCTCTGGAGTCCCTTTAAGCTCACGTCTACTGCTTTGGTGACTCCATCCATCCAGCCACCTCATTCTTTGTCCCCTTCTTCTTTTGCCCTCCATCTTCCCCAGCATTAGGCTCTTCTCCAGTGAGTCCTTCCTTCTCATTAGGTGGCCAAAGTATTTGAGTTTCATCTTCAGGATGTGGCCTTCTAAAGAGCAGTCAGGGTTGATCTCCTCTAGGACTGACCGGTTTGATCGCCTTGCAGTCCATGGGACTAGCAGAAGTCTTCTCCAGCACCATAGTTGAAAGGTCTCAATTCTTTGGCGCTCAGCCTTTCTTATGGTCCAATCTTCATAGCCATCCATTGCAACTGGAAAAATCATAGCCTTGACTATAAGCACTTTTGTTAGCAGGGTGATGTCTCTGCTTTTTAGTATGCTGTCTAGATTTGCCATAGCTTTCCTCCCCAGGAGCAAGCGTCTTTTAATTTCTTGGCTGCAGTCCCCATCCGCAGTGATCTTGGAGCCCAGGAAAATAAAATCTGTCACTACCTCCATTTCTTCCCCATCTATTTGCCAGGAATTGAGAGGGCTGGATGCCATGATCTTGGTTTTCCTAATGTTGAGTTTCAAGCCAACTTTTGCAATCTCCTTCTTCACCTGCATCAAGAGGCTCTTTAGTACTTCTTCACTTTCTGCCATTAGAGTGATATCATCTGCATATCTGAGGTTGTTGATATTTCTCCCGGCAATCTTAATCCCAATTTTTGATTCGTCTAGCCCCACCTTTCTCATAATGTGAAGAAGAACTGGATGTCTCCAATAAATTATCAGTTTTAGTGCCTTGAAGTGACTTCCTTACTATGATACCACCTCTCTTCAATCTGCCTTAAAAAGGCAGTTATTTGAGAGTTCATGTGTAGAAGGACAGTATAGTAATTTAGAATGTCTGGATAATTGCAGAAAGTTTCCAGAGGGAAAATACATACGCAATTTCCCATCACAAATAATTTCCTCTTAAAAGGTGAATGATTTTTTGCAAAGACGGTAACATTTTGACCAAGTGTAAAATTGTTTAAAAGAAGGAGGGGGGAGAAGGAGAGGGAGATGGAGACAGAGACACACAAAGAGAACGAACAATATCCAAGTTGGTTTCTTTATTTGTGATCTTTTGCAATACAGGTTGGATTCTTAACCTGAGCTTTGCTCTTATAATGAAAAATGATTTGTTGGTTGATTAGATGTCTTGTTGATTAGATGTCTACTTACTATATCTCTCTTTTAATTACATCGGGCTAGATCACAGAATCTAGCTAATCTATTAAAAAATCTAAGAATAATTAAATCTGGCTAATAATTGGATAAAAGGCCACCAAGAGATCACAGTACTGTAACCCAGATTAGGAAATTTAAAATATAACCTGAAAAAAAAAGCATTGGCAAGCCATTTCTGCACAGCTGCCAAGAAAAGTACAAATTCTTGCCAATGAAATCACCAGTCAAGTTCAATTTGACCTTTAAAGTAATTAAATGTGTCTTAAAGTTTACATGACTTTGCACTTCTATTTTATACTTACAGATGAGTATTTTTAAAGTTTCCCATTTTTATTTCAACTTTCTTTCAAACAAAACGGAAAGCAGTGATGGGTATTATGAGGGAAAAGCTACAGCATGCTTGTACTTTTATATTTCATTAAATTCTCCTTCTAAAAAGCCTCTTTCCCCTTTTTTTACTGAGTTGAATGTACTTTGAATAGACATGGGAAGGGAAGGAGGGAGGAAGGAAGGGAGGGAGGGAGGGACAAATAGAAAGAAAGAAAGAGGAAGGAAAGAAGGGAAAAAGAAAAAAGAAAAAAGAAAGGGAGGGAGGAAGGGAGGGAGACATAGAAAAAGAAAGAAAGAGGAAGGAAGGAAGGAAGGAAGGAAGGAAGGAAAAAACAGAAAAGGAGAAAAAGAAAGAGAGGGAGGAAGGAAGGAAGGAAAGAAGGAAGACAAGTCATCTCAAAAGAGCCTTTTTAGGGGAAAAACTTCTTAGGGGAAGCAAAGACATTTAATTGGGTGTGGATTTCATAAAATGGATCTACTCAATTTGGATTCTACATTTGAGACAGAATGCTTCTTCAGTTCGAGAATTGAACAGTGAACTGAAGACAGTTCTTGGATGAGAATCTTTTTCCAAGGAAAAAAATAAGAAAGTCCAGTTGCCTTTTGGAAAAACACCTTTGGGATAACCAAGACCTGGATAACTGAGAATCACAATAGACTTTTGCCCAGGATGGCAACATAAACGTTATCTAGAATTTTAACTTGACCATGACATCCCAAGGCATTGCCAACCACTTCATCATTCCACTTAACTCAAATGTCTGCAGACTCAGGGATGGGATTCTACCAGTTCAGACCAGTTCGAGCGAACCGGTAGCTCCAACGATCAGCTGAGAGAGAACTGGTTCTCTCCGATGATCAGCTGGGCCTGCCCACCCACCCTTGTGTTTTACTAACCTATATCCTCTCAGCTGAGTCACACGGCAGAGTGGATTGCAGCACTTCAGCCGTTTTCCTCCACAGCAGTAATGCTCTTTTCTCAAAACTTTGCGTGCACACACAGTGCGTGACACCGAACCAGTTGTTAAACTGGTAAGATCCCACCACGGTCTGTGGTGCAGTGTTGACCTGGAACCATGTTGCTACCATGCCAATCCAGGAAAAGGCACATATTCCTCCAGAAGGCCTTGAAAGATAAGGGATGATTGTCCAGAACACCCTTTAAGTTCAAGTTCCAGAGTATGGAATATCTCTTTTCTGCTGGGAAAACAGGCAGTTTTTTTCAACAAAGTGCTGGGCTTCGTCCTCCCACCACTTCAATTCAGGACCCTTGAAAATAAAATAAAATAAAACATTGCTAGAGGCTGGAACTTTAATCTGTAGCATGTTATCTTCAAGGGTTTTAATTAAAATATTAAACATTGCAATATGATGGACAAGAGGCCATGTTATCTACTCCTACCAGAGATAATAATTGCTCAGGCTAAATACAGATCTGGGTAGTCCTGTTCAGAGAGTTGCAACGCAGAGTGATTGCTTCTGACAGCTTATTTCTCTACTTCAGTTAATCCACCATCATTGTCTTTATTGCCCTTATTTATTTATTTATTACAATTATGTTATGCTTCCTTCCTTTAACTTCAGTGTCTGGAACGGTATTTGATGAATGGGCCCAGCTATCTATAAAGTTTGTGAACTGACCACCTCATTCATGTATTATTTCAGTGTGCAGCTGCAGCTATGAAGCCAGTGTTGGGTTAAACATTCATATGAGTTGACTGAGGTGCAAAGTGTTTTACTTGAGTGGCCGTCCTTCGAAAACTAACAAGGCCTAAAATATCGCATCTGGTCTTTAATTTCTGTTGTAAAATTCTGAATATTTTGTAGTCCTGAAATGCATATTTCTAAAAAAAAACATATAGATTTTAAGTGCCAATAATATTCGAGAAACCAATAGATCCAAATAGGGAAATGAAATTCTGGTCTTCAACCTGGAAGAAAATTTTAAGAACTTGTAGCAGTGGTGGGATTCAGCCAGTTCGCACCTATTCGGGAGACCCGGTTGTTAACTTTATGAGCAGTTGGGAGAACCGGTTGTTGGAAGAAATCTCCTTTTGTTTTTTTCCACTTTACAGGGCTAATCCTGTAAGGAAGGCAGGGAGGAAACATTCCGGTGCTGTTTCTAGCCTCATCTTGATTGCCCTGCTTACAGAAACTGCCTCTCCGGGTTAACCCTAATTACATTGTAACAGCTAAGGTGAAGCGCCCATCGACGTGATTGACATTGAGTTGGCCACACCCAAACAGTCACATGACCACCGAGCCCCACCTACCCAGCTGGTCATTAGGGCAGAGAACTGGTTGTTAAATTATTTGAATCCCATCACTGACTTGTAGATATGTGGATTGTAGATTTTGGACATGTGATGCGACACCCAGAAAAATACAGCATCCTTCACTTAATCCTCCAGGGAAAGATTGAAGGCAAATGAGGTCCAGGCAGAAGAAGAACATCATGGCTTCAAAACCTAAGGGACTGGTTTGGACAAAACTCAGCCGCATTTTTTCATGTGGCTGTTGATAAAAATAGAATTGCCAACATGATCTCCAGCGTCTGATGACGGATATGGCACAAGAAGAAGAAGAAGTAGATATGTGGAGAATTTCAACTCCCAGAATTCCCCAGCCAGCATACATCTAGAGTGGCTGACTTATGACTTCTTCTTTCCCTGCTAGAATTGAGAATAGTTTGTAACAAACTTTAAAAATGAATATTTAATTGACACAAACATGCTGATCACAAAAGACAGATATCAACTATTGTGCAAAATCCAAAATATAATTTGAGGCACAGAAGTCTTTTTTTTTTTTTTTTTTTTAGAATTAGGACTTTCAAAGTTTGTGATAATATTTGGTCAAATCTCAAATATCAGAGCCATATGCAAAATAAAATGTTCAATCAATTAGAGCCACGTTTCTCAACATTGGCAGGTTTAACATGTGTCGAGCACTTCAACTCCCAGAATTCCCCAGCCGGCATGCATCTAAAATGGCTGACCCATGACTTCTCTCTTCCCTGTTAAGACTTTATAAGTTTGTAGCAGGCTTTTTAAAATGAATATTTAATTGACCCAAGCACACTGATGATTGCACTTAGCACAAAGACAGACAGATCAAGTATTGTTCAAAGTGCAAAAAAAACCCTCTATTTGAAGCACAGAAGTTATTTTCCTGAGAATTAAGTTTGTAGTGAAATTTCATAGGTCAGACTCATCGCAGAGTCAAATGTTCGATCATTTAGTGTTTCTCAACCTTGGCAATTTTAAGATGTATGGACATCAATTCTTCGGGGCTAATATAATCTATGGAGTCAGCAACCCGTAGCTCTGGAGCCACATGCGGCTCTTTCATCCCTCTGCTGCGGCTCCATGTTGCTGGTCAGCTCCACAATTGATAGGGCTTTCAGTTAGGACAGGTAGAGGAAAAAGGATGCCACACTAGGAGGAGACTGGTGGGGGAACCAACTTCTGGTCAGTAGAGGAAAAAGGACGCTGTGCTAGGAAGAGACTATGATGGGGGAACCGGACTTCTGGCTCCAGAATTGAATGGGGGGCTGCCTGTGGAGCTGGCAGCAGAGTCAGACAGTGAGGAGGTTGGGGAGGAATATGGGACAGTCCTGGAGTCTGGGGAAGGCTCAGACGAGGGCTCTGCGTCGGAGGCAGAGATGGGGCCAAGGCCATCTGGTAGTTATTTGCTGCCTCCGGAGTCTGACATCAGTGAGCCTGTTCCCAGTGTGGGCATGCACAGAGTTTCCAGATGAAGAAAACAGCTAAAGAACAGGGGTCGACTTGGGAGTAAGGCCACAAGTGGATGATGAATGGCCCCTCCCAGAGGAAATAAAAGAGGAGCAAAAGGGGGGTGGAGTTTTCAGGAGACAATTAGTTCGCTAATTGGTTCTTGACTCTCTGAGACTCCTTGCCAAGTTTTGCAGATATCGGCCTGGCAGCTCTCCAAGCCAGATAAGGTCAGTGACTGTAAATCCTCCCTTGAAAGCCTTTGCTGGATGTGAATGAGCAGAATTCACAGTAAATTAATAAAAAGGGGTTTTTGTCGGGACAAGTGGTTTGCTTCATGCTCTTGGGAAGCCCACAGAACAGAGTGGTGGGCTTCATGCGCAGAGCTGCCAGAAGGCAAGAACAATTAAGAAAACAGGGTTGGCTTGGGAGTAAGACTTGGAGATGATTGGCCCCTCCCATAAGACATAAAAGAGGAGCAAATGGGACATGAACTTTTGCAGGAAGCAATTAGTTCATCTGGTCAGTTCAAGCTTTGAAAAGTTCTGTTTGACTCTGTGCTAAGTTTGGCCTTGCAAACCTAATTTGGCAATTAGGTCTCTGGCAGCATTTCAAGGGAGATAAAGGTGGGTGCTTATCAACATTCCCCTGAAAGACTGTGGTAACTCGAGCAGACATCTATCAGAATCTTCACCGACTGTTTGTGAAGCCTTGCAGGCTGTGAATGACCATAATTCATAGCTGTATAAATAAAAGAGGGTTTTGGGGACCAAGATTGTGGTTTGTTTTCTCAGGAAACCTAGGTCAGAACAATTGATCTTTGGGTGTTTAAGATTGCCGACCCCTGTCCTAGTGCCAGAGGGCACACAAAAAGCTTCATTTCTGTGTCTCATACGATGGTACTTCTTCATTGATGTGCCAGATATTCTGGAGCAGGCAGAAATAATAAGGCTTCCTGCAAGTAATCAGGCCATTTTTAGACATGACCAATGAGATCGTGTCTTTGCATCTAGAAGTCTACTGGTATTAGTGCATTTCACGGAGCAGGAGTCTAACGTGGAACAAGAGGGGCTCATAAACTTCCTGCGATGCCATGTCCTGAACCTGATGAAGCTTTTGGATGCTCTACAAGGACAGATCCATGTGGAGTATATTGCAGTAGCCTCCCATGGGAGGTGACTAAGATATGAGCAGCTATGATCAGAACCTTTCAATCCCATACAATCTTTCCCAGAGGCTTTGCACAAGGCATTTTGCTGCCTGAGGCAAAGGATGAGGTGGTAACACTTTTTCCCATCCTATTTAAATTAACATTGAGTTCAGCAATAATGATAGGATAACTTCCCTCCCACTGCATCTAAGGTCAGCAGGTGAAATCTTTTTCGTCTTCTTCTATATATATATATATAAATGGATGTGTGTGTCTATGTTCCAGCATAACTCTGGAACGCCTCGAGCAATTTCAACCAAATTTGGTGTACAGATGACTTACACTCTGAAAACAAATATTGTGGGAATAAGACACCCCTAACGCCCCTCGGTGTGGGTGTTCTGTTAAGATGTAGTCTATTGTGCCTTTAAGTGGCTTCTACTGTAGTGCCGTAAAATGGCTTCTACTGTACAGCACAGTGGAGTTGCCATGGTAACAGCTTCACAGTACTCCACAAGGGGGCACCCTCTGGTAAGGGGGAAAATCCAACATTAGCAATTACATCATTTCTTTTCCAGCCCTCTAGTGCTGAGGGAAATAAATTGACACCCCTCCTCTTTGTGGCAGCCTTTCAAATACTGGAATACTGCTATCATGCCCCCCCCCCAGTATCACACACTCATTTGTCAGAAAATTACCACTTCTCCATCCTGAAGTGTCCATAATATGGGATAATTGTTTATTTATTGTATCCATTTTATCTACTATCTTGTTTTCCCAAAAATAAGACCTCCCACAGATAATAAGCCCAATCAGGCTTTTGAGTGCATGTGCTAAAATAAGCCCTCCCCTGAAAATAAGCCCTCCCCAAAAATATTGTAACACAGCAGCAGCCTCCTGCACCTCAAAAATAATAAGACCTCCCCGAAAATAAGGCCAAGTGCTTATTTCGGGGATCAAAGGGAAAACACGGTATTCTAGTCTGAGATGTTGATTGTGGTCAAGACTAAGAAATCAGCAGAGAACCAAATTAGGTCCTTAATTACAACCAGTGATTGTGAAGATCTCATTCATTTTCTTATTTATGGTCTTCTTTATGCTATTTTCTTTCTTTGGTTCATCTAAAAATTCAATTATTGATTACTATATCTACTGGCACTGGGAGGAGTTATATTTAATTAGATTCTTTTGTAAGAATGTGTATATGTTCAGTCCCTTGAACTTTCCTAGAGTTCATGATAATTTCTTTGCTTGACAGACACTTTTCCTTATTATGTAAGTTAGCAAGAAGCCAGCAACCCTGTCAGAGATGTTGATGAATTTTGACATTTCTTTGGAACTTGTGACTTAAGTTATAAAGAGACTGATGAGATGAGAACAAGGGAATCAAACTGTCTAACCTCATTATTTGTTCCCCATGCAAACGATCGGAATCAATTAGAATGGAATGTGTTTGGTCTGAGAGAAGATTTCGATTTAGTAAAGGAAGAAGGTTCTAGGGGGAAAATCTTTAAATGCCGAAGTAAAAGGAATCCCAGTGCTTCAATAAATTTGGAGATAAGGCTGGATTAATAATAGTACATGCCCTAGATACAGAGCTCTGAAAACTTTTCTAAAGAAATCTTGAGATATCTTCAGAGCGAACTAAGGAATCGTAGAACTTGAAAAACATGTTGAGGAATCCAAATTAAAGCCTCCAGCAGCAGCTCAAAGTTACTTACACATTCATTTTAGCTACACAATAACTGCCCTGTAAAGTAGGTTGGGCTCAGGTAGAATCAATGGCTCAAAATCATCCAGGAATTTCTATGGCTAAAGAAGGACCTGGATTTCTGTCATCTTGGCCCAGGGGTCGGCAAGCTTAAACACTCAAAGGTCCTAACCGGAAGCCCCCCCATTCAATTCAACCGGAAGTCCGGTTCCCCCACCATAGAGTCTCCTCCTAGCGCAGCATCTTTTTTCCTCTACCTGACCTAACCGAAAGCCCTATCAATGGTGGAGCCGACCGGCAATAGGGAGCCGCAGCAGAGGGATGAAAGAGCCACATGCGGCTCCAGAGCTGCAGATTGCTCACCCCTGTCCTAGCCTAACACCTTAACCGTGGCACATTATTGAACACCCTTACTTACACCCTGCTTTGAACCTGTTCTAGTTTAGCTGAATCCATTTTGGCGTTAACTGACATGGTGGTTGTCATAGGGTGAACCAGTGTATAATACTGATCGCCAGTGCGGTACAGCATGGACATGTTTGAATAGGACTTGGAGAACAAGCAAAAATTGTGAGGAAAAGTTTCATCCAATTTGACGTGAATATTGCCACAGCACTAGAAGGCAATGAAATGGTGTTCGTTCAGGGGTGAAATGCTATCGGTTTTCCCAAACCGGTAGTAAAACTGCTATTCGTTCGCCTGAACCGGTTGTGAAATAAATGAAACCGCTTCCTGTGCATGCGCGGAGGTGGCGCGCGTTCACATTGCTACTGAACTGGTAGCAAAAGTAAGTAGACTTCACCCCTGTGTTCACTGTTCTGAAAATCAGACCCTGCACAAGGAGGAGGAGAGCAGGCACCTATTAACAGAGTCTCCCAGAGTCTCACACATTGTCCACAAAATACAAATGTGAAGATACATTTTAAAAGAATATATAAATTAGAAAAAATTGTGTAGAAAAGGTGTTAAGGATAGCTGCCTTTTTTTTAAAAAAAACCCATCAGAGAGAGTGACATGCTGTATTTTCTAAGGGCAATGCTAAAGTCATAAGGTCATTAAACGTACAGTATTATTTCTGTACTGAGATCACAAGATTGTTGCAGATTAAAGGATGAGTGAAAATTGCATTTGGCTATAAAAAAACATTCTTAGCAGTTGAACCAAAATATGTTTAAAGTACTTTTTTTAAAAAAAGGCAGTAGAATAATAGAATTGCAAAATTTCATGAAAGGGAACCTCTCTCTATGTTTATGGGTCCATTGTTAAACTACTAGGATTGTTATGGACCAGTGGTGGGTTACGACTGGTATGCCCTGGAATTGGCGTACCGGTGCTTGCCGGGAGTACCAGGTACCCTTCCGATACAGTGCTCCACAAGGGCCACCCGCCCACACTCCTTACCAGTATTTGAGGTTTTCGGGGCTTCCGTGCACACACACCGAGTGTACAGTGCCTGCGCGATGCTCCGCCGAGCCACTGGAGTGTCACAGGCAGTAAGTACGCATGCACGCGCTGCACACATTCATATGGTGGACGCCCGACCCCGTTGCACCGTACCGGTTGCAACAGGATCCGGAACTCACCACTGTTATGGACTTTCTGTAATTTAATTGGTTTAGTGGTTAAGTCACCAGGTTAAAAACCAGGAGACTGGGAGTTCTAGTCCCTCCTTAGACTTGAAAGACAGCTGGGTAATTATGGGCTAATCAGTAGGAGACAGTGAATTCTAGTCCTTCTTTAGCTTGCCTTCTGGAGTTGTGGATGCTCCATCATTGGAGGTTTTTCAAAAATAGACTGGACAACCATTTTACCAGGATGGGATTAGGTTTCCTGCCTTGAGCAGGGGGAGGGACTAGAAGCCCTCCCAGGTCCCTTCCAGCCCTAGGATTCTGTTGTGGCCCAGCAGGAGCCATTGGCCACCAGGTGGCGGCAGAGCATTGGATCAGAGGGAGTGTTCAGGGAAACACTTGGGAGTTGTTGCAGGATGCACCCCATCGAAGGGTTACTCGACGGAAGGAAAAACTGAGTACTTACAGGAGATGATTGCGAGCAGCTGTTGCTCATTGGGATCCTCTCCTGATTATAAAGAGACTGCTGGTGCCACGCCCTGGTTGCAGAAGTCAACGTTCTGTTCCCGTTCTAGTGATTGTTCTTGTTCACGTTCACAAACCGAGAGAAGCCAACTTGGATAAGTGGTTTGAGATAAGAGAAGCCGGGTTTGCATTTTGGTGTTAGTTATAGGACTTTCTGCCAGAGCTAATTATCTTTGTTTATTTGGACTTGCAGCCAACAAGAGCTTGGACTGATTAAAAGAAACCTTTTTGTTTATGTGGCTTTTGGCTTTCATTCCTGGACAGAGAAGGGTGGTCAGAACAGATTCTATGTCCTGTTTCTAACAGGGACTTCGTCTGTGATTTTCTCTATATGAAATATGGATTGTAGCGCTGCATTCCACCCTCTTTCCATTTCCTTTTGTTCGTTTTATTCTGGAATGCCAGTGCTTTGAAATAAACAGCATGCACTTCCTTCCTGGGTATCCTCCTGTTGGAAGAAATATCCAGGCCCAGGTCCAAGCTGGGAGAAAGGCGCTGGAGACAAAATGGAGGCTGGAGGTTGATTGGGAAGATGGTTTATTGATGAAGCAGAAGCAGATAGGTAGTTCTGGGCAGCTGACTACATGGAGTTGAGAGTGAGGAGCATCTATACCTTCTCTTGGGCTTTGCACTTGAACTTCCTGTTCCTCTGCGAGAACATGTATTCTACTGGCTGTTGTCAGACTCCCATGGGGCCATGTACAAATCCTAGGAGTTTGTCTGAGCTAGGTTTGGTTGGAGTTTGCTGGGGGTGGTGCAATTGAGATGATGCAATGAAGGGGCTTGTATTCTGAAAGGGTGTTGGGCAATTCCGATTCTGGCTGAAGGCTAATCCTACCTTTGTTGGATCCTGAGTGAGGGTATTTGCTTATGAATAGAGCCAGCTATCTCTTTATCTTTTAAGTGCTGACATCTGCTGGGGGCTATTAAGGAAGGTTGGGGCTGGTTTCCAAGAGCATGTTTCTCCATTTCCCATCCAGGGAAATATAATATTCTGCCTTTTTAGAATAGAATAATAGAGTTAGAAGGGACCTTGGAGGTCTTTTAGTCCAACCCCCTGCTTAGGCAGGAAACCCTACACCACTTCAGACAATAGTTATCCAACATCGTCTTAAAAACTTCCAGTGTTGGAGAAATCACAACTTCTGGAGGCAAGTTGTTCCACTGATTCATTGTTCTAACTGGCAGGAAATTTCTCCTTAGTTCTACGTGGCTTCTCTACTTGATTAGTTTCCACCTATTGCTTCTTGTTCTACCCTCAGGTGCTTTGGAGAATAGATTGACTCCCTCTTCTTTGTGGCAGCTCCTGAGATATTGGAACACTGCGATCATATCTCCCGTAGTCCTTCTTTTCATTAAATTAGATATATTCAGTTCCTGCAACCGTTCTTCATATGTTTTAGCCTCCAGTCCCCTTTTTGATATTTCTCAAAATATTTCATTCTTCTAGGAGAGGGGTAGGTGCTAACATTCTACAATCCCAAAAGTGTTGAAACAACCGAAGCAGTTTGGTAACGGTAGCTTCATTGCTTATTACTCAGTTGCGTTGTGGTCTGCAAAAAAACCACACACACACACCTGCAGAAGCTCTCTTGTTGAAACGATTTGTCTTTGCGGAATATTTGACACCTGGGATCGAGGAGGTCAACTTAATGAGAGCAAATGAGACACAACCAAGGTGCGTAGTATTGAAGACATTATTTTTTACCCATCCCATCAGGGATCATGTCGCCTTCAAGGCTATTTACTTTAAATCACTCCTAATTAAAATTGCTGGCTCTCTGCGTTATTTCCTTTCTTAAGATTTCCTATTTACTGGAAAGGTATTAATCATTGAATAACAAGAGGAGTCAGATTAGGACTTGCATACAGTTGTATAAGAGGGATGTGGTGGCTCAGTGGCTAAGATGCTGAGCTTGTCGATCAGAAAGGTCGGCAGTTTGGTGGTTCGAATCCCTAGCATCGTGTAACGGAGTGAGCTCCTGTTACTTCTCCCATCTTCTGCCAACTTAGCCGTTCGAAAGCATGTAAAAATGCAAGTAGAAAAATAGGAACCACCTTTGGTGGGAAAGTAACAGCGTTCCGTGCGCCTTTGGCATTTAGTCATGTCAGCCACATGACCACGGAGACGTCTTTGGACAACGCTGGCTCTTAGGCTTTGAAAAGGAGATCAGCACCGACCACTAGAGTCAGGAACGACTAGCACGTCCTCTATCTTTAGCTATTTGCAGCCGTGGTCAAATAGATTCATTGGGTGCAAGGAGATAATGCAATCTCCAACGGTTGTGGAAATTCATTACGCAGCCACCAATGTCACATTGTACTAGATTCAGCACATGTTTTGGTATACCTCATTGCGATGTGAATTCTATATCTGTATGACCTTGATCTAGGAGCTGGAATGTCTTTGCTTGGGCAAAAACTGGAGCAGTTGGTCTGGCAGCTTCTGTTGACTGAATATGGTCCATTTACCTGGCACAAATCATATAGAAACTCCCTGTTGAGTTCTTCCATTCCATTGAATCCGAACCACTATTTCTCCTGTGGATTTATGCCTTCCAAGATCTGAAGAAACAGAATCTTCTGCAAGAAAGTGAACCACTGGCTGGGTCCTACTGGTTCGGACTGGTTTGGTCAGCAACCCAGGCCTGCCACCCCCCCGAATTGGTTCCCTGAGCAGCACCATAGGTGCTACCATCTTGATTTTTGCTTCTGCACATAACAATTTTTATTAGCTATGCATGCACGCATAGCGCACCCATGAGCAAACCGGCAGTAGTGCCTGCAGGAACCCACTCCTGAAGTGAACACTGTCTCATATTAAGGATAGCAATGACTTAAAGCTGGGATCAGCAACCTTAAACACTCAGAGCCACTTGGACCCGTTTCCCACAGAAAAGAAAACACTGGGAGCCACAAAACCTTTCCTGTGCCTGACCATTTCCTGAGCGGCCGCAGAAGTGGCATATGTAGTTGAACTAAACATTCTGTTTTTCTTCTGAAACTTTTCTTTCCTTGGATTTATCCATTTTTAGCCTACAGGGGGTCAAAAAGCTCAATAAATTTCATGCTGGAGGGTGTTGCACATTGGCGGTTGTGACGCATGTTTTGAGCAACAGGGAGCCGCAGTAGAGGGATGAAAGAGCCACATGCAGCTCCAGAGCCTCAGGTTGCTGGCCCCTGACTTAAAGGAAAATAAGAATTCAGAGTGCTACCCTTGTCTCCAAAGGGGCATATATTTAAAGCATCGAGCAAACAGTGGGGGTAACACAAACTTCCGTTTTAGACCCAGTACACTTCAATATCTTCATAAATGACTTAGATAAGAGAATAGAAGGATCATGTCATCAAATTTGCAGATGACACTAAGCTGGCAGAAATAGCCAACACCCCAGAAGACCAGCTCAGGATCCAAAAAGATCTTAACAGACTTGAACAACGGGTCCTATCCAACAATATGAAATGTAATGTGGAGAAAAGCAAGGTTTTATACCTACGCATGAAAAAAAAAACATAGTTACAAATACAGATTAGGTAAAGCTTGGCTCAAAAACAGTAACTGTGAGATGGAGTCCTAGTGGACAATCGCTTAAACATGAGTCGGTCAGCAGTGTGTGGCAACAGCCCAAAGAGCTAACACAATCCTTGGTTGTATAAACAGAGGCATAGGATCAAAATCACGTGAAATATTAGTACCGTTTTATAAAGTTCTAGTATAGACCACCCCTGAAATACTGCCTCCAGTTTCAAGCACTACATTACAAAAATAATGTTGAGACTTTAGGGGGGGGGGGAAAGTGCAGAGAAGAGCAAGTAAAATGATTAAGGAGGCAGAAGGAGGCAAAAACATATGAAGAACGATTTCAAGAACTGAGTCTAGAGAAAAGAAGGACTAGGGGTGACATGATAGCAGCATTCCAGTATTTGCTGGGCTGCCACATAGAAGAGGGGGTCAACTTATTTTTCCAAAGCTCCAGAAGGCAAGACAAGAAAAAATGGATGGAAATTAATCAAGGAGAGAAGCAATCTGGAATTAAGGAGATGCTTCATCACAGTGATGACAATTAACCAACGGAACATCTTGCCTTCAGAAGTTGTAGGTATAGGCAGTGGTGGGATTCAGTCAGTTCGCACCCTTTCCGGCGAACCAGTTGTTAACTTTCTGAGCAGTTTAGTGAGCTGGTTGTTGGAAGAAATCATTAGGGCAGAGAACCAGTTGTTAAATTATTTGAATCCCACCACTGGGTATAGGACTTCTTGTTTGAGCAGGAGGTTGGAATAGAAGTCCTCCAAGGTCCCTTCCAGCTCTATTATGATTGATTGAACTTTAAGTTGTATGAACTTCAGCTCCCAAAATTGGCTGAGGAATTATGGAGGTTGAAGTGAGAAACATTTATTTCGAGAAAGACCCCAAAAGCAAACATTAAAAGCGAGCTGGGTTCTTACAGAAGGAGGTATTGATTGACTAACTGACTGAGTGACTGATGGATTGTATAGTTATACAGCTGTACAACTCAAAAGTGACTCCGTGTAGCACACATCAAGTAAAAATCAATCAGAAAACCATGATTACAAATCAAAATTAAGTTCATAACCAGTATATCAGACAATGCACAAATAAATCAACCCAAAAGACACTCAATTTCCCCAAAAATGAGCTTATCTACCACTGAGGGAAAACCAGATTTTTCCTTGGACAGAATTCATTTGTTTCCTTTATCTTGGTTTAGTTACTGGCAATATAGTTCTGCCTATAAAATAAAAATAAAACCAAAGGCAGCATTTATTTATTTTATTACTTACTTTAAAGCAAGTAAATTTACTTACTTTATTTATTTATTTGTCAAACATGTACAAGATAGCAGGTATAAGTATGAACATGGACATGAACAAAGGAAATGAGTACAAATAAATGGGGACAGTAGGACAGGGATGGTGCACTTATGCATCCATGCCCCCTTTAAGGACCTTCTAGGAATGATATGAGGTCAAGAATGTCAGAGGTGGGTTCCTACCAGTTCGCACCTATTCGGTAGAACTGGTTCGTCAAATCTGCCGAACCGGTTAGAAGAGGTTCCACCAGTGGACCCGGAAAGCAGGCCATACCTACAGAAGAGGTTCCAAATTTTTTTGAAACCCACCACTGGTCCTTGGATATGATTATTCTACACTATCATGCTCCTATTTATAAAACTCAGTGCCTCTGTGAAAGGTAAGGATGACTACTGCGTTTGTGGTGCAATCAGAACATTGTGTGTGTTGAAGTTGTTTTAACGCAAACCAAAGATGCCTTTTAAAAAACAAGTTTACCTTATATTCTTATGCATGCCAGTGCTGTGTGTGAGGTAATTTAAGGTGGTTTTGACAAGTGTCGTCGGCATCTTCATATCCGGTCACATGGGCAGCAAGCCATTCCCATCTGGTCACATGGGCAGCAAGCACTCCCACAAAGGAGGCCACACCCACAGAGTAGGTTCGAACAATTTTTGAAACCCACCACTGTGGAATGTGATGGTAGACAGTTTGAGATTGAAGCTGAGAGGGTTTGAGGCTGTAACTCTGGAGTCGGATAAAGCATTCCAGGCATTGACCACTCTGTTGCTGAAGTCGTATTTTCTGCAATCAAGTTTGAAGCGGCTCGCCTTGAGTTTGTATCGATTGTTTGCCCGTGTATTATTGTGGATGAAGCTGAAGAAGTTGTTGACAGGCAAGACATTGTAGCAGACAATTTTGTGTACTATGCTTAGGTCTGACTGCAAGCAGCGAAGTTCCAGATTGTTCAAGGCCAAAATTTCAAGCCTGGTGGCATAAGAGATTCTACTAAGGGATTCTGAGTAGAGGAGTGGAGGACTCTTCTTGTGAAATACCTCTGGACCCGATCAATCATGTTAATGTCTGATATATGTACAGTGTGGGTTCCAGGCAGACGAGGTGTATTCAAGAATTGGTCTGGCAAAGGTTTTGTATGTCCTAGTTAGCAATACAATATAGCGATATTCAATACAATTTGAATACATGGACTGACCACATTCTCCAGGCTGCTCTCTCCACATCTAAAAAGATTGTCATCCTCAGCCACCAAAGCCATACTATTTGTGGAGGCTAGGAATAGTAGTCCCACATGTCGAATGCCACCAATTTAAGGACAGCTTAGTTTTCCCATTGGAAGGAAGATGGATAGGGGATGGTGATGAGTGCTGTCAGGGCCGCCATTCATGAGCTATGGTGGCGCAGTGGTTGGAGTGCAGTACTGCAAGCTACTTCTGCTGACTGCCGGCTGTCAGCAGTTTGGCAGATCGAATCTCACCAGGCTCAAGGTTGACTCAGCCTTCCAATCTTCCAAGGTCGGTAAAATGAGGACCCAGATTGTTGGGGGCAATAGGCTGACTCTGTAAACTGCTTAGAGAGGACTGTAAAGCATTGTAAAGCGGTATATAAGTCTAAGTACTATTGCTATTCAGTTATGCGGTGTACTGCATTGCTGCTGGCAGCCAGCCATAGAAACGGGATGAGGCAGCTGTGGGGTGGGACAGGCAGGAGGGATACCATGAGGAAATGAAATCAAGCCTCCCACCCATTCCGTGAGAATCACTGGTGGTGCCAAGTCCAGCAAAGGAATGCAGCCAGCTGCAAAAGATAGGGGCTGTTTCCCAAAACAATCTGTTAACACCTAATTGAACACTTCTTGACAACCAGGGGGATGGAAGGGAACAGGGAAAAGTTAATTTTGGGCGTGAAAACCTCAGATCCAGCTTTGCTTCTTTTGTAACCACTTGTAAAGGGGTGGGTTTCTGCCAGTATTACTGCAGGTTTGGTGCCCGTGCAATTTGTCCATGTGCACTCATTTCGCTCACTCACGCGCCTGTGGCACGATCCGCACCCATGTGCAGTTGCCTGTAAATAGGTCTGTGCATGCGCAAAACATAAAAAATGACCAAAAAAACCTATGCCGCGGTGACCGGGGAATCGGCTCGGGCATGTGGCAAGCCTGCAGTCCCTACCAGTTCAGCAACCCAGTTGCAATTTCCACTACCAGTTCGCCTGAACTGGTGTGAACCGGTTGCAACCCACCTCTGGCCTGAGGATCTTTTTTTTCTAACTGACCTAGTTGGGACAGCTGACAGGTGCACCACTGGAAAACTGAAAGACCAGACTGGGGACAAATTGTCACAGGGAAAATCTGTAGTCACTAAGGATTGGCGATGACTTGATACATTACTGTTGTGGCCCAGCAGGTGCCATTGGAGCTGCCACCAGACTCCGACAGCGAGGGGCCCTATGAATCGGCTCTGAAGGATGTGGAGGACCCTGGATAGGGTTCCAACTCCGAGCAGAGCGCAGAGAGACTGGTTGGCCACCAGGTGGTGCCTGAGCCTTGGACCAGTGGGGAGGAGACAAGGGAGAGTGATCCAGAAGCCAGCAGTGAGTTGTTGTTCCTGGATGCCCAGAATCGAAGAGCTAATAAGCATCAGGAACAGTTATGCAAGTACAGGAGGTAATTGCACTCAGCTGGTGGTCATTAGGCTCCTCTCCAGACTATAAAAAGACTGCTTGTACACACACCCCTCTTGCAGAAGTCACGCATTGACTAACGAGAACTTTTGTAACTAACTTGGCAGGATGGATTGCTGCCAAGGTTTGTCTGAGTTGCTGCCAAGGTCCTTATCTGTTTGTTATGCTTAGCTTTCAGCCACCGAGGTTTTGGTTTCTTGCTATTAAAGTACATTCTAGTTAAGCTTGTCTCGGCTTTCGTTACTGGATGGAGGAGGTGGTCAGAATACATTACCAATTGATCAGTTTCCCCATAAACGCTTTTTATCTCATGTATATTATATTACTTTTCTCTAGAAAGGAAAGTAAGAAGCAAAAGTTATCTTTTTTTCCCAAGCTTTGGTAAGATAAACGTGAATAAAAATAACCCGTCTTCTTGTCCTTTAGCCGAAGAGCAAAAATGCACAACATATGTAAATTGTTTTCTGAACGCTGGAGAAGAAAAATAGTAAAGATAACTAAAAGTGAAAGAAATTTGGTCTGCTATCCATCTTATCCGTAGATCATTTAATCACGACAATTCATTAAAAGGAACTGTGACTTCGCCAGAACTGCCTTATAGAGTTGAAGATTGGTTTAATTAATGATACCTGTCTACAGAGTCTAGTATTAGAACTCTGAAAGAATGAAGAAAAGGACCATTCTGGCATCACTTTTCAGTTCTTAAAATAGTCTTTTGTGAAGAGGGTAAGGCTGAATAATGCATAGACAATATCAGTTTCTTCGAGTAAATTATACAAGCAGAGTCATGCTACCCCCAAATCAGAAAGAATATATTCAAATACATTTCTATTCTGTCCCCCCCTTCACGGCTCGTTAACAAACGCAGGCAGGCAACTTAAAAGGAAGTCTTTCTTTATCAGTTCTCAGTTCAAACTGGCTTCGAGCCCAGAAATAACATAAACACAAATCTCCGATAAGAATTCAAAAACAAAAGCTCTTACAAACACTGCACTTCTTCCACCGTCTCCACGGATCAGGTTTACATGAAACACCAAAGCACTTATCCAAGTGTAACAAGCATAAATCATCAAGCAATGTTGTACCAAACACGGAACACACGAAGGAACGACGTTGACTCCAGCGACTGGGGCGTGGCAGCATCCGTCCTTTTATCTCCAAACTTCCTCCCACAAGCCCCAGCTGCATACTGAATCTTGTATCCCGAAAAGACTCTCAGCAGAACTGCTGAGTCACAACACATTTCCATCAGAAGTGTATTCAATATGTTTATATTACTGCCAATACTAATGTTCAAATATTTTTCAATTAAAAAAAATACGGCAGTATTTTTTTCAGACTAAACGACACTAGGCCTATTCCCTGGTTGTCACTTCTGCTTTTTCTCATCTTATTTATTTATTTACTTATTTATTTATTTATTATTTATTTATTTATTTATTAGACTTATATACCGCTTCATAGGGCTTTCAGCCCTCTCTAAGCGGTTTACAGATTTTTTTAGCAAATTGAGTCAGCAACTTGCCCCCACAGTCTGGGTCCTCATTTCACCCACCTCGGAAGGATGGAAGGCTGAGTCGACCTTGAGCCGGTGAGATTTGAACTGCTGAACTGCAGATCACAGACAGCTGAAGTGGCCTACAGTACTGCACCCTAACCACTGCGCCACCTCGGCCCTTCTCCTTATCCCTCTCCATCCTCCTCTTCCTCCTGGGAGGAAGGGTTGACTTAGGCTAACTTATTTAACATAAAAACAGGAAAAAATGTCTTCCTGTTGGAAAGTTATTTAAGAATCCAAGATGAATGGAGACCAGCGGTGGCATTCAGCAGGTTCTGACCAGTTCTGGAAAACCGGTAGCGGAAATTTTGAGTAGTTCAGAGAATCAGTAAAAACTACCTCTAACTGGCTCCGCCTCCATTTAATCTCGGCCTCCCGAGTCCCAGCTGATCGGGAGGGAATGGAGATTTTGTAGTATCCTTCCCCTGCCATGCCCACCAAGCCATGCCATGCCCACCAAACCACGCCCACAGAACCAGTAGTAAAAGTTTTTGTATCCCACCACTGAGGAGACCCTAACAACAGACAGCCTTTTCCAAAGCTATCTTGGTGTGTTCATTTATCTGCTCAATTCAAGATTCTACAAAAGATACTAGCAGATAAATAGAGGTTTGTATGGGGTTTGGGATTTGGGGGGACAAGGACCTGGCCTGGCAGACTTACACGTTGCAATAAAGCCTAAAACTCAGCCCATGTAAGTATACTTAACCAGGACAGCTAAAGACCCAGTGGATAGATTTAATTAGCATGCTAAGTCTGGTTAATCTTAAGCTTGGTTGGTTGAGTTTATAGTTTAATATATTAAGGTAAGGGTTAGGGTTAGGCTCAGTGGCTAAGACGCTGAGCTTGTCGATCAGAAAGGTCGGCAGTTAGGCGGTTCGAATCCCTAGCGCTGCATAATGGGGTGAGCTCCTGTTGCTTGTCCCAGCTTCTGCCAACCTAGAAGTTCGAAAGCATGTAAAAATGCAAGTAGAAAAACAGTGACCACCTTTGGTGGGAAGGTAACAGCATTCTGTGCGCCTTCAGTGTTTATTGTTTAGTCATGCCGGCCACATGACCACAAAGATGTCTTCGGACAGTGCTGGCTCTTCAGCTTTGAAACGGAGATGAGCACCGCCACCTAGAGTCGGGAACAACTAGCACATATATACGAGGGGAACCTTTACCTGTACCTATATGAAGGTAGTCCTGAACTTGTGACTGTGACAGAGACTGCCCCTTATGAAAAGCAGGTTACCTATGGGACTGTCCAGATTTAACCCCCTTTTTGCAGCAGTCAGCTCAGTTCACAACACAATGCCATGCCCAGAGTTCAAACAAAACAACAACAAAAACAAAGACACAACTGCCTCTCCAGTTCAGAATTTGTGCGTGGCGTGAATGAGGGAGCCATCTTTTTCATCGCCTCAAGCAAGAAGTATCTTGGGCCTGTTGTCTCATTTAATGATGAAAGCTCTAATTTGATGAATCACTTGCCTGAATCAGGGTAAGAAATTTAGCAGGCAAATGAGAATGTGTTTACTGGCATGCTTTCTAATAACTATTCCTTGCTTGGTTGCGCTTACTCATTACAGGAACACGGGGATAAAAAAAATATAAAGGCATTACTCTTTTGGAGAGGATGCAAATTGCCTCAGCCCTCACCTGATCCTTGCTTAATCATGATTGCCCTTCTTTTGAACAAAATCCCTTCCTGTGACAATGACATACAGTATTTACAGAGTTTCTGTTGGTATGGAGCATCCGTTCTCTCCAATAATGTCTTATTACAGCTGTTCTGTTACTGGTCATTACCTTCAGTGATTTTCAGCATTAATTTCCAACTGTTTGGGGATACGCAGCTCAATAACCTGAGGCACAGACAAATGATATTTTTTGATCAATGGAGTCGGAACTACATTCTCCCTCATTTGAGGGTCGTTGCAAGCACATTTTGGAAAGTTAGAACACAGCTAGGGTCGCGTTAAAATCCACTTATTTATTTATTTATTTATTTATTCATTCATTCATTCATTCATTCATTCATTAGTTTGACAAACTTGTACAAGATAACAGGTATAAGTATCAACATAGACATGAATAAAGGAAATGAAATGGGAACAGTACAGTGGTGGCATTCAAATAATTTAACAACCGGTTCTCTGCCCTAATGACTATCTGGGTAGGTGGGGCTCGGCGGTCATGTGACTGGGTGGGCTTGGCCAACTCAAGGTCACTCAGGTCGATGGGCGCTTCGCCTTAGCTGTTACAATGTAACAAGGGTTAACCGGAGAGGCAGTTTCTGTAAGCAGGTCAATAAAGATGAGGCTAGAAACAACACCAGGATTCCTGCCTGCCTTACAGGATTAGCCCTGTAAAGTGGGGAAAAAAACAAAAGGAGATTTCTTCCAACAATCGGTTCTCTGAACTACTTAGAAAGTTACCAACCGGTTCTCCCGAATAGGTGCGAACTGGCTGAATCCCACCACTGGAACAGTAGGACAGCGACGGTAGGCACGCTGATGCGCTTATGCACGCCCCCTTTATGGACCTCTTAGGAATGAGGTGAGGTTCATGGTAGACAGTTTGAGGTTGAAGCTGTGGGGGTTTGAGGATGTAACAATGGAGTCGGGTAGAGCATTCCAGGCGTTGACAACTCTGTTGGTGAAGCTGTATTTTCTGCAATCGAGTTTGGAGCGGTTCACCTTGAGTTTGTATCGATTGTTTGCCCGTGTATTATTGAGGTTGAAGCTGAAGTAGTCATTGACAGGTAGGACGTTGTAAATTTTGGGTACTATGCTTAGGTCCGACTGCAGGCAGTGGAGTTCCAGATTGTTCAAGCCCAACATTTCGAGCCTGGTGGCATAAGGGATTTTATTGTAAGCAGAGGAGTGGAGTACTTTTCTCATGAAGTACCTCTGGACCCGCTCGATCGTATTAATGTCCGACATACAGTGTGGAAACCTGCTTGGTTCTTGCCAAGCATGACATTTTCTGAACGGTAGCTGGAAAAAGACTATCATAAAAGCTTTTGACAGCTCAGAGTGACAAGAGCCGTCACTCTGTGACAGGTGTACCCAGCAGCATCTGCAGCGTGCCACAACTGTGCCTCTTTGGGCCACGCGTGAAATGTTGGGAAGCAGATTTTTTTTTCTTAAAAAGAAGGACAAGGCTTGTGTTGTGATGTTGTGATGTTGTTTATGTCAGCTGGTTGTCCCAAAGGTGCTTTTTCAAAAGGCAAGTGGACGTTCTTTGTTTTGTCTTGAAGATGTTTTGCTTCTCATCAAAGAGGTTTCATCAGTTCTGAACTTAGAACACTGTTTATTATTGGTAACAATTGTTGGCCTTGTAGGGATGGGATGGGATGGAGTGAAGTGGAGTGGAACGGAATGGAACGGAACGGATTGGAATAGAATAGAATAGAATATGGAATGGATTGGAATGGAATGGAATGGAATGGAATGGAATAGAATAGAATATGGAATGGATTGGATTGGAATGGAATGGAATAGAACAGAACAGAATAGAATAGAATATGGAATAGAATAGAATGTGGAATAGAATAGAATATGGAATGGAATGGAATAGAATAGAATAGAATGGAATATGGAATGGAATGGATTGGAATAGAATAGAATAGAACAGAATAGAATAGTTCTCATGAAGCTTCTTGGATGAGAAGTAAAATGTCTTCAGGGAAAAACAAAGTCCAGTTGCCTTTTGAAAAAGCACCAACTGACTTGATGGCGAAGGAAAGCCGAGAAACCAATCTCCTGACTGGTATGCTTTTAAAACTTTTTAAAAGAATGCCTTTCAAATTTGCTCTCCTGGGTCCAAGGTGTGCTACCCAGCCTTCCAGTTTAACTCGCTTTTCCTCATTATAGCAATAGCAATAGCAGTAGACTTATATACCGCTTCATAGGCCTTTCAGGCCTCTCTAAGCGGTTTACAGAGAGTCAGCATATTGCCCCCAACAATCTGGGTCCTCATTTTACCCACCTCGGAAGGATGGAAGGCTGAGTCAACCCTGAGCCGGTGAGATTTGAACCGCTGAACTGCTGATCTAGCAGTAGCCTGCAGTGCTGCATTTAACCACTGCGCCACCTTGGCTCTTGGCCACAATCCATTCATTTGGTTCTGCCTAATGGCTATAGAAGGGATGCAGTCATTCAGTGGCTAAGATGCGGGCTTGTCGATCAGAAAGGTCAGCAATCTGGCGGTTCAAATCCCTCGCGCCACATAACAGAGTGAGCTCCCATTAGTTTTCCCAGCTTCTGCCAACCTAGCAGTTCTAAAGCACGTAAAAATACAAGTAGAAAAATAAGAACCACCTTTGGTGGGAAAGTAACAGCATTCCATACACCTTCGGCATTTAGTCATGCCAGCCATATAACCACAGAGACATCTTTGGACAGCTCTGGCTCTTTGGCTTTGAAACAGAGATGAGCACCGCCCCCTAGAGTCGGGAACGACTAGCACATATGTCCGAGGGGAACCTTTACCTTTAATGGCTACAGAAATGAACTTGAGTCTCCTGACTACATTTGGAGACAAATCCTCTCTAGTTGGTCGACTGACAAACTGAAAAACAAAATACCAGGTACGTCATGGGATGGCCCAACACTCAGGACAATATAAGAAGACGTCCTTTGTTTTTAATCTTGAGCTTGGGTCAAAATGGCAACTTCTATTCCAGGTTTGAGATAAAGCAGAGAATCAGATGGGTTTTCTCTCAAGCTTGGAACAGTTAAGGAACTAGTTTGAAATTGGGGCACTGTGCACACCTCCTTCAGATATGCAGAGGGGAAACTCTGATTGACAAGAGAGAACAGTTATTTCAGGCAAGGGTATGGAGGACAGAAGGAGCTGATACAACAGCTAGCTAGATCTTACATGTTGGAAGTATATGACCTGCCTGCATCTTGGCATAACATCCAAGTTTATATAGGAATGCAAAATCTCCAACACCTTCTGTAGTCAGGCACATACTTCGTACCTGGGGCAAGCTTTGGGCAAGATAATTATGAAAGTTCGTGCTTCCATTATAATTCAGAAGTTGGAAATAATATTCATCACATTGAATGTGGTTAACCTTTTGCTGTGGTTCATAATATGCTACATACCGAACCACCAAAAATAATCTACTAAGCTTAACATATTGTATAAATGCAAACACCAGCTCTTTCTCTAACCTTGTTAAGTATGTTGTGTGCTTTCCTAGTCATGTTTTTTTACACTTGCATTTTTAGATTTTGCTTTATTTTTAATTGTTGGCTGCCTAGTTGTGACTAAGATCTCGCTTATGAGTAAACCCTTAATGGAATATTTGCCAGAACAAGGTCTATTCAATAGTGCTTAGCTTGTTTCTTTGTTGTTGGTTATTATGCTTTGGCACCTCTAATGTTTGATTGGACTCCTGCTAATTGCTACAGCCTAGATCAGTGGTTCCCAAACTTGGCAACTTTAAGACTTGTGGACTTCAACTCCCAGAATTCTCCAGCCAGCTCTCCACAAATCTTAAAGTTGCCAAGTTTGGGAACCACTGGCCTAGATCCATGATGGCAAGGCTATGGCATGCGTGCCAAAGGTGGCACACAGAGCCCTGTCTGTGGGCATGTGCACTATCATCCCAGCTCGGTCAGCTGGTGGTTGGGTTTCCAAGATGCGCATGTGTCCCAGCCAGTTGGTCGCTGGGTTTTCAAGGCATGCCTGCGTGTCGGCCAGCTGGTCAGGTTTCCGAGGTGCACATGTGTGCTGGACAGCTGGTTATTGGGTTTCTGGTGCTGTGGGGCATCCGTATGCTCACGGGTGGGTGCACACCTTCCAGTTTGGGCCCTTTGTGTCTAGATTGATTTATACTAGTCCCCTTTTCCAAGTCTTTCCTCCTCTGATTCAACTTGTATTACCTAGATCAGGGGTGTCAAACTCAAGAACTGAGGGCCAGATTCAATTGCAATGTAGTTGGATCTGGCCCATGGGGCCATCCTTGAAAATGTAAGGGGCTGACCTGTGTTGCTACAGCCCGGTCTACCCAACGTGAAGAGGAAACATCAATCCAGCATCCCTTCGGCCCGGTCTACGCATTGCGAAGAGGAAACATGTCAGCAGTTTGGGGAGTGGCGTCAAGCTGGCCACGCCCACCAGGGCTCCTGAGGTCAACCACTGCCCTGATACGGCCCTCGATGAAATTGAGTTTGAGATCCCTGACCTAGATAGTCAGTTAGAATTATCCCTTGTGTAACTCTGACAATTCAAAGTGATTGCTGCTACAGCGTTAAGGCTATGAGAAAGCTATTGTATTATTGTGTCCTTATGCGTTGGCCCGTAAATTATGTCCTCAGCTCAGGAGAAGTATAAGTTGTCTGGATGGAAGAACTGTAAGTGAAAATGTTGAACTCTGCTCTTCTTCAAATTTACTTTGCACCTCACTTTTCCCCCCAAATAATGACTGCAGAACTGAATGGGCATGTTAAAGCATGCTGGCGCTATTAAAATGTGGCACCAATAGCAATAGATTGCAGGATTTGCATTATAAAGCCTATTGTAAGACTTTCAGATTTCGAAATTATTTAAAGAGGAAGAGGGAAAGGAGGAGGAGGAGGAGGAGGAGAAGGAGAAGAAGAAGAAGAAGAGGAGGAAGAAGAAGAAGAAGAAGAAGAAGAAGAAGAAGAAGAAGAAGAAGAAGAAGAAGAAGAAGAAGAAGAAGAAGAAGAACAACAACAACAACAACAACAACAATCACCACCAATAGTTGGCAGCAAAGAGAAACAGAAAGCTCTAATCTAATTCCTTGTTGCCCTCTAGTGGTGATCTAGAGATTGGCAGTCCAGATTTGATACTCTAATTTACTACAGTAAATACTTGATTGTTATTCACAGTTGCTTTTTTATCTCTCTTATTGCATATAACGAAGTTAACAATAATTTCTGTAAGCCTACGGCATTGTAAAGCTATTAACTTCCAATCTGTCACAAGCTTAATTTACTATGGAGGTCTCTATATTTTCATGGAGACAATTACAGTGATGCTAATCTCTCAACATGGGTATTTTCATTTGATATATGATGCACGCAACTATAAATAAGTAAGTAAGCTGTCCATATATTGTCTTCTTAGGGCATTTTTAAAGTCAAGGGATAGGGAAAAGACAAAGAAATGAAAGAAGGCAAATTATAAGATATCACTGGGTGGGAAGCAGAGAGGTGTGAACTGTATGAATTGTCTTTTTCCTACCCATCCGTTGCTGAGAACTGATGTAAATTAGACTTTTACTTGTGTTTCTCATCATAAGAGCAAAAAGAGTAGGAATACTTGTTTGATGTTTAATTAGTTTCTCAGAGAACAAGGAAATGACAAGTTTAAACTCTTTGAGAATACCTTGGTTTGCACAAAGCAGCCCACTCTTATTTTAGCCAGTGTGAAAACTCTTAAGTGAGATCTAGCACCAAGATATTCTGCTTTGGCTATTATCTGCTCAGATTTTGTTTTTGAGAAAGTGACATAATGAAAGCAAGTTATATCTATATATCTGTATCTATATATTTCCATCTATACCTACCTATCTATCTATCTATCTATCTAGCTAGCTAGCTATCTTTCATCTATCTAAATCAGGGGTAGTCAACCTTTTTATACCTACCGCCCACTTTTGTATCTCTGTTAGTAGTAAAATTTTCTAACTGCCCACTGGTTCCACAGTAATGGTGATTTATAAAGTAGGGAAGTCAATTAAATTTAAAAAAGGAAAGTGCTTCAGTATCAGACAAAATCCCTACCACCCACCATGAAAGGTGGAACACCCACAAGTAGGCGGTAGGGACCAGGTTGACTACCACTGATCTAAATTTTTGAGAAGGAATATATATTCCAGAGGGATAGAATCAAGATCACGTGAAGTGTTAATACCACTGCATCCAATTTTGGTCACCACAATGTAAAAAAGATGTGGAGACTCTAGAAAGAGTGCAGAGAAGAGCAACAAAGATGATTAGGGGACTGGAGGCTAAAACATATGAATAACAATCACAGGAACTGGGTATGTCTAGTTTAATGAAAAGAAGGACTAGGGGAGACATGATAGCAGTGTTCCAATATCACAGGAGTTGCCACAAAGAAGAGGGAGTCAAACAATTCTCCAAGGCACCTGGGGATAGAACAAGAAGCAATGGATGGAAACTAATCAAGAAGAGAAGCAACTTAGAACTGAGGAGAAATTTCCTGACAGGTAGAACAATTAATCAGTGGAACAATTTGCCTCCAGAAGTTGTGAATGCTCCAACGCTGGAAGTTTTAAAGAAGATGTTGGATAACCATTTGTCTGAAGTGTTGTAAGGTTTCCTGCCTAAGCAGAGGGTTGGACTAGAAGACCTCCAAGGTTCCTTCCAACTCTGTTAATGTGTATTCTATACTTTAATAGAAAATTTTAAAAAAGCAAATCTTTCCCCCCATGGCACTATCATTTTGTCCACTGGTATTTTCAGATGTTAAGAATGACCCTCAGCTACCATAGATATGCCAGCCATGGCTCTACAAGACCCTTAGCAACATTAATCATGGTGCTTGTTAAAGATACCCAGATTGTATTCTGGTGTATCTATTTAAAAAAAGGTTGAACTTAGATCATTAGAACTGAATTTAGAGAATACTTTTTTGAACATTAATCAAAGTGACAGATGGCTTGCAGAACAGCAGGTTAGACAGAAGGAGCAGATAGTGGTAATTAAGGAGTCTATTGAGGATAATACTACTTCAACATAGAACAAAGGGCTCTATGTGTCTGAAAATAGGTTGGACACAGCTGATACTATGAGATGATGAGGGTATAAAATGGATTGTTGCGAAGATAATTTGGTATAAAATCAGTTTCATTTACAGAGAAGAAATATAGCATTCCAGGTTTCACAAAATGCTTTAGCAGTGTTACCTGCATTCAACAAAACTGAATTGTCTTCCAGGAGAGTATTCTTACTTTTAATTTTGAAGTGGAAAGGTTCACAAATTCTCCAGAAAAACAAGATACCTAACTAGACCAGGAAGGGGAGGGGGGAATCTAGTGAAAAATGAAAATACATAGGTTTGTAAATCTCACTTGACACTGTAAGTCTAGATGGAATGGAATGACGTATAAGAGAAATTGGCTTTTAGGCAGGAATCCCGAATAAGAGCAGAGCACACTTTGAAAGAAGAATTTCAGTACCATGGACAGTTTATATCCATTTTTAGAGTATTTATGGCTTACTCTAGCCTTCAGCTGTATTCAACTTCCATTATCTTTAGCCAGTATCTGTTATAGATGATCTTAACAAGGTTCATCATACAAGTTCGGTTCAACATCATAAATATTTTAGAAAAGGAATACCAGTGGCTGTCCCACTCAATATTCAATGAGAACAATAGCCCTAACTTTCGTTGAAGGAAAATCTAGGATCATTCGCTACCTTCCAAAATATATTTTGTCAGCATATATTGGAAGACAATAGGGCACCTCCGTAGAATTCCACAGATTATACTGAAATATACAGTAATTAAGCAAAATAGGAGTAATGCTTTTCCTGTGTAAACATGTAATGTCCACTTGGCTTCCTTCCAATGAATGCCATACCTCCTTTTTCAGCTAAGCATCCAACTATGTCTTCGTGGATATTCATTGGAAATAAGCAGGGCTATAAAATCAGTAGATTTGGTAGAAAATCATATGCAGGTTAGAAACTAGGGCTTCTATAAACAAAGATATTGGTGGCCCTTTTTTCTACTCAACATACAGCATTTGCTTTTTTATTTTAACATGGCAATGAATAGAATTTACAAGTTCAGACCTTATCAGATTATCTTTGGAGGCATAGACCAGGCTTCAGAACTGATAGAGTCCCATTCTCTTGAGAGTGTTCCTCCTTTATTTCGCATCAGAGGCAAAATTATGGAATTAAAACTGCTGAATAGACTAGACTAGACTAGACTAGACTAGACTAGACTAGACTAGAATAGAATAGAATAGAATAGAATAGAATAGAATAGAATAGAACAGAACAGAATAGAATAGAATAGAATAGAATTCTTTATTGGCCAAACAAGGAATTTGTCTTTGGTGCATATGCTCTAATGTACATAAAAGAAGAGATACATTCATCACAAATCATAAGGTACAACATTTAATGATAGTCATAGGGAACAAGTAAGCAATCAAATCATACTAGGAAATAATAAATATAAATTGTAAGGATACAAGCAACAAAGTTACAGTCATAAGTGGGAGGAGATGGGTGATAAGAACGATGAGAAGATTAATAGTAATAGCAATGCAGACTTAGTGAATAGTTTGACACTGTTGAGGGAATTATTTGTTTAGCAGAGTGATGGCGTTCGGGGAAAAACTGTTCTTGTGTCTAGTTGTTCTGGTGTGCAGTGCCCTATAGCATCGTTTTGAGAGTAGGAGTTGAAACAATGTCCAGGATGCGAGGGGTCTGTAGATATTTTCATAGTCCTCTTTTTGATCCATGCAGTGTACAGGTCCTCAATGGAAGCCAGGTTTGTAGTAATTGTTTTTTTCTGCAGTTCTAATTTTCCTCTGAAGTCTGTGTCTGTCTTGTTGGGTTGTTTTACTTTCCTTAGGCCACCATTGTTAGAATAAAACTTTGCAACTGGAAAATGAATTTTATTCATGTCTGCATATTGGTGAGGACAAGCATGATTCCCGGGAAAAGTTTAGTAGGGCTTAATTCTCGCTTTAAAAAAAAAATCCAACTGGTATTTTCCTACAGTGTAAAATAGAAATTCCAAGCAACTGATAGCTTAGAAGATTAATAAATGTGGCTGCTCTTCCGTTGAGCAAAGAATATGTTTCTATGTGTATTTATACAATGCTTATACAAAGCGCCAGCAGAAGAGAATATTTGTAACGTTGAGGTTCTTTGTTGTCCCTGGTGTCAGGCCTGCAGTCATATTTCTTTTAGGATCTTTGGCTTGCCACACTCTCTGTTATTTTACTATGCTGTGGGGTAATTGGGAGGGGGAATAGTAAGGAGTAGAATTTGTTGTTGTCAAAATAAAACATTTCTTTCTAGAAGCCCAAGTTCATTCTTTGTTTCTGCACCTCTCCGGAAGTGGATGGGTGAAGATGCCAGCATGGCAATGGAAGATTGGACCATGTGATGGACTTGTGGGTGTGGGGGCAAGTTCATGAACTTTCAACTGGGGTGGAAACCCCAGGAAGTTTTCAGATTCGGGTTTCCACAGATGTGCCAACATGTCTCTCTTAATAAATTGGAACTTAGAGCAATGCTTTGCCTTGGACTCTGATTTAACTTTGGATAATTTCGGAATGCTGACATCTGGATTTGATGGTTTTCTTATACTCTTTCATTACCAAACTAGGTAACGTCATCAGTGCTGTAAGAGTTTGCTCTTAATTTTTATATATTAGTGGCTTGCCGTCTCAGTGTTGGTGAGAACGGTTGTGGTGGTTCCTTTATAAGGCTGTTGTTTATTATTAATTTGCTTGTCTGCTTTGATGGCTCCTTGATTGAGATATTGTTTAATTCTTGGTTGTTGATCAAGTGTTAATCTCAATGTCTCTGCTCTTACACAAAGCATTCTGTAGGCCCCAAAGAACAACGAAGAACGCTGTAGTGCTTCCCAACCACATGAAAACATACTTGTGAAATAAACACGATTAGAAATATATATATAAAGGTAAAGGTTCTCCTCGCACATATGTGCTAGTCATTTCTGGCTCTAGGAAGCAGTGCTCATCTCCATTTCAAAGATGCTAGTTGTTCCTGACTCTAGGGGGTGATATTCATCTGTTTCAAAGCCAAAGAGCCAGCGCTGTACGAAGACGTCTTTGTGGTCATGTGCCCAGCATGACTAAATGCTGAAGGCGCATGGAATGCTGTTACCTTCCCACCAAAGGTGGTTCCTATTTTTCTACTTGCATTTTTACGTGCTTTCAAATTCCTAGGTTGGCAGAAGCTGGGACAAGTGACGGGAGCTCACTCCATTACACGGTGCTAGGGATTCGAACCGCTGAACTGTCAACCTTTTTGGTCGAAAAGCTCAGCATCTTAGCCACTGAGCCACCGTGTCCCTTATACATTACAGTTACGTAAAAAAGCAAAATAAAATTTCCGAGGATATATGTCACCAAATGACAAGGAGATGTGAATTTGCCTTCAGTGGACTTCCCAGAGATAGGGGGCGGAAGCATTTTGGCAAAAATAAGGTTTTAACTCATGTAAAGATCACACTGCTTGCTTAACCGGGTCAGTTAAAGAACTGGTGGTTTAGAAACAGTGGCTAAGACACTGAGCTTATTGATCAGAAAGCTCGGCAGTTAGGTGGTTCGAATCCCTAGTGCCGCGTAACGGAGTGAGCTCCCGTTACTTGTCCCAGCTTCTGCCAACCTAGCATTCTGAAAGCATGTAAAAAATACAAGTAGAAAAATAGGAACCTTTGGTAGGAAGGTAACAGTGTTCCATGCGCCTTCAGCATTTAGTCATGCCAGCCACATGACCGTGGAGACATCTTCGGTCAGTGCTGGCTCTTTGGCTTTGAAACAGATGAATATCACCCCCTAGAGTCGGGAACAACTAGCACATATGTGGGAGGGGAACCTTTACCTTTATACTTTTATTACCCAGGGTATGGCTTGGTGTCACCATTTCGTACCATATTGTAGTTGTTCACTTATAACTATAATTGAGCCAAGAATTACAGTTGTAACTCATGCCAGTTGTTAAACAGATCGTCATGGTGAGCAACCTAATTTTGCAACACTTTTTGCGGGCAGTTCTTGGGCAAATGCTGTGGTTGTCAGGCGAACGCCACAGTCATAAATCAAATGGCACAATCATACAATGAATGCTGTAATAGTTTAGCAACCCATTGTCATCTTTCTTTTTGCCTACAGGTAGTCCCCGACTTGCAACTATTTGTTTAGGGGCCATCTGAAGCTATAATGGCATTGACCGTTTTTCACACTTATAACTATTGCACCCCAATGGCCATGTAATTGAAATTCACATGCTGGGCAATTGACTCATACTGATGACAGTTGCAGTGTCCCACGGAGTCATTTGATCACCCTTTGCTACCTTTTGAAAAGCAAAGTCAATGGGGAAAGCCAGATTTTGGGCTCAATTGTGGTCATAGGTTGAGGACTATCTGTACTTGGTTTGTTTTCCTATAGTTTAGGGTCCTGTGTAAAGCCAGCAAGTTGAGTTTCTGAGTTTATTGCTTGGTATAAACTGTGAGAACACAGAAAATGGGTTGGAAAACTAGAATAGAGTGGAGTGGAGTGGAGTGAAGTGGAGTGGAGTGGGGTGGGGTGGGGTGGGGTGGAGAGGAGAGGAGAGGAGTGGAGTGGAGAGGAGAGGAGAGGAGTGGAGTGGAGTGGAGTGGAATGGAGTGGAATGGAATGGGAAGGGAAGAGAAGAGAAGAGAAGAGAAGAGAAGAGAAGAGAAGAGAAGAGAAGACTTGGAAGGAACCTTCAACCCCTTGCTCAGGCAGGAATCCCTATTACCATTTCAGACAAATGGTTGTCCAATCTCTTATTAAAAACTTCCAGCATTGGAGCATTCACAACGTCTGGAGGTGCTGATTAATTGTTCTATTTGTCAGGAAATTTCTCCTTAGTTCAAGGGTCAGTAACCTTAAACACTCAAAGAGCCACAAAGGTCCTAACTGGAAGCTCAATTCTGGAGCCCACTGGAAGTCCGGTTCCCACACCATAGAGTCTCCTCCGAGTGTGGCATCCATTTTCCTCTATCTGTCCTAACCAAAAGCCCTATCAATTGTGGAGCTGAGCAGCAACAGGGAGCTGCAGCAGAGGGATGAAAGAGCCACATGCGGCTCAGAACCACAGGTTGCTGACCCCTGCCTTAGTTCTAGGTTGATTCTCTCCTTAATTAGTTTCCACCCATTTCTTCTTGTCCTGCCCTCATGTGCTTTGGAGAATAGCTTGACTCCCTCTTCTTTGTGGCAACCCCTGAGACATTGGAACACTCCTATCCTGTCACCCCTAGCCCTTCTTTTCATTAAACTACACATACCCAATTAACTGGGTTAAATCAGATTAAGCTTGGTGTGTACCATATATGCCGTACGTCATATAGCCAGAGGAACCAGGGAGGTGGTTCCATTACCCAACCCTCCACCCAAAAAATATTGAACCAGCAAGTTCAAAGTGTCCCTGGAAGTGTCAAGGGAGATGAAACAGTCGGCCACCCCCACCTCCGGTGGAAAGTGTGGCTTCAACCTTGAAAGCTTGAATGTTCTTTCAAAAGCACCTGCAGAATTGCTAATGAGCGCCACAACAGCGAAGCTGCACTGAGCGGGGTGCCCAGAGACCCAATTAGCTTCCCAAGCAATTGAAGAACAGGAACAACCAAAGATAATTTTGCCAAAAAGGAAAAAAAAGTGTAAACAACTCTAAAAGCAATGGCTTGAGAGAGAAAAAAAAAAAACTCTGTTTTTTTTTCCCCATGACAAGTTTTTAAGCCTTCGGAACCTGACAAGGTTAATGACAAATAACGCCGGTGTCTTTGCCATCGAGGTGTCCTGCAAGTATGTTGAAACGCTCAGAATTTGCAGGGTGATTGGGTGGAGGGACGATAACCTATAACGATGGTCCCCATCCGACTGACCTTTATAGTGCAGCTCAGAACACAGGTAGCTGGAATAGGTATCGTTCCCTTCAATTATTTAAAGAGAAAGTTATGGATTAGATCGGGGGTGCCCAATCTCACCAACTTTATGACTTGCAGGCTTCAACTCCCAGAATTCCTCAGCTGGCATCACAAAGTAACTCTGGATGGCATAAACAATAGCGGAAATTTTGAGTAGTTCGGAGAACCGGCAAATACCACCTCTGAATGGCCCTGCCCCCATATATTCTCTGCCTCCCGAGTTGCAGCTGATCGGGAGGGAATGGGGATTTTGCAGTAACCTTCCTCTGGTGTGAGGAGGGAATGGGAATTTTGCAGTAGCCTACCCCTGGAGTGTGGAGAGAATTGGGAATTTGCAGTAACCTTCCTCTGGTGTGAGGAGAGAATGGGAATTTTGCAGTAACCTCCCCTGGAGTGGGGAGAGAGAGGATTTTGCAGTAACCTTCCCCTGGAGTGAGGAGAGAATGGGGATTTTGCAGTAACCTTCCCCTGGAATGAGGAGGGAATGCGGATTTTGCAGTAACCTTCCACCGGAGTGAGGAGGGATGGGGATTTTGCAGTATCCTTCCCCTGGTGTGAAGAGGGAATGGGAATTTTGCAGTGACTTTCCCTTGGAGTGAGGAGGGAATGGGAATTTTGCAGTATCCTTCCCCTGGTGTGAGGAGGGAATGGGGATTTTGCAGTAACCTTCCCCTGGAGTGAGGAGAGAATGGGAATTTTACAGTAACCTTCCCCTGCCACACCCACCAAGGCATGCCCACCAAACCACACCATGGCCACCAAGTCACGCCCACAGACCTGTAGTAAAAAAATGAATCCCACCACTGAATAAAAGCCACTATCAAAAATGTACTAGAAAACAAATAAAAAACAATTAAAATAGTAAACAAAAATAAAAACAAAAACAAAAGCAGGACAACATTGCACTTCAAGCAACCAACATGTAAGCTCCCTGTTACTAGGAAAACCCAGGTCTTAACAGTTTTCTGGAAGGCCAAGAAGGCCGTGAGGCTAATCTCACCTCTGGAGGGATGAAGTTCCAGAGAACAGGTCCCATGGCACAAAAAAAGTCTTTCCTTCAAGGTCCCATCAGATAGCTGTAGCACTTAGACTTATATACCGCTTCACAATGCTTTACAGCCCTGTCTAAGCGGTTTACAGAGTCAGCCTATTGCCCCCCAACAATCTGGGTTCACGTTTTACTGACTTTGGAACGATGGAAAGCGGAGTTAAAAAATGAGCCAGTGAAAATCGAACTGCTGGCACTCAGCAGAGTTAGCCTGCAATACTGCATTCCAACCACTGCGCCACCACAACTCTCCCAAAAGATGGAACTCTTTTCAGACAAGACGTGCAACATGCTTTTCCTGTGATACCTGAGGGGAGAGGTAGTCCCTCAGGTAACCAGCCTCTGTGCCACATAGAGCCTTAAAGGTAAAAAAACACCTTGAATGGGATCCAGGACAGTGGTGGGTTGCAGGCGGTACGCCCCATTTTGGGTGTACCGGAGCCTGCCCGGAGCACTGGGTACCCTTCCGTTCCGGTGCTCCGGAGGACCTGCCCGCCCACCCAAGCTCCTTACCGTGTTTTAAAGCTTTCGGCACTTCTGCGCAGGCGCGTGGCATGTACAGCGCCTGCGCGATGCTCTGCCGAGCAGCTGGAGCATCACGGACGCTTGTGGAAGCGTCATTTGCAGCTGCAACACATGAGCGCACTGCATGTGTGTGCAAGCGTGCCACGCCCGTCCATGTGGGCGATGCTGGGCCTGTTCCAACCGTATTGGTTGGAATGGGATCCGGAACCCACTACTGATCCAGGAGCAAACTCGTAACCAGAGAGGCTCACAAAACTGGGCCGTACCATTTGCTCACTTAAGGGGGGGCACATAACTGCCCATGCCATCTCATTTGGCACCAGTTGAAGCTTCCGGATTCTCTTCAAGGGCAGCTCCATGTAGAGTGCAATACAGTAGTCTATTATGGAGCTACAGGTAGTCCTCGTCTTACAACAGTTCATTTAGTGATCGTTCAAAGTTACAACGCCACTGAAAAAAAAGGGACTTAGGACCATTTTTTACACTTATGAAAAATGTTACAGCATCCCCATGGTCATGTGATTTGCATTCAGATTCTTGACAACTGGTTCATATCTATGACGGTTGCTGTGTCCCACGGGTCATGTGACTTTTGGGGGGACTTTTTTGCAGTGTTCAATGCCGTTTCAAATTTCTCATTTAACAAATTTCTCACTTAGTAACATAAACGTTGGGCTCACACCTGTGGTCATAAGTCCAGAACTAGCCATAATTGGGACATGTGTAATTGTGAGCAGAGCTTCCGAATCCAGGAACGGGTACATCACTTTGCAACGGAAAAATCCTTTCCCAATTGCTGCCGTAAGTTGAGGATAGGGCGGGGGTTGGACTAGATGACCTACAAGGTCCCTTCCAACTCTGTTAAACTGCAAACTACCTGTAATAGGAACACTGTACTACTTTCCTAGGGATCTTTCTGTGTGCATTTTCAGAGAGATGAAGCCACTAGTTAGAAACTAATTAGAGTAAAAATGGTCTGTGCTAATTCCCAAAAAAAAAACCCTCAAAAACTGAATTCTCTCAGCCGAGAATATAATACAAAGAAATGATTAAAAATGCATGTTAGGTGTGTAGGAGGGTTCTATAGTTGTTTTATTCCTTTTTTATATACATAAAAAAGGTGTAGGTGGATCGAACTGTTAAACCAATACATTCTTCAGGGTGGAACACAGTTGTTAAAATGATGATAACTTTGACTAATGAGATGAGAATATGCAGAAGAGTGAAAAAATCTCTGCGCACAAGCATAGAATGTACAGCTGGAGGAAATGATGTCTCACCAGCTGGAACATAAAAATCCACTTTTATTTTCAGAGAGGAAAAAGGGCAGCAAAGTGGACCATGAAGTTTATTTAAACTCACTCTCCATTTAGCAGAGGTCATCGAATTAACGGTTTTGTTCCTCTCTCTACTACTTTGAAATGTTAAGATCCTTGTAAAATGTAGGGAAATCTTGTTGGACCTAACCTTGCAATTCTATAACTGCTGGGCAACCAGATATATTTCTGAAAACCCATAATTAAGACATAAAGGTGATCTTTTCTCTGTAATCTGGCATTTGTTTCCCTGTATTTCAGAGAGTTCAAATTGTGCTACAGGTAATCCTTGATTTAGGGACGCGGTGGTTCAGTGGTTAAGACACTGAGCTTGTCGATCAGAAGGTCAGCAGTTCAGTGGTTCAAATCCCTAGCGCCGCATAATGGAGTGAGCTTCCGTTACTTGTCCCAGCTTCTGCCAACCTAGCAGTTCGAAAGCATGTAAAAATGAAAGTAGAAAAATAGGAACCACTTTTGGTGGGAAGGTAACAGCATTCCGTGCGCCTTCAGCATTTAGTCATGCCAGCCAAATAACCACGGAGACGTCTTCAGACAGCACTGGCTCTTCGGCTTTGAAACGGAAATGAGCACCACCCCCTGGAGCCAGAAATGACTAGCACACAGTGGTGGGATTCAGCCAGTTCGCACCTATTCGGGAGAACCGGTTGTTAACTTTCTAAGCAGTTCGGAGAATTGGTTGTTGGAAGAAATCTCCTTTTGTTTTTTCCCACATTGCAGGGCTAATCCTGTAAGGAAGGCAGGAAGGAAACATTCTGGTGTTGTTTCTAGCCTAATCTTTATTGCCCTGCTTACAGAAACTGCCTCTCCGGTTAACCCTTATTATACATTGTAACACCTAAGATGATGCACCCATCGACGTGAGTGACATTGAGTTGGCCACACCCACCCAGTCACATGACCACCGAGCCACGCCTTCCCAACTGGTCACTAGGGCAGAGAACTGGTTGTTAAATTATTTGAATCCCACCACTGGTTATCGCCCTCCCAGAGGCTCGATGAAAATCTCCGGAGCATGGGGAAGGTAACCCTCCCCCTGCTGTGGTGCAGGAGGCCGACTAGACCACGCCCACCATGGCCACACCCACCCAGCAACCGGGAAGAGAACCTGTTCTTGAAATTTTTGAAGCCCACCCCTGCTAGCACGTATGTGTTACCTTTACCTTTAATCCTTGATTTATAACCAGATATGAGCCCAAACTTTATGTTGCTAAGCAAGATAGTTGTCCCAAATGTGCTTTTTCAAGAGGCAACAGGACTTTCTGGTTTTTCTGTGAAGACATTTCGCTTCTCATCTAAGAGGCTTTTTCAGCTCTTCAGAATGAGAAGCTTCTTTAGCTCTTCAGCTCCTTGGATGAGAAGCGAAACGTCTTCAAAGAAAAACCAGAAAGTCCAGTTCCCTCTTGAAATAGCTCCTTTGGGACAACCTGAATAACTGAGAATCTCCGTAGACATTAAGCAAGAATTAAGTGAATTTTGCCCCATTTTACAAACTTACTTGCCACAGTTGTTCAGCGAATCACTGCAGTTGTTAAGTTTATAACCCGGTTGTGAATTGAATCTGGCTTCCTCATTGACTTTGTTTGTCAGAAGGTCACAACAGGTGATCACATAACTCGGGGACACACAGAGGTGGTATTCAGCAGGTTCTGACCAGTTCTGGAGAACTGGTAGCTGAAATTTTGAGTAATTTGGAGAACCGGTAAATGCCACCTCTGACTGGCCCCGCCTCCATCTATTCTCTGCCTCCCGAGTCACAGCTGATCGGGAGGAAATGGGGATTTTACAGCATCCTTCCCCTGCCACGCCCACCAAGCCACGCCCACAGAACCAGTAGTAAAAATTTTGAATCCCACCATCGATGTCAACCATCATAAATACATGCCAGTTTAATCTATTTCTATACCGCTTCCCGTTCTCACAGCGTGCTGAGCTTGGAGGTGATGAACTGGTTAGGGTAGAAAATTCAACATTTCTTAGGAGATTTGGATCGTTCCTGCAGACTTAAAATAAGCAATGGTGTGTGAAACTTCAAGTAGGAGGTCATAGTATTTCCCTTTATCACGCAATGTCCTACTCAGGATAAAACAAAATCATCAGTTAAAATTGGGGGGGGGAGGGAGGAGCTTTAGCCAAAATGTGAGGATGGATGCCCAAATATGAGTCACAATTTTGATCCCTCTGGCCTCATTGTGCAAAATAATATTAGGAACACAAAGGGACTTGATATTTGTTCCTTAAGTATTTGATTGCACCCTGTCCTGGGAACAGCGCATTGACTCTATATGGTCCCAGCTATGCTCAGAATAGAAGTTGTACCCAGACTGTGGCTGAAAATAGTTTTAGTGCAGCAAAAAATGAATAAGGGCACCTCTAAATCATAAAAAACACTGCACAACTAGGCCTGATATCTGTGCATTTTGCGGAACACATCCCACATGTGAAATAACAGAGTTGGAAGGGACCTTAGAGGTCTTCTAGTCTAATCCCCTGCTCAGGCAGGAAACCTTATAACATTTCAGACAAATTGGTTGTCCAATATCTTCTTAAAAGACCACCACTCAGAGGTGGTATTTAGCAGGTTCTGACCAGTTCTGCAGAACCAGTAGCAGAAGTTTTGAGTAGTTCAGAGAACTGGTAAATACCATCTCTGGCTGGCCCCACCCCATCTATTTTCTGCCTCCTGAGTCCCAGCTGATTGGGAAGGAATGGGGATTTTGCAGTATCCTTCCCCTGGAGTGGGGAGGAATGGAGATTTTACAGTATCCTTCCCCTGCCATGCCCAACAAGCCACCCCCACCAATCCATGCCACCCCCACCAAGCCACCCCCATAGAACCAGTAGTAAAAAAAATTGAATCCCACCACTGCCACAACTTCTGGAGATAAGTTGTTCCACTGATTAATTGTTCTGTCTGGAAGTTTCTCCTTAGTTCAAGATTGCTTCTCTCCTTGATTAGTTTCCATCCATTGCCTCTTGTCCTACCGTCAACTGCTTGGGAGAATAGCTTGATTCCCTCTTCTTTGTGGCAGCCCCTGAGATATTGGAACACTATTAATAACTTGAAGATTTGGTTCAGTTAAGGAGATTATGAATTGTTAGGGTGCTTAACAAAAAATAAGAGTTTAATTTTTAGATACGTCACTTTTAGCAACATATAGCTTAAAGGGCTAAAACGCACTTTAGGCCTTTTGGAGATAGTGGTCTGGCATCATCTGCCTAAGCAGGATTGCAATGTGTCCAACCTTCAATTTTGAAGGAAGGTGGGCAGAGGTGGTATTCAGCAGGTTCTGACCAGTTCTGGAGAAAGAGTAGCAGAAATTTTGAGTACCATATTTTTGGAGTATAAGATGCACTGGGGTATAAGCTGTTTGTGGGCCCATTTTTTGTAAAAAAAACAGCATGCACAGCCTTTATGGGGCTTATAGAGTGCTCCTGGGGACGGGGGGGGGGTAAAATTGAGCAAAAAATTGATCACTTTTTCATCATTTCTGCCCTCCCCAGCCTCCAGGAACACTCTGGAAGTCTCCTAAAGGTTATTGGTGAAGGGGCGGGGTTTCAGGAAGGGGCGGGGTTTCAAAAATGCTGTATTCAGTCTATAAGACGAACCAGATTTTCAGCCTTTCTTTTTTGAGGGGAAAAGGTGCGTCTTATACTCTGAAAAATATGGTATTATGTAAATTAATAGAATATTTATTGTCTGCTAAGGAGGCTAATGGACCTGTCATTAGCATATTCCTTTTCCTTTTTCCAATTCCAATTCCAATTCATTCCCCCCCCCCCCAAGAAGAAACGTCTATGAAGCCAAACCAGTTTTCTTTGCAATCAGTTCCTTACTGTCTATGATTGCGATGGGCTATAGTAAACTAGATTCCTAGAAGGGAGGAGGTCCATTGTAGAGGAATAAGAGAGAACTCAGCTCAGATATTTTGTGTGAGAGAAAGAGGATGAAGACAGTCCCTCCTTAATAATTCACTTACTGTATTGTAGATGCAGATAGTAGAGTGCTTAATCGGGCAAGATTCTGTCTCTAGGTGTGGAAACACCATAGAACTCACCACATGTCATTTTTGGTTTTGGAGCCTAAGAAGAACAGAGTTTCTCAATCTAAGATAAAGATTCTAAGAAATTTTAAGACACATGGGCTTCAACTCCCAAAATTAAAATGCATCTTAAATTTGCCAAGGTTGAGAAACGCTATTCACTAATGTAAAAAGGGAGACCAAAATTGGTCTACCAATTCAAATTGCTTCAACTGGCTTCAATAATAATGAGACTAATGAGACTGGACCTTTACCAGGCATAAATCATTTAACTGGATCAGTGTTGATTGACCTTAGCAGCTTGAAGATGTATGAACTGCTAGCTAGGGAATTCTGAGAATTGAAGTCCACACATCTTCAAGCAGCCAAGGTTGAGAAACAATTAGATATACTGTTTCTGAGACTATTACAAGGGGCTACTATGGCAGGGTCTAAGACAACCTATTGCATTTTTCAGAGTATAAGACGCACCTTTTTCCCTAAAAAAAAATAGCAATAGCAATAGCAGTTAGACTTATATACCGCTTCATAGGGCTTTCAGCCCTCTCTAAGCAGTTTTCAGAGTCAGCATATTGTCCCCAACAATCCGGGTCCTCCTTTTACCCACCTCGGAAGGATGGAAGGCTGAGTCAACCCTGAGCCGGTGAGATTTGAACCGCTGAATTAGCAGTCAGCTGAAGTGGCTGCAGTACTGCACCCTAACCACTGCGCCACCGGAGAGGCGCCGGATGAAAATCTGGGTGGGTCTTATACACTGAATACAGCATTTGTTGCCTCCTGAAACCCTGCCCCTTCACCAAAATCGCCATGCAGAGCCTTTAAGAGGCTTTCAGAGTGCTCCTGGAGGCTGGGGAGGGCAGAAATGAGTGAAAAATGGGCCGTTTTTTGCTCATTTGTGCCCCCCAGCCCCCCAGGAGCACCCTATAAGCCTCCTAAAGGGTATGCCTGCCCTTTTTTGGAGAGAAAAAACGGGCCCATTTTTGCAAAGAAAGGGTCATTTTTGGGAGGTCTACAGAGTGCAAAAACTTCTTTTTTAATTTGCCTCTTCAAAATCTTAGTGAGTCTTATACTCCAAAAAATACACTACTGTGTCCAACTCACCATGGCCAACTCGCCACAACTCACCGTAGGACAATTCAATGCTATATTAATTGCTTTGTTCAGGTCACTGATGGTGACTATGTTTTCATCTACATTATTGTAACTCCACCAAGGCTCATAGGAGGTATAGAGGTAGTCCTTGACTGGCAACCATTTAGCGACCACTCAAAGTTACAGCGGTCCTGAAAAAAGTGATTTGGGACCAATTTTCACACTTACAACCGTTGCAGCTTCCCCAAGGTCACGTGATAGAAATTCGACCGCTTGGCAATTGACTCATCCTTATGATGGTTGCAGTGTCCATGGATCACGTGATCGCCCTTAAGCAAACCATCCGACAAGCAAAGTCAATGGGGAAGGCAGATTCACTTAACAACTGTGTAACTAATTTAATGACTGTAGCAATTCACTTAAAGCTGGGGCAAGAAAGGTCGTAAAAGGGGGCAAAGCTCCCTTAACAACTGTCTTGTTTAGCAACATAAATTCTGGGCTCAATTGTGGTTGTAAGTCAAGGGCTTTTTCAGGCCGAACCTCGTTTGTCCCATCACCGAATCTTTAAAAAGCCCACCACTCTGTTCTGACTGAGGCTTCCCAAGAGCGTGAAGCAAACCACTTGTCCCAACAAAAACCCCTTTTTATTAATTTACTGTGAATTCTGCTCATTCACATCCAGCAAAGGCTTTCAAGGGAGGATTTACAGTTACCGACCTTATCTGGCTTGGAGAGCTGCCAGGCTGATATCTGCAAAACTTGGCAAGGAGTCTCGGAGATTCATGAACCAATTAAGCAAACTAATTGTCTCCTTCAAACTCTACTCCCCTTTCAGTCCTCTTTTATTTCCTCTGGGAGAGGCCATTCATCATCCAACTGTGGCCTTACTCCCAAGTCGAACCCTGTTCTTTAGCTGTTTTCTTCATCTGACAACTCTGCGCATGCCCACACCGGGAACAGGCTCCAGCTGTTCATCTGCCTCACTGGTGTCTGACTCTGAAAGCAGCTGATAACTGGCATAGCAATAGCAATAGCAGTTAGACTTATATACTGCTTCATAGGGCTTTCAGCCCTCTCTAAGCGGTTTACAGAGTCAGCATATTGCCTGCACAATCTGGGTCCTCATTTTACCCACCTCGGAAGGATGGAAGGCTGAGTCAAGCCTGAGCCGGTGAGATTTGAACCGCCGAGCTGCAGAACTAGCAGTCAGCTGAAGTGGCTGCAGTACTGCACCCTAACCACTGCGCCACCCTCCCTCTGCCTCCGACACAGAGCCCTCATCAGAGCCTTCCCCAGACTCCAGGACTGGCCCATGTTCCTCCCCAACCTCCTCACTCTCCAAATCTGCTGCCAGTTCTGCTGGTGGGCCACAACACACTCCCTTTGTTTGCTTGTGAGAAGCTGGGCAGTCGTCAGTCAGAATACTTGTCATTCTTAGTGTTTCAATCGGCTTCATAAATTTGCAATCCCTTTGCTTGCCCTCTGCCAAGAAAATGCAATTAACTCTGGGCTGAGAATCTCAGCCCTGGCTAAAGCGATGGAAAGGAGAAGCAAGGCCAATGATCCATTGGAAATTGGCAGGTCTCTCCATCAGCCGAGATGGAGTTGCTCTTCCATTCTTGGTTTGAACAAGAACTCCAGACACTCGCATTGTTCTCGGTGCTTTCAGGCTGGCAAAGAAGCATCCTTGAAAAAGAAATGTGTGAGAGCCAGGGGAAATTAGAACAGGCCCTGAAATAGTTTCTAATAGATTTAGTCCTGTCATGCAGGATATTAACTCAAGGAGCCACTGGCTCAGGAAATGAATAATCGAATACATCTTACTTTATATAGGTGGACCTTTTAAAGTAGCTTTGCCAGGAAGGATTTAATATAGCACTAGCAATTAGAATTGTATTCCAAAGAACCCCGAATGCCCTTTGAGGGCTATCAAGGTTCCTTTTGGCAAGATCGATATCTTCAGGACAGCATCACCATTTCTAATTATCTTTTCTTGCAGAAACGGGGCGATAAATTTATGGCCCCCGGAAATGATTGAACTACAGTTCCCAGCATTCCTCATCACTAATTAAGCTGTCTGGGGGCATTAATGAGGAACAGTTGGCTTGAAGAGGAATGATAATCAAGGAGTTTGTGGATGAAGAAATAATAGAGGAGATAGACACAGAGAGAAAGACAGAGACAGACAGAGAGAGAGAAAGACAGAGACAGAGACAGAGACAGAGACAGAGACAGAGAGAGAGAGAGAGAGAGAGAGAGAGAGAGAGAGAGAGAAGAGAGAGATGTCTGCTTGGGTGGAGAAATAGAAAGTATGAAAGTAAATTCTGGAGGAATAGATTTGGAAGATTAAGGACACCATCTGTGAGATCAACTATTATCTAGAATAGTATAGAGGTCCAGAAGGGCCCAGGGGAGGAGTCAAGAGAGGAATCAACCTAGAATCATTATGTTCCCACAAGTGGTCAATCTGTTAACTTTTATCTAGCGCCAATTTAGAGCTGACCAATAGTTCACTAGATTCTTGTGTATAAGCATGAGCTTAACTGGAACTTAATGGTCCCAATTCTTTGCATCTGACAAACCACTTTCAGTTTTTAATGAAGAATCACTCTTTGGTTAATTCTTTTTCTAGGTTTATCCTCAAACCAAAACCTGATGGAAGTTAATCTGCAATGAGTATTAAGCAAGTATTTTTGTGCCTTGGTGGCAAAAATATTGTAGGAGATGACCAGGATAAAACCGAGGGAGGCATCAACCACATCATCAGCCTTGAGTCCCTTCATGCTCACAAGAGATCTAAATCCAAGCCACCTTGAATTCCATTGACTCTTATCTACCGCCAATTTGCCTTGACTGTTAGTAGTTCAGATTCCTGTACAGAGTAAATTAGTATGTGATAAACCTGTAGCCATTGGAACCACCTTGCTTTCTGATTTCTTGCCCCTGACAAATATAGCATCTTGCAACCTAGCTATCCTCCCTTTTCTTGGGGCAAATTGATGTCTTTTTTCACTATGGCCCACGCACTTCAATGATCATTTACATCTCAAATGTCTTTGGAAAAAAATAATAATTTTGGAAACAATGTATAATGCAGATAAAATGATTCTGGTGAAAAATGTGGTTTTTCTGGCTGTAGAATTTACTATACATGGGCTAGATTTTTATAAGTCTACTTGATGCCATCTGTGACCAGAACAATCACTAAATAATGTATTGCAAGGGCATTTATTTCCTTTACAGCATGTCCTGCGTTGATGTGCTCTTAATGGAAAATACGTAACTGCACATTATTCAAGGCTTACTTACATCTGGTTGTCCCCAGCCTTTAGGTTTACTATAATCTGCCTTTCTAACAAAGTGTGAGCATAGGTGTTTCTTTAAAAAAAAAAAAAAACTCCATTAGCAGAGATTACTTAAATATGTACATGTTTTTTCTAAATAGAAATGCTGGAGGTAAAAATCAGGGTTTTTTTTCTAATTGGCATAATAATTATCCTCTACCTCTGACTTCTCTGCACTTATCCTTCAGTAATTAAACATTAATTGGAGGTACAATGCACATTTTAATTGCCGAGTAATTTGCCCGGAGTCACTAGAAAGTATTTTTCGCCCTCAAACTACTAATTGGTAAAAGAATTAGCATTTAAAAAGGTTTAGGTTTAGGTTTTATTTGACTTGTATGCCGTCCTATTCCCGAAAGACTCAGGGCGGCTAACAATCAGAAGGGGAGGAGGTACAAAAATAAAAATAGAAAACAGAAATTTAAAATACAACAACAGTCATAACCTCGAAGGGGGCTGGAAAAAACTATCTATCCATCCATCCATCTATCTTGTTGTTTTCTTTTAGTGTGATGAAAGATAATTTCTTTTTAAAACACCTCTCAAAAAGGTGCTTTGAAGCATCTTTTAAGCCAGAAGAAAATGTTGATGCAATTTAAATTTTAAAAAAAGCAATAACAATAGCACTTAGACCAGTGTTTCTCAACCTTAGCAACTTGAAGATGTCCGGACTTCAACTCCCAGAATTCCCCAGCCAGCGAATGCTGGCTGGGGAATTCTGGGAGTTGAAGTCCGGACATCTTCAAGTTGCCAAGGTTGAGAAACACTGATTAGACTTACCGTATATACTACCCCATAGTGTTTTACAGCACTCTCTGACCAGTTTACAAATGTCAGCATATTGCCCCAAACAAACTTGGTCCTCATCTTATCAACCTCGGTAGGTTGGAAGTCATCCTTCCAATCCTCAGGATTGAACTCCAGACTGTGGGCAGAGTTTGCTTGCAATTCTGCCTTCTAATGGAATGGGACAACTCACCACAACCAACTTGATGCAGGAAAATTTAACAATTCAGTTTCATTATTTAAAATAAATAAACAATGTTTTATTTTTTGTCGTTCACATTTCATTCTGTCCCTCCTTTTGCATCCTTTTTTAAAAAATAATTCTATTCCACCATTTCTTTGATGCTAATGTAACTCTTGCCAGTGACTTATCCCACTTTGCCCATGGTGAATTGCCATGGATTTGCATTCTAGCCACTGCGCCACCAGGACTCACCGTAAGAATAGCTCTTCTTACCATTATATAATTTTGAGTTGTCCAATGATAGTGGGTGACTCTCTTGTCATTGCAATAGCCAAATCTGGCTTCCAGATTTCTTCTGCGGCTTCTTTAGCTTCTGGCCACATCATTTGAGCAGGGGTGGGCTTCAAAAATTTTAGCAAGGGGTTCTCTCCCTGGTTGCTGGCTGGGCATGGTCATGGTGGGTATGGCCTTGTTGGCCTTCTGTACCATAGCGGGGGGGGGCTCCTGTAGGCCCCCCCTGAGCCTCCGTGCGTGCCCTGCACTTACCTGCATCCAAAACAGGCCACGTGGGAGGGGTGGGTGGGGCGGGGCCAGCCAGGAGTGGGTTTTGGGAGGTTCTCCGAACTGCACAGAATCTCAGCTAGAGGTTCTCCCGAACCCCTGCGAACTCCCAGCAGCTCTCTTCTGCACTTGAGTCGCAAAGTGAGACACCATAGAGGAATTCCTCCCAGGATGCATTTTTGAATGAGGAATTATTGACTGACCACAATTAGCAATATAGCAATAGCAGTAGACTTATATACCGCTTCATAGGCCTTTCAGGCCTCTCTAAGCGGTTTACAGAGAGTCAGCATACTGCCCCCAACAATCTGGGTCCTCATTTTACCCACCTCGGAAGGATGGAAGGCTGAGTCAACCCTGAGCCGGTGAGATTTGAACCGCTGACCTGCTGATCTAGCAGTAGCCTGCAGTGCTGCATTTAACCACTGCGCCACTTTGACAATTGAGCCCAAAGTGTCTGTTGTTAAGCAAAGCAGTTGTTAAGTGAGCTTTGCCCCATTTATTATCTTTCTTGCCACAATTGTTAAGCAAATCTTATTCTATTCTCTTCTATTATCACTGTTGTTGTTACGCAAATTTAGAGTTACTAATAAAGGAGAATATTTGTAGCTCAGGGTTGACATGGGGGGTCCTTGGTGCTCTTTGACCTTGCTTGTTTTCTTGCAGACATTTCATTACCCATCTAGGTAACATCATCAGTGCTGATAAGGAGTGAGGTTTATATTCTATATTGTCAGTTTATATTCTACTAGAATATTCTAGTAAATTGACAACAAACTGCACACTTTATTAGCACTGATGATGTTGCCTAGTTGGGTAATGAAACGTCTGGAAGAAAACAAGCAAATTCAGAAAGTACCAAGGACCCTCAGATTGTGTGTTCTTAAGCGAAACTGGCTTCCCCCATTGACTTTGCTTGTCAGAAGCCAGTTGGGAAGGTTACAAATGGGGATCACATGACCCCAGGAGAGTGCAACTTGTAGAATATTCCAAGTTATTCTAAAGGGCCAGCAACAGCCTATGCTGCGCCCCGATTGGCTGGGACGCAGCATAGCTTGTTGCTAGCCAGCTAATCTTCCCTGATTGGCCGAGGTACTGCGTCAGCAGTTGCTGGATAGTCCTCGGCCCCTGATTGGTTCTAATCAGTTACATTATGGGTATAAATACCTTGGCGCGATCTCCGCCGGTTTGAATCGCTGTCATCTTGTACCTAATAAACAGCTTGTTCTCAGCCATGGCTCCTGCGTCTTCCCTCAATATTTAAAACAACTGTCATAAGTACATGCCAGTTGCCAAGCACCTCAATTATGATCACGTGACCAAGGGGATGCTGCAATGGTCAAAAGTATGAAAAGTGCTCATGAGTCATTTTTTTCATTGCCGTTATAACTTCAAACAGTAACGAAGCAAATGGTTGTAATTCCAAGACTACCAGGATGGGCAGCCAAGGAGATTCAAAGCCATGCCACAGAATATGCAACTCCCAGCCAACGATAAGAAGCCACCTCCATCACCTTCGAACCAAATACATCCAAAAATTACCTCAGGAAGAAAACTAAATTCTCAAGCTCTTGAAAGTACAACCCAAAATTATGAGAGAAAAATGTGGGGCGAAGATTTGTCTCCAGCTTCTTTAATTCAGCCCTTCCTTCAACTTGTTAGGTAGAAAATGTTCTTTCTCGACCAGCAAGCAAATTATGATTTCCTACTCCGAGCAGTTCTGCTACATCGACCTGCCCTCCCTTGAGGAAAATTGATTTTGATGGATGAGAACAGCCTCCTGCAGAAGCTGGAAGGGAGACTCCCAGGAAGATGTCCTGAAACTGTAGCCCAGGATACAGTCAGGAAAATCTCATCAATAATGTTTTTGAAGCCAAGCCAACCTGCCTGTCATTTGGTTCAACCTCCCACATTTTACAGCTAGTCCTCGACTTATGACCACAATAGAGCTCAAACTTTGTGTCGCGAAGTGACAGTTGTCAATTTTGCCTCGTTTTACGACCTTTCATGGCACTGTGGTTAAGTGAATCACTGAAGTAGTTAGTAACTTAACACAGTTGTTAAGTGAATTGAGAGACCACCTACTGCCAATTACCTCCACTAGGCCAATAAGATCCCATAGATTAGGCCTCCTCCGAATTCCATCAGCCGGTCAATGTCGACTGGCAACTACCCGGAGGAGAGCCTTCTCGGTGGCTGCTCCGACCCTATGGAACGAACTCCCCGTGGAGATTCATACCCTCACCACCCTCCAGACCTTCCGCGTAGCCCTTAAAACCTGGCTGTCCCGACAGGCCTGGGGCTAAAGATTTCAACCCCACCCGAATAGTATGACTGTTGTGTTTTTTTAATGATGTATTGTCTTTATGTGTATAACTTGTTTTGTACCTCCCTCCCCCTGAATTGTGAGCCGCCCTGAGTCCCCCAGGGAAAAGGGCGGCATACAAATAAAGTTAAAATCAAATCAAAATCAAAATCAAATCAAATCTGACTTCCCCATTGACTTTGCTTGCCAGAAGGTCGCAAAACATGATCCACATGTGGGGACAGGTTTTGCAATGTCCCAGGACATTGCAACCGTCATAAATATGAATCAGTGGCCAAGCGCCTGAATTTTGATCACATGAGGATGACTGCAGTGGTGTGGAAAATGATCATAAGTCACTTTTTTCAGGGCCATTATAAATTTGAATGGTCACTGTTGAAAGTCAAGGAGTATTTGTATACCAGAGGTGGGTTCCTACCAGTTCGCACCTATTTGGTAGAACCGGTTCGTCAAATCTACCGAACCGGTTAGAAGAGGTTCCACCAGTGGACCCGGAAAGCAGGCCACACCTATAGAAGAGGTTCCAATTTTTTTTGAAACCCACCACTATTGTATACGATGGTGCCTTGAGCAATAAAGAAATTATGGGCGTTTATTCCTAACTGAAAAGGTGGCTCAGTGGCTGTTACTGAACTTGTCGATCAGAAAGGTCAGCAGTTCGGTGGTTCGAATCCCTAGCACCACGTAATGGAGTGAGCTCCCGTTAGTTGTCCCAGCTTCTGACAACCTAGCAGTTCGAAAGCATGTAAAAATGCAAGTAGAAAACTATGAACCACCTTTGGTGGGAAGGTAACTGCGTTCTGTGTGCCTTCGGCGTTCAGTCATGCCAACCACATGACCACAGAGATGTCTTCGGACAGCACTGGCTCTTCGGCTTTGAAACGGAGATGAGCACCGTCCCCTAGAGTTGGGAACGACTAGCACATATGTGCAAGTGAAACCTTTACCTTTACCTTATTCCTAACTGCTGATTTATCTTCTTGCCATAGATGCACCTGATTAGAATTACAGTTCAACAAAAGGCATTGCCTTGTCCTATAATCCAATTTGGAAATGCACACAGCATTACATAGCTTGACGTAGCTTTCCAAGAAAAGAAAATCTCTAAAGAAGCTTTGCAGCAAGTTTAATTCTTGACATAAGCCTGGTCTGAAGGACTATATCAGCATCACATTATTAATCAGTTTATTAGGTTTAGACCCAGTGTTTCCTCCAAGACTAAAGGCAGCCCCATAACACTTCCACACTTATTTTATCCCCACTCATCACAACCCTGTGTGGTAGCTTGGAACGAGACTGAGTATGTAGCCAAAAATTGCCCAAGAAGTTTCCATGGATGAAAAAGACTCAAGGAACCTGAGTCTTCCCATTCTTGCTTCAACCCTTAACCACTCCATCACATTGTCTCACATGGATTTTTAGCTTATGTGTGTCATTCACTCTGGGTTATCCAGGCCACTGGCAAAACCAAGTCTTCAGGGCATTAGGACAGAGTGTGGCACAGTGGTTAAATGCAGCACTGCAGGCTACTTCAGCTGACTGCAGTTCTGCAGCTCGGCTGTTCAAATCTCACCGGCTCAGGGCTGACTCAGCCTTCCATCCTTCCGAGGTGGGTAAAATGAGGACCCGGATTGTGGTTGGGGGCAATATGCTCACTCTGTAAACCGCTTAGAGAGGGCTGAAAGCCCTATGAAGCGGTATATAAGTCTAACTGCTATTGCTATTGCTATTGCTATTGTTAAAATGGCTGCCAGTCTAATTTTAATAATATGACCTATGAGTCGTGTGCCAGAAACCCCAAATTGCGAAAGAATGGGGGGAAAGGAGATAAAGGTTGTACTGAGTTTATTTTTAAGTTCAGTTAAACGTAATTAATATGCTTCCACTGATAACGTTTAACAAAATGTCCCTTTCTGTCAGAGATGAATTTCAGTGTCGGGTCATTCTCAGGCTTCTGGCAGGCACATCTGGGGTTTGAATTAAAATGGGGAGCCTCACTCTTGTGCATCTTTAACCGGATTCCTAAACACTGTACTCATTCAGAACGTAGGAGAAATTTAGGTTTGTCCATCCAAAAAGGCCCTTTGGTGCGTTTCCATCCTAATACACATACATCAAAATGTTTAAAATGTGCAACCCTAAATAAAAAAAATAGACAACATTAGAAAGCGAATCACCCTGCTGAGTACAGTCATTAAACTGTAGCTCTATGGGGTTTGGTTGGTTTTCTTTTTGGTCTATTTCATTTTTGTATTGCTAGATACCCCATCCCTTTAGGTTTGACTGAATACACATTTTTCCCTGAACAAAAATTGGGTCCAAAGTCCCATCTCGTTGGGCTGCTTCATTATTTGTTGTTTTTCAATACTGTGTTGTTGTAATCCTCATTTAATTACAGCGATACAATCGTGAGCAATTCCAATATACTGGCTTTTTATCATAGGATGGAGATGCAGAGACGAGGCGTTGAAGGAGGTGGGACGTAAGCTCTGGAAATTGGATATTTGTCTGTTCCTGAATTGCTCACAGCCAAATGACTTGTCATTTCATGTTGCTTTTACATGCGTAGACTCAATTCACTTCTGGGCTCCACAAAGGCCTTACGCGCGTTAGTAGAAAACGGGAATTGTGATTGCGGTGAAAGTTATCCTCTAGATTCAAAAGGCAAAATGAGATTTGGTGAGCAGATAGGCAGTCCTCAACTTATGATCACAACTGAGCCCAAAACCTCTGTGGTTAAATGAGACAGCTGTTTAGAGGATTTGGCCCCGTTTTAACACCTTTCCTGCCACAGTTGCTACAGGAATCACTGCAGTTGTTAATTTATTGTTACTGAATGAATTTGGCTTCCACGTTGATTTTGCAGGTCAGAAGGTCGCAAAAAGTGACCCCATGACCCCAGGACACTGCAACCGTCATAAGTACCTGCCAGTTGCCAAGTATCTGAATTTTGATCACGTGACCATAGGGAAACTGCAGTAATCATAAATATGAAAACTGGTCATAAATCACTTTTTTCATTGCCGTTATAACTTCAAACAGTAACAAAGCAAATGGTTGTAATTCCAAGACTACCAGGATGGGCAGCCAAAGAGATTTAAAGCCATAAAACAGAAAAACGGTCATAAAGTCACATTTTTCAGTGCTGTTGTAATTTCAAACAATCACTAAACAAATGGTTATAGATCTAGGAGGACTACTGTATTTTTTCGGAGTATAAGACACACCCTTTTTCCTCAAAAAAGAGGCTGAAAATTTGGGTGCATCTTATACACTGAATACACCATTTCTTGCCTCCCGAAACCCCTCCCCCTTCACCAAAATGGCAGTGAATAGCTTGTAGGAGGCTTGCAGAGTGCTCCTGAGGGCTGGAGAGGGCAGAAATGAGTAGAAAATGGGCCATATTTTGCTCAATTTTACCCCAGCACCCAGGAGTACTCATAAGCCTCCTAAAGGCTATCCATGCCCTTTTTTGACAAATTTTTGTGAAAAATGAGCTGTTTTTTGCTCATCTTTGCCCACCCCTCCTCCGGAGCACTCTATAAGCCTCCTAAAGGCTATTCATGCCCCTTTTTTAAAAAAAAAACGGGCCCATTTTTTGCAAAAAAACCAAGGCCATTTTTGGGAGGTTTGCAGAGTGCAAAAACTTTTTTTTTTTATTTGCCTCTTCAAAACCTTGGTGCGTCTCATACTCCGGTGTGTCTTATACTCCGAAAAATACAGTATATTAAACTGTATTAACTGTATTAAAGCAGCTGAGTCTTTTATCAGCTTGGGTGATTGGCAACGTCATCCTGGAAAGAGAAGGTGTTCATTGGAAGGTGAACACATTTTTGGTAGAAGCAGCAGGCATGTCCTCCCACGCTCTGAATCACCTTTTGCCCTTCTAATCTAGGTCGTTGCATAACTTTCCTCCAAATCGCTTACACCACAGTGCGTTTTGTACTCTGGGGTCATTCGGGGTAATGGGAGCTAAGAAACCAGCTCAAGCGATAATGTAGTCGTTGGGAGCAGAAGATTGAAGAGCAGCAGAAGGCAAAATGCTGGAAGAGTTCACACAACACCTCTTATCCAAATCAGTTAAAAAATGGGGTGGGATCCTACTGGTTTAACAACTGGTTTGCTGAGCGCATGCTTTGCACATGTGCGCCAGATTCGCTCGTGCAAGCGCCGGATGGGGGCTGCACACCCATGCACAGTTGACAGAGAAATCACTTTCCGCATTACTGCTGGAGAGGAAAACAACTGAGGCATGCCAATCTGCTGTGCCTATCAGCTGGGCTTCAGAAAAGGGAATAACGACTTGTCATTTAATGTTGCTTTTACATGCGTAGACTCAATGCACTCCATCTCAATTTCCAGTGATGCTTCTGGGCTCCACAAAGGCCTTACAAGCGTTAATAGAAAACGAAAATTGTGATTGCGGTGAAAGTTATCCTCTAGATTCAAAAGGCAAAACAGGATTTGGTGAGCCTATAGGCAGTCCTCAACTTATTCTGTGGGCGTGGCTTGGTGGGCGTGGCAGGGGAAGGATACTGCAAAATCTCCATTCCCACTCCACTCTGGAGCCAGCCAGAGGTGATATTTGCCAATTCTCTGAACTACTCAAAGTTTCTGCTGCCGGTTCTCCAGAACCTGCTGAATTTTACCCCTGCTTTGAAGAATGAGTCAATCCCCTCTTCTCTGTGACTCTTCCCCCAATTACTGAAAGACAGTTATCATGTCCTCCCCCTCCTAAGCATTCTCCTTGAAAGACTAAACATAGCTAGCTCCCTCAACCATTCATCATATGATTTAGCCTCCAAACCATCCATTCATGCATCCATCCATTCATATAAGTTAATACAAACCAAACATTATTATCCAATTAAAGATGGGGAGGAAGCCAGGATTGTGGGATCTCTTATTAATCAACCACTTCCACTGTAATTCTTTCCCATTGGAGCCCCAAGCTAATTGGCAGAGGTAGGTCTTTAGGCTCGCCCAGAAAATCAGGGACCTCAAACCAGTGGGAAAGATATTCCAGAGGGCAGAGGTGCTTATCACCTTTCTTGCTCTTCGCTGCACACTTTCCAGCATCCCAGTATCTCAGTGTGGCCTTACTAGTGTGATGTAAAGTGGTATTGTCACTTCTTGTGATTTTGATGCTATCCATGTATCTGTGCTACAACCTAGGACTGCATTGGCTATTTGAGCAGCTGCAGCACACTGCTGGCTCATATTTAAATAGTAGCCCACTAAGACCCCATACCTCTCTTTCACAATTACTGCTGTAGAGCCAGTAGTACTCCTATTCTGTACCTATGCATTTGTATATACTTTTATATAATATTTCTATATATTTTTTTATAAAGTAGATTCAGTAGCTGCCTAGATATACAAAATCCGCAGCGCACTAACTAGGCTATTGAATTAATTTTCATTTTCTGGGTTCAGCTAATTCACTGAGCCACATATACTAACCCCAAGAATTCTATTTTGGGCTAAATCAAGGCTAACCCTGATCTAAGTTAGCCTGTGGTGTAAATGCAGCTGTGCAGCTGCTGGGTCTTTTAACTCACCTGATTAAGTCTATTGTACAAAAATAGCTAGTGAGTCATTCAATATGATGAATGTATGCTAGAAGGCTGATTAATTTTGTATACCTGCTTTTTGAGAAAAGGCATTGGAAATTATCTGCTTTTCACTGAAGCTGGAGGGGGGAGAAACATTACTGTATTCAGCTATAAAGTATAATGTAATTCTAGCATTAGAATAATTTTTGCTTCCACTTATGCAATATAATAAGCCAAATTTAATATAAAATCATGATATTTATTGTTCTGGGTTAATGGCTTAATAAAGACTCAATTTTAATTTTTTAAAAAGATGTAGCCAGTTTGGTGTAATGGTTAAGGCAGCAGTCTAGAAACCAGGAGAGTTGGGAAACTGTTGATCACATCCTCAGCTGCTGTAAAAAAATCGTGCAGACTAATTATAAATTGCAGCACAATTCAGTAGCACAAATGATCCATTGGAATTTGTGCAAAAATTATAATATTAAAACAGCAACAAACTGGTGGGAACATCAGCCTGAAAAAGTCACCGAAAATCAGATGGTCAAAATCTTGTGGGATTTCCGTATACAAACGGACAAAATACTGGTGCATAATACACCAGACATCACACTGGTTGAGAAAAATAAGGTCACAATCATAGAGATCGCAATACCAGGTGATAGCAGGGTCGCCGAGAAGGAACATGAAAATATCGCAAAATACCAGGACTTAAAAATCAAAATTCAACGACTATGGCACAAACCAGCAGTGGTAATTCCAGTGGTAATTGGCACACTGGGTGCTATTCCAAAAGCACTGGAATTACATTTAAAACAGTTAAAAATTGACAAAATCACCATCAGTCAAATGCAAAAAGCCGCACTGCTTGGATCTGCACGCATATTACGAAAATACGTTACGACGTCCTAGGCCCCTGGGTGGGGCCCGACTAGTAACCAATGCCAAATCCGGTGAAACAACTGGCCGCTGTGAAACAATTGTACAACAACAACAACAACAACAACAACAACAACAACAACAACAATAATAATAATAATAATAATAATAGGAGGAGGTTTTTTTTCCTTAAAAAGAGTATGAAATTTCTCATTCAGAAAAAACAAATAGCCCTAAGATTAAAGACATTCTGAGATCAAAGAAAGAGAAGCTGATGCAGATCTTACTGTTTTAATAACATATATTGATTTCTTGACCATGGGGGTCTCATATCTAAAACCAATCGGTCTTGAATTACTGATTTTTTCCAGGAAATGTTAGTGATGTCAGCTAGAGTAGCACTTTCTGGTGTTGCCATTATCTTAACAGTTAAAAAAAACAATGCAATACATTATTAAATAGGCTCAAAGGAGTGCAAACCAGGTTTCTTTTTAAATGTTAATAGGGCCCATACAATCAGAGGTGGTATTCAGCCAGTTCTGACAGGTTCTGGAGAACCGGTAGCAGACATTTTGAGTAGTTCAGAGAACCAGCAAATAGGCTGGCCCCGCCCCTGCTGCCTCCCAGCTGATCTTCTTTTGTTGCCCTGAACAGGAGAACGAAGCTGGAAAGCAGGTTAGTGGGATGAGGAGGGAATAGGGATTTTGCAGTATCCTTCCCCTGCCATGCTCACCAAGCCATGCCCACCAAGCCATGCCACGCCCGCCACGCCACGCCCACAGAACTGTTAGTAAAAAAAAAATATGAATCCCACTACTGCATATAATGTGTTTGTGATGGTTATATTAAAAAGTGGAAGAATGGGAATAATGCTGTGTATAGTTCTTATTTTAGAATTGTGCAGTTTTCATGGGCACTTTTTTTCTTCTTTCTGCATTGTTACTGCACTTTCATTTATACAACATTTAAATCATCCCCAAGAATTAGACAGACTACAATATAAATGAAAGTTTTCAGATGATACTTTTAAATGTAAAAGGTGTTTTTTTTTTAAATCAATTAAGACAAAATCCTAAAGGAATTTTTAATAGGTACATACTCATCTTCCATCTCCTCATTTCCTCTCCATAAAACATTAATATTTGCTGCTACGCATCTGTATCTAAACCTTAAGAATTTGAAAAAAGCAGAAATAGCTTGTGTTCATAGCTCTATCTCTCTCTTCTCAGACTATGAAAGATTTAAATATGATTGTAAATAAAGAGAATAAAAAGGATGGAGAAATAAATTCACAGGGTGTTATTCTCTGCTCATCTGGGTATGGATTGTAGGTATGGTGGTGCATGGGTCTTTTTGTTCCCTTTTTAGCTTTCTGGTTATCTTTTTTGAAGGGTGTATAAATGTTGTTTATCTCTATGAGCCTATTGATGGCCGATTCAGCTTAAGTGCCAGGCTTCCAGGAATTCTCTGATGTTATTGGACTTGGCTTAGTCAAAATGAGTAAATATTTCAGACAAGTCCGAGGAAGGGAGGGAGAGAGGAGGGAGGGAAGGAAAGAAGGAAGGGAGTTTTGGTGCTGTCTCAGCTTGTTTGTTTTCTTGATAATGTTTCATTATCAAACTATGTATCATCAGAGGGAGGGAGGGAGGGAGGGAGGAAGGAAGGAAGGAAGGAAGGAAGGTTTGATTCTGGGCTTGGTTGTTTTCTTGATAATGTTTCATTAACAAACTAGGTAGCGTTGGAGGGAGGGAGGCTATAAAAAGAGCATAAAACTTTCTCAGCATACTAAAATCTTTCTGCAGGATTCAACCTTGATTGTATATGAAGATACCTGTGAGAGTTTAGTTCTTTAAATGTAGTTCTGTCTAGATTATTTCTAAAGATTTGGGTAGGGCAGTGGTTCCCAAACTTGGCAACTTTAAGAATTGTGGACTTCAACTCCCAGAGTTGAAGAGCTCTGCTGGCTGGAGAATTCTGGGAGTTGAAGTCCACAAGTCTTAAAGTTGCCAAGTTTGGGAACCACTGGGGTAGGGAGACACAGTGCCTGGGATGTCATCTTACATCTTCAGGGATTTTGTGAAAGCTACTCCAGATTTCCTAGGCATTTGAAATCTATGATAGCATCCATAGGTCATTAGACCGGGTCTTAATAAATAAAATGGATAAATGTATATGCCACCCTTCTCAGAGTGCTCTCAACAATAGACCCGCGAGTTGGGGGCACTCAAAAAGAATACATGAAGCTCACCTACTTCAAGATCACATGTAGGTTTCAAACTGTATTTTCTCAATCCCAGGCCAACATCTTAACAATTACCCTAGCCTGAGTTTTAGAGACTGTTATGTTCTTCAAAGCCTGCAATTAAAAAAAAAAATCAGGGGCTTCAATGTGAGATAGTTAAATTATTTTGCCTTCTGACATCTTTGAATGATTAAGTACTTTGGTTGAGTGACAAGCCCCATCTAATTGTCTTAGAGCTTTCGAATTAATTTTCTATAGCTGTAGTTTAATTAAAACCTCATTAAATAGTTCTTATAAGAACTGAATCTTCATCAAAACAGCTGCATAGGAGGACCAGCAACCAGAAAGGTGACATGTTACTACTAATAATGGATCAAGAGGGGATCAGGTGGTAGGTAGGGTAATGACTTCAGCAATTGGCCAGCGGCCAAATTTGAATGGATGACTGCACTTTTGCTGGTTCCTTGCTTGCTGGAAGGAATCTGGTTTAAATAAATCAAGAAAAGGCAGGCATTTTTTTTTCAAAATCAAGAGTGCATTCTTGGGAGCACTTAATTTTTGTGCCGGCCTGGCTGAGCAATTATACATGTAACATCTTTCTTTAAAAAGCTAAAATACACCATGAAAATGTTAGGAGAAATAAAACTAAATAAAACATGCAAAGTAGAACTGTGCTGAGGTTTACATCCAATCTCAGTCAAAATATTTGTTTCTGCTTTGGGTTTTCTACCAAAGCAGTGATTTACAAATGCTAATTTTTTTTCAGATTTAATACTCTGGTCTAATTTGTCCAGTTTGGCTCTGCAATGAAACAAGACAAAGACAGACTTCAACGGATAATTAGAACTGCAGAAAAAACAATGGCTACCAACCTGCCTTCCACTGAGGACCTGTACACTGCACGAGTCAAAAAGAGGGCTCTGAAAATATCTACAGACCCCTCACATCCTAGACATAAATTGTTTCAACTTCTAACCTCAAAACAACACTATAGAGCACTGCACACCAGAACACCAGAGCCCTTCGGGAGTGGGCGGCATACAAAACCAATAAATACTAATACTAAATACAACTAGGCACAAGGACATTTTTCCCCAAATGCCATCACTCTGCTTAACAACCAATTCCCACAACACTGTCAATAATTTACTAAGAATATATTACTATTATTCTTCTCTTCCTTCCTAGTATCTATCTCTCCACACTTATGAATATACGGTATTTTTCGGACTATAAGACGCACCAAGATTTCAAAAAGGTAAGTAAGAAAAAAAGTTTTTGTCCTCCTCAGCCCCCCAGGAGCACTTTGCAGACTTCAGCAGGGCTGGAGGAAGGCAAAATGCCCCTGTTTTTCACCAAAACGGGGGCATTTTCCCTTCCCCCAGCCCTGCTGAAGCCTGCAGAGTGTTTCTGGGGGATGGGGGAAGGCAAAAACGCTCCCATTTTTGCAAAAACCAGCCCGTTTTTCACCTGTTTTTTTACCAAAACATGGGCATTTTTCCCTTCCCGCAGCCCTGCTGAAGCCTACAGAGTGCTTCTGAGGGGTGTGGGAAGGCAAAAACTCCCCTGTTTTTTTATTTTAAAAAAAGTTTTTTTGTCTATTTTTCACAAAAATTGGATGCGGGGACAGGGCTTCTGGAGGCCAAAAATGGCTGTATTCGGTGTATAAGATGCACCAACGTTTCCACACTCTTTGGGGGGGGAAGGTGCGTCTAATATTCCGAAAAATATGGTAACCATATTGCTTGAGTCTTTCGATTTATATTGTTTTTATTTGTTTCCTAGTACAATTTGATAGCTTATTAATAACCTTGACTATCAGTAAGTGTTGTATCTTTTTATTCTTGATGAATATATTTTATTCTTCTTATGTACAGTGAGAGCCTATGCGGCAAAGACAAATTCCTTGTGTGTCCAATCATACTTGGCCAATAAAAAAAAATATTCTATTCCGTTCCGTCCCATTCCACTCCACTCCACTCCACTCCACTCCACTCCACTCCACTCTACTCTATTCTATTATTACAAGAAACTAAGGATCACTTCATGTATGATCCCCCCACCCCCAATAGTGGCTATTAAGGACTAGGATGGGAGGTAATTTGAAATCTTGCTGTCAGATACTTCTTTTCAAGAGTTTTTGTGACGATGCTCTTTTTCCTAGCTCAGGGAGCCAGTGTTTTCCAAACACACTTCTGTGATCATGTGACCACCATGACTATATGCTGAGGCGCACAAAATGTTGTTACATTCCCACATATTTATCTACTCATGTTTGCATGCTTTCGAACTGCTAGGTTGGCAGGAGCTAGAGCAAATAACGGGAGCTCACCCCATCACATGGTGCTCAGGTCTCAAACTTGGACTGTCAGCTTTCCAATTGACAAGCTCATCATCTTTAACTGCTGAGCCATCGTGCCCCCTTAGGAGATAAATATAATGGTTGTCACCACAACTTCCTGACTCACTCTACTCTGCCTAGCTGTACACATCAAGCTGGAGAGATCTTTCATCAAGGACTTCTTGAAATATGAACAATTTTTAAGTTGAGAATTCTTTTTTCCCCCTGTTAAAATAAAAGGTATTGTTATAGTTTTGAATTGCTGAGTCACTTTTTAGTTACTTTTAATATCTGTGGAGATTCCCAGTCATCCAGGTCATGATTGTCCCAAAGGTGCTTTCTTCAAGAGGCAACTGGACTTTTTTGGTTTGATGTTTCGCTTGTCATCCAAGAAGCTTCTTCAGCTGTGACTGGATGGTGGGGAGTGGAAGGATCATATGCTACTTGCAGACAGCTGGTCATTTGCATCCTTTTAGAGAGTGATTGAGGCCACTTGGAGGTTTATTGTGTCCTCAGGGTCACCTGAGTAGTGCAAATGGGTGTGGAGCATTCTTGGAAGGACTGTGTTGTAAACTGGAGATAGATGATATCGTATCCCTCCCCTCTGTTGAGAGAAGGCTTTTTAATTTTGACATAGATGGCTTCTTTGACCTCTATTTCAAACCAGTGGTCTTCTCTGTACAAAATGTAGGCTTTGCTATCTTCAAAAGAGTGGCCTTTTCTTTTTATATGGGCCACTGAATCTTGTCCTGATGAGTTTGTTCTTCTATGTTCTGCCATCTGTTTGTGAAGTGGTTAGTTTTGATAATTTCACTTCAGAATTAGAATAGAACAGAACAGAACAGAACAGAACAGAACAGAATAGAATAGAATAGAGGTCTTCTAGTCCAATTCCCTGCTTAGGCAGGAAACTCTACACCGCTTAAGACAAATGTTTGTCCAACATCTTCTTAAAGACTTCCAGTGTTGGCGCATTCACAACCTCTAGAGGCAAATTGTTCCACTGATTAATTGTTCTCACTGTCAGGAAATTTCTCCTCAGTTCTAAGTTGCTTAACTCCTTGATAAGTTTCCATCCATTGCTTCTTGTTCTACTCTCAGGTGCCTTGGAGAATAGTTTGATTCTTCCTTCTTTGTGGCAGCCGCGGAGATACTGGAACACAGCTATCATGTCTCCCCTGGTCCTTCTTTTCATTAAACTAGACATATCCAATTCCTGCAACCGTTCTTCATATGTTTTAGCCTCCAGTCCCCTAATCATCTTTGTTGCTCTTCTCTGCACTCTTTCCAGAGCCTCCACATCTTTTCTACACCATAGCGACCAAAACTGAATGCAGTCTTCCAAGTGTGGCCTTAGCAAGGCCTTATAAAGTGGTATTAACCCTTCACGTGATCTTGATTCTATCCCTCTGTTTATGCAGCCTAGAACTGTGTTGGCTTTTTTGGCAGCTGCTGCACACTGCTGACTCATATTTAAATGGTTGTTCACTAGGACTCCAAGATCCCTCTCACAGTTATTATTATTGAGCAAGGTACCACATATACCGTACCTGTGTGTTTTGTTTTTCTTGCCTAAATGTAGAACTTGTTCCACTCTGTGTAAAGTCCCACTCACATAGACAGGCAAACGAGGTGGGATATCACACATTTAAGACTAATGTTTTTAAGCCTAATGTTCCCTAGAGGTTGTTTCTTCAACACGCCCTGTGGAAGTGCATCATTAAAAATAGATACAATATCCAATACATACCGTATATACTCGAGTATAGGCCGACCCGAATATAAGCCGAGGCACCTAATTTTACCACAAAAAACTGGAAAAGTTATTGACTCGAGTATAAGCCTAGGGTGGGAAATGCAGCAGCTACCGGTAAATTTCAAAAATAAAAATAGATACCAATAATGTTTTTGAATATTTATTTCAAAGAAAAACAGTAAACTAGCGGTGTATTCAATGAAATACTTCACTCACCTCATGATGCTGATGTCCCGCTGTGATGATGATGTCCCGTGCAGCCGCGGGAGCGATGTCCCGCCTCCTATGACACACGGCACAGTGATTCCTATCATTGGATCACTGTACCAGAGGAGGTGGGACATCGCTATGTGGCTGCTTGCCATAACAAGGAGGAGGTGGGACATCGTTGCAGAGCGGCAGGAGGGGGAGGAAGGGGAATCGTAAGATAGCCCTGCATTACATTAGAACGTGAGGAGGGGGGATGGTGCGGTGCGCGCTGCGCGGCAAACTGACACAGAGGGAGGGGAAACTCACAGGGGCACTGGGCCATTCACGAGTGTCACCCAGCGGCATGGCCCCGCCCCTTTTTCTCCTCCATTTCGGGCAAATTTTTCACTGACTCGAGTATAAGCCGAGGCGGCTTTTTTCAGCCCAAAAAGTGGGCTGAAAAACTAGGCTTATACTCGAGTATATACAGTAATTTAACCAATTAGCGGTTTTGCCTCCTGGTTTAATAATAGGTCTTCATTTTGTGTTTAAAATTAAATTAGAAATCAGACTGATTCAGGGCCATCCACAACAAGACAAGACTTCATTAGAATGATGATATGTGTTGGGCGCTGTCCCTTATTGTGTGTCTGTGTTTGTGTATGCATTTGTGTGTGTTTATGTATATGACAAATCTCAAGTATAAGAAGGGAACAGTTTGCATTTCAATAGTCCAATGCATGGTTGGTCATATATTCCCTGTGAACTAATTATATCTTTGAAATCTGGAGACCCAGGTTCAGATTTTTTTCCCCAACCCTATTAACTCATTGGGTGACTATAAGCCTAAATAATTTCCTAAGTTGGCTATTGTGGGAATAAACTTTGACTTTATTATCTGGATAAAAGCCAAGAGGGATGCAATAAAATTACCTAATATTTGTACTTCCTGGACATTTCAAAAATTGCAACCTTATAGCACTGAAGGGCACCTAGCCGGCAAAATCTGAGGTCATATTATCAAAGTTTATTTTAGGCTTATAAATAAACCACTCCAGAAAGGCTGTGTTATATAGGAGAATAAATTAGTATTGGCAAACATTGTAGTTGGAGGTTTGCTACTGTGGGGAACAGAGAAAATCTAACCCATTTGTCAAGCATTGAGTTGGAACATCATATGAGGACAATGTCATATTCCCAATGTTTTGTAAAGGGATCGATATATTAAACTACTGATCTTTAAAGCATCATTTACCTTAGTGCCTATTTGTGGCACTGTCCTATAGTTTTGATTTCGAAAAGAAAAGGCCACTTGCAAAATCCCAAACTAGGTTCCAGCAACATGCTAGATTGAGCTAAAATTATTATTATTTTATGGGTAATCTACAAATGCAGGGTCCCAGTGGCGCAGTGGCTAAGATGCTGAGCTCGTCAATCAAAAGGTCGGCAGTTCAGCAGTTCAAATCCCTGGCACCACACAATGGAGTGAGCTCTCATGACTTGTCCCAGCTTCTGCCAACCTAGCAGTTCGAAACCACGTAAAAATGCAAGTAAAAAAAATAGAGACCAATTTGGTGGGCAGGTAATAGCGCTCCGTGCATCTTCGGCATTTAGTCATGCCGGCCACATGACCACAGAGACATCTTCAGACACCGCTGGCTGGTCGCACTTTTGTTGGCAGGGTGATGTCTCTGCTTTTTAGTGTGCTGTCTAGATTTGCCATAGCTTTCCTCCCCAGGAGCAAGCGTCTTTTGATTTCGTGGCTGCAATTCCCCATCTGCGGTGATCTTCAAGACCAGGAAAAAAGATCTGTCACTACCTCCATTTCTTCCCCATCTATTTGCCAGGAATTGAGAGGGCTGAATGCCATGATCTTAGTTTTCTTAATATTGAGTTTCAAGCCAACTTTTGCCCTCTCCTTCTTCACCCTCATCAAGAGGCTCTTTAGTTCCTCTTCAGATGTTCCAGTGAATCAGTTTGGTGACTACCTTATGTCATAGTTTATAATCAATTTATACAATCCTGTTGCACAAACTGAGTATATGTTCTACTGTTTCTTTTGCTTTTCATCCCTTTCTGAACTTTTTTCAATTCTGGCCTTGATTGCATTCTGGCTTTGATTGCATTAGTTTGAATATTGCATAGCCAAAATCTAAGCTTTCGGTTTCTTTCTTTTTTTTTTCTTTTTAAGGCTCTATACTATAAGTCATTGCCAGGTTTTATCTTTATCCACTTTGCCCTCATTGGCCATGAAATGCTTTTCCTTGCCAGCATTCTGTTCATGTTTTTATTATGTTCACTTTTTGTTTCCTGTAGCTTTAATATGTCCCAATTTTTAAACTTGCATCAATGGATTTTCTCAGCATCTTGATTTGAATCCCAGGAATTACCTTTCTTTCTTGCGTCTACTGCTGGGTGAAAACTAGAGCATCAGACTTAGCTCTCAATGTTAGAATGAATTCTCTGAAAATAAAGCTTGCCTGTGTCCTAGTACAGCGTGCCAAAAAACCTTAGCAGGTTTCAGTTTTTGCGTCTGGCGTGTTGAATTTAAAGTTTCCATATTACAAATTCATCTGCCAATTTTTTTTTTAAGGGGCTTCCTTTATGAAAAGAAAATAATATTACTCTCCCTTCATCCCAGAATATAACACTGGAAAGCTAAGTTGCTGTCACAATTAATAGATACCAAACTTTAAAGTTTTTTTTAAAAAACAACAACTCTCTTCTCCCTAATTTGGATGCAGTTAATACGTTTAATGACATTCGGTTTCGGTTTCGGTTTCGGTTTCGTTTTATTTATATGCCGCCCTATTCCCAGCGGGACTCAGGGCGGCTCACAAACCCAAGAGTGGAAGGGAAACACAAGAACTACAAATACAAGCATTTAAAATAATCAACAGACACACAATCGAGAGGGGAAGGGAACTCATCAACCCCAGGCCTGCCGACACAGCCAGGTTTTAATGGCTTTTCGGAAGGCCTGGAGAGAGGTGAGGGTCCGAATCCCTGCGGGGAGTTCATTCCAGAGGGCTGGAGCTACCACAGAGAAGGCCCTCCTCCGGGTAGTAGCCAGATGGCATTGGCTGGTAGACGGAACCCGGAGGAGGCCAACCCTGTGAGATCTAATGGGTCTTTGGGAGGTAATTGGCAGCAGACGGTCTCTCAAGTACCCAGGTCCAATACCATGAAGGGCTTTATAAGTGACGACTAAAACCTTGAAGCGTATCTGGAGACCAATCGGTAACCAGTGCAGCTCGCGGAGGATAGGTGTAACGTGGGTGTACCGAGGTGCACCCACAATCGCTCGCGCGGCTGCATTCTGGACGAGCTGAAGTCTCCGAATGCTCTTCAAGGGCTGCCCCATGTAGAGGTTCTCAAGGTTGACATTGTGAACATGCTACATATTACCAGTAGTATTATACTTTGGGACATGGGAAGATAGATCGATTATTTACAGTGCTTGTAATGAAATACCTGGCCTGATAACAGCTAAACCATGGATCTCAAATTTGCCCCTTATCTTTGGGCTGGGAGCAATTCTCCACAGATCACAACATATTAGTCAGTGAGAATGTTGGCTTGTAAACCCAGGGTACTAAGAACTCGGTAGAGCTGTAGGCTGGGAAGACATCCAGACAAAAGAGTGGGTCAGTCCCTGACCTCTATCGAACTTGATAGTTCGATTATAAGGTTCCGCCTCCTAAATATGGGGAAGAGAAAAAGAAAGGTGGAAATTGGAAGTAAGGCAGGGAAGAGGAGGAGGAGGAGAAGGAGTGAGTGTCTCTTAAGAGCTTCCTGGTATATTGTGACACCACCCGTACAGGTTCATTTAGTACTTCATTGGTGTTTGAGAAACAGGGTCAGGTGAAAGGGTGCTGGACAAACAAGAATTAATTCCTAAGCATTCCATTGAAGGCAAAATCCGAGGTTACCTTTCCAAGAGTCATGGTGGCGCAATGGTTAGAGTGCAGTACTGCAGGCTACTTCTGCTGACTACCGGCTGCCTGCAGTTTGGCAGTTCGATTCTCGAGGTTGACTCAGCCTTCCATCCTTCACCCCAAGAGGACCCAGGTACTTGTGGGGCAATATGCTAATTTTGTAAACCACTTAGGGAGGCTATTGCTATCTATAATACTACCCTTGTTTTAAAACTTAGATGTAGCATAACCTCGGGTTATTTTCTCACTGATCCCTTTAGTCTTCTTTTCACACATGCAATGCTCTTGCCTCTTTCCCAACTTCTCCATTTGTATCATCCACGTTTGGTGACTAGATAGGAGCTGCCTTCTTCAGCACTATATATCAACTTAACTGCAAAACCTGAAAGGGTACAAAAATAGATCCAAAGGAGGTGGATCTTATTATATTATTAAGGCAAAGCAAAGGTTCGTGTTTTTTTAACAATTTTTTGTATTAACATAGATAAAAAGAGCAACATGTTCAAAATCCATATAAACAGTGTGTTGTCTGGTTACAATTCTTTTGAGTTGTAACAATAATAGCATTCTCCAATAGTAATCTCATAATAACAGTGCTTTTCCCTCATGATATTAATACATATTAATGATTAATACTAATCAAGATTAATCAAAATTAAAAAGTTACAGTAAACAACCTTAATAATAAAATTAATCTTTCTCTTGTAATTTTCAAAGTTCTAACTCCTGTTTCTCTCATCTAACCATCGACAGAACAGATCCGATACCTCAAAATATTCAGTGTCTTCCTTTTCTTTAATTTCAAATGTTAGTTTATTCACTTCTGCACCAAAGGTTCATGTTTTTGATGTGGCTTCTTTGGTTAAGCTGAGCTCTTTTGCGTATCAAAAGGTTTGTCTGCAAGTCTCTCAGAAGGGACTAGTTTTTGGGAGAGTAAGTTCCCTAGTTTTTGTACATTCAGTAGTAATTACAACAGGTTTTGATCATGCACTGGACACCAGTGGTAGGTTTCTAATTTTTTTTCCCTACTGGTTCACTCGTGCGTGCACACGATGCTTCTGCGCATGTGCAGAAGCATCCGAGCGGGTGGGCAGAGCCTCCCGCCGCCGCTACTACTGGTTTGCCCAATCCGGGCCGTACCAGCAGCAACCCACCTCTGCTGGACACATGTGGGAACCTTTTCCAGGAATTGGGACTGATAAGAGGACCAATTAAATCAAAGTAATGTAGCAGCTTTATTTCATTAGAGAAGGAACGCATTGTGTAATGAAGGCGCTTCAAAGAGTTGCTTTACTTAAATCATTATTGAAGCAAAGCTTTGCCACTTCCCTAGGCATTAATTTGGCAGGAAAAGAGTCGGATGTCAGTTTATTTCTACCACAAAGTCTTTTGAGTGGGTTTAAAAGTGGGGAAATTCCCAGGGACTGTCATCATCTTGTTCCAGAGCCTGGCAAATAATAATTTTAGCACAGTTCATTAAGTTAGTTATTTTAAGCGAAGTAAGTTAAGATCATAGAAAAGGTATATTACAGCTTTCGTTCTGAGCTACACTTATAATAATATTTACCTCTTGGTTGTAAAAGTCGGTCTCCTCTCTCCTGGCCTTTTGCTGGAAACCGCTATTTAAATAGGCGATGTTTGAATATTTTAGAGCATGCACACTTTTTACAAACCAGCTCCAGAAGTTCAGGCCAGATGAAAAGCATAGAAAAAGATCATAAGCGTGAAAAACGATCATAAGTCGCTTTTTGGCCATTGTATCTTCAAACGGTCACTAAATGAATTGTCGTAAGTCGAGGACTAGCTGTATTTCAGCTTCATATTGTCTTGCACACTGTCTAGGTCAAGCCCAGTATGAAGAGTGACATGTTTATTTTGGATCTTAACAAAAAGTGGGTCCTCCCATAAGGCTGGAAAAGGACTACGTCCAATGGTTGAGTCAGCATTTATATTTTACTAGCTGGATACCCGCCCTTCGCGATGAAACTATGTGATTGGGCTATGCAGGAGAAATTCTGTTCACAATCCATTGGCTCAGTGCTGGTCAGTGTTTGAAACACATAAGGGAATATCAGTCCTGCCACCTTGAGTCTGGAAGCAGTTCCATAGATGGAAGGCTTAGATATTTTGGTGAGGTTCAGTACTGTAAGAAGCCCCAGATTGATCCTGAGGGAAGGACTGGAATGTCTGCCAGTTTGAACTGAGGTAATGGAATGTGAGGCTACTGGTAGTTGGAACAGAGTTCTTTTCAGGTGGGGAGGGGGAGTAGACCTCCATAGCATCAGAGCAGTGGTGGGTTTCAATTTTTTTTAGAACCTCTTCTGTAAGTGTGGCCTGCTATGTGGGAGTGGCTTGCCAGCCATGTGACTGGGTGGGAGTGGCTTGCTGGCCATGTGACTGGGTGGGCGTGGCCAACTTGTAAAGTGTGGTGAAACTCACTTAACAACGCCCTTGTTTAGCAACCAAAATGTTGGCTCAGAAACTCTGGCATTTGAAGCACAGAAGTCTTAAAGCTGTCAAGTTACAAGACCCTTGCAACACTAACCCTTTGGGGGAAAAACCCCAGGGGTGTTCAAACTTGACAGCTTTAAGACTTGTGGACTTCAACTCCCAGAATTCCTCCTCCAGTCATGTTGGCTCAGGAACTCTGGCATTGAAGTGTGTAAGTCTTAAAGCTGTCAAGTTACAAGACCCTTGCACCCCTAACACTTTAGAAAAAAACCCAGGGGTGTTCAAACTTGACAGCTTTAAGACTTGTGGACTTCAACTCCCAGAATTCCTCCTCTTGCTCTTCATCTTGATGATGTGTGGATGGGTGGGGGGAGGGAGCTGGAACCGGTTCTAAACGGCACGGTAGATTTGTAGAACCTCTTCTATAGAAGAGGTTAGAACTGGCAGGAACCCACCCCTGCATCAGAGAGTGTTAATTACTGTATAACAAATACTGATGATCTAATGGTCATTTTGAAAAATCCTTTCGTAGTGAACACTAGAAGCCAAGAGGAACATACATGCCAAATGTCAAGTTTGTCAGCTTTACAGTTCTGGAGATTTCGTGATGAATTAATGGTGTTTGCCTGATAGATAGATAGATAGATAGATAGATAGATAGATAGATAGATAGATAGATAGATAGATAGATAGATAGATAGATGATAGATAGATAGATAGATAGATAGATAGATAGATAGATAGATAGATAGATAGATAGATAGATAGATAGATAGATAGATAATGATAGATGATAGATAGATAGATAGATAGATAGATAGATGGATGGATGGATGGATGGATGGATGGATGGATGGATGGATGGATGGATGGATGGATGGATGGATGGATGGATGGATAGATAGATAGATAGATAGATAGATAGATAGATAGATAGATAGATAGATAGATAGATAGATAGATAGATAGATAAGTTACAGTAAGGAAATACAAGTTGATTACAGAGAAAACGCATATTATCTGTAAAACAAAGCAGTTACCAAAATATCCTCATCTTGTTAATGGACATAAGCTGTGTCAGCAAACTTTATTTAAAGAAGCTCATATGCTTTCCAGGTGCATTTCAAAGGAGGCCAGAGCTGTTTCCTCTAAGGCAGGGCTGTCTAATGCAGGCCGAATGTGTCACATGCTGACCACCGCCACACCCAGTTTAGCGAAGGGGGGAGGGGAAATGTGCGATACATCATGAGACGCCGCCGTGATGATACGAGTTTGACACCCCTGCTCTAAGGCTATCTAACCCTTCCTCAGACATCCTCCAATTCACAATTTAACATAGAAACTTTTATGGAAGTTACTTAGGTCACCTGTCCTACTATATTTTCCCATTTTCAGATTTTGTGTACAAGGGAAAGCGTATTTCTCTTGTATTGTTGTTCTTTTTTTATTATGCATTTCATGTAAAAGATTTCTGATCGAAGGTACGTTTGGTTGATTTTCTTACGACTGTCTCCCAGCTATTGAAGAATCACTAAAAAAAATATTATAGAAATAAAATGATAGACAACCCATTTTCACAAAATGGTTTTTTTTTATTTTATTTTGGAGATACGATAAATGTTCCATGACTGTTTGGTTAAAGTACTTTTTCTCCCAGTCCTAATAAAAACTGTAACAGCTTTCTAAAGACACATCTTAAGAACAACAGCCTTGCCAAAGAATCTCAGTGAATTTTGCTATAATAAAAACAGAATTTAGGAGAGTCCTAAGAAAGATTCTTTGCAGCAAATTCCCTTAATTAATTATGCGTTATTATTATTTGCTACTTCACTTTTTAGAACTTGCACCTGCTGCCATTAATTGCAGGCATTAATCACTCTAAAATTTCAATTGCCATTCTCAGATCTTTTGGATCTGCTGTTACATGCAGAAACTGGGGGAAATTTTGAAGCTGACTATGTTCTGTAGGGACGCCGTGGCTCAGTGGCTAAAGATGCTGAGCTTGTCGATCAGAAAGGTCGGCAGTTCAGTGGTTCAAATCCCTAGCGCCGTGTAATGGAGTGAGCTCCCGTTACTTGTCCCAGCTTCTGCCAACTTAGCAGTTTGAAAGCAGGTAAAAATGCAAGTAGAAAACTTTGAACCACCTTTGGTGGGAAAGTAACTGCGTTCTGTGTGCCTTCGGCATTTAGCCATGCCAGCCACATGACTACGGAGATGTCTTCAGACAGCGCTGGCTCTTCGGCTTTGAAACGGAGATGAGCACCGACCCCTAGAGTCGGAAACGACTAGCACATATGTGCAAGGGGAACCTTTACCTTTACCTATGTTCTGTGTCATAGTACCCTGTTTTCCCAGCCCTTTCCTCGATACAACGTCTGCAGTGTTCTCCAGCAAAAATAACAGGAATTGTGGATTATCCTTCTGCGGGACAAATAGAACGTTGTGGAGCCGAGGTGGCGCAGTGGTTAAATGCAGCACTGCAGTTCAGCAGTTTGGCTGTTCAAATCCCACCAGGCTCAAGGTTGACTCAGCCTTCCATCCTTCCGAGGTGGGTAAAATGAGGACCCGGATTGTTGTTGGGGGCAATATGCTGACTCTGTAAACCACTTAGAGAGGGCTGAAAGCCCTATGAAGCGGTATATAAGCCTAACTATTGCTATTTAACTATTGCTATTACAGCTATCCAATGGATTAATGATGATGATTGATTGATTCACAAGCACTAATATGAGTATCATAACTGTTTTCAGCCAGGAAAGGAGCATGTTTGAAGCTGATTATGGTTCTATGTTACAGCACCCTATTTTTCCAGGCTTTTCGCCATCCAACACACCTTCTGTGAGGATTTTGCAGTCTTCTACAGCGGAAAACAACAGGAATGGTGGATTATCCTTGTGGAACAAACAAATAGAATGTTATGGTGTCATGATGATTACAGCCATCCAGTGGATTAATGATAATGATGATTTGATTGATTGATTGATTGATTGACAGATTAACAAGCACTAATATTAGTATCATGACTGTTTTCAGGCAGTAGGTGAGACCTTGAAGAAAAAGTGGCTGTGGCTTCAAAAATGCAAGCTCCTCTTTGCCTTGGTGGGTTTTTTCCTCCTCCTGTGCCAGACATTTCAAAAGCATCGCATGTTTTCTAATGCATCTTTTCCGACTGACGAAAGTTGCTTTTATTCCAACCTTCAGCACGAAAGGCGTGCGCTCTTTTGCCAAAAAAAAAAGCATGTTATTTACCGCTAGTGCAACAACAGCCCCATTTATATATACTGTATATATTTACCGCATCCAAGGGTACTGCCACAGAGTGAATCATACATAAAACTCTGCACATTTGGCCAGATAATGTTTTGTTGACGCTTAGCAAACAGAATGTGCTTTTCATCGGATAAAATACCATATCCCGATTACAATTCACAACACTGTGCATTTTGCAGTTTGGGTATAAAACAGAAGTGTGCAAAGGGAGGAAGCATGTTTAGATTTGATGTATTTTATATAAGCATGCTTTGGACATGACTGGAGATTCTTGTATCTTGTATCTTGTTTCCAAATGTTAAGTTGGACACCGGTGTTATTCAGAACTGTGGTTCCTTGATGGCACTGTATAAGCAACAAACAAAATTGTATTGTTATTTTATTTATACTATCAAGCAGACTCCGATTGACTTGGATGGAATGAAACAACATTGCCCTAAAATCTGATATATAGATATTGCTAATAAAGATACAGGTGCCACATTTGTGGCTTTTCATGTTTTTACTTCCAATGAAGTTCTACATCATAATTCCTGCTTAGAAAAATAAGCAGATGAAATAATGGGAATAAGCAGAACCTAAGATGTATATAAGGGTGGCTTAGTGCTCTTTGAGTTTGGCTGTTTTCTTGAAGATGTTTCAATACTGTACTAATGATGTTACTGTTCTGACCCAGGCTTCCTTAAAAAGCCAAAAGCAGAGTCTTGGTCCTGGCAAAACCCCTTTTATTTGCACGACTGTGAATTCCTTTCATTCACAGTCCGCAAGGCTTAGCAAACAGCCTTTCAGAGGAATGTTTATCACTACGAACCTTATCTCATTTGGAAAACTGCCAAATAACTTGTTTCCAAACTCAGGGCATGGCAAAACGTGGTCCACAGTCTCTTATAGTCACAAACAGAACTTTCCACCCTTGAAATGACCAAATGAAAGAATTGTTTCCTGAAAAAGCCCACTCCTGTTCGCTCCTCTTTTGTTTCCTATGGGAGGGGTCAATCGCCTGCAAGATGTGACTTTACTCCCAAGTCAACCCTGCTTTCTTAGTTAGTCTTGTCTTCTGGCAGCTCTGCACATGAGCACACTGGGAACAGGCTCCAGCTGTTCCTCTGCCTCACTGCTGTCTAGCTCCCTCTCTGCCTCCAACGCAGAGTCCTCATCTGAGCCTTCCTCAGCCCCCAGGACTGGCCCATGTTCCTCCCCAACCTCCTCACTTTCAGACTCTGCTGCCAGCTCTGCTAGCCACCAGCGGGCCACAACGTACTTAGTTTGGTCATGAAACATCTGCAACAAAACAGCCAATTCAGAGAGCACCAAGGATCCCTCATTTCAACCCCGAGTGGCAAATATTCTCCTTTATTGATAGTTGATATCAAAGAACCCATTATAGCCCTATCAGGAGGATAGAAGGGTAGTTATAATTCAAGTCACTGAAGTGGATATTGCTGTCTCCACGCAAAGAATAACTCAAGCATAGTAGTCAACACTTAGCATAGCTAAGCTATTACCGTAATCTTTTGCTCCCGTTGACTTCAGGTAGAACTTCGACTTACAATCATTCATTTAGCAACTGTTCAGAATTGCCACAGCACTGAAAAAAGTAACCTGCAACTTGTGTCCTCGCATTTACAGCCGTTACAGCATCTGCAGAGTCACATGATCAAAATTCAGGTAGTTGGCACCGGCATGTAATCATGGCAGTCCCAAATTGAGGACTACCTGCAGGCAGCTTTGACCTGATATTAGGGTGATCATAATTGCATTTTATCATAAATCAGGAGAACATCTGATCAACATTGTCAGATTACTGGAGAGGACCTCATCACATATGCACAGCACAATTACACAATTCAAAGAAACGCCAGAGACCTACATGGTTTTACAACACAGTTGTAATAGTGTTTGATTGATGTAGGACCTCTCCAAAAGATACTTTTCTGTTGTAAGCAAGAAAGGCAGAATTGAAATTCTGCCATATTGAACTAAAATGGTTTATACGTCAGCAAAATATTGTTTAGGAATGAAGGGTTTTTTTTTTTATTATAGTCATGCATCTGAATAAGATGTGTCACCCAATTGGCCTTAGATATCAAAGCCAGTTTGAAGGGGGGAAAAATTCCTGTCATCAGAATGGTTTTTCCCAGAGAAGTTCCTTGGTTCCTGCTATCTTTACTTTTCTTTAAAAAAAATGAATTTTAGAATTGCTTTGTCTCCTGAGGCAACACATATTGTACCTGCGTTTTGTTAATTGTGTTTTAAAGAAGGGAGTCATTGCATTCTCCAGAGCAGGGGTCCCTAACCCCCAGGCTGTGGCCTAGTACCAGGCCGTAGCCTATTTAAAACCAGGCCGCGCGGGTAGCAGGCTGGAATGCTCACACGCGCAGTTCAACTTGCTCACTCACGCAGTCCAGTTCCCTTCCACCCACTCACCCCGGCGAGCTGCAAATATTGGGGACTGCTGCTCTAGAGAGAATTAAATTAATTTCTCCTTCTCTTTCTCTTTCTCTCTCTCTCTCTCTTTCTCTCTCTCTCTCTCTCTCTCTCTCTCTCTCTCTCTCTCTCTTTTATTTTATTTTTTGCAAATATTGGTATGTCACTCTCAATGTCCTAGTAATCATCATACTTCTTCTTCTTTAGCAATTCCATTGCAGAGGAAAACACTGCCATGTGCCAATGGGTAGCTTCTGCCATTAAGATACTTTTCTAGCTAACTGTGCCATGCAGTGCATGGTTAAAATTATCTTCAGATAATTGGCCCACTGAAGCTTCCATTACATGGCAGGTGATGGGAAATGAGCTGTATTATATCCCGATCTCTGGTCTCCAAAAAAAAAAAAAGAAGAGAAAAGACACAATGGAAGAAAGCAGTAACCTGATCAATTCAGAATTACTATGTTAATGATACAGAGTCTCTGAAGACTGACAACAATCAAAGGGTTCAGCAGGATGGTATTTGCAAATAAGAATTGGGGGGGGGGGGATGTTCATTGTGATCTAAATTCTTTTTCAATCAATACCGCACATGGTGACCAATCCTACAACTTTAACTTTGATCTGGCATCTTCTTAACCTAGCAAAACCTCCACATTAAACACAATGTTTTGGAATATTCATATACAGGTAATCCTTGGCTTAAAACAGTTCATTGAATGGCCGTTAAAAAGTTACCCTGACAATGAAAAAAGTGACTTTTTTTCATGGTCCCTTGATCAAAAGGCAGGCGCTTAGCAACTGACTCATATTTATAGCAATAGCAATAGACTTATATACCGCTTCATAGGCCTTTCAGGCCTCTCTAAGCGGTTTACAGAGAGTCAGCATATTGCCCCCAACAATCTGGGTCCTCATTTTACCCACCTCGGAAGGATGGAAGGCTGAGTCAACCCTGAGCCGGTGAGATTTGAACCGCTGACCTGCTGATCTAGCAGTAGCCTGCAGTGCTGCATTTAACCACTGCGCCACCTTGGCTCTCATATTTATGACGGTTGCAGTGTTCCAGTGTCATGTGACCACATTCACTTAACAACTGTCTTACTAGCTTAACAATTGCAGTGATCCATTTATCAAAAAAGCCATAAAATGGAGCAAAACGTATTTAACAAATGTCTCACTTGGCAACAGAAATTTGGGGCTCAATTGTGGCCGTACGTTGAGGACTACCTGTACATTATTTTGTGTGTCTCACTGCAACTTGGAGAGATAGGCCTTCTTGTCCACCACAATAATCTTAAATAGAACGAAATTATCTTTTTACGGAGAAGTGCTATGGCTTAAGAGTTCTCCAGAGTTCAGCCTCTCTGAGATTCAGACTGGAGGCTGATTTATAATTTAACCCGTGGCAGTAAGTAGTCCAAATATTCATCCTGCTTATTGTATAAATGAAATTATGAAATTGCAGCCCACCGGGAAACAAAATATAGGAGGATTTGGCTATTTTTAGGGCGTGGGGAATTTCCTATGGCCTTTGGTGTGCTGTAAGATGTGCTTCTAAAATGACTTGGCCAGGAAAAATCCTAAGGTGGCGCAGTGGTTAAATGCAGCACTGCAGGCTACTGCTAGATCAGCAGTTCAGCGGTTCAAATCCCACCGGCTCAGGGTTGACTCAGCCTTCCATCCTTCCGAGGTGGGTAAAATGAGGACCCAGATTGTTGGGGGCAATATGCTGACTCTCTGTAAACCGCTTAGAGAGGGCTGAAAGCCCTATGAAGTGGTATATAAGTCTACTGCTATAAATATAATATAATTTTAACCTGAACTTAATTCAGTCATCCCAATGGATTTAAACATATCCTCTTACTGACCCAGGAAAATGGCAATTTAGCAGCAAATTCTAGAGGCCACATTAAGGACATGTTTTCCTTAATGTTGTAGCTCCAAGTTTTCTGGTTAGACACCATGAAAAATTGCTTTAAATAATCCATTGTATCATCTATGGAAAACTGAAATGGGATTAAAACAAACGATTATTACTTGGAAATTGATAAAGTATGTTGGATTGGACACCATGCATCTATAAATATGTATATTACATCTTATTGTTAACAGCTGTGCAAATACTTGTATGATTGCTTAACTGCTTTAAAATTTTCATTTTTGTTTCCAGCACCAACAATTTGCTTCCACTATTTTACATGTTAGTTTAACTTCTTTGCTTTTTGGTGTGTTTGTTTGGCGGGAGGAGACGAGGAAGGGAATTGAAATTGATGATAATAATGTCATATTAAAGCTATTTCTACATCTGTAACAGGAATGTCATACGTTTCCTCCTGACACAAGTCATTGTTGATTTCACTGTTATAGGGTAAAGGCTCTAGGGCGGCAGATAAGGCTGTTGCCATGGTGATGAAGGAGATACCGAGGGAGGAGTCTCCGGAGGAAAAACCCCTCCTTACTATGAAATCACAGGTGGGCAGAATGGTCCGGATTTGAAGGAGGAAGCTGCCGTATTTCAATGCAAATGGAGATCAACCATTAGTACAGCTGCCATATTTTGGTTGCAAACACCCAGCCACTAGGTGGCAGTAGAGAAGTATCATTTTAGTATCTATTTGCTGCCATCCCATGGTCACTGGTTCTCTTCCGCTGAGATATGGTAGCACAATCATTTTCTAGAAGTCTTCCATTCTTCTTGACTTCTATGTTCAATTATACTTATCTACCTACCAACCTACCTCTCTCTCTCCCTCCCTCCCTCTCTCTTCCTCTCCCCCTCCCTCCCTCCCTCTCTCTGCTTTCTCTTATTCTTGCTGTATCTTTTTCTTTCTTCGTTTTCTCTCCCGCTCCTCTTGTTCTAACTTTATCACCACACTGGGAGAGAGCTATTTCAATCCACATATTCTCCATCCAAATTACACTGAAGGCATATTGGCAATAATAATAATAATAATAATAGATGAAAAATGTTAAATTTTTTAAATCACCTTGCTGATGTGTTTAGTAGAATATTTTCACCTGTATCCTTTACAAAAAAAAATAAACTATGTCCAGCATTTATTTATAGCTCTATTTATGATTTTTTTTCCCCTTTGGCATTGCTCTCAGGGTCCGTCTTACAGTATTATAATACTATATTATACTACAAAATTTTTCAAAAATGTATGAAAGACATAAAATATAGTATAAGGCAGAGAAAAAGATTACCTCTGGTTCGCCATTTCACATATTCTGCATTAATGTTGGATTTTTTTTTAAGGCAGGTGTTCGAAGTAAAATGGCATACGCAACAAGATTGTGCATGTTAGTCATTAACAAAGCATCTAAAACTGTTCAAAATTGCCAGCTGTGATCCATGCTGTCCATAGTTACATAAAGCAGTGATATAAATGAACATTAATCGCAAAAAAGATAAAACATACTTGGTTTGTTGAGTTTTGTGCCGTACTTCACAGTACTTAATGCTTTTGAAATAGTCATGTTTACTGATTTCTACCATCCCTACCTCCTTCACCCAAGTCCGCCATGTTGATTGTGGAGGTCATTTTTCTTTAGAATGTTCTTTTTGCTGTGGCTCATGTGAGATCTTATCCAAATTGTACCCAATTGTCTTCAGTTTTGCAGTCTGCAGTTCTCAACTTTAGAAAAGCTAGGTTATACATTAACAGATTCAATGAAACAAGGCACAACTGAAAAAGAGTTTCTTCAAAAGCCAACAATCAAACAAGCAATCTAATGACCAACCTATTTTGTTGAAACAGTCTTACAGTTGAAACTATATATATATATATATATATATATATATATATATATATATATATATATATATATATATATATATATATATATATATATATATATGTATATATATGTACATATACATACATATACATATACATATACATATACATATACATATACATATACATATACATACACACACACACACACACACACACACACACACACACACACACACACACACACACACACACACATATATATATATATATATATATATATATATATATATATATATAGTCAACAATATATTGAGAATCAATATATTAACTTCTAAGGTCAACAGGAATGAATGTCCTTAATTTTCTAATTCCTGGTGTGAGAGGACAATAAATATTGGTTCTTTTTTAACTGCGCACATAGCATATAAATATTATATTGTATTGTAATGTATTGTATTGTATTGCATTGCATTGCATTGTATTGCATTGCATTGCATTGCATTGCATTGCACTACACTACACTACACTAATTATTGTTTCATTATAAGATAAAAATACAGAAAAAACAAGTTAGAAAACTAAGAGGAGAGAGAAAATGCAAAGAGAGAAAAAAGTGCTTTCTGACTTTTTCTGTACAGTGAAATACAAATACTTCAAACATTTGCTTTACATTTCACAACATTTCAAGCCATTTCTATAATAACAAAGTCATTCTAATCATGAAAATCTAAAATCAAGTTTCCATTTTGTTTCACATTGGCGTTACTTTTGAATCTATACTGTGATTAGCATTAGGTATCGTATATAAAAACAAGTTGACTTCTCACTGTTATGAAATAGGCTTGTTTTAGGAAACTGCAGAAAAGCTTTGAATATGATAAACCAGACGATAAATAGTTACTCAGTAAAATGTGGTTAGCTAACAAGGCTTGGGTGGAATAAATGGAGACATTTGATTCAGATCCCTGAGATAAAATGAATAACATTTAGCATTTGGAGGAAATTGCTAAATTTAGTGTCATAATATAATCTCAAGGATTTTTCAGTAGTTTGATTACACAATGGCATTAATTGCATCTTTCATCTGAATGCATAACAAAACAGAGGGGAAAATAGGTTGTCACAGGATGCAGTAATACTAAACAGGAAGGGCTCTAAGGAACAGCCTGGACAGGGATCTCTTGTTAAATTAACCCTAATAATCAACTATTTTAATTAAGGTTCTGAATTGTACTATCTATGGACCCTCAAGTGCCTTGGCCAGTCTTAAATATTAACTCTGAAATACTGTTATTTTTTTTTAGACTTTCTGCATTAAAATGTGGGCTGCGACTCTAAATTTTGGTTCTTCCCTTAATTATTGGATCAATACTCATTATTATTATTACTATTATTGTTGTTTTTCTATGGAATAAATGGAAAGTTACCTTTAAAACAAAACACAGCCCAAAGGCTTTATGCTTTTAACTTCATTTTATTTACTAAACTCATTACTATAACCAAACCAAGATAGATAAGAGACATACCAAAAAAAAAAATAGTAACATGTAATTAAGAAAGTAAATGTAAGTAAACATAGGATCTGAATTGTCAAGGAGATTAATGTTTCTTTAGCTGTCTCAAACACAGGGAAGATCAGATCCACTCATGAAAGTCCAATTAAACTGATTTATTGCTACTCATACCTATGCACAGGAATAGTCTCAACTAAGGTTAGCACCTGCTAGGAGTTACCGAAATTCAGGGGAAATTGGACTTTGTTCACTTGTGTCTACATAGGGATTCTAAGATAAGCCCTCTTTTGACTCTGCCCCCACTTACCACTTCTTCCTGTATACAAATGTTACATTGGTTTCAGAATTGGGTTGCTCCCCGTTCGGCCCACTTCGGCCGAATCGGTAGTGTTATTTTGGCCTGAGTCACAGAACTAGCAGCGACCCAGGCTGGCCAGGCCCTCAAACCAGTTTCCCGGTCGCCACTGCAGTTGCTAGCATGTTGTTTAGTAGTGCGCGTGTGTGCGCAGTTCACTGTAAATTGTTCTGCGCATGCGCAAAGAACAATTTACATTGAACTGTGTGGATAGGTGCGAATGCAAAGCAAACCAGTAGTAAAACTGGGAGAAGCCCACCTCTGATTGGTTTGTAAAACAAAAACTAAGACTAAATTAAGATTAACATGGTGGCTCAGTGGCTAAGACGCTGAGCTTGTCAATCAGAAAGGTCAGCAGTTCAGCGTTTTGAATCCCTAGCACCGTGTAACGGAGTGAGCTCCCATTACTTGTCCCAGCTTCTGCCAACCTAGCAGTTTGAAAACATGTAAAAAATGCAAGTATAAAAATAGGAACCACATTTGGTAGGAAAGTAACAATGTTCCGTGCACCTTCGGCATCATGTGCTGGCCACATGACCATGGAGACGTCTTCAGACAGCACTGGCTCTTCGACTTTGAAACAGAGATGAGCACCTCCTCCTAGTCGGGAACGACTCGCACATATGTGCAAGGGGAAACTTTACCTTTACCTAAAAACTTTAAATGAAGAGTATCTGATTAACACGGTATATACATAATAGCTAGAATTATAGGCAACATAATTCTAATTATAGATGATCTAATTATAACTATAGAATCGCATATTCTAATTGCTTGTACAGTTAAAATATAAACTAAATGTATAATAAGAAATATTTGGGATGTGGCATAAATCCATACACTAAACCATAATCTAAGAAAAGTTTCCAGTTAGAAATGATTTCTATATCAAAACATAGCCCCCATAACTTCCATCTTTCAAAGGAACAAATCAAACATGTTTTCCAATAAGGAACATGTAATAATTAGCATAAGAAGTTCAATATGACACATGGCTTAATCAAACGTTGAATAAAAGTATTTCTGGTTGCAAAGGAAATTCAGCTTCAAAAGCTGCTTCATCCTCATGTGAATCATGTTCCTTTTTAACTTCATGGGAGCTATTCAAATGGATTTTTCCCCCTCAACCGAAATAAATGAATTCTATACCATTCGCCAGTTTGAATTGTACATTATGCTTAAAATAATGGTAACCATAGCAATCATAAACGATATATAGGCCCTGTTGTTATCAACAATTTGCAAATGCATGTATTAAAATACCAGCCCACCTTTTTATGATTATTTCTACATATTCAAATACCCCTGAATGTTAAATTACTTGAAGGATTCCAAGTAATTCAAAGGCAGCTCAAACCTTGCAATTATTTCATTTAATTTACTCCATTTGTATAAAATCCCAAAGCAGCTTAATTCAAGTTATTAGTAATTGCCAATATGCTTCTGTGCCTTAAAATAACTCCTTCTCAGTTGCCTTTTACAGATTTGCAATATTGAATTATCCACACACATACGTCAAGGTAAATAGATAACTTCAGAAGGCCATGGTCCCACCAGGTATTAGAGTGAAAACATATTGGTTTCCCACTATGTAAGAAGATTGTGATTCTGTCTGTATTTTAAGTGAATCTGTATTAACGCCTTGCCAGTTCCCAAGGGCAGCTCCTTCACAAACATGCAAAGAAAAATAAATACCTGAGTGGTCTTTGTATATGTATATTACGCACAGGTAATAATCCTTGTAGGAAAATCAACCTGTTTGATGCCACATTTTTATTGACCTATAGATATTTACAGTGACGGTGCAGGAAGCTTTGCTTTGATACATCCTGCTTTGGTTTTACATGCAAACCAGTTTATGAATCAGGCACATTGAACGAGAGAGTGGAACTCCTGATTCATATTCTAATGTGTTTCATGCCCATTTTGCTTTTATTTCCAGTAACCGTAAGAGTTTTCCAGAGTGAACCGTTCTTGGTTTGTGCATGTTTTTGTCCTCCTGTGTGTGAACTGACCTCATCTTTGCCATCGTTAAGTGGACACGTACTTCTGATAATTGCCTCCGGATCTGCTTTGCTGTATTTTGATCGTGTTGCAGACTGCTATAAATACTTTGCTGCCTTGTAATGCTGATCCCCCACGCACCTCTCATAGTGAGCATTTGTCTGACCTCGTGTAATGCTGCAAGGAAGTTTTAGATCCAACTTTATGTGTTTCGTCGGTAGCAGGGAAGCCATTTAAGAATTCTCTCTATGCTAGAGACTCCCATGTTGTGTTCTTAATGCATAAAGGCATAGATCAAAGGGATTGCCTTGGTCATGTGACTGTTTCCCAGCACAATCGTCTCTCCTCTGGAGTTGATACGAGTGGGATCAAAAATGATTGGATGCAACCCGAATGGATGTGTGATATTTCTTCACTGCTGGAGTCTATCCATGGGGAGCCTATTTTCAGTGGTTTCCATGACATGGCTGTATGTAGTCTACAAACTCAGCTTAATGTAGAAAAGGAAAACATTTAATTTCATTCTAAATTAGATTGTCTACCTTAGCTTCTCAACCATGCCTGTTGTGGCCTGCCAGTGAAGCTGACAGCAGATTCAGACAGTGAGGAGGTTGGGGAGAAACATGGGCCGGTCCTGGAGTCTGGGGAAGGCTCTGATGAGGGCTCTGTCAGAGGCAGAGAGGGGGCCAGAGCCATATGCCAGTTATCAGCTGGCTTCAGAGTCAGACATTAGTGAAGCAGACAAACAGCTGGAGCCTGTTCCCAGTGTGCGCATGCGCAGAGTTGCCAGATGAAGGGAACAGCCAAAGAACAGGGATTGGCTTGGGAGTAAGGCCACAGGTGGATGATGAATGGCCCCTCCAAGAGGAAATAAAAGAGGAGCGAAAGGGGAGTGGAGTTTGCAGGAGACAATTTGTTCGTTTAATTGATTCGCAGATATCGGCCTGGCAGCTCTCCAAGCCAGATAAGGTCTGTGACTGTAAATCCTCCCTTGAAAGACTTTGCTGGATGTGAATGAGCAGAATTCACAGTAAATTAATGAAAGGGTTTTTGTTGAGGACAAAGAGTTTGCTTCCTGCTCTTGGGAAGCCTAGGTCAGAACAATGCCTTCCGAATGTATTGAATAGAACTCCAAGTCCTGACAGCACCATTATTGTTTTAATGGCTTGCAATTACCCAGCAGCATTAATGTCCAAGAATGGTAACAACATTAACAAGAGCTTGATAACTAAAAGTAGCAGCATTCTCAACCTGACGTCTTCCAAATGTATTGGAATCACAGCAATTTCAGGTTTCTAAAGATTGCAGCCTACTTCAACTCTGAACCATTTTCCAGAATAATCTACAGGTAATTCTTGGCTTACCACCACAAGTGAGCCCAAAATTTCCATTGCTAAGCGAGGCGCTTATTAAATGAACTTTTGCCCCATTTCACAACCTTTCTTGCCCCAGTTCTTAAGTGAATTGCTGCGTTGCTAAGTTAGTAACGCCGTTGTTAAGTGAACCTGGCCTCCCCTGTTGACTTTGCTTATGATAAATATGGACCAGTTGCCAAGCAACTGAATTTTGATCACATGACCATGGAGGTGTAAGTGTGAAAAACGGCCATAAATCAGTTTTTTCACTGCTGTTGTAACTTCAAACGGTCATTAAATGAATGGTTATATGCCAAGGATTAGCTGTATGATTTTTTTTCAACTTCCAAGTGTATCTTATAACCTTGGGATTTTGTAATAATTATCTTTCAAATATTAACTTGGCCTAATCACCTTAGCTTTTTCTGAGATTAGTTAAGCTGTCTAAGGTGTAATGGGGCTTACTACAAGCTGCATACTTGTAGTATATTTTAAAGAGCCACTGTTGTGATGTTTATCATGTAAGGATTGAACAATGCCCTCTGAAGGCAAATCTCATAGCACCATGGGGGTGCTACAACGATCATAAGGATGGAAAACAGTCCTAATTAACTTTTTTTCCAGTGACAATTTCGAACAGTCACTAATTGAATGTTTATAAATTGAGGGATGTGGTAGCTCAGGGACTGAGAGACTAAGCTTGTTGATCAGAAAGGTCGGCAGTTTGGTGGTTCAAATCCCTACTCCAGCATAAGGGAGTGAGCTTCTGTGACTTGTCCCAGCTTCTGCCAACCTAGCAGGTCGAAAGCATGTACAAATGCAAGTAGAAAAATAGGAACCACCTTTGGTGGGAAGGTAACAGCATTCTGTGCGCCTTTGGCATTTAGTTCTGCCGGCCACATGACCACGGAAATGTCTTCGGACAGCTCTGGCTCTTCGGCTTTGAAACAGAGATGAACACCGCCCCCTAGAGTCTGGAACAAGTAGCTCATATGTGTGAAGGAACCTTTACCTTTACTAAACTGTAGATTGCCTGTAATCTAACATGGCCCTAGTGAAAATTAGTTTGAGGCGCTCCTCAATAATCCCTAACATTTTGAAATGTTGGTTTCCATCCTTGGGGATTTCAATTTTCACAGAAGCAAAGTAAAGGACAGCTTCTGGGAATTCTAAGGTTGAGACGGATTCTTCTATGATTTTTGGACATGACAACTACGTGATCTGCATGCACCTTACCAAATCATTTTTTTTTTCAAATTAAAGACCAATAAAACTGTTCAGCCGCAACAGTTATTAGATTATGTAGGACCATTTGTAAATTAATTATTCAACGTTTTATTTATTTCAGGAGGACATGTATAATATCAGCTTTCAGTACCTCTGAAAGGCCATGTTTTAAACATTGCCTGGAATAAATGTTGGCTCCCTGCCAAACTGCCATTTCTTTGTAGAAATGAAATAGGGGTTGTTGTTTTTTTTAGCTGAATGACTGATTTGTTTATAAAAGCCGAGGTGGCGCAGTGGTTAGAGTGCAGTACTGCAGCCACTTCAGCTGACTGTTAGCTGCAATTCGGCGGTTCAAATCTCACCGGCTCAGGGTTGACTCAGCCTTCCATCCTTCCGAGGTGAGTAAAATGAGGACCCAGACTGTGGGGGCAATATGCTGACTCTGTAAACCGTTTAGAGAGGGCTGAAAGCCTTATGAAGCGGTATATAAGTCTAACTACTATTGCTATAAGCTGCCATGCAATACTGAGAGATTAAGGACTTGATAGCCTATTCTGGAAAGCTCCTGTTTCACTAAAAAGAAATGCAAATTCCAGATCATGGGGGTGTGGGGAGGGCAGAGGAGGGGAGAGTGTTTCATAAGGTAGGGACAGCAGAGGTGGGTTGCTACCGGTTCGCATCGGTTCGGCCAACTGGTAGTGGCATGTTGGGCTGGGTTGCAGAACCGGCAGCGACCCAGGCTGGCCACGCCCTCCGAACCAATTCTCTGGTCGCCCATGCCATTGCCAGCATGTTTTACCGTATTTTTCAGAGTATAAGACACACCTTTTTCCCTCAAAAAAGAGGCTGAAAATCTGGGTGCATCTTATACACTGAATACAGCATTTTTTGCCTCCCTAAACCCCCACCCCCCCCTCACCAAAATGGCCATGCATAGCCTCTAGGAAGCTTTTAGAGAGCTCCTGGGGGCTGGAGAGGGTAGAAATGAGCAAAAAAGACCCATTCTTTGCTCAATTTTACACCCCCCCACAGCCCCAAGGAGCACTCTATAAGCTTCCTAAAGGCTATCCATGCCCTTTTTTTTTACGAAAAATGGGACCCTTTTGGCAAAAAAACAGAATCCTAAAATTAGTTCATAAGGTAAGGTTACCCTCACACACTAAGCCATTAAAAAACTCAGGTTAACACATTATGTATTTGAATCTGCTGAGTTTTTGAGTCTCCTAGTTAAATACTTCATGTAAGGCAGACTTTAAAAGCCTCTTATTGACTATGTTCCTTCCAAGGTTATTTTTAAAGCTGCTTTTATAAACTTTCTTGAGCTAGCACTCTCACAAATAGGGGTAGGACTGTTATAAATCTCTTTACACAGCTAATGTGATTCTAGACTAGCTCCCATTAAGTGCAGGGAAAAGGTAAGTCCCTGAGGGTGAACACTGGATTGGGCCTTCTCCTGGCCTCCATCTTTCCTCCCCCTTCCAAATTCTCAGTGTCCCAATTAATAATTATGAGTGGATACAAACATGGCATCTTTAAGTGTTTTATAGTTTTAGAACTGTAAACAGCCCATTTCCCCTGGCTGAGATGGGCAGTTATAGAAGAATGGATGGCTGGATTTAAGCCATTATTGATTTAACTATGGCATATTGATTTAATTGTATTCGGCTGGAATTGCAGGACACATAAACCTTATTTTGCCATTAGTAACCGGTGACACCACACTAAAGCAAATGGAGGAGAATCCTGTTTCAAGTAGTATTAGTAGCAGCTCCTGAGAGCAGGAACTCTTTGGTGGTGGGATGGACCTCACTGGGAAGTGATGGACCATCTTCAATATGGAAAGGAATTGGGTGTCCATCTGTTTGTGTGCTTAGATCAACAACCAGGAAGCGATGAACTATCTTCTACTAGGTTGGGGTTTCCCAACCTTGGCAACTTGGAGATGTGTGGACTTCAACTCTCAGAATTCTGGGAGTTGAAATCCACACATCTTCAGGTTGCCAAGGTTGAGAAACAATATACCAGAGAAGCAAGCTGGATGCTCATCTATTTAGGCCAAGAGCCAGATTAATAGTTGAGAATTTCTTCAGGAATGCCACCAATGTTTAGGAAAAGACCACCTGTGGGTCCCCAGTGGACAGGGCCACAAAAACATATTCACCATTCCCTTTCTACACTTCACATATGCACTTATGTGTTCTCATTTAGAGGAAAATATACTTTATCTATAAGGCTCAGTGGCTAAGACGCTGAGCTTGTCCATCAGAAAGGTTGGTAGTTTGAGGGTTTGAATCCCTAGCACCATGTAACGGAGTGAGCTCCCGTTACTTGCTGGCTTTTGCCAAACTAGCAGTTTGAAAGCAGGTAGAAAAATAGGAACCACTTTTGGTGGGAAGGTAACAGTGTTCCATGCGCCTTCGGCATTTAGTCATGGCAGCCACATGACCACAAAGACTCCTCGGACAGTGCTAGCTCTTCGGCTTTGAAACGGAGATTAGCACTGTCTCCTAGAGTTGGGAACTACTAGCACATAAGTGCAAGGGGAACATTTACCGTTATACTTTATCTATACACATGCAGTCTGTCCTATTATCTGCCATGACAATCTATTTGACTTGCTCTATGCACAGTGTTTGCATATGAGATGCAAGTTTGCCTGAGGCTGTAGAATCATAGCAGTGGACGGGATCTCAGAGGTCTTCTAGTCCAACTCCCATCTCAAGTCAGAAGTATACCATCCCAGTCAACGAGTTGTCCAGTCTATTTTTTGAAATCCTCCAGTGATGGATCATCCACAACACCAGGTGGCAAGCTGCCCCACTGATTAGTTGCTTGGTCAGAAAGCTTCTCCTTACTTCTATCTCTCTTTAACAAGCTTCCACCCATTACTTCTTGTTCTCTGGTGCCCTAGAGCAGAGGTATAAAACTCAAGGCCTGAAGGCCAAATTCAGCCTGTGGGTTGCTTAGATCTGGCCCGCAGGGTTGCCCTGGAAACAGCGAAGGACCAGGTCGTGGTGCCTCTGCCAGTGAAAACGGAGCTTTGGAAGGCCATGGGCAGCTCTCTCGAGCTCCATTTTTGTTGGCAGAGGGCTGCAGGAGGGCGTTGCAACCAAAAACGGAGCTCAGGAGCCCATTCTCACTGGCAGAGCACTCAGGGCACCACAGTCAACCCCAACACAAATGATGTCAATGTCAGGGTTCCAAATAACATCCAAAATTAAATAAGAGTCCAAGGCAAAGTATTGCTCAAAGTTTCAATTTATTAAGAGAGCCATGTTGGAATATCTGGGAAAACCCAAATCTGAAAGCTTCCCAGTTTTCCCCACCCAATTGAAAGTTCAAGATCCTGCCCCCACATCTACAAGTCCACCACATGGCCCAATCTCCCACTGCCATGCTGGCAGTTCTACCCATCCAGGTGCAGAGGTGTAGAGACAAAGGATGACCTTGGATTCTAGAAAGGAATTTTATTTTGACAACATCACATTCTACACCTTACTATTCCCCCTCCCAATTACCCACTAATGAAACAGCATAGTAGAATAGAATATTAGTATGGCAGGCCAAAGATCCCAAAAGGAACTGGCTGCAGGCCTGACAGTCAAGCTGGCCATGCCCACTCTGGCCACGCCCACCCCAGCCCCTGGAGGTCAAACACAAGCCTGATGTAGCCCTCAATGAAATTGAGTTTGATACCCTTGCCCTAGAGAATGTCAATTTTGTGACATTCCCTCAAGTATTTGGAAGATTGCACGTTGCACTACAGGGAACAAATGAATTGCAAAAGTCCTTTGGAATTCTGATCTTGTGGTATGGAAGAATTCTTGAGTATCCCTATTCACATCCACGTCCTTTATCCCATACCATCGCCTTTCTCCTCACTCAATGTGTAACACTAAATTATTCCTTGTTTCACACTTTTTTCCCCCCCTTCGTTGCCTCTTCCTGAAGAAGCTTCTGTTTAAAGTTAGGCTTGAAAACCTGCCACTCCATCTGCAGAATTAATTAATTCCTTAATAACAGCTTCAGTTCTAATATGTTTGAAGGGTGCCAGCTCAGAGAGCTTTTTTTTTTAAATCTCACAGGGCAGCCAACATGGTCTAAATTAATCTTTCCAGATAATGCATTAGCTGGCTGGATTCTTTCGTTACACAGAACGGCTAACTTGATTACAAAGACTCAGCCGCGTAGCAGGGTTGGCTTTCTGTCCATAAATAGATGAATAGAATATTGGAAAGGGGGACATCTGATCAGTGAAAGTGTTTCAATGTAAGAGAAATCTTACATATGAAATCTTATCACTTGCAGCTGGTAGTTTCAGGTAAATAAGGATTGACACATCCATTTAATTTTACAAAGCGCGGTAAACGACGTAGCAATTGCTTACATGGGTCAAACCCCACTAGGTCTCAATATCTGTGAATCCCAGCAGAATAGAAACTCCTCTAAATTTTATTTTCCCAGATATAACAAAAACAAGGCGTACAGCTAACCCTTGACTTACAACGGCCCATGACTGAGCTTCAGCCCCGTTACAACTGAGTGCATGTTGTGTTTCTGTTTTTTAAGTCGTTCTGCCTCGTGTTTTTAATCTTTTTTAATCTTTTTTAAATTGTTTTATGTAAGCCGCCTGGAGTCCTTTGGGATTGGGCGGCATACAAATCTATTAAATTAAATCAAATTAAATTAAATTTAGTGACCGTACAAACGGCACTGAAAAGTCATGAGAAAAAAATGACTTCTGACCAGTGGTGGGATTCAAAAATTGTCCTATTGTCTGCCATGACAATCTATTTGACTTGCTCTATGCACAGTGCTTGCATATGAGATGCAAGTTTGCCTAAGGCTGTAGAATCATAGCAGTGGACGGGATCTCAGAGGTCTTCTAGTCCAACTCCCATCTCAAGTCAGAAGTATACCATCCCAGTCAACGAGTTGTCTAGTCTATTTTTTGAAATCCTCCAGTGATGGATCATCCACAACACCAGGTGGCAAGCTGCCCCACTGATTAGTTGCTTGGTCAGAAAGCTTCTCCTTACTTCTATCTCTCTTTAACAAGCTTCCAGCCATTACTTCTTGTTCTCTGGTGCCCTAGAGCAGAGGTATCAAACTCAAGGCCTGAAGGCCAAATTCAGCCCGTGCGTTGCTTAGATCTGGCCCGCAGGGTTGCCCTGAAAACAGCGAAGGACCAGGTCGTGGTGACTCTGCCAGTGAAAACGGAGCTTTGGAAGGCCATGGGCGGCTCTCTCGAGCTCCATTTTTGTTGGCAGAGGGCTGCAGGAGGGCGTCGCAACCAAAAACGGAGCTCAGGAGCCCATTCTCACAGGCAGAGCGCTTAGGCCACCACAGGCAACCCCAATACAAGTGATGTCAATGTCAGTGTTCCAAATAACAGAACAGCTAACTTGAAATTCAAAAATTTCAGCAATGAGTTCTCTGCCTGGTTGCTGGGTAGGCGTGGCTGTGACAGGTGTGGCCTACTCAGCCTCCTGCACCATGGCAGGGGGGCATTTTCACCCTCCCAAGGCTCCGGAGGCTCTCCTCGAGCCTCTGGGAGGGCGAAAACAGCCTCCCCCAGGCTCCGGAAGCTGGAAAACAGACTTGTTTCCAGACTTTCGGAACTTGCGGGATGCCCATTTTTCACCCTCCCGGAGCCTCCACGCAGGCCCTGCACTCACCTGGCATCCGAAAGGGGCCGCATGGAGACTCCTGGGAGGGGAGGGGCAGGATGGGCGGGGCAAGCCAGTTCTTGCAATTATTGGTTCAGCGAACCAGATGTAAAATTAGCATCCAGTTCCTCCGAACCAGTCTGAACCAGCTGAATTCCACCCCTGCTTATGACCATTTTCACACTTATGACCGTTGCAGCATCCCTATGGCTATATGATCAAAATTCAGACACTTGGCAACCAGTTCGTATTTAGGAGAGTTTGCAGTGTCCCGGGATCATATGAGCACCATTTGTGACCCTCTGCTTAGTGAAGTGAGTGGGGGAGCCAGATTCACTGAATCGCTGTGTTGTTAACTGTGTTAACAACTGCAGTGATTCACTTAACAATGGTGGCAAGAAAGGTTGTAAAATGGGGCTAAATTCACTTAACAAATGTCTCCCTTAGCAACATTAAATTTTGGGCTCATCTGTGGTCGTAAGTACCTGTGTTTGGTCTCTTTCCTCTTTTTCAAGAAAATCACGGCTTAAAATTTGTTGCAAAATTCATGAGTGTATGACAGAGCACTCATTCTCCAAAGAACCCAGAGCTCAAACCAGTATTGCAGAAAGCAGAACCCACAGATAGCAATAGCACTTATATACTGCTTCATGGTGCTTTTACAGCCCTCTCTAAGCGGTTTACGGAGTCAGGCTATTTGCCCCCAACAATCTGGGTCCTCATTTTACCCACCTCAGAAGGATGGAAGGCTGAGTCAACCTTGAACCCTGGTGAGATTCGAACTGCCAAACTGCTGGCAGCCAGTGATCAGCAGAAATAACCTGCAGTACTGCACTCTAACCACTGTGCCACTGCGGTTCATTTGCTTGGACATTTCCTTTCTTTTCTAAAGGACTTTATTTAAGAAATAATTTCCCATTCTTATGGCTAAATGGATGATAGCACCTATATTATCTGGGCGAAGCTAAGCAGGACTGGCTATGGTTCATATTTGAATGGGTGACCACCTGAAAATTCTAAAACTTTAGCCCAATCAGAACGTTGTTTTTTTTTAAAACCAGCAATCTGGAAGAAGGCAATACAGTAATAGTTACAAATATTCTTCAATACATGACCACAATCAGAATTTATGTTGCTAAGCAGGGTGGTCATTAAGGGAATCACAGCCAGTGAGTAAGTCAAGGACTGCCTGTACTTCCAACTTTGCAAGCAACATTAACTCCAGAAGTGGAAAATGTTCTTGCAATTGGGAACCATGTTGTTTTTATACTTTAATTTCAGCCTCAAAAGGATTGCAAAGCATGTGGCTGGTTGCATTATGATATTGCCAAAGCAATGTGACCCCTGTTCTTGGGGTGGGGGAGGTTTAAAGGCTAAAATACCACCCCTTTTCTCCATTAGACCAAGCATCCCTGGGGAGGAAACCTGACCCTTCCTTAACTTTGTTTCCTTCAGCAATACACAGATGCCTGGAAAGAGAGCCAATCCTCCATGCATTAAACTGAATACAGTCTTCCTTCTAGAGACCAAGCGTAATGCCATTGGTTCTGATAAATCTATCATCTGGATTAATCTATCATCTGGATATTAACATGGGTAGACAGTCAGGGGTGGGCTTCAAAAATTTTAGCAGAAGGTTGTTTGCCCGATTGCTGGGTGGGCATGGCCAAGATGGGCTAGGTGAGCCTCCGGGAGGGTGAAAACAGCCTCCCCAGGCTCCGGAGACCCTCTGGAGGCCAGAAATGGGCCTTCCCGAACTTCCGGTAGGTCCATTTTTTGCCCTCCCTGAGCCTCTACATGTGCTCTGTACTTGCCTGCATCCAAAACAGGCCACGTGTGGACTCCTGGGAGGGGCAGGAAGGGCGTGGCCAGCCAGGAGTAAGATTTGGGGGTTCTCCAAACTGCACAGAATCTTAGCTAGAGGTTGTCCCAAATCCCTGCAGCCCCCCAGCAGCCCATCCCTGGACGCTAGATTGCTATATCTGTTTGTGGGTTTCCTCCTCAAGTTGATGGATAATTTTTAAATCATTAGAAGGGTGTTAGCATGGCACCTAAGGCAGCAAGTGAGCCTGGGGAAAAAACCAAGTTACAATTTTCCTTCAGCTATGAAAGCTTACCGAATAACTTCAGTCAATCGTTGGGACTCACTCCAACCTAGTGGGAATGATAGTTATAAGCAGAGGTGGGTTGCTCTCGGTTCGGCCCGGTTCAGGTGAACCGGTACTGGCGGCAGGTTCCACCCAGATGCTTCTGCACATGCGCAGAAGCATTGCGCATGAGTGCATGCATGAGCAAACTGGTAGCGGCGGGATTTGCAACCCACCTCTGGTTATGAGACGAAATCAGATAAGACATACACCATCTCAGACTCTTAGAGCCGAGGTGGCGCAGTGGTTAGGGTGCAGTACTGCAGGCCACTTCAGCTGACTGTTATCTGCAGTTCGGCGGTTCAAATCTCATCGGCTCAAGGTTGACTCAGCCTTCCATCCTTCTGAGGTGGGTGAAATGAGGACCCAGACTGTGGGGGCAATTTGCTGACTCTGTAAACCGCTTAGAGAGGGCTGAAAGCCCTATGAAGAGGTATATAAGTCTAACTGCTATTGCCATTGCTATTCGAGGGAAATATATAAATAGAATATTATGTAGCCATTCAACATTTTGGATCTTGAATAGAAAGCATTGATGGTGTAGAAAAGGAGGAGGATGAATCAGAAAAGATCTATAAGCTATAGATTAGATTGGTCAATAAATGTAAATTCAACACAAAAATAGTTTGTCTTGAAAGTGACTGCATGTGAAGGCTCCTGGATTGTGGCCGAAAGGCGAAAGTGGAAGCAGTATGCTCTGTCTCATAATTGGGTAGACCAAGTTAGCCTGATACACTGGTCTCACCGGAAAAACAAGCTATGAAAGGATGTATAACAATAGGCTCAATCAAATAGAGAGATGCAATCAGCGGCCATTTCTTATGTGTGAGGTCAATGTTCAAGAAGGTGCAGGAGCAAACTTTAATTCACCTTGCAATTTCCTATTTCAGATTCAGAACCTTTAATGGACACGTGGGCACATAATTAGCATGCTAGACACCAAATGTTCTCTTCATGGTGCTCCAAAACATCTTGTTGAAAGACCTTTAGGAGATCTTCATAGACTCATAAATTAGATCTTCATAGATTAGAGCAGAAAGGCTCTTGAGAGAACTTCATAGATTAGATCTTCGTAGTTTAGAGGGGGAAAGGGTTAAGGGTTAATTTTCATTCTTGAGTTGTCAGATATGATTGGTCTGAAATGACCACTCTCCTCCTCATTGGCACTGACATCTGTGGATGGAAGGAGTCCATCAAGAAGTGGCCAATGTTGAAGATGACAATCTAAAGTTTCACTTTGAGCCAACATAGACGGCAATGGAAGTTTCACATACACCCTCTGCCCTTATAAGGGCTCTTCATGGTGCTCCAAAACATCTTGTTGAAAGACCTTTAGGAGATCTTCATAAATTAGAGCGGAAAGGCTCTTGAGAGAACTTCATAGATTAGATCTTCGTAGTTTAGAGGGGAAAAGGGTTAAGGGTTAATTTTCATTCTTTCACTCTCCTCCTCATTGGCACTGACATCTGTGGATGGAAGGAGTCCATCAAGAAGTGGCCAATGTTGAATATGACAATCTAAAGTTTCACTTTGAGCCAACATAGACGGCAATGGAAGTTTCACATGCACCCTCTGCCCTTATAAGGGCTCTTGCCTTCATGCAGATGACATCCATAGCATCCTGTTTTCCAAAAGTTTTTGAAATGTGCCTGAGATGGTTTATCCAGCCGAATTGAACAAGGGATGGAAAGGAAAGGCACCTGGATGATGGATCTGGTCTCTTGCCTTCTCTTGCTTTTTGCAGTTGAGGTGGGCTCTCTTTTCTTGAGAAAAGGCATATTGCCGTATTTCTAACTCGTTGCCGAAAAGGGAACAATGCATAAATGCAAAAAGGCAGGTGAATCTGCACGGCCCGTTCGGGTGGCTGGATTTGCACAGCAGGCTAAAGTAGGCTAAATAGATTTCTGGCACAGATTGAAGAAAGCAGCTCATCGGGTTAAACCATGATAAGCCTAAAACCTTAATCCATTATTTATTTGAGTATAGCAAGTTACACAAGGACAGCAACTGTATTTTGCTAACAAGAGGGTGGGGTTTAACCTGTTGTGTGAACCCAGCTAAATTGGGGATTCATTAGATCCCAAATCATAAAAAGCATGCCCTTTGGAACCTGATTAGCATATAATTATTGAAAGGACGATAACCCCCCTCCTAGCAGACGTCTGAAATCTGAAGTTAGGTACTGATGAGTGTTGTTTTATCTTTTTTTTTCTGCTTCCTCTCATTTAGTTGCTTATATTCATCTCATTTAATTTCAAAGGAAAACCGTATGCCAATTTAAGCCACCTGATGTTTTCAGAAATGGACTAATATATATTTATATATATATATTAAGCCGTTTGATGCTGTTGTGACATTTGTGTGCGTAGTTAAGCGGTACCGACATGCACACACATCCAACCCTCTCCTCTTGCTTTTTTGTCACTAGCTTGTGAATGAGCAACAAGAAAGCCGACCCCTGCTGAGTCCTTCCATAGATGACTTTCTTTGCGAAACCAAATCAGAAGCCATTGCACGTCCGGTGACATCCAATACCGCAGGTAACAGCTCTTCCATTCACTCTTGTTCGGTTGTGGTTCGTTTCCAAATTCTGCCTGATGTTTGTTCCTCTGCCTACTGCTTTTTGAAGCTCCGTGCCAGAAACAATAATGGTTTTTCTCTCATTTTGCGGGGGAAGAAATCCGTGGGTTCTTCATGGCACATGGGCTAGAAAGTCATGATTATAGCTTGTGGTATTTGATAATGTTCAACTATGTCCAGAACAATTGAAAACCGATGAGCATCATTGAGGCTTGCAAAAGAAAGGACTGCTGCATGCATATATACAAGCACAGAACTTGGCATGTGAGTTGAAAGCTATATTCTTAGATATTCATATCATTGGTTTACAATACAATAGCAGAGTTGGAAGGGAGCTTGGAGGTCTTCTAGTCCAACCCCCTGCCTAGGCAGGAAATCCTGTACCATTTCAGACAAATGGCTATTCAACATCTTCTTAAAGACTTCCAGTGTTGGGGCACTCACAACCTCTGGAGGCAAGCTCTTCCAGTGATTAATTGTTCTGTCAGGAAATTTCCCCTCAGTTCTAAGTTGCTTCTCTCCTTGATTAATTTCCACCCATTGCTTCTTGTTCTACCCTCAGGTGCCCTGGAGAATAGTTTGACTCCCTCTTCTTTGTGGCAACCCCTGAGATATTGGAACACTGCTATCATGTCTCCCCTAGTCCTTCTTTTCATTAAACTAGACATATACAATTCCTGCAACCGTTCTTCCTATATTTTAGCCTCCAGTCACCTAATAATCTTTGTTGCTCTTTTCTGCACTCTTTCTAGAGTCTCCACATCTTTTCTACATCGTGGCAACCAAAACTCTCCTGAAACAAAATGTTATTGGCTAATCATAGAGCTGGGTTTCTGGATGGAATACATTTTTCATCTGGCATATGAAGATAGTTTTGATGCTAAATAAAGTTCACCGTTGCTTTTAAAAATTCAGTATAAATGTAAGGGGGGTGGGAATACGAGTAGCACAAAAAAACTGAGTTTTGGCAAACAAGGTGTAAAGACAAGTTGCTTGGCTCCTGTTGATGTCTAGCAGGTCAGGTCAGCCTGGATAAAAATATCATGATGCCAAGAAATTTCTCTCTAGAAGAGAAAAGGACAATAATATTTTGCTTCGGTATGGAATTATGTGATTGAGCTTGATAAATTAATAGTTAAAGCTTGAACATTAATGAGTAGCTATGATCGGCCTTTCTCTCCACTTCTCTCCCTCAGGCTTACCCCATTTATCCTCTCCTATCCCCTTCTCTCCTTCAGGCTGGCCCCATTTATCCTCCCCTATCCCCTTCTCTCCCACAGGCTTGCCCCACAGAGGCCTCTTCTATCTTATCCCCTTCTCTCTCTCAGGCTGACCCCCATTGATCCTCATCCCAGCCCACAGACTGGATGAGTCATGCGCTGACCATGCACATGCCCAAGTGGCAGTTGGAACAGAGGTCTTTTCAGGTGGGGAAGGGGAGTAGAACATCTAACTCTTCAGCATCGGAGTGTGTTAATATAAGAAATACTAATGCTCTGTTGGTCAAAGTGAGCACCTAGAAGCTAACAGGAACAGAGTTGCCAAATTTCAAGTTTGTAGGCTTTATGGTCCTGGAGATTTTGTGATGATGCATGAGTGGTATTTCACTTATACGTATATAGATAACAGACTCGGAAGGGACCTTGGAGGTCTAGTACTCCGATCCCCTGATCAAGCAGGAGACCTTATACCATTCAAGACAAGTGGTTGCTATTTCCATACAATTTCATGGCCATTCTTTTTGCAAAGATTTCCAAGAAATCTCATTTTAAAAAAGTTAGGAGTGCATTTCTGCAAAGTCAAGAGAGAGGGATGGAGGGAGAAGGGGGGGACAGAGGAAGAGAGGGAGAGAAAAAGAGAGAGATTCACAAGAAAACTGACAGTGATGGAAAAGGTGGAAGACTCATAAAGGAAATTTTAAGAGGTTCAGGAGCCATTAGTACTTCATAAAGGCAAAAGCTTTTTGCCTAAGATTTGAAGGCAATTTTACAGCAGTAAACGTACAATCTCACATTCGCCTGATGGCAACACATGAGAAAATCTTCTCCATAACAGGGGTGTCAAACTGGATTTCTTTGAGGGCCGGATCAGCATTATAGTTCTCCGCAGGCTGGCATGGGGCAGAGGTGGGTTGCCACCAGCTCGCACCAGTTCAGGTGAACCAGTAGTAGAAATTGTGACTGGCTCGCCAAACCAGTAGGGACGGCAGGCTCGCCATACCACCGAACCAATTCCTGGTTGCTGTGGCATGTTTTTTTGACATTTTTAATGCTGTGCGTATGCGCAGACCTATTTACAGGCAATGCACAAACCGTGTGCACATTGAACTGGCAGTAATGCTGGCAGAAACCCACCCCTGGCGTGGAGGGGGGAACAGGGGGAAGATGGGGTGGACATCTCCTACAGTACCCTGTTGGCCAAAACGGGCCCCCACAACTTTTTTTCACCCTCCACGACCTCCTGCACTCTGCAGGAGGGACCCCATGGGACATGGGACCCCATGTACCCCGTTTTCAGCCTCCACTAACTCCAGCAGCACTCTGCCAGCCAAAAACTGGCAGAGGCACTGCAGGCTGGTCCTTTGATATTTCCAGGCAGTTTGCGGGCTGGATTTAAGCACCCTGTGGACCAGATCCAGCCCCCAGACCTTGAGTTTGACACCCATGCTCTATCACCTTCAGAAGTTACTACAACTTGTTTTAGCCATCCTTCTCCAACCCAACTTCCTTGAGATGATCTTTGTCCTAAACTGACTGGGAAATGTGAAATTTGCAATCCAACTTATCTGGGGTGAACCAAAGAGAAGAACACTGTGGACCTATAAATTCTATTTTTTAATAACCTGATACCCTCCAAGTGTCATTCTTAGAATTTCCAACCATCATGCAATCCCAACAAATCTTGGCTACAGAAGGAAAATGTAATGGCAACATCCAGTCTTCCTAAAACATTTTTGCTAGTTATTTCACTTAGCTTAGTCTAATAGAAACATAGTTGTGTTACATATTCCAAGTGAGACTGTCAAATCACATATGCATTCTGAGTGGCAAGAACCCTCTAAGGGTGTTTGTGTGTGTAGGGGCTGGTAAGGTTGAACCACAAACCATTTGCATGCAAGGGATGTGTTATGTATGCATCCAAATGAGCTGATTTGAATACACGGTTGCAAATAAATTAATCTGTCCTCCCAGCTGTCATTGGGGAAATACACCTTTGCATATTGGATTGACAAACAGTATTAGGTTTAGATCGAATTTTAAGGCTCTTTAGTCTTATTGCCATTCCACCCAAGGCTGGATCTGGTTCTTGATGAAGGAAGGAAGGAAGGAGGGAAGGAAGGAAGGAGGGAAGGAAGGAAGGAAGGAAGGAAGGAAGGAAGGAAATAAAGAAAGAAAGAAAGAGGGGGGAGGGAGGAAGGAAGGAAGGAGGGAGAAAAAAGAAAAGAAAGAATATGCATTAAAACAGGGTAAATTTTGTCTGTCTTCTCATTCATTTCTGGTTTCTCTAACAATATTTGTAGTCACACCTTGAATATGACCTTTATATCCTCTATTCTACATAATCAAATGAGCATGTAGGACAATAATTTCAAAAGAGCCTCCAAAGAGGGAACCAGAAAGAACTCAATATCCCAATTAAAGGAGAAGAACACTTAAATATGACTTACTAATACTGAATGAAGCAAGATACAGTATTTTAACCTTGGATATGTTGAAGGTTAAGTTTGAACAATGGATTCAAAAGTTAATGTTAAGCCTGCTTCTATAATAGATTGTGTTTTCAGATGTTATGAAAGAAGAACAAATTTTACCTGTCAAGATTGAGACAGATCTGGAAATGGATTTAAAAATGACAGGCTACAAGAACGATACAGAAAAAAGATGCTACACTAGACATACGAAAGAAATCAACTGAGGTCTAAATAAAAGGGAGAGTAACCTGGATAATCTCCTTATATTGGATTTACAAGGCGGCTTGTTAAAGCCTTAAAGAATTGTGTGAAAAAGGACAAAGAAAAAAGAAGTCTATTCGAAGAGATTAAAGATCAAGATTGTTACAAGTAGAAGAAAGGGATATAAAATTGATTTATTTGATCAAGGTTAAAATAGATATGCTGTTATTTTGCGTAACTCTTAATGGGCTTTAGCTGATCAGACTGAAATGATAAGGTTTAGGGTTTTATTCAGAGATAAAAGATGAGCGGCATGGTGACCTAGTGGTGAAGACATTGTCTTCTCACTCAGAAGGTTGAAAGTTCAATCCTAAGTAGCGGCAGATGTTTCTCTCTTAGGTCGAAAAGAAAAAATATCTGCTGGGAACTCTTCATAGTTATCAGGAAGGGCATCCAGCCACTAAATACTCAGCTCCATCCAGTTGCCCCAACTCTCCCCCAAATTAAGGGATTGCAGTGTCATAAGAAGGGAGTCTTTTAAAAAGGGAGTTTATAAAGATAAAAAAAATAGGTTATGAGGAAAAATAAATAGTTGTATTTTAAGAGAAGGTGATAAATTACTAAAATTGTTTATACTTGTGTTGAAGAGGAAAATGTTTTGTTTATTATATTTATTTTCTTGTTCTTTACTGCATATTTATTTTTTTCCTTCTTTTCTGCATTTTCTATTTTTGTTTTTAATCTTTCTTTTTTTTTTAGTTTGCATTTTTGGAAATGTAATTTTTAATAGTTACTTTTTAAAAAAAAGAAATCATCCAAAATGAAAACAATGTACGTGATTATTTTATTAGAATATAATTATTCTAATTATTTACCTGAATGGTAAGATAAGACCAGAGAATGACGAAGATATGTCAGTTTCTCTTTTTTAACTACACAGATCTTAAGCCTTGGGCCACTGCTATTTTGGGCTATAGGTCAGTCCAGTGGTGGGTTGCAGACAGTACGCCCCGGTGCGGGTGTACTGGTGCCTGCCAAGAGCACCGGGTACAGTTCCGGTACGGTGCTCTGGAGGGCCCACCCGCCCGCCCACTGTCCTTACCTGTATTTGAGCTGTTTGGCGCTTCCGCACATACACACGGGGTGTATGGCACCTGCACAATGCTCCGCCGAGCAGCTGGAGCATCACAGAGGCGTCGCAGAGCATCGCAGGAGGTAAGGACACATGCATGCACTGCACGCATGTGCGCACATACTGTGCGCATTCATGTGGTGGACGCTGGACCCTATTGCAACGGGATCCGGAACCCACCACTGGGTCAGTCCTTTTGTAGGATTCAATCCAAGGGTTGGCTTCAAAAATTTCAGCAATGGGTTCTATGCCTGATTGCTGTGTGGGCGTGGCCATGGTGGGCATGGCCTACTCAGCCTCCTGCACCATGGCAGCCGGGGGGTGGGGTGTTTTCATCTTCTCCAGGCCTGGAGGCTTTCCTCGAGCCCCTGGGGAGGGTGAAAACTTCCTCCCCCAGGCTCCAGAGACCTTCTGGGAGGCCATTTCCCCCCTCTCCCTGAGCCTCCACGTGGGCCCTGCATTTACCTTACATCCAAAATGGGCTGCGTGGGGACTTCTGGGAGGGGAGGATGGGTTTGGAGGTTCTCTGAACTGGCCACAACGTTAGCCATGGGTTCTCCTGAACCCGTAGCAGCCCACCCCTGATTCAATCCCTTGCCATTGCCTACTTGATTCCAGCCTTTTAATAATAGTATACATACATAGATAGTCCTCAACTTGCAACAGTTATAACAGCACTGAAAAAAGTGGAGTTTATGACTGTTTTTTGCAGTTACAACCTTTGCAGCCTTCCCCATGGCCAGGGGATCAAAATCCAGATGTTTGGCAACTGGTTCATACTTATGACCGTTGCAGCATCCCACGGTCATGTGATCACGTTTTGTGATCTTCTGACAAGCAAAGACGGTGGGGAAGCCAGATTCACTTAGCAAACCAGGTTACTGACTTAACCAACTGCAGCGATTCACTCAACAACGGTGGCAAGAAATGTCATAAAATGGGGGCAAACCTCACTTAACAAATGTCAACAACAGAAATTGGGGGCTCAATTGTGGTCGTGGACTATCTGTTGTATCCTTCCTTGCTGATTCCTGATACTGAAATTTTGCTGTACATTCACACAACTAACACTTAATCATGCCAGGCTTCTATTTAACACTTCTAAACAGAATAGAATAGAATAGAATAGAATAGAATAGAATAGAATAGAATAGAATAGAATAGGGCAGGGCAGGGCAGAGCAGGGCAGGGCAGGGCAGAACAGAGTAGAACAGAACAGAACAGAACAGAACAGAATTTGTTATTGGCCAAGTTTGATTGGATGCACAAGGAATTTGTCTTTGGAGCATATGCTCTCAGTGTGCATAAAAGAAAAGATACATTCAACACGAATCATAAGGTACAAAACTTAATGATAGTCATAGAGTACAAATAAGCAATCAAATCCTATTAGGAAACAATGAATATAAACCGTGATTGCTATTTATAGAATTAGCTCAATGAGGTTTGGACAAAGTGAAAAAGTGCTTATAATAGGACTCAGGTTGTACTGTAATATACCTGTATCTACCCCTTATTTCTGCTTGAAGCACATAATACTCTGTAAGCAAACTTTGAGCATAACTTGTTGTAATCGAACTATATAGTTTTAGGGTTCACTTAAAACTACTGCAGATGACAATTAACACAAAGCAAGGAATATGCAATTAGGATATCCCTAATTCTCTCTAATTTCACTGGTTTAAAAATCAAAGACTTTCAATATGATGGGAAAGAGTAATGCAAATCCTTTCTGCTCAATCTCTTTGCTGCTGAAAATCACATTCCATGACTGTGTTTATTCCAGATTTATGTATTATTTGTCATTTATTTTAAAATTTTATATTGCCGCCTACTCGCACATGGCAACTCAAAGCAGCTTACAGGGATACAAAAACAGCATATGAAAGAAATAAAAAGAATAAAAAGGAAAATATTAACATAATAATCTTAACCATCCCAAATTAAAGAGATAACAGTTGCATACACACCACATGTTTGGGTATTAACTACAGATTGATTTTTATTTCTGCATGTTGAGTGACTCCAATCAACTTAATATTTGGATCCAGTGGCTGTGCTTATGACCCACTTAAACCAAGTTACAGCATCAACTCATTTTCTTAGTTCTCAAAATGCATGAAACCATAGACTGAACAAATCAGATCATTGCACATTAAACCACATACACAAACCTTGACAAAATTAGACATAGTGTGTTGTGCAAGTGTTTCTGCTAAGTCATTACCACCCCTCCTAAGTAAATTGGATCAAGTGGATTGACTAAATCATTACCAACCATGATTAAGTAGATTGGATTAAGGGGGTTGTCTAAGTCATTACCAACCATGATGAAGTAGGTTGGATTAAGTGAGTTGGCTAAATCATTAACAACCGTGATTAAGTAGTTTGGATTAAGTGAGCTGCCAAGGTCCTTCCCAACCATGATTAATTAGGTTGGCATGATGTATAAGTTCCATGTATCAAGCCAACCCCCAAAACAAGGGAATTTTATAAGAGCTTGGTTAAGAAATGAGGATGGCTGGACAATCTTCAAAACCACAAAGACCTTGGCCTTCAATCAAAATTGCTAATGAGCACCTAAAAATATGTGACCTCTGTGTTGCTCTTGCAACGGCCTCTTTCTTTTAAATTGCTTACTTCATAATCTCCAATGCAGAACTTTGAGTGAATATTTTGACATTGGCCATGTTGCCAAGGTTAAACCAGACATGACAAACGTCTTCCTGTAATGGAAAACAAAATCCCAAATTTGAGAACGCTGAAGTCCTTTCCCACCCCCCAAAGAAAGCCAGTCAACACCGACCATAAGATTTAAAGCCTTCCATTGAAATAACAAGCCTTAAACATTTTCATTTTTGGATCATTCTCATGCCTAAGGAGATGGGTTTGAAACAGAGGTGGGTTGCTCCTGGTTCGGCCCAGATTGGGAGAGCCAGTAGTAGTGGTGGTGGGAGGCTCCGCCCACCTGCCCGCTTCTGTGCATGTGCAGAAGGGTTGCGCGCAAGTGCGCACGAGCAAACCAATAGTAAAAAAATTAGACTAACCCTAACCCTAACCCACCACTGTTTTGAAAGATTAAAAAAGTATAAAGAGAAAACTAGAAGTGAAATAAAAATTACATAATTCACAGCACAGATTTTATTAATCCTATCTTTAGTCCTAGATAATTATCTGCCTGGACATTCCTAATTAATGCAAACACTTAAAATATGTGGAAAATGAAAATGCTCATTAAATGTTATGAGCAACAATTGGTTCAGTTTTTCATTTGGAATCTTATCGGTGTGCTTTTATTGAATCCTTCAGTCTCCTTAACAAGACACTGCTTTGTGCAGCCATTTTATCATGTTTCTACATTAATTTAAGTCCCTTCTGAAATAGTAGGAAATCACCAGCTGACCAAATGTGAGGAAAAGTATTGATAGTTAAGGACTCGTGGCTGGGATCACATCCATGGACACTTTTGGGTCTCCCTCAGTGCTTCTATTGTCTTGAGGTATCAGAATTAGGGTTAAAGCAAGAAATTTCATTTGGCTAGCACTCTCAACGGACCTCAGATTTTACTTTCCTCGGTTCCAAGATCACCACAGATGGGGACTGCAGCCAAGAAATTAAAAGACGCTTGCTCCTGGGGAGGGAAGCTATGGCAAATCTAGACAGCATACTAAAAAGCAGAGACATCACCCTGCCAACAAAAGTGTGTATAGTCAAGGCTATGGTTTTCCCAGTTGCAATGTATGGCTGTGAAAGTTGGACCATAAGGAAGGCTGAGCATCAAAGAATGGAGATCTTTGAACTCTGGTGCTGGAGAAGACTCTTGCAAGTCCCTTGGACTGCAAGGCGATCAAACCAGTCAGTCCTAGAAGATATCAACCCTGACTGCTCTTTCGAAGGCCAGATCCTGAAGATGAAACTCAAATACTTTGGTCACCTAATGAGAAGGAAGGACTCACTGGAGAAGAGCCTGATGCTGGGAAAGATGGAGGGCAAAAGAAGAAAGGGATGACAGAGAATGAGGTGGCTGGATGGAGTTCCCGAAGCAGTAGGCCTGAGCTTAAATGGACTCCAGAGGATGGTAGAGGACAGGAAGGCCTGGAGAAACATTGTCCATAGGGTTGTGATGGGTCAGACACGACATCACAACTAACAACAACAACTCAAAGCACCTCAGCAAGTGGCAGTATCCGGATGAGGTATCACTCTTAGAAGCTAAGAGAATCACCTGATTGGTATTTTCATAGGAAAAATTCCAGTGTGTTTGGTGGCTACACTGGGAAATCACAGGAGGAGAGAGTGGCAAACCATCTGAATACATTTTAGGACAACCATACTACGGTATCAGGTTTATCGAAGAGATTATTTGAATTACCTGGAGCAAAGAAAAAATAATAATTAAAAGAAGAAAGGTTGATTTTGATTAGTGGGGTACAAGTTAATAGAGCCCCTGAGCTGATCCCCTTATGTAAATCATTAGTGCAGAACCTCTACGAGCTGGAAAGTATAAAAAGTAAATATGGTAATTTTTCTTGAAATATAAAAAGTAAATGTAATTTTTCTTGAAATATAAAAAGTAAATGTGGTAATATTTCTTCAAATATAAAAAGTAAATGCAATTTTTCTTGAAATATAAAAAGTAAATGTGGTAATTTTTCCTGAAATATAAAAAGTAAATATGGTAATTTTTCTTTAAATATAAAAAGTAAATGCAATTTTTCTTGAAATATAAAAAGTAAATATGGTAATTTTTTTTGAAATATAAGAAGTAAATGTGGTAATTTTTCCTGAAATATAAAAAGTAAATGTGGTAATTTTTTTTGAAATATAAAAAGTAAATGTGGTAATTTTTCCTGAAATATACAAAGTAAATATGGTAATTTTTCTTGAAATATAAAAAGTAAATGTGGTAATTTTTCCTGAAATATAAAAAGTAAATGTGGTAATTTTTCTTGAAATATAAAAAGTAAATGCAATTTTTCTTGAAATATAAAAAGTAAATGTGGTATTTTTTCTCAAAATATAAAAAGTAAATGTGGTAATTTTGTGGGCTATAATAAATGAAAATCATATGTGTAAGCAGGGGATTCATTTAGAGTCACCATCCTTTCCTACAGACCATGTTTTTTCAATCCAAACTTGAAATACAGGAATCTACCCTCCCTTGCCAACAGAAATGCACACACACACAAACACAGACACAAGCACACACACACGCACCCACGCATGCACGCACGCACGCACGCACGCACACACTTAATTATCCCATGTTACCAGTGGTGGGATTCAAATTTTTCACTATGGGTTCTGTGAGCGTGGCTTGGTGGATGTGGCATGGCTTGGTGGGCGTGGCAGGGGAAGGTTAGTGCAAAATCCCCATTCCCTCCCAATCAGCTTTGACTCTGGAGGCAGAGAAAAGATGGGGGCGGGGCCAGTCAGAGGTGGTATTTGCCGGTTCTCCGAAATATCCACTACCGGTTCTCCAGAACTGGTCAGAACCTGCTGAATACCACCTCTGATACACATACATAATTATCCCATGTTACATTTAATTTGGATTCCACCTTAACAAAGACAAGGGAAACTCAGCATATTTTTTTCAAACATTGGAGTTACAAAGCATTGCGAAGGCATTAAAATGACTCTCTCTTTTTTCACAATGGTCCTGTGTTAGTCCTTTCAACAGGTCTGGATCTCCTCGACCTCAGTGAACCTGTTTCCCAAACCCAAAGCAAAGTGAAGAAGTGGGAAAATTCCTCAAGAAGGGAAAGCTTGAAAGGATCGACCCTCAGAAGAAAGACGGACAAACCAGATCTTATCTTTGTGGACACCGAACAAAAGATCCAACCACTCAAGGGTCCAGAGAAATCATTGGATTTAGGTATGTAGTTTTTACCTGCAACAGGGACCATGATCAGGAAGACGGTAGACAGAGCATGGTATTGCTAGACATATCCACCATCTTTAGGGGCAGCGATGGCCCAGTGGTTAAAAAGACTGAGCTTATCAGCGGGAAAGCTGACAGCCCAGGTTGGAGACCCAAGTGCCGCATAAGAGGGTGATCTCCCATTACCTGTCCCAGTTCCTGCCAACCTAGCAATTCAAAAGCATGCAAATGCAAGTAGATAAATAGGTACCATTTCGGTGGGAAGGTAATGGTGTTCCATGTGCCTTGTGCTGGCCAAATGACCATGTAAGTATCTTTGGACAAGAGTACCTCCCTGGGCTAGGAAACAGAGATGAATACTGCCTCCCTTCTGCACATTTGTGTGGTCTTCCATGCATGCACTTTGCTCGCGCACACAGCTTGTATGTATATGTGCGGCTTAGAAAACATGGCTAAATAGAATGACATAGAGCCAGGGCGGGTGGGTATGCCACCCGCAGGTCGCCCCTACCAGTTTGCCCAAATCGGTCTGAACCAACTGAATACCACACTGCCTGGTACCCTTCAGATGGGCTAGATTAGAAGTCCCATGTTTCTGTCTAGGGGAGGATGCTGGGAGTTGTAGTTCAACACATGTAGAAGGGATCCAGCTGGAAGAAGCAGCATACAAAATGCTGGACCTTCACAGTTGTGGCCTCTAATGATCTACAGCTCTTCTAAGGTTCTTCTTCTCCAGCTGGTTTTATGGATCAGGGGAAAAAGTCGTTCTTTTTCAGAGAATATCTTCAACTTGTTACTCTGTTTATCTGCTGACCTTTGAAATTACTTCACTATGTTCACACAAGCTTAACCAACCTGTTAAATTAAGTGTACATTTTCTAAATGTATACATTATACTCCCACCGCACTATCAAACTGCCTAGTAAGGCTGTATTATTACTACAATTCTTCTCATCTTTCCTATTACCTATCTCCTTTTCTACTTATGACCATAACTTTGTTGCTTGTATCTCTACGATTTATATTGTTTTATTAGTTTTCCTAGTGTGATTTATGTTGATTGCTTATTTAGCATCCTATGGCTATCACTAAGAGTTGTACCGTATGATTTATGACAAATGTATTTTTAGGATGACTATGATCATGATTTATCACTTATAGCTTTTATGTACAATCTTATGCACCAAAGACAAATTCCTTGTGTGTCCAATCACTCTTGGCCAATAAAGAATATGCTGTGCTGTGCTGTGCTATTATTCTATTATTATTCTATTCTATTCTATTTTCTACTTTACTCCCCTCCCCTCCACTCTATACTACTCTACTCTACTCTACTCTACTACACTACACTACACTCTACACTATTCTACACTATTCTACTCTACTCTACTCTACTCTACTCTACTCTACTCTACACTACACTACACTACACTACACTACTCTACTCTACTCTACTCTACTCTACTCTACTCTACTCTATTTTATAACTATAAATCTGTCTGGGTTTGTGCTTCTCTCAACCCAACCAAAATACACATAAGTTTAACTCTAACTAAGTTTAGTAGTTGATGCGAATGAAGCCACCAAGTTGTTATCCCCTAACTGGTTAAGGCTGTTATTGTATTCTCTACTGCAACACAGCATACATAAAAATCATAGAGGAGGGGGCTCGGGACAATTTCCTCCTTTCTTTGGTTTTGAGGGGGGGGGGGAATCTATTTCTCCGATGCCCTTTTCCTGCACTGAGTTAGCTAACCTTTCTGAAATGGAAAAACCAATCCAGGTCAGCCTTAATTCATGCTGAAATAAAAGATCATCATTCCAGTCCAGACAATAGGCTGGACCAAGAAGTCAAGTGAACATCTTGGAAGAAAGAAGTACAGGCAGTCCTTGACTTACAACAGTTCATTTAGTGACTGTTCAAAGTTACGACGGCACTGAAAAATGTGACTTACGACCTTTTTTCAGTTACGACCTTTGCAGCATCCCCATGGACATGTGATCAACATTCAGATGATTGACAACTGGTTCGTCTTTATGACGGTTGCTATGTCCCAAGGTCATGTGATTCCCCTCTGTGACCTTCTGACAAGCAAAGTCAGTGGGGAAGCCAGATTCACTTAACAACTGGCTTACTAACTTATCAACTGCAATAATTCGCTTAACAACTGTGGCAAGTAAAGCTTCTGAATTTTGATCATGCGACCATGGGAAGGGCAGCCACGCCAAATGAAAGAAACAGAGTTTTAAAAAGTTATGACAATTACCTAGTTACTTACCAAACGCATCTAAATTATATTAAAGTAACCAAAACATCTTTACAATCCCCAAGGAATGTCGCAACTTTTCAGCCCCCCTAATGTTTGGAAATTGAAAGTTGAAAAATTTGACACACCCTACCTGAGTGCAACGGTTGTAAGTGTGAAAAAAACAGTCATAAGTCACTGTTTTCAGTGCCGACGTAACTTTGAATGGTCGCTAAACAAATTGTTGTAGGTCGAGGACCACCTGTAGCTAGCCATTCTTGCTGTTGCTAATAAAACTACAAGGCTCCTATGTTGAAGAGAGTCTTCATATATGCTTTTCTTCTGAAAATTCGTTTTCTTTTCTTTTATCTAGCCAATATCCAGGCTCAGCTAGAAAAATGGGATGAAGTCAAGCATCGTGGAGAAAGAGCTGGCAAAGGTTCTTCAGGTTCTGAGAGAAAATCATCCACTTCTAAAGCACCACCCAAAGAATTTGTGTGGTAATTTGTACTTTTAACTTTATCTGAGGCCAATCCTGGCATTGGATGAGATCAACCATCTTTCTGTACCATCCTAAGCGTGAGAACAACCAGTGGAACAGAAGTTGCCTTCAGAGGTTGTGGGTGCTCCATTGCTGGAGGTTTTTAAGAAGAGATTGGACATCCACTTGTCTGAAATGGTATAGGGCAGTGGTCACAACCTTTCGGACCTCAGGGACCACTAAATTCATAATTTTAAATCCCGCGGACCATTAATATGATCTGCCTAATGACCAGCTGGGTGGGTGTGGCCAGGTGGTCATGTGACTGGGTGGGCTTGGTCAACTCAATGTCACTTGTATCGAGGGGCACCTCTCCAGCCTCTACTCGCCACTCCTCGCCTGCCCACCCGTGCTCCTTAGGGCCCCAATAGAAAGCATTTGTTGGAGCTAAGTAGCTACCACGAGAAAGAGTTGGCAAAGCAGCTCAGTTCAAATTGGATCTGACCAAGAAGGAGGCTCAGCAGAAGCACCTCACTGAGGACTACGAGCATAGGCTTTCCAAGCAGAGGGAAGACCTGTGGGAGTGCAAGGCCAGGTGCTGGCACCTGGAGGCTCAGCGGGCTCAGATGGTCAGCCAGTTCCAGGCCATGATGCAGTCCCACTGGAACAAGGCCCTCCGGCTCTTTGTCACCAGTGGCACTTCCCTCCAGCCTTTGCCCAAAGCCCCACACCAGGAGGCTGAAGCAGACTCTAAGTCAGAATTCCTGCTCCTCTCCTCCTGTCAAAAAGACCCCAAAAGGCAAGATTCTCTGCAGCAATAAAAATGTCCATTACATGTATCTGTCCCAGGGGCCGTAGTTTGAGGACCCCTGATTTAGTGCAATATAAAAATGCAAATATTTTTTTGCGGACCACCAAAATTTTCTCATGGACCTCCAGTGGTCCATGGACCACTAGTTGGTGACCACTGGTATAGGGTCTCCTGCTTGAGCAGGGACTTGGATTAGAAGACTTCCAAGATCCCTTCCAACGTTGTTATTCTATTATTGTACAGATACTGGGCAACCTGTAGTTAATTCCTTAGCCATACACCATTCATAGCCTGCCATCCCACACCTGCAGTTGAGTTGACTATCATGCCTGTAAGGAGATCACCCAAACCAATGGGAAAGCAAAGAAAAGCTCAGAATAAGACATGTGTGCAATGTATAATAATACACTACAGAAAGAGAACCAAGAGCACAAAGAGAAATGCTTGTTAGTATTTCAAGTTAAGCATGACCTGAACATAAAATGGTCAGAAAACAAAAGCCCATGGATTCTAACAATTCTTCATTCTTACTCATTCTTACAATCACGTGTATTTCAGTCACCTTGAGAATGGAGAGGTGTGTAGCTTTTCATAATCATTGGAGTTAGATGGTTCTAAAATTGGATGGATGGAAGAATGGATGGAAGGATGGAAGATAGATAGATAGATAGATAGATAGATAGATAGATAGATAGATAGATAGATAGATAGATAGATAGATAGATGATAGATAGACAGATAGCTAGATAGCTAGATAGATAGATAGATAGATAGATAGATAGATAGATAGATAGATAGATAGATAGATAGATAGATAGATAGATAGATAGATACGAAGGGGAAGGATGCAATCCTCTCCTCTACCCTCACCCAAATCCTCATGCAACTGAAGGCTGAGAATGCGGGGCCTTTCTTGTATTTCTGCTATCCACTTTGTGCCCTGAATTTTGTTTACTGCGAAAGGGCTTAGGACCACGATTTGGAAGTGATGTAATCAAGGCCAGTTATGTTGGTGTTGCAGTCTGAGAATGTACAATTTTGTTCTTTTGTAGGTTGGCAGAAAACAGGTCCCAGCCTGAACTGGCCACCTGTAAAACCACATTAGAATCTATTTCAACCACGGATTTAGAATTAGCCCCCGCACCAAAGGTAAGAGGGGGCATTTATTTCAACTAGTCATGTTTTCAAGCAGGCCAAAATTGTATATTCCAGATAACATTCATATTTTGCAAATCAATAATATTAATCCTGATATCTGCATCTTTATGAATGCTATTAGTAATATTAATAGTAGTTGATGTTCAATGTAATATTTTTATGATGCCCTTATAAAAACAGTCCAGGATCTACAGGTACAATTTACAAGTGATTTAACAACTACAATTGAGCCCAAAATTTCTGCTGCTAAGGGAGACAGTTGTTATGTGAGCTTTCCCCCATTTTACAAACTTTCTTGCCACAGTTGTTCAGTTAATCATTGCAATTGCAAAGTTAGCAATTGCAAAGTTGCTCCTTTTCTTATATTGTGTATTTACACATTGTTGTTAGTTGCGAAGTCGTGTCTGATTCATCGTGACCCCATGGACAACATTCCTCCAGGCCTTCCTGTCCTCTACCATCTTCTGGAGTCCATTTAAGCCCATGCTGTCTGCTTCAGTGACTCCATCCAGCCATCTCATTCTCTGTCATCCCCTTCTTCTTTTGCCCTCAGTCTTTCCCAGCATTAGGCTCTTCTCCAGTGAGTTCTTCCTTCTCATTACGTGGTCAAAGTATTTGAGTTTCATCTTCAGGATCTGGCCTTGTAAAGAACAGTCAGGGTTGATTTCCTCTAGGACTAACCAGAATCCTTTATGAAAGGCAAATTATACCCTTTATATTAAACTGTAATCTCTATGCATAGGCGTCATAATCTGGATAACTAGCAATAGAAACCTTTTGAGTTTAATTCCTTGGGTCTATGACAATTCACCATGGCCAGATCGCCATGGCCAGCACACTGTGGCCAACTGATCATGGCTAACTCACCACAGCCAACTTGCCATGGTCAAGACAACTCATCACAGCACAAGAATTACACTGATGTCAAAGAATTGGTGGAATAGAGTCATTAAGGAAAAGATGCAAAGGGAGAGACAGATTGAAATGTGAATGGCAAAACCTAAAATAATTTTTATTTATTTAAAATACTTAAATAGAATTGTTAAAATTGTCCTGCGGTGAGTTTTCCCATGGAAACGGGAAAGCGAGTTGGCGTTGATGTTGGCTGTTGCAAGTTGGCCATGGTGAGTTGACCACAGCCAGTTGGCTGTGGCAAGTTGTCCAATCCCCTTTCAAGAACAAGGATGGTTACTCTAGCCATGTCATTTGCTGATGTATCTCCCAAGCACAACTACTTGAAAGGGCACAGAAACCATTAGGGTAGCATTTATTAAATGTTACCCTGAAGCAGGATTGATCCATTCTTCAGAACAGCAGTGAACAGGAAATATTCTGATGCTAAATCAGTCAGCCAATCAATCAAACACTGGGGTCAGTTGTTCCCATCTGGAAAAGTTCATATAAATTAATGCACATTGAAATATCTTGCACAAAGATTGAAGACACTTGAGAAGAAAGCATGCCTTTAAAAAAATGTTTGATTATGTCAGATTTAACCTCTGGACTCTTGCAGAATTGTTTTTGATTTCATCAGTTGACTGATTGGCAGCTTTTAAGACTATGCATACCAGTGGTGGGATTCAAAAGTTTTTACTATCGATTCTGTGGGCGTGGCTTGGTGGGTGTGGCAGGGGAAGGATGCTGTAAAATCTCCATTCCCTCCCCACTCCAGGGGAAGGTTACTGCAAAATCCCCATTTCCTCCAAATCAGCTGGGACTCAGGAGGCAGAGAAGAGGCAGGCCCAGTCAGAGGTGGCGTTTACCAGTTTTCTGAACTACTCAAAATTTCTGCTACTGATTCTCCAGAACTGCTGAATATCACCTCTGATGTGTACTTAACATAACAAGAATTAAATCAACATTTTGAAAAAACAGTGAGAGTTGCAGAACAGCTATGAATGTGGGGCATACTTTATTCAGAATAGTAACTCAATAATGCAGAAGTGATATGAACAGGAATCACTCTACCACAAATGTTGTTACAAGGGCTTGAGTTTGCTTAAGCCCAATTCAGGCTAGAGAAATATTTTAACCATTATGGTACACCAGTATTCCTCTCCTTCCATAGATGCAGAAAATATGCAATATTAAGGGAACAGTAGAGGGATGGAATATGTTGAATATGCATGAATATCTATGGAGATTCTCAGTCATTCTGGTCATGGTGGTCCCGAATATGCTTTTTCAAGGGGTGTGAGGGTCTTGTAACTTGACAGCTTTAAGACTTGCGTATTCAAATGCCAGAGTTTCTGAGCCAACATTTTAGTTGCTAAGCAAGAGCGTTGTTAAGTGAGTTTCACCACATTTTACAAGTTGGCCATGCCCACCTGGTCACATGGTCGGCAAGCCACTCCCACCTGGTCACATGGTCAGCAAGCCACTCCCACAAAGCAGGCCACACCTACAGAAGAGGTTCTAAAAAAATTGAAACCCACCACTGGCTTATTACACTTCTAGTGCCATCCTAATCAGCTGAGAATTGTGAAGCAGCATGCTCTAACCCACTGTTTTTCAACCTTGGCAACTTTAAGATGTGTGGACTTCAACTCCCAGAATTCCCCAGCCCCCAGCCTGCTCCAACTTCTTTTTCATTCAGTAGTGCTCGGCCCAGTGATGGGATTCAGCCAGTTCGTACCTATTTAGGAGAACCAGTTGTTATCTTTCTAAGCAGTTGGGAGAACTGGTTGCTGGAAGAAATCTCCTTTTGTTTTTTTCCACTTTACAGGGCTAATCCTGTAAGGAAGGCAGGAAGGAAACATTCTGGTGTTGTTTCTAGCCTAATCTTTATCGCCTTGCTTACAGAAACTTCCTCTCCGGTTAACCCTTATTACATTCTAACAGCTAAGGCAAAGCATGGGTCGATGTGAGTGACGTTGAGTTGACCACACCCACCCAGTCACATGACCACCGAGCCCCACCTACTCAGCTAGTCATTAGGGCAGAGAACCGGTTGTTAAGTTAGTTGAATCCCACCACTGGCTCAGCCTAAGATCAGAAGATCCTTTTCACCCACCCAAAGGAAGGGGAAAAAACCCCAAGACCTAGCTCAGTGTTTTATGCACTCTGGCCACCCTTTAAAACTGAGTAACTGTGAAAATAATGATGATCCAAAGTAAAATCATGTAAGCACATATTGTTTTCCCCCTTCTGTTGGAAGAACTTCTGGTTAATGAGTTTGACCTCAGAGAAGTATTGAGATCATGGGCTCAGCAAAGCCAACGTTTTAAGGTCACTCCGTGGCTTATCCCTGCCTTGAAAGTTGAAATTTCTTTTCACCCTGTCCATGAGTTTAGAAAGGGGCTTTTATTTTCAATGGAAAAAAAAGGGCTTATCAACTTGCATTGTACTTGTTCCCATGGGAGGAATCCAAAGAAAGAGCCGGAACAAAGGAAAAAGCTAGGAATAGTACAGGTATATCGACAAATCACTACAAATCCTGGTCAAAGTGGAAAATGAAAACAGCGGGGCGCTTAGAAGCTGAGATTGATGAGAAAATGTTTGATGCGAGCTTCACTGCTGTTGATAAAGGACTGGGCTATGATCGAGCAATGGCTTCACTTCAGGCAAAGTGAAGAGATTAACAACGAGGCAAAGCTTGGCCTTTGACCCCCCAATATTGTTGTTAGGCAGCCATGATTCCAGCTTTCATCTAGCAAAGTACTTTCCACTCTATTCAAAATAATTATTTTTCCCCAAGCACTTGTGAGGGAAGGGCACATGACTTGGATTTTGTTAACTTGCTAACTAACATAGTTAGGACGTGGTGGCTCAGTGGCTAAGACATGGAGCTTGTTGATCAAAAAGGTCGGCAGTTCGGCGTTTCGAATCCCTAGCGCCACATAATGGAGTGAGCTCCTGTTACTTGTCCCAGCGTCTGCCAACCTAGCAGTTCGAAAGCACGTAAAATGCAAGTAGAAAAATAAGAACCACCTTTGGTGGGGAGGTAACAGCATTCCGTGCGCCTTCAGCATTGAGTCATGCCAGCCACATGACCCCTTCACAAAGTAACTATGTTAGGTAAAAGGTTCCCCCCTCACACAAATGTGCTAGTTGTTCCCGACTCTAGGGGGCGGTGCTCATCTCCATTTCAAAGCCGAAGAACCAGTGCTGTCTGAAGACATCTTCGTGGTCATGTGGACAGCATGACTAAATGCCAAAGGCGCACGGAACGATGTTACCTTCCCACCAAAGTGGTCCCTATTGTCCCAAAGTGGTCAGCGTCTTCGCCACTGAGCCACTGCATCCCTGGATATACAATAGAATTTGACAAATGGCAAAATCTTTGAGATAGAAATTATAAATTTACAATGGCAACTGCATATAAGGAAAACTTACCGTATTTTTCAGAGTATAAGATGCACCAAGGTTTGAAGAGGCAAATAAAAAAAAGGTTTTTGCACTCTGCAAACCTCCCAAAAATGAGCCCGTTTCCCCCCCCCACAAAAAAGGCATGAATAGCCTTTAGGGGGCTTGCAGAGTGCTCTGGGGGGGGAGCAAAAACAAGCAAAAAACAGTCCATTTTTCACGAAAACAGGCCCGTTTTTCATAAAAAAAGAAAGGCATGGATAGCCTTTAGAAAGCTTATAGAGTGCTCCTTGGGGGCTGGGGGAGGGGGTAAAATTGAGCAAAAACGGCTTACATGGCCATTTTGGTGAAGGGGGGGTTTCGGGACGCAAAAAATGCTGTATTCAGTGTATAAGATGCAAACAGATTTTCAGCCTCTTTTTTGAGGGGAAAAGGTGCGTCTTATACTCCAAAAAATGCAGTACATAAAATGTTTTACAGGTGGCATTTACCACCGGCAAGGCTAGCAAACTTGCCCGACAAATGTTGGAAATGCAATCAGATCAGTGGTGGGTTCCACCTAGAAGTCGGGAGCAGTGGCCCCCGTACCAATACGGTGGTGTTTGGCCCACCTGCCCGCCCGGGTTCCATACCTGCTTTTGAAGCAACCGGGCCAATTGCGCACATGTGCATAGCGTGCGACACCTGCATGACCTCCAATGAACATCTGGGTGTCGCAGGGGCAATGGAGTGTGCATGCTTGCGTACTGCACATGTCCAGCGCGTCCATGAACAGACCACAAGCAGCGTACCGGTAGCGATGGCGAAAAAAATGGACAAAAATACATACATGGCTAGAGAAACATATAGATTTAAAGCCAGAAATATTTTTGTTAGGTATATTAGCAGAAAAACATGACAAAGCGGTTGTATATTTAATATTACATGTGTTGACAGCAGCAAGAATTGTATTTGCACAATATTGGAAAAATGAGAACATTCCTACAGATGAAAACATAATTTAAAAAGTATTAGACTGTGCGGAAATGGGTAGGTTAACGTTAAAGATAAAGGATAAAGGATAAAGAAGATACAGAATATTTTTTAACATGGGATTTTTTATAAATGGTTAGACAATAAAGGTAGAAATTAGAAGTTGGAAGAATATCACTATATACAAGTAAATATTGTTGTTATTATTGATACTATGTATAAGTAAATTGACCAGACAATACGCTGTTTATTAAGCATTCATCTATGTTAAAGAAAAATGTACAAATAAAATTTATTCCTAAAAAAAGGAGTCAATTGAAGTTTAGCAGCTATAGTAAATTTGAATAAAGAAATACTTTTTTACATCCGAGTGAAAAAAAAAATGAAAGGATGCAATCGCTAGGAGTTAAGCTCAATTTGAAAATATCTTTATAAACCTCAATTTACAAACTTCAATTTAGCCCTAAGCATTGACTGATTCTGACTCTTTCAATGAATATCATGCTTCAGTTTGCCTTATTTTCTGACTGTGATGTTCTTCCAGGGCCGGTCAGCCAAAGAGCAATGGATGGCAGGACCACTCCTGTCTCGAAATCATTCCATGGAAGAGGAATTTGAACGCGCTAAAGCTGCAGTTGAGGTATTCCTTGGCATTTCAAGAACTAGTACAATTGAAATGAGAAATCATCTCCTGCAATAGGCCCCTTGCCTTCCACTCAACTCTGGACATTGATTAAAAACACAATGTGATAATGAGCCATCTAAACTATAGTAGTGTTATACTATAGTAGTGCCCCCCTCCCCAAAAAAAGAATGAAATATTTTGGAGAATATTAAAAAAAAAAAACATGCTCTTAAAAGACAGAAAGCAGATTCAATCTCCCTGCCCCTGAACAGAAACTGAGGAGGCAGCTTTTTAGAAATGCAGATTTGGTATTCAAGACAGGATATTTTGAAAGAAAGGCAGAATGGTAGGATTAGAATCAGCCATCACCCAAGATCCAACCCAGGACAAAGGCCCTTAGGAATTGCCCAACACCCTTTCAGAACACAAGCCCCTGCATGACCCCCTAGCCCAAACTTACGTTAAGTCCAAACTTCACCTGGGGGCTCAGATAAAAAAATAAGACAGAGGTAAACCAGATTAGCTCAGACAAACACCTAGGATTTGCATTTTCTCTTTTTGCCTATAGAGCCAGCTATGACCCCTACATAACCCCTCCGTGGCTCCATAGGAATCTGACAATAGCCAATAGAATACATGTTCTTGCACAGGAATAGGAAGCTCGAGTGCAAAGCCTAAAGAAGGTATAAAAATCCACCCACTCTCAACTCCATGTTGTCAGCTGCCCAGAACCACAAACCCATGTGGTTCTGCTTTTCTTGCTACAGTTGTTAAGTGAATCATTGAAGCGGTTCAATTAGTAATACTAAGTGAATATTAGTAATGTTAAGTGAATCTGGCTTCCTCGTTGATTTTGCTTGTCAGAAGGTTGCAAAAGGTGATCCCATGACTCACGGGACACTGCAACCATCATAAATGTGAGTCAGTGGTCACAAATGTAAATCACGGGACCATGGGGATGCTGCAAGAGTCATAAGCGTGAAAAATGGTCATAAGTCAGTTTTTTCAGTGCCATTGTAACTTTGTCACGAAATGAACTGTTCTAGGTTGAGGGCTCCCTGTACTGTAATAGTGTAGGAGAAAGAGTGGCAGAACCTGAGGGCAGCGTTAAAAGAGGAATCAGCCTAGAATCCCTACATAGTGACAAGTGAAATAAGTCCTACCTCCCTTGAATTCTGTTGTCCCTTATCTAAATCCAAGCAGGTGCTAATCAGAGTGTCAGGCCTGCAGTCATATTCCTTTTAGGATCTTTGGCCTACCACACTCTCTATTATTTTACTCTGCTGTTTCATTAGTAGGATAATTGGGAGGGGGAATAGTAAGGAGTAGAATGTGTTGTTGTCAAAATAAAACATTCCTTTCTAGAAGCCCAAGGTCATTCTTTGTCTCTGCACCTCTCCGGAAATGGATGGATGGAGATGCCAGCATGGCAATGGAAGATTGGACCATTGGTCCAAGATTGAAAGATTGTGACGGACTTGTGGGTGTGGGGGCAAGATCATGAACTTTCAACTGGGTGGAAAACCCAGGAAGCTTTCAGATTCGGGTTTTCCACAGATGTGCCAACATGTCTCTCTGACTAAATTGGAAGTTTGAGGAAAGTTCTGCCTTGGACTCTGATTTAATTTTGGGTGATATTTGGAACGCTGACATTAACCCGAATCCACTTCCGGTGGGTTGCCCCTGGTTTGACCCAGTTCAGAATGTCCTGGGTATCAAACAAAGCCCAGCAGCCTTGTGCCAAAGCACAACCAGAGGTTAAACTGCATTTCAAAGACAAGACACTCATAAAGGCAGACAATGGAAATTACAGCATGGTGTGACTATTAATAACATCAATTAGCTAAACATATCGGTGTGACCTTGTTGTTATTTATTCCTTTGTACTAGATCAGCATGCTAGCCATGTTCCTTCTCTGGTTTCCTTTCACTTATCTTAGCATCAGAGGTGCATTCCTATCGGTTTGGCCAAGTAGGTAGTAACTCAGCCGTGCACACATCCGAACTGGTTCTATCAGTGCCGCCAAAGGGGCTACCATCTTGATTTTTGCTTCTGCTTATGCATAGTAGCAATGGTTGTTGTTTTTTTTTTACTTTTGCGCATGGACACGTAGTGTGCATCAGTGGTGGGCTTCAAAAATTGTTGGAACCTACTCTGTGGGTGTGGCCTCCTTTGTGGGAGTGGCTTGCCACCCATGTGACCGGATGGGAGTGGCTTGCCGTCCATGTGACCGGATATGAAATTATGAATTAGTACTTAGGTCGGTCCAAGTAGCTATTCAGAAACTCTGGCATTGAATCATGCAAGTCTTAAAGCTGTCAAGTTACAAGATCCTTGCCAGTGGTGGGTTTCAAAAAATTTTGGAACCTCTTCTGTAGGTGTGGCCTGCTTTCCGGGTCCACTGGTGGAACCTCTTCTAACCGGTTCGGTAGATTTGATGAACCGGTTCTACCGAATAGGTGCGAACTGGTAGGAACCCACCTCTGGTGTGCATCAAACCCTGAGTGTACCGGCAGTAAAAGAACCCTGCTTAGCATTATAGAAATGTATCCAAAACATGACAATTTGAGCCTATCCATTTGTGGCTCAAGTGACAATTCTGGGTTGAGTTTGTTTTGTGATCAATTTGTGTGTTTCCTTGGCTGTGCGTGATATTCTCAGCGGTCTTTTCCAATAACAAAGTTCAAAAGCACCAATACACTTTCTAGCTGGCTTCTTCAAAATCCAATTTTCACTTCCGTAGACTGGTGTCACAGGGAAAACCTTTATTACAGCCCCAATTCTGAGCTTACTCTTTGTATTCGATACGAAACAAAGCAAAAACATTTATATTCTGGAGTCCTTTGGAAATGGACAGGAAGGGACGGAACTTAAATCACAGAGTGTGTTTGCTGATAAAATTAGAAATTAATTACTTTAGTGGCAGTTTGCCAAGCAGAGGAGCGAAAAGAAAATGTCCTGTCTCTTCTTCACCACCACCCCCGCCCACCACCCCATCAGCTAGAAGGGATTGCTTGTTAAGAAAATATCTCCATTAAATGCATGGCACTAAAATAGTCCAAACCTGGGCAGGTTTGCACACAGTAAACTGAATTAAAGCAATGTAAATATGTGAGGCTAGAGTGGTGTTAAATATCTCCCTAAACACCTGGTTTTCCTCTTCTCTCATAATTACAAAATGTGCCCCTTGTGCTTCCATTTGAAGTCTAGCAGAGATTGGACTGAACTGTGTGCTGTGCCCTTAATAAGCAAATACAGTTTCCAGAACTTGTGACTGTCTCACAATTAAGCAGGCGCAGCACATAATCCCCCACAACACTCCCCCGCAACATCATTTGCATAGATCAGTGTTTCTCAACCTTGGTGACTTTTAAGTCCTGTGGACTTCAACTCCCAGAATCCCCCAGCCAGTGCTGGGAGTTGAAGTCCACAAGACTTAAAATCACCAAGGTTGAGAAACACTGGCATAGATCATTGGCAGAAGGGGTGAGAAACGTAGCATTTTTCCTTCCTTCCTTCCTTCCTTCCTTCCTTCCTTCCTTCCTTCCTTCCTTCCTTCTTCCTTCTTCCTTTCCAGATCAATAACATAATTTAAGGAAGAAATATGGATGTTTAGCAATTGTTTGAAGTTAATATTGTTAATATGTTTAGCAATTGTTTGAAGTTATGACAGGAGATGTAAAAGATGACCAAATTGAACCTGAAGGAGGGGTCAAATGCGTCATAAGTCTGCCCACGAGAGATCTAAGTCCAGCCCACCTTGGATGCCTTTCTTATCTCCCGCTCATTTCCCTTGACCATTGGTTGGTCAGATTCTTCTAGAGAGCTTAAGTTTGCAATAAATCGTTTTAACTCATTCAAACTGCCTGAATCTCCTAATTTCCCTTGACAAGATTCTCCAAACCAGAACTTATGACCCAGATTTGAAGTTCTGATGCCCCATTCGTAGTCACGTGACCACATTATGGGCGCTTGGCAACTGTCCTGCATTTGTGGCTGTGTGAAGCATCTCATGATCATGAGACCGTGTTTTGTGATGTGTTTGACAGAAACAGGTGTTTACTTCTGTTTTCTGGCAAAAAAACAACAACAAACAACTATAGCCAACAATGGATTCACTTGATGATTGCATTGTTAACTTAATAACTGCTGCACTCACTTTACAACCACAGTCTTCACTTTATGACCAGAGCATTCACTTGAAGCAGAGTTTCCCCAACCTTTCTGGATTTGCAGCCCAGAGGGGGGAGAGGGGGAAAGGGGGATGGTTTTGTGAGGGGATAGCCGCACCCATTGCTCGCACGAGCGAGGCCTCAAGTGCCCAGGGTGTCATGCGAATGGGGCTGTGCCAGCCAACCATTCATGTGGCCCAGTTGTGAATAGGCCACGAGACAGTAGTGGGCCACAGTGTTGGGATTTAGCCAGTTGGCATCTATTCGAAAGAACTGGTTGTTAAACTAAGCAGTTCGGAGAATTGGCTGTTGGAAGAAATCTCCTTTTGTTTTTTTCCACTTCACAGGGCTAATCCTGTAAGGAAGGCAGGAAGGAAACATTCTGGTGTTGTTTCTAGCCTCATCTTTATTGCTCTGCTTATAGAAACTGCCTCTCCAGTTAACCCTTATGACATTGTCACAGCTAAGGCGAAGCGCCCATCGGTGTGAGTGATGTTGAGTTGGCCACGCCCACCCAGACACATGACCACCGAGCCCCACCTACCCAGCTGGTCATTAGGGCAGAGAACCGGTTGTTAAATCATTTGAATCCCACCATTGGCTATAGCCCACAGGTTGGGGACCACTCATTCAAAGGCTGCAAAAAAAAATGTTGCTCAGTCATGTGATGACCTACTTAATGACTGTCACAACATACGGCCATAATTGTGGGCTCAATTATAGTTGTAAGTCAAGGACTACTTGCAATATTTTGAATACTTTAGGGTTTTTTTTTTCCTTTTCCTTTCTATAAATGCAAATTTTAAGGAAGGAAAAGTTGATGCAAGCACAATCCCACAGGCAGAGGGGAATTAAAAGCAGCCGCCATCTTGATTTTTCTGACCCCCTTTGTGGCTAACATTGCACACAAATGTAGATTGAAACTTTATCCAGAGAGACTGGCTGTTTTTCAGGACCTGGTATGGACTATTTAAATTGCATTTTCTGTCTGGAAAATGGTCTTAGGGGCATTATAAATGAAATAATAAGGAACTATTGAGATAACATGAAATGGTCTGGCAGCACTATAGAAATGCTAAATGTTTGCAATATTCCATAAACATCCCCCCTCCCTTTCTAAGAACAGAATGCATAATATTGGGCCTTTTAAGATTTTCTTAGCTATGTGAGAGAGCTGAGCTTTTTTCCCCCTATACCAGGCTTAGATTCCACATATCCATAAAGTGCTAGTGATTATGCTATTCAATTACAAAACATAGAGTCAAAAATAAAGAGGCTGTTTTTAATAGCATCCTTCTCTAAAATACTTTACTTAAAGAGATAAGTAGAACAATTTTTTACTATAGTATTCAGGATAGGGGTGGAAAGGACCATTAGTTAGAGCGGTAATTTATTTCTAGATAGAGTGGATTTTAAAAGGGGAAGGGAAGGGAAGGGAGGGAAGGGAAGGAAATGAAAGGAAAGAAGGAAAGGAAAGAGGAAACGAAAGGAAAAAGGGAAGGGAGGGAAGGAAAGGAAAGGAGGAAAGGAAAGGGAAGAGGAAAGGAAAGGAAAAAGGGAAGGGAGGGAAGGAAAGGAAAGGAGGAAAGGAAAGGGAAGAGGAAACGAAAGGAAAAAGGGAAGGGAGGGAAGGAAAGGAAAGGAGGAAAGGAAAGGGAAGAGGAAAGGAAAGGAAAAAGGGAAGGGAGGGAAGGAAAGGAAAGGAGGAAAGGGAAGAGGAAATGAAAGGAAAAAGGGAAGGGAGGGAAGGAAGGAAAAGAAACACTGTATGTATAAATGACACCATTTGTTAGAGTATTTCCATAATCACTAGGGGAAAAAAAAAACCACAATATTATTGTTGGGGAAATAAAAATATAGGCTTAATAATGACAAATAGCAAGGAATAAATATATGTATTAGTTCATTCATTTATCCAGTTGTGTTGCATTTATTTATTTATTTATTTATTTATTTATTTATTTATTTAAGGCTAGAACTCCCAGTCTCCTGGTGATTGGCCCAGCTCCATTTTTGCTGGCAGTTGCAGGAGGCCTTTGCAACCGAAAACAGAGCGCTCAGACCACCCCAGATGCCCCCCACATGAGGGGCATCGGGCTGGCCCTGGCCATGCCCTCTGCCACACCCCCAAGCCCCAAAGGTCAAGCACAACCTTGATGCGGCCCTCAATGAAATCGAGTTTAACACTCCTACCTTAGGCTAAAGCAGGGGTCCCAACCTTGGCGACTTTAGGACTTGTGGACTTCAACTCAATGCGCTGGCTGAGGAATTCTGGAGTTGAAGTCCACAAGTCCTAAAGTTGCCCAGATTGGCGACCCCTTGGGCTAAAGGAATTGTTTGTTCCATTCTACTTCTTCCATGTTTCATGCTTGTTTGTTTGGTTCCTTTCTCCTTAGTCAGACACAGAGTTTTGGGACAAGATGCAGGCAGAGTGGGAAGAAATGGCTCGGAGAAAGTGGATTTCAGACAGCCAAGAAACACAAGGACAAGTGGCCGTCTCCATTAATGAGAAGGTAAGCTGGGATTGTGGAAGAACGGAGAAGAATATCTTTATGGTAGTCCAAGATAAGTAAAAGGCAAATTTGCACATCATCACCTAGGACCTGGTTATCTAAAGGACCATCTATCCCAGTCATTTGTATGATCTCGTACAGTTGGCATGCTCTGAATTAAAAATGGTCACTTCTTGAGACCTAGAAAATGGGCCTTCTCTTCAAGGCACCTAATATGTAGAAACACTTTCCTCCATGATAATACCTCCTACCATGTGTTGTGGCCTGCCAGGGGCCAGCAGAGCTGGCAGCAGATTCGGACAATGAGAAGATCGGAGAGGAACATGGGCCAGTTCTGGAGTCAGGGGAAGACTCTGATGAGGGCTCTGCATCAGAGGCAAAGATGGGGCCAGGGCCGTCCGACAGTTATCAGCTGTTGTCAGAGTCAGACAGCAGAGAGGCAGGCCAACAGCTGGAGCCTGTTCCCAGTGTGCTCATACACAGAGTTGTCAGATGAAGGGAACAGCTAAGGAACAGGGTCGACTTGGGAGTAAAGCAACAGGTGGATGGTGAATGGCCCCTCCCAGAGAAAATAAAAGAGGAGCGAAAGGGGAATGGGTGTTTGCAGGAGACAATTAGTTCATTCCTGCATTCTTGCCAAGTATTGTGGCGTCTGAGAGATATCGACCTGGACACTCTCCAAGCCTGATAAAGGTCGGTAATTGTGAACTATCTTGAAAGACTGTGGGAGAGGAAAGACTTTGCTGGAGAGGAATTCACTGTAAATTAAATGAAAGGGGTTTATTGGGACGAGGACTCGGCTCCGTGCTGCTGTGGAAGCCTAGGTCAGAACACCATGGATCTTTTTCAATAAACCCCTTTCTGTGGATTATGGTGGCTTACATGGTTAGGATGCTGGGATGGAGGTTAGCAAGCCCATGTTCGAGACCCAAGTGCTGCATATGGAGTGGGATTGAACTCCCATCTTTCGTTCCAGCTCCAGAGCCATCTCTCCAGGCACACCAGCTGTTGCCCATTGTTCTTCAGGGTACAAGTGCGTGCGTGCACGTTGGCCAGCTGGTTTTGCACATGTGTGAAACTGGAAGAGCAACTCCATGGTGCACATGTGCGCACCAGGAAGCTGAGCTTGCAGTTCCTGGTACGTGCATGCATGCTGGCCAGCTGATCTTCATGCGCTCATGCACACCAGAAACAGTGGTGGGTTTCAAAAAAAAATTAGAACCTCTTCTGTAGGTGTGGCCTGCTTTGTGGGAGTGGCTTGTCAGCCATGTGACCAGGTGGGCGTGTCTTGCCAGCCATGTGATTGGGTGGGCGTGGCCAGCTTGTAAAATGTGGTGAAACTCACTTAATAACGCTCTTGCTTAGCAACCAAAATGTTGGCTCAGAAACTCTTTGAAGCATGCAAGTCTTAAAGATGTCAAGTTACAAGACCCTGGCACCCCTAACCCTTTAGAAAAAAAACCCAGGGGTGTTCAAACTTGACAGCTTTAAGACTTGTGGACTTCAACTCCCAGAATTCCTCCTCTCGCTCTTCATCTTGATGATGTGTGGACGGGCGAGTGGAGGGAGCTGGAACCGGTTCTAAATGGCACTGTAGATTTGTGGAACCTCTTCTATAGAAGATGTTAGAACTGGCAGGAACCCACCCCTGACCAGAAACCAGAAGATCGGCTTATCAGCATGCGCATGCGCGCTCCGGTGAACTGCTCTTCCAGTTTCTGGCACTCCTGACACATGCGACAGGGAGCTGTTCTTCCACTTTCTGGTGCCCCCCCTGCGTGCATGTGTGCACTCCCGTTTCAGCACTCAGGCCCAAAAAGTTTCGCTAACATTGCTGTAGTCCCATTGCTGAAAATAACCCCCTGCATTGCATAAAATAATGTGCAAGCTATTCAGACACTTACCAAAAATACCTTCCTGGATAAATGAAAGGCAATCGACGATTTGATTTTTTTAAAAAAAATTTAAAGTTTTTATTTTACACACATAAACACATCAACAAGAACAAACACATGACTTAAGACAACATAGGAACAAGAAGTTCCATCACATATCATACAGCAGTTCCGTATCGGTTTCTTTGCAGTTAGTGTTTTCCCTTTCCATAGTTAGCTATTTATAACCAAATATTGTTTATCTCTAATGTGCTATATATACACATACAATTCCAGGTAAACATTCACATGGTTATTCTTTTTCTTTGCCAATCTTATACTATTGTTATTCCCTTTAAGAGATTATAGAGTACAGTTTGGGTTGTATTGTTTACCATCCCAAGCATCTATTATGACACCACCTTATTTTCTCTTTCTTTTCTTTTCTCTCTCCCTTCCTTCTCTACTTCCTTCCTACCTCCTCTCCTTCCCCTTCTTCCTTCCCTTACCTCTCTCCTACTCTTACCCTCTCTCTTCCCCCTCCTACTCTCTCTCCTTCTCTTTTTTCTCCCTTCCTCCTTCCTCTCCTTCTCTTACTCTCCCTTCTACCCACCTTTCCTTATCTCTTTCTTCTTCCCTTACCTCTCCTCCACTCTTCCTCTTCCTTCCCTACTATCTCTCTTTCTCTCCCTTCCATCCTCCTCTCCTTTCCCTTCTTTCTTCCCTCTTTTCACTACTTCCTTCCTCCTCTCCTCTCCTTCCTTCTTCCCTCCCTTTCTTTTTCTATTGTTATAGGTGTCTCTTTCAAATCTCAATTTATGTTTTCTTGGGAATGGTATTTCCACAATCCCATGTAATTTCATTTTAAGGTAGTCAAATTTTATTCCCAGGCTCCCTGAGACTTTCTTGTGAATAGATCTCCATACGATCATGTGGATAGTTTTCTAGGTAAGTGTCCCTATCTAACTGCCAACACTTTAATTTTCTTTTTCAGGGTTATTACTTTCACACCGAAAATCCCTTCAAAGATTGGCCTGGTGCTTTTGAAGAGGGACTAAAGAAACTGAGGGAAGGAGATTTGCCCCTCACCATCCTATATTTAGAGGCAGCTATTCTCCAAGACCCACATGATGCTGAGGTATCTACCCTGTTGAATATCTGGAACTAGTTAAAATTCCCTTCAGAGTCTTTTATCAGTTGTGAAGAAACAGCTTTGGGTTTCTTGGTGCTCTCTGAGCTTGGTTGTTTGCGTGCAGACTTTTAATTGCCCAACTAGGTAACATCATCAATGTGGGGTTTGCTCTCTGTTGATAAACATTAGCTTGCCCCTCCAGTTTTGGTGGAGGTGTGGTGTTCTCCTTTATTAATGCCTTGATTAGAGTATTATTTGATGAGTAGAGTAGAGTAGAGTAGAGTAGAGTAGAGTAGAGTAGAACAGAACAGAACAGAACAGAACAGAACAGAACAGAACAGAATTCTTTATTGGCCAAGTGTGATTGGACACACAAGGAGTTTGTCTTTGGTGCATATCCTCTCAGTGTACATAAAAAGACAAGATACATTCATCGACTCATAAGGTACAACACTTAATGATAGTCATAGGGTACAAATAAGCAATTAGGAAACAATCAGTATCAATATAAATACAAGCAACAAAGTTACAGTCCTGCAGTCATAAGTGGGAGAAGGTGGGTGATAGGAATGATGAGAAGACTAATAGTAATAGTAATGCAGCCTTAATGAATAGTTTGACAGCGGTGAGGGAATTATTTGTTTAGCAAAGAGATGGAGTTTGGGGAAAACTGTTCTTGTGTCTAATTGTCTTGGGGTGCAGTGCCCTATAGCGTCGTTTTGAGGGTAGGAGTTGAAACAATTTCAACTGTTCAGAATGTGAGGAGTCAAAAAGCCCCCTTTTTTACTTGTGCAGTATACAAGTCGTCAATGGAAGGCAGGTTGGCAGTAATTGTTTTTTCTGCAGTTTCTTAGGCTTTATTCAGGCCGTTTTTGATGCCTTTTTTCTACCTGGGCTGAAAAAAGCCTCAAAACTGGGCTAAAAAAGCCTCAAAAATGGCCCCCAAAAGCCTCAAAAACAGGCCAAGAAAAGCCTCAAAATGGGCCAAGAAAAGTCTTAAAAGGGGCTGGAAAAGGCTTTGAAAATGGACCAAGAAAAGCCTTGAAAATGGGCCAAAAAGCCTCAAAAATGGGCCAAAAAAGCCTCAAAAATGCCCCCCAAAAGCCTCAAAAACAGGCCAAGAAAAGCCTCAAAATGGGCCAAGAAAAGTCTTAAAAGGGGCTGGAAAAGGCTTTGAAAATGGACCAAGAAAAGCCTTGAAAATGGGCCAAAAAGCCTCAAAAATGGGCCAAAAGAAGCCTAAAAAATGGACCAAAAAGCCCCCCAAATGTGTCAAACCCTCCCCCAACAGACCCAAAAAGCCTCAAAAACGGGCCAAAAAAAACCCTTGAAAATGGGCCAAGAAATGCCTCAAAAACGGGGCAAAAAGGCCTCAAAAACAGGCCCAAAAGCCCCCAAAACATGTCAAAAATGGGTAGAAGAAAGGCTGGAAAAGAGCCGAAAAGAGGCCCCCAAAAGGGCCAAAAATGAGGCATGCAGAGGTGCGTCTTATAGTCAGGTGCGTCTTATAATCCGAAAAATACGGTATATTTCATAGCCTTGGTGCTTTCTCACTTATATATAATTTGAATGTGATAACACTGTTTTACATTCCCTTGAGCACCATATCCTTGTGTCCAGTCAGAATCGACATCTTCTTGATTGGTTCTGAAGTCGACATTCAGGATTTAGAATGGAGGGGGTAATGTGGTGGAATGTAGTCTGGATTCCCAGGAAGGAGGGGTTGCATGTCAGAGGAATTTAGATGGTTTGTGTGGGAGAAGAGAGTGAAGAAAGCTCCTCCCTAAGAACTCCCTGTATATAGGTTTAATGGTCCAAGTAGTCTGCTTTAGTTTAGCAAGATCTCTGTCTGTAGAAATCTAAAGGAAACTGCTTAGAACCCCAGTGTATCTTTTTTTTATTTCTGAGCTTGACATCAATCTTGCCAGAATAAAGCACACTTTTTTTTCAGCCTTGCTTTTTAAAATAAAGACCGACATGGCATTCATAACAAAATAATTTCCCAGAGTTTATTATGCTGATACCTAGCATGGTATAATGCTCACACTTCCCATTTTGCAGGCCTGGCAGTTTCTTGGAATAACCCAAGCAGAAAATGAAAATGAACAGGGAGCCATAGTTGCCCTCCAACGGTAAGTGATGCTAATGACTGTTGGTTTTATGTGCCCAGTGGGTACCTTATTGCTTTCAGAGGGAAAGAGGGAGTCCCGGTAAATCATGGACATATCTTTAGGGGACTGGAGGCTAAAACTTATGAAGACCAGTCCCTGGAATTGGTCATTCCTTAAACTACGTCTAGTTTAATGAAGAGATGCAGTGGCTCAGTGGCTAAAACACTGAGCTTGTCAACCAGAAAGGTTGGCAGTTCGGTGGTTCGAATCCCTAGTGCCGCACAATGGAGTGAGCTCCCGTTACTTGTCCCAGCTTCTGCCAACCTGGCAGTTCGAAAGATAAGATCGCACAGGGTGGGACTTCTTCAGGTGCCATCAGCCAGACAATGTTGGCTGGTGGCTCCCCGGAGGAGGGCCTTCTCTGTAGCCGCTCCGGCCCTATGGAATGAACTACCCCCAGAGATCCGGACCCTACCCACTCTCATGGCCTTCCGAAAGGCTATCAAAACCTGGCTATTCCGGCAGGCCTGGGACTGTTGACCTCATGACCCAGGACCAGCCCTGACCAGATTGGGTGCATGATGAGGTTTTAATCTATCTTCTCTGTTTTTTTTTAAATTCTTTATTTTTAAGATTTGTTTCTTTTCTGTAAGCCGCCCGGAGTCCTCCGGGATTGGGCGGCCTATAAATCTATTAAATACAATACAATACAATACAGAAACAGGCCCGTTTCCAGAGTGTCCATTTTTCGCCCTCCCCGAGCCTCTACGCAGGCCCTGCACTTACCTGGAATGATGAACGGGCCATGTGGAGACTCCTGGGAGGGGAGGGTTAGGCGGGGCCAACCAGGGGTGGCATTTGGAGATTCACTGAACCGGGCAGAATCCTATCTAGAGGATCACCCGAACCCATGCAAACCACCAGCAGCCCACCCCTGGTTGCTATAGAGCAAGAGGCCTTGGCAGAGGTGGGTTCCTACCAGTTCGCACCTATTCGGTAGAACCGGTTCGTCAAATCTACCGAACCGGTTAGAAGAGGTTCCACCAGTGGACCCGGAAAGCAGGCCACGCCTACAGAAGAGCTTCCAAAAATTTTTGAAACCCACCACTGGTCCTTGGATATGATTATTCTACACTATCATGCTCATATTTATAAAACTCAGTGCCTCTGTGAAAGGTAAGGATGACTACTGCGTTTGTGGTGCAATCAGAACATTGCGTGTGTTGAAGTTGTTTTAACGCAAACCAAAGATGCCTTTTAAAAAACAAGTTTACCTCATATTCTTATGCATGCCAGTGCTGTGTGTGAGGTAATTTAAGGTGGTTCTGACAAGTGTCGTCGGCATCTTCATATCTGGTCACATGGGCGGCAAGCCACTCCCATCTGGTCACATGGGTGGCAAGCCACTCCCATAAAGGAGGCCACACCCACAGAGTAGGTTCGAACAATTTTTGAAACCCACCACTGGGCCTTGGTGATCGTAAGTCCATCTCTTCAGCCCACTGAGAACCATCTGCTTAAGCAAGTTTCCTTTTTCCTCTGCTCAAGGTGCTTAGAGCTTCAGCCAAACAACCTGAAAGCCCTCATGGCCTTAGCCGTGAGCTTCACAAACACTGGCCACCAGCAGGAGGCCTGTGAAGTCTTGAGAGGCTGGATCAAACAGAATCCCAAGTACAGATTTCTCTTCAGAAGCAAGAAAGGTTCTCCGGCATTGCCCAGGAGGATGTCGAAGACAGCGGATGAAAGGTAACAATAATCCCGGATTACCCGATTTACAAGGAAAAAAAATTGGGACACTGAAACATCACCCAACTCAGCCTGAATTTAAATCGTGTTTTCCATGAAAAAAAGGGAGGGAGACATGGGAGCAAATGAATTCTACCATCTGTTCTGAGACCCCCCCGGGCCATAGTTTCATTGCTCTTGTATTACTCTACCTTTATCTCTACCCGGCGCTATTTCTAGTTCCCTGCTGGAAGAAGTGAAGGAGTTATTTCTTGAAGGAGCTCATCATAATGGTGAATTGATTGACCCCGACTTGCAGACGGGACTTGGAGTGCTCTTCCATCTGAATGGGGAATTTAACAGAGCAATAGATGCATTCAATGCAGCCCTCACTGTGCGCCCAGAGGTAAGTTTGGCATTAAAATGTTTATTTCTATTGCCCAATGCCCTTTAAACTATTAATTAGTGTTCGCTTTAGCTATTAAAGTGCCTAAAGTGAATCATTAATTTCAAGCCCCTTTTATAGAGTGCTCCTGGGGGCTGGGGGAGCAAAAATGAGAAAAAAACAGCCTATTTTTCATTTTTTTTATTTTATTTCATTTTATTAGGGTTTATAGGCCGCCCTTTTCCCTGAGGGGACTCAGGGCGGCTTACAATCACCAGGGAGGGGGTGCAAATCAAAACAAACAATATACAAACAAATAAAGTAATAAAAACACAACTTGCATACAACATTCAACACTCGGGTGGGGCAAATTAGAGACTTATCCCCAGGCCTGTTGGGAGAGCCAGGTCTTGAGGGCTGCGCGGAAGGCCTGGACGGTGGTGAGGGTGCGTATCTCGACGGGGAGATCGTTCCACAGGGTCGGAGCTGCAACAGAAAAGGCTCTCCTCCGTGTAGTCGCCAGTCGACATTGACTGGCGGATGGGATTCGGAGGAGGCCCAGTCTGTGCGATCTTGTCGGTCGGAGGGAGGTAATCGGCAGAAGGCGGTCTCTCAAGTACTCAGATCCACTACCATGAAGGGCTTTAAAGGTGGTCATCAGTACCCTGAAGCGCACCTGGAGATCAACAGGTAGCCAGTGCAGCTCGCGGAGGATGGGTGTTATGTGGGCGAACCGCGGTGCGCCCACTATCACTCGCGCGGCCGCATTCTGAACTAACTGCAGTCGCCGGATGCACTTCAAGGGCAGCCCCATGTAGAGCACATTGCAGTATTCCAGCCTAGAGATCACAAGGGCTCGAGTGACTGTTGTGAGAGCCTCCCAATTCAGGTAGGGTCGTAACTGATGGACCAGGTGAACCTGGGCAAATGCCCCCCTCCCCAGCCCCCAGGAGCACTCTGGAAGCCTCCTAAAGGCTATGCACGGCCATTTCGGGAGGCCAAAAATGCTGTATTCAGTGTATAAGACGCACCCAGATTTTCACCCTTTTTTGAGGAAAAAAAGGTGTGTCTTATACTCCGAAAAATACAGTAGTTTAAATAGTTTAGCAGATTAACAGAGTTGTAAGGGACCTTGTAGGTCATCTAGTCCAGCCCCCCCCCAAGCAGAAGACCCTACACCATTTCTGACAAATGGCAGTCCAGTCTCTTCTTGAAAGCCTCCAGTGATGAACTTCCAAAGGCAACTTCTGTTTCATGGGTTGATTGTTCTCGCTGTCAGAAAAAAATATCCTTAATTCTAGGTTGAATTTCTCCTTGATCAGTTTCCACCCATTATCCTTTGTCTGGCCTTCAGGCACTTTGAAAACAGATTGGCCCCTTCCTTTCTGTGACAGCTCTTCTTCCAATTCTGGCTTGCCTAACAAAAAAAATTAGGAGTAAATCTCAGAAAATTATCTTGAATTCAGAATTCGGAAACAGGACTCAGCTGGAAGGGACCTTGGAGGTCTTCTAATCCAGCCCCCTAGTCACGCAGGAAACCCTATAACATTTCAGACAATCTCAGAAAATAATATTGAGTTACATGTCATACTAGTGAAAGGAGAAGACACTTACTATTACCACCCATATCATTCAGGGGTGGGTTCCAGCAGCCGCTACTGCTGGTTTGCCCAGGGGCACGGCACGCACATGCTCTTGATGCGTGCTGTGCACCCATGTGCAGTACCACTAAAATTGCTCTGTGCATGTGCAGAAGCAAAAAACAAGATGGCGCCACCAGGAGAACCGGTCCGGGGGCGTGGCAAGCCTGGGTCACTGCCGGTTCCAGCGACCAAGGCCGCCAAATTACTACCGGTTTGGCCGAACCGGTCCAAACCCAGTAGGAACCTACCTCTGATAACAGAATGAGCAAAAAAAACCATATCAAAGTACTTGATGCACAAGTATTATACTCAATGATTCAAATATTTTAACAACCCATTCTCTGCCCTAACGATTTCTTCCAACAACCAGTTCACCAAACTGCTCAGAAAGTTAACAACCAGTTCACCCGAAGTGGTGCGAACTGGCTGAATCCCACCACTGATTACACCTAAATTGTTGTTGTCTTGTCAGGATTATTCGCTGTGGAACCGTCTAGGCGCAACCTTAGCAAATGGGGATCGAAGTGAAGAAGCGGTAGAAGCCTACACTCGAGCCTTAGAGATTCAACCTGGCTTTATAAGATCTAGATACAATTTAGGAATCAGCTGCATCAACCTAGGTGCATACAGGTAAGCAGGCCCATATGCATTTTGGTTTGTAGAGATTCTAAGTCATCCAGACCATGATTGTCCCAAAGGTGCTTTTTCAGGAGGCAACTGGATGTTCTTGTGTTTTTTTTCCTTTTGAAGTGGTTTCGCTTCTCATCCAAGAAGCTTCTTCAGCTCTGACAGGATAGTGGGGAATGGCAGGATTTATATTCCTTGCAGACAGCTGGTCATTTGCATCCTTTTAGAGGGTCATTCAGGCCACTTGGAGGTTTGTCTGTGCCCTTATGGTCACCTGAGTAAGTGCTCCTGGTTCCTGTAGTCTGCAATTTCCCCGCCTCTGGAAATCCATTCCTACTCCCACACCATTCAAAGGAATGTTCATCCCAAATTGTATGGCTAAAGGTCTGCAGAGATTCTCAGTCATCCAGGTCATGGCTGTCCCAAAGGGGCTTTTTTCAGGAGGCAACTGGACTTCCTTGTTTTTTCTTTGAAGATGTTTCGCTTCTCATCCAAGAAGCTTCATCAGCTCTGACAGGATAGTGGGGAATGGCAGGATTTATAGTCCTTGCAGACAGCTGGTCATTTGCATCCTTTTTAGAGGGTCATTGAGGCCACTTGGAGGTTTATCTGTGTCCTGAGGGTCACCTGAGTAAGTGTTCCTGGTTCCTATAGTCTGCAGTTTTTTCCCCATCTGGAGATCCATTCCTACTCCCACACAATGCAAAGGGTGTTCATCTCAAAGGGTCTTCATCTCTACAGCTGAGAGTCTGTAGACAGTCTCAGTCATCCAGGTCATGGTTGTCCTGAAGGTGCTTTTTCAGGAGGCAACTGGACTTATTTGTTTTCTTCTTTGAAGAGGTTTCACTTCTCATCCAAGAAGCTTCTTCTGCTCTGACAGGACAGTGGGGAATGGCAGGATTTATAGTCCTTGCAGACAGCTGGTCATTTGCATCCTTTTTAGAGGGTCGTTGAAGCCCTTGGAGGTTTATCTGTGTCCTTAGGGTCACTTGAGTAGTGCTTTGACTATTTTGGTGGTTAGATATTGTGGAAAGTGTGGATTATTTTTGCCCATGTTTTGTTGTTGTTTTGTTTTCCTAACCTGCAGAGAGGCGGTGAGCAACTTCCTCACAGCTCTCAATCTGCAACGCAAGAGTCGGAATCAACAGCAGGTGTCTCAGCCGGTAATTTCAGGTAATATTTGGGCTGCTCTCCGGATTGCGTTGTCTATGATGGACCAGCCAGAACTCTTTCAGGCTGCCAATGTGGGTGACCTGGATGTGCTATTAAAAGCGTTCAACATCGAGTCGTAACTACGATCCCTCTCGGTCTTTCTCGCTCACATCTTCCAAATGAATCGTATCAATGCTCTCCCCCTCCTTTACATTCGCAACCTCAACAACAACACGAACAGAAATGAATTTGGACTTCTTTCCAGTGTGAAGGATCTGCAGATCCCATCAGATCTTCTAGGAGGGGTGGGGGGGGGGAAGACATTCATAAGCACAACATTTTGTAAATACACACCTGACGGGGCTTGGATGTCTGTGATGGAATTAAGAGAAGAACAGCTATCTGGATAAAGTAACATCACTTCAAGAAACAACCTTGCTTGCATGTTCTATACAACATCCATAGGTACAAAGAAGAAAGGAAGGTTGCCTTACCATGCTACAGAGACTCAAGAGCACATAAACCAGGAAGAAAGGGCACGTTTTCTTAAAAGTCGTCTTCTAGTCCACTGGATTTGCTGCCCTTGACCCATCGCATCAGTGGGGGAAATGGGTAACTCAAGGTTTCATTTCCCACAGATGTGATCTTCAGTATATGTGCATGTTAGATAGCTGTGTTTTCTCCATACCTGTATTAAACTGGCAGATACTTAGGGATTTCAATTCTATTAGCCGAATTTTTATTCTGAAAGCTGTTACCCGGTGAATCCCATCCAACAGAGTTCTCACGCAATTCCAAAACTATGTGTGCATGTCAAATAATATCTATCAGGGCTGTGTGTCATGCAATTGTAAACTGCTATTTGCACTAGATGTCGGGGTAGGTAAGAGTAGGGCTGGACCTAACTGGGCACCTTAGACAGGTATCTGGGTGACCTCTGCCCCTTTTGTCTTTCTAGCTCCAAACACCACACCTTGTAACATTGGACAGCTAGCTTATTTCAGAACATTAGCTTTCAATCATCTGTTTTAGGTGTTTCTGAAATGCACTGAAATATTGGGCGGGATGTTACTTAAGAATGCCAGAATGTACAGGTAATCCTCGACTTACGACCACGATCGAGCTCAAAATTGCTGTTGTGACGCGAGACATTTGTTAAGTGAGTTTTTGCCTCATTTTACGACCTTACTTGCCACCATTGTTAAGTGACTCGCTGCAGTTGGTAAGTTCAAAATCCGATGGTTAAGTAAAACTGGTTTTCCGGTCCAATGATTTCAAAGGGGGGAATCACATGACCTCGGGACACAGCAGTGGTCCTAAGTATGAACCAGTTACCAAGCATCTGAATTCTAATCACGCCATCCTGCTACAAAGGTTGTAACGGTGAAACTTGGTCATAAGTCACATTTTCCAGTGCTGTCATAACTTTGAACAAAAGTCAGTCAAGGACTACCTGTAATTGGAATCAGTTCAAGATGGCTGCCATCCCCAAAGTGGTCAGAGAAGGTTTCATGCAGTTGCTAGGCAACAGCAATGTGCTTCCTTCAACGAACAGGCCAACGCTGTTGGCCACAGGTATGGTGAAAAGCAAACAGGAGGTTTTTTTTAGCAGCTGGCTGCATTATGTCTCAGCAGGTATCTGGCCATTGTATCTGCGGATCCTTGTTTTGAGCAGAGCTCACAACTTAGATAGAATTTATAAAACTTGCACTTTAATCTAGCTTTCTTGCTTTTTTTTAAAAGGAAGACCATACGCCGTGCTTTCAACTCCTCAAAAGTTGTAGATGTGGTTGCATTGGCCTAAACCAGGGTTCAGCAAACTGTGGCTCCGGAGCTGCATGTGGCTCTTTCATCCCTCTGCTGCAGCTCCCTGTCACCGGTTGGCTCCACAATTGATAGGGCTTTTGGTTAGGAAAGGTAGAGGAAAAAGAAGGCCATGCTAGGAGGAGACTCCATGGTGGGGGAACCGGACTTCCGGTCAGCTTCAGAATTGAAATGGGAGGGCTTCCAGTTAGGACCTTTGTGGCTCTTTCGGTGTTTAGGGTTGCCGACCCCTGGCCTAAATCAAGGTTTCTTAGCTTTAGGGGGTGTGGACTTCAACTCCCATGGCTGGCTGGGGAATTCTGGGAGTTGAAGTTCACGGTCCTTAAAGTTGCTAAGTTTGGGAAAGCATAAGAAGAAGGCTATCTTTAAAAAAAAATAGAAGTTACACAATTACAGTGGAGCATTGAGATAACATGGATGACAAATATTAGCAATGAGAGAAGGTACAACTGTTCCTTCACCTATCTCAAGAAACTGTGCATATGGGCGGATCAGTGCCCGAAGTGGTGTAGGGTAGCATGCCTAAACAAGGGGTTGGATGAGAAGACCTCCAAGGTCCCTTCCAACTCTGTTATTCTATATTCTTGCTTTGGCAAACAAAGCAACTCCAGCCCACTTTTCTATTGCTATAATAAAGAAGTTGCAGATGGAATGCAAAATTGCTTTCCATCCTTGAGAGAAACATGGCCAAATCTTTTGGTCAACGTTAAAGGGAGGTTAAAAATACACAGATATACCCCACGAAGACCACTAGGAAAGAAGCAAATTGAGAACAATGAATCAGTGGAACAGAATTTGCCTCTAGAGGTTGTGAATGCCCCAACACTGGAAGTCTTTAAGAAGATGTTGAATAGCCATTTGTCTGAAACGGTATAGGGTTTCCTGCCTAGGCAGAAGGTTGGACTAGAAGACCTCCAAGATCCCTTCCAACTCTGCTATTGTATTGTATTGTATAGTTTCCCTTAAACACAAATGCAGGAGTTTGCGATCTATTGGCTCCAGGTACCTCAAGACAATAAAGTGCCTCATGAAAAATAAAAAATAAATCCCCTTAACTCATTGACAAAAGGTCACATGTGGATGGAAGAATACCATTGGTGGGATTTTTCTGCATGTTCTGGATGGAGAAAGAGTGATAGGGTGATAGGGTTTTCCATTTCCGTGTTCATTTTAAAGGCTTTGTGGTGTTTCAAATAGGGGTGGGATCCTACCGGTTTAACAACCAGTTCACTGGGCGCTCGCCCACGCACCTGATATGCCTGACATGCGCCGCGTGTACATGCGCAATAAACCAAAATCTCACCTTCAGCATTACTGCTGGCGAGGAAAACAGTTGAAGCGCGGGAATCCACTCTGCTGCTCCGATCAGCTGGGCTTCAGAAAAGGAAATATAGGCGAGTATACCCTGGAGCGGGTGGGTGGGCCCACTTCAAAGTCAGAGTGAACCGGTTCGCTCCCAGCTGATAGTCGGAGCTACAGGTTCGCCCGAACCGGTCCGAACTGGTAGAATCCCACCCCTGGTTTCAAATGCTGGGAAAACATGCTGTCAGTTTTCAACAATGCTCAGAGGCAGAAATGTGGTGGAACATAGCCTCGACTTGCAGAGGCTCTTTCCCACACAACAAAGAGACAGGAGGGCTTGGGATCTTGGGCGTGAAGGTAATAGTTGTACAAATACAGGTATCCCTCGACTTTTCACCACAACTGAGCCCAAAATTTATGTTGCCAAGTGAACATTTGTTAAGTGAGTTTTGCCCCCTTGTTACGTCTTTGCTTCCCACCGTTGTTAAGTGAATTATTGCAATTGTTCAGTTACTACTAAGATGTGGGCGCTCCATCACTGGAGTTTGTTTTTTTTTAAAAAGAGATTGGATAACCATTTTTCCGAAATGGTACAGGATCTCCTGTTTGAACAGGGGGTTGGACTAGCAGTTAGCAGTTAGTTAGACTTATATACCGCTTCATAGGGCTTTCAGCCCTCTCTAAGCGGTTTACAGAGTCAGCATATTGCCCCCAACAACAATCTGGGTCCTCATTTTACCCACCTCGGAAGGATGGAAGGCTGAGTCAACCCTGAGCCGGTGAGATTTGAACAGCCGAACTGCAGAACTGCAGTCAGCTGAAGTAGCCTGCAGTGCTGCATTTAACCACTGACCACCAAGATCTCTTCCAATTTTGCTATTCTGTTACATACTCTGTGAACTGCTAGGGTGGTGCCACCTTCGCCCTCTTCCTGCCTACCAGATATTCCTAGAGACACTATCTTTGCCCTCTGGGAAAGAGCCCTTCTTTGCTCCTGCAGTTCTGGACTTCCATCCACCACAGGATATCAGATTATATACATATATACAGTACAGTATATACATACATACAGTCAGAAGTGGGCCACTGCCAGTTCTCACCGGTTCAGGTGAACTGGTAGTTAAGATTCCACGCAGTTTGGCGAACTGGCAAATCCCACCACTGGCTCCCCCCCCCCCATTTTTCAGTCCATTTTGGCCTGAAAAATGGCTGAAAAATAGGTGGGGCAGGGCCAGCCAGTGGTGGAATTAGCCCCAACAGGCTGAATCCTACCTCTGCCTTTGAGGCGAGTGGCCAGGAGGTGGAGCTGGGTGTGATGTCACCCACCCAGTCACATGACCCAGTCACATGTCACCCAGTCACATGACCAACCGGCCACGCCTATCCAGCCAGGGGACCAGTAGTTTAGTTATTCAAGTCCCACCACTGCATACAGCATGGTACATGTATCTTCAGATGAAAGCAAATATCTGGGATCTCTTTTTGTTAACTCTTACAACACTCCACTCTTATCTCCAAACGTCGATCCACAGGTGAATTTGCAAGGCTTCCCACCAGCCTGAAATCAAATGTATTTTCAGCACAGCCCAGGCGATTCGCTTCTAATAAGCAGGGACCTTAGCAGACGCAATAACATTTAGATGCAAATGCTGCAATCCATCTTGCTGTTTCCCTCACCCCTCCCAGCGTCTCCAGTGAGGTTATAAAGCTACCAGTGCATATCTATTGGAAAGTGCCGTTTATTTTTATGGCGAGTGAGCAAAAGACCTCAGTCCCTTCCTGCCTCACGGATGGCTCTCCGAGAGTCGAGATGCAAGAGTTCATTAGCGGGACTGAAAGAACTCCATTATATTGTTTCATGGGAGACTGGAATGTCAGTGTAATGGCATGAATGGCAGTGGTGAAATCTATTTTTTTCTGGCATCGGTTCTGTGGGCGTGGCTTGTTGGGGGGGCTGTCATGTGACTTGGTGGGCGTGGCTGACTTTTTTTCACTTTTTAAAGCATTTTTTTTTCCTGCCCGTTTGGGCGAATAGGGAAAAATGCTTTAAAAAGTGGAAAAAGAGGTTCCAACAATCGCACGTCTCACAGCTGATCCACGCGATTATCAAAAGCTTTTTTTGCTTTTTAAAGCATTTTTTCCTGTCGGAACCAGCAGGGAAAAATGCTTTAAAAAGTGGGGGGAAAGCTTCTGAAGATGGTGCGGCGCGATCCTCAGAAGCATTTTTTTTACTACCGGTTTGCAGAACCAAAGACAATCGTCCCTTCCAGTTCAGCTGGGATGATTTCACCCCTGATGGATGGGTACCTTATAAGGGAGAGAGGAGGCAAGCCCAGAAAAGGATCTTTGACGAGATCGGCTGCCTACGTGACCGAATATTTCATGTGGAGGCTCCTCTCCTTTTATAAATGTTCAATCAGGACTGACTGTGGATTAAATTTGGGGCTTGCCGCTAGCCGGATGTTGTTGGTGGCTGAATCATGGTAGCATGACATGCAACACACAAGCTCTGTCCCCCAAATGGTCCACCTTGTGTCAAGGTTATTCTGTTCCCTTCTCTTTTCACAAGAGTCTAGCACGGTGCTTTCCTGGCTGCTCACAAGTGGTGCAACAGCATCAGTGAAATGGTTCAGGATGATAGGATGGAGAAGAAATTCAACCCAGCAACTTCAAAGTGGTACCCGCTACTGCCTGACCTTCTTCCTATTGCTAAGGCAGACCCCTTTTTATTTTAATTACCGTATTTTTCGGAGTATAAAATGCACCTTTTTCCCTCAGAAAAGAGGGTGAAAATCTGGGTGCGTCTTATACACTGAATACAGCATTTTGGCTTCCCGAAACCCCTCCACCCCTTTGCAAAAATGGCCATGCGTAGCCTTTAGGAGGCTTCTAGAGTGCTCCTGGGGACTGGGGAGGGCAAAAACAAGCAAAAAACAGGCCATTTTTTGCTCATTTTTGCCCTCCCCAGCCCCCAGGAGCACTCTGGAAGCCTCTTGAAGGCTATGCATACCCTTTTTTTGGCAAAAAAACAGACCCATTTTTGGGAGGTCTGCAGAGTGCAAAAACTTTTTTTTTATTTGCCTCTTCAACATCTTGGTGCATCTTATACTCCAGTGCGTCTTATACTCTGGTGCGTCTTATACTCCGAAAAATATGGTACATTTTTTAAATGTTCTGGCTTTCCCCTTGCAGACACAATAAACCTTCAATGCATTGGACTTCTTCAGTCGAGGGGATGTTGGATCTAACAGACAACAATTTCTCCTCCATTTTATGCATGCATACTTCTTCCATTTAATAAAAAACCCCTGGCCATTTTATACATGCATCCAATATTATTCGATAAGGGTAAAAATCACATTTGTCCTTTTAGAAGTCATTTTGGTCTTATAGGTTCTCTTTGCCCCTTTTAAATTTTAATCATGTTTTTTACAGGATATTTCTATTTTTATCTAATATACATAGCTATATCCACTTAAGTTAGCAAAATACCATCTCATTACCATTCTTCTTTTCCCTTACTATATATTTGTGTGTGTGCTTGTATATGTGTGTATGTATGAGGGTGAGAGAGAGTGTGTGTCTGCTCTTATAGAGGTAAAAGTTTGTGCTAAAGAGATAATTTTTTGTAAAATATATATATATATATAGACTCTCAGGTACCAGTACACTGCATGTAGCCATATTTAACAAGAGTGTACAATTACAATGCTTGCCAGATTTTTTTTAAAAAAACCTGGTAAATGTTACAGCTGGCTTAACCAGTCCCTGAGAAAATAACATTAATGAGCCAGTTTTCTTAGGGCATGTATCGTGTTTCCCTGAAAATGAGACAGGGCCTTATTTTCTTTTGCCCCTTGAAATAAGCGCTTGGCCTTATTATCGGGGAGGCCTTATTATTTTTGAGGGGCAGGAGGCGGTGAGCGTGGTTACCTCGTGGCTGATGCTGTGTGGTAATATTTTCGGGGAGGCCTTATTTTCAGGGAGGGCTTATTTTAGCACATGCGCTCAAAAGCCCGATTGGGCTTATTATCCAGGGAGGTCTTATTTTCAGGGAAACAGGGTATGTCCTTTTGGATCTTTTCTCCCCAGTCTCCAAATGTTTTAGAACTGCTAGGATCTCTCCGTTTTGCCCCATTTTACACCTTTCTTGCCACCGTTGTTAACTGAATCCCTGCAGGGGTTAAGTTAGTAGCACCGTTAAGTGAATCTGACTTCCCCGTTGATTTTGCTTTGACAGGAGGTCACAAAAAGGTGCCCATAGGACCCTTGAACACTGCAGCCGTCATAAATACAAGTCAGTGGCCAAGCATCTGAATTTTGTGCACATGACTGTGATGAGGTCTTAAGTGTGAAAACGATTGTAAATGTTTTTTAAAAAGGATAATAAATCACTTTTTAAGTGCTGTTGCAAGTTTGAACCGTCACTAAACGAACTGTTGTAAGTCAAGAGCTTCCTATACATCCATCTTTCCTGCCATGGAAGATGTATCATTAAAGCATGAGATTTTTAGCAGCCATGGGAGGATGAGAAGCATTAAGATGATAATGTAACACTCAGCATGTACCCAAGTGCAGGAGAAGATAAAAGAACAATACCTTACACAGATGGAACAACCCGGAGGTGGATTGCTGCTAGTTCGGCCCGGATAGGGTGAACCAGTAGTAGCGGTGGTAGGAGACTCCGCCCACCCACCTGGACGCTTCTGTGCATGCGCAGAAGCATTATGCACACGCAGGAGTGCGCGTGGGACCGCACTTGAACCAGTAGTAGAAAAAATCGGCAACCCACCTCTGGAACAACCCAAATATATTCATGTCACACAATGGATGTAATGAAGAGACATTGATTTGATCTCTATTTGTATATCCCGGAAATTGGCTCAATCAGATATTCTCCGTAGCTGAAATTTATCTTGACTCTGCAGCTGAAATTTATCTTGAAGTTTTGGGGTAGGTCAGTGGTTCTCAACCTTTTCTTCACCATGGACCCCGCCCATTTAAATACCTTTTGGGACCATGGGCCATGGCGATGGACTCCCAAGACTTAACTCAAGATTTAAATCGTAACATTTTTTCCCCCCAAACTTTTGCAGAGCCTGTGACATTACGGCCTTCCGGGGTCTGGGGACCACTGGGATAGATCATTTCTAGAAAGCCAAAGTTCTCCACTCTTCAAACTTGCAGCTTTGTTGATTCACAAAGAAAACAAGAAAGAGCAAAACGTACTGTGTAGCAGCTTCCCAGATCTAGTCTCCCCTAAAATCCCAGCATCTGTAGCTAGCAGATTCACTGACCATGTTCCTTGGGGATAATAGGAGTTAATTTTAGCAACTCTGAAAGGCATCTGAGGTTGGAAAAGTTTGCTCTATGGATAGGACAATCTCTTACGTGTGTGAAGATAGTTCGCTGAACTGTGAAACACCATTGAAAGAAGTCCGAAAGGTACTTTTTCAGGAGGCAAACTGGACTTCCTTGTTTTTTTCTTAGAAGATGTTTCACTTCTCATCCAAGAAGCTTCTTCAGCTCTGACTGGATGGTGGAGAATGGAAGGATTTATACTCTTTGCAGGCAGCTGGTCATTTGCATCCTTTTACAGAGTCATTGGTCACTTGAAGGTTTCTCTGTGTCCTCAGGGTCATCTGAGCAGTGCTAATGGTTCCTGTAGTCTGCTACGTTTTCCCCCCCTGGAAATCCATTCATATTCCCACACCATTTGAAGGGCGTTTATCCCAAATTGCATAGCTAAAAGTCTAAACTTTTAGAAAACCCTAAACACCCTTCAAATGGTGTGGGAATATGAATGGATTTGGGAGGGGGGGAAATTGCAGACTACAGGAACCATTAATACTATTCAGGTGACCACAAGGATACAGTCAAACCTCCAAGTGGCCTCAGCGACTCTCTAAAAGGATGCAAATGACCAGCTGTTTGCAAGGAATATAAATCCTTCCATTCCCCACCATCCAGTCCGAGCTGATGAAGCTTCTTGGATGAGAAATGAAACATCTTCAAAGAAAAAACAAGGAAGTCCAGTTGCCTCCTGAAAAAGCACCTTTGGGACAACTGTGATCTGAATGACTAATAATCTCTATAGTGATTGAAAGAAGGAGCACATGAGTGTAGTATTTGTGGGGTGCGCGCCTGTAATGTATAGGTAAGAGTAGCTATGGTTAAAAAAAAAGAAAGAAAGCCAGGTTTACAAACAGACCCTCATCTCCTTAGCATCAGACCACGATCAGAGACCTGGAAAGTCATCCCAGAATCAATCTTAGAAATAACTCTCACAAGCAAAATCCACCCTCCAAATCAAGGCAACGCATCCACTTAGCTGTAGGTGATAGATCCACAGAGCAGGACAGCACTGTAACTCAGTTTTTGTCAATTTCTGAAGAGGTGGGGACTTCCAACTCCTAGAATTCCCCAGCCAGAAAAACTTGCTGGAGAATTCTAGGAGTTAAAGTCCACCTCTTTTCAAGTTGCCGAGGTTGAGAAACACCGCACGAGAGTGAAACCATTGTGTGTGTGAATCAGCCTCAGGTCTTACAGTTCTGTACACAAGTCGAAGATTCCTGCATTTGTGAGACTTCTGTCTTTCTGTTTTCTATTCCTCTGTCTGCATCATTTCTAGGACTTATAGATGATATGAAGACTGCATAAGAGTTTGCAGCTTTTAATATATGCTACCCGCTGTACATTTAGAGGATATATTTATAAATATACATATATATATATATATTTGATAACTCAAGTATAAGGTTTAGATGAAACTCAAGCATATAATTTACAGGAGAATCTTGTGCTGCTTTTGCTGTGTGATGTTTGGAATTTAAGCTCATTTACCTGGCATTTTCTTTTGAACTACAGTCGATAAGAAGAAAGAATCTGCCCCCATTTACATCATGATATATAAGTTAATTTGTGTAAGCATCAAACTTGCAATTATTGGATTGTTACATGAATTTGGGGGGGGAGGGTCATTGTTCGCTCTAAGGAGTGCTGTTCTTTTATCAACTTTTCTGCATTTTACATGTTACATGTTTTTCCTCTATGTCATTGACTGCTGGCACATGGAAAATACATTCAAAGGACTGACATCACTATACAGGTAGTGCTTGACTTATGACCATAATTGGGCCTGCAATTTGTATCAGAATTTATTATAGTCATAAAATGGGTCTTCGTATAACCCCACCCCATCCTACAATCTTTTTTTTGCAATGGTCATTAAGTGAACACGAGTTACAAAACAACTGTTGGCAGTCATAAAGCAAACAGCCATCATTAAGTAAAACCATTGTTCTCGGTGGGGGTGTTTTGCCAAAAACCAGAAGTATGTAAATGTCAGTTTCTGGAAGAAAGAACCATAGTAAATCATGGTCACATGACTGTGGACGCTACAAATGGCCGAAAATGCAAGCCAATTGCCAAAAATGCAGTCATGTGACTCTAGGGAGGGGAGGTAATGAAATTCAGAACTTCAATGTGGGTTGTAAGTCCCTTTTTTTAACTTCAAACTGGTCATAACTCAAGGACTACCTGTATACAGTGCCAATTTTGTCTCCAACCTGATGTCTTCTAGATATGTTGGGTATCAACTGGAGGGCACCAGTTGGAGAAGCCATAATTCATGGAACTTCATACTTTGAGGGGGGCAAGGGAATTCAGCATCAGCTCTGGCAAGCTCTCTAAATATTAGCGCATGGGGGCCATGCATTCAAGATCCAACTGCATTGTGTAGTCATTTAGTATGTTTAAAAAGCATGCTTAAATTGGTTGTGTTTGTTTTGAAGGAATCGCCCTTCAGATCTGCAACTTTTTACATTGCTCACTCCACTTTTCCTCCCTTACCTATTGCTAGACTCTGGCAGGGAGAATATAAACAATCTTGAACAAGTGGGAAAGCAGATGCACAATTTTTGCAAAATTAGAAGTTTATTCCAGACTACACAACAAAGATGCAAGTATCAGCAGAATAATCCTTCCTCTTAGGATTTGTTCCGTTCATTTTTCATGCGATAGGATAAACCTGGATTTATTGTCTCATTTGTAAGCCAATAAGGTTCACCTCCAATCAATAGAAAAACTTTGCTACCATATATTTACTGCATTATTAGCAGCAGATACAAATTTCTACAGTTTACTGCATCTTTAAAGTGATTTTCTTTTTGCTATGCTCATTAATGCAACTTACGCTTTTATTTTGTAACTTTTATGGAATCAAAACTGTGTTTAATTTATATGGCTGACAAAATCTGCAGAGCACCACAGTCAATGTATTTTTGTACAGTAATGGAAGCATGCCTTCCTGTTTTATTTTCCTGTATTTCTATAAAATTGTGCGATTTTTAAATAAGTTTTAAAAAAAATAAACTTTTCTCTGTGGCTTCAAGTTCATTGCTTAGCTTGACATTGACACGGATTATTTCTGCTACTGGTGATGCATTTCTTATTATTTGAAGTTAATTTCTTGTATTTGTTACTGAATTAGGCCAAGGAAGCAGACGAAAGCTTTCTTTGTATTGCACCTTCGCACAAGTGAGGCATAGATTTTGTTGGAGGTAACCATGACAGTTCTGCATTCAGTTTTGGTCTCCACAATGTAAAAAAGATGTTGAGACTCTAGAAAGAGAGTTGAAAATTGAATCCCACCACTGATACAGAAGGTCAAATTTGTGTTGAAAACCCCCCCAAGCAAAGCAGCTCCAGACAAGGTTGGAAGAACGTTCAGTATGCCAAGATGCCTGCAGAGAAGTAGCAAGAGTTGCCAGATTGAATTGGAAGGAGACCAAGATATTCCTTATAGCAGGGTTTCTAAACCCTTGGCAAGTTTAAGATATGTGTGCTTCAATTCCTAGAATTAACTAGTCAGTATGCTGGCCATGGAATTCTAGCAGAATAGACATCTTAAAACTTGCTAAGGTTGAAAAACGATGCCCTGCAGCATTATTATTTATAACAGTAATATGTATTATTATGCCTTGTCTTGTGAGCTTCTAGACACAAGCCCTTAAACTGCAGAATATAGAATTCTGACCTCAAACATAAAGAACTATAATTCCCACCTTTCCGTATGTGTTAGGGGATACGTATATAAATGTGTCACAATGTAAATCTGTTCATACATGCATCCATCATAAGGTAAAGGTTCCCCTCGCACATACATGCTAGTAGTTCCCAACTCTAGGGGGCAGTGCTCATCTCCATTTCAAAGCTGAAGAGCCAGTGCTGTCTGAAGATGTCTCCATGGTCATGTAGCCAGCATGACTAAATGGCGAAGGCACACAGAATACTGTTACCTTTTCTCCGGTGGTCCCTATTTTTTTTTTATTTGCATTTTTTATGTGCTTTCGAACTGCTAGGTTGACAGAAGCGGTTCCACCACAAAACCGCAGTCGACAAAAGCGCGGTCGACGAAAGCACATATGTGACATCATCACAGCTCAACGAAAAAGATCGAAAAATGTAAAAATAAAGCGAAAACCTTACCCTAACCCCCCCAAACCTAACCCTAAACCTAACCCTAAACCTAACGAAAAACCTAACGCTAACCCTTAACCTAACGCTAAACGTAACGCTAACGCTCTAAACCTAACCCTAACCCTTAACCTAACCCTAACCCTAACCCTTATCTTTATGTGAATCGGCTTGCTGTAATTTAATTTTTATTTCAATTTTTCGATCTTTTTCGTCGCGCTGTGATGACGTCACATACGCGATTTCGTCGACCGCGCTTTGTGGAATGCGGTTTTGACGGGTCACGGGCAGAAGCTGGGACAAGTAACGGGAGCTCACTCCATTACGCGGCGCTAGGGATTTGAACCGCTGAACTGCCGACCTTTCTGATCGACAAGCTCAGGGTCTCAGCCACTGAGCCACTGCATCCCTGTATCCATTATAATCACTTTCAAATCTTCCATTGTTTTAATCCAAGTTACTTGCCCTTGCAATTTGAGTTTCTTTTTCAATTATTAGAAATGATTTTACATGCCATTGTAAATACCTCAATGATCAAATGTTACTGCATATGAAAAAAAAATAATGCTTCTCGGGGTTATGATTTATGTAAACAACCAAAACACAGATTAAAACCTCTAGAAAAGCTATTAAAAAGTTTAGGAAGAGATATTTAAAAAGAAAAAAAACCAGAAGCAAAGTCTCCAATATGCAGCAATGAGAAAGAGCTGGAAGACTGACTTCTTTGCAAACTACTGTTGAGTCAGCATGATTTGTATTTAAAATGAAAAAGAGGAAAAAACTCAATCGGTCAGCACTTTTACTAAGCAATCATTTCCACTCAAGAATTAAATTATTAAAAGACCTTTGCCAGATATCAAGACAGTATATCCGAATGCTTCCCAGACCTGGATAAATAACCCAAACTTGGATAAAAGTGGTTTGTTTTTTTTCTTTGAGTAACGATCGATTATCGGATCACAACAGGAATATTTAAATTGATTTAAAATGTTTGACCAACACTGAATCAAAAGGACATTCTGATAAGTGGTTTCGGGCAATGAAAAGAAGTTTGGGAAGCACAGGTGTGCTTTGTCACAAATCTGTTTCTTCTCATATGTCGTTGTTGGTTTGAGTTGAGTTGAGTTTATTGGTCTTGTATGCCGCCCACTCCCGAAGGACTCCGGGCGGCATTACAATAAACAAGGGAAGGGGATAAATAAACAAAACAACACTTTAAAATACACAACATTCACAGTTAACGTGGGGCTGGATATTTCACAAGCCCCCCGGCCTGCTGGAGCAGCCAGGACTTGGTGGCTTTGCGGAAGCTCGGGAGGGTAGTAAGGGTCCGGATCTACATGGGGAGGTCATTCCAGAGGGCTGGAGCTACAACAGAGAAGGCTCTCCCCCTGGGAGTCGCCAGCCGACATTGGCTGGCAGATGGAATCCGGAGGAGACCTAACCTGTGAGATCTGATCGGTCTAAGGGAGGTAATCGGCAGGAGGCGGTCTCTCAGGTACCCAGGTCCGATGCCATGTAGGGCTTTATAGGTGATGACCAGCACCTTGAAGCGGGTCCAGAGACTAATGGGTAGCCAGTGCAGCTCACGGAGGATAGGTGTGACGTGGGTGTACCTGGGTGCACCCACAATCGCTCGCGCGGCTGCATTCTGGACTAACTGAAGTCTTCAAACACTCTTCAAGGGCAGCCCCATGTAGAGCGCATTACAGTAATCCAGTCTTGAGGTCACAAGGGCGTGAGTGACTGTCTGAAGGGCCTCCCGATCCAGGTAGGGTCGCAATTGGTGCACCAGGCGAACCTGGGCAAAGGTCCCCCTGGTCACAGCCGACAAATGGTGTTCTAACGTCAGCTGGGGATCCAGGAGGACTCCCAAATTGCGGACCCTCTCTGAGGGGCGTATAATTTCACCCCCCCAGCCTGAGAGATGGAATACTTAGCTAATCTTTGGGAGGGAACATCAGAAGCCACTCGGTCTTGTCTGGATTGAGTGCCAACTTGTTTGCTACCATCCAGACCCTAACAGCCTCTAGGCACTGGCACATCACTTCTACTGCTTCGTTGTTGAGGCTGGCTTCATCAAATTTCTCTATAAATGACCAGGGCTACCATTTTAAAATTCTCAGTGGAAGGCATATAACAACACGGGTTCTTGAATGCTAAAATGCTGAACTTTGCAATAAAAACACAGGACGGGTGCACCTTTGTTCCAAAGGGTGTGTTGCGATCGTGTTGGTGCCAAAAATGGCTTTCTGGCAGTGAACGATATCCAAGGGTGCTCAATAGTGGGATATAAATAGTCCTTGCTTAGTGGCGGCTTCCTTTAGCCATCACTCAAACAGTGCTAAAAAACAACTGAGCAATCAATCCTGACATTTATGGCTTTCACAACAGGGGTGTCAAACTCGATTTCATTGAGGGCCACATCAGGGTTGTGTTCCACCAGGGCTGGGGGTGTGGCCAGGGTGGGCATGGCCACGTCAATGTCACTTGTCAGGAGTGGGTTCCTACTGGCTAAACAACTGGTTTGTTTTGCGTGCGCCAAGCGCAACTTTGTTTTGCGCCACATTGCAAACAAGGAAAGGAGCAAGGAAAGCAGCTGAGGGGAGGCAATTCAATCTGCTGCCATTGATCAGCTGGACTTCGGAAGCAGAAATAAAGGTCAGTATAACCCGGGGACGGGCGGGCCCACTTTCATGGAAACAGAGAACAGATTCGTTCTCGGCTTGCAGTCATAGCTAACAGTCTGAACTGGTCCAAACCAGTAGAAACCCACCACTGTCACTTGTGTCAGGGGCTCCTGTGGTAGCCCAAGTGCTTGGCCCGCAAAAATGGGTTCCAGAGCTCCATTTTCGACTGCCACAACCTCCTACAACCCTCTACCCAGCTCTGTTTTCACTGGCAGAGGCACCGCGAGCCGGTCCTTCGCTGGTTCCAGGGTGGCCCCATAGACCAGATCTAAGCAGTCTCTGGGCTGGATTCAGCCTACAGGCTTTGAATTTGACACCCCTGCTAAATTATTTGCTTATTTAGCTCATACCAAGATGTCCTCAAAGAGAAGGAGGAAGACGATCTTTTCAGCTGAAGAAAGTAGCAAGAACCAAAGGAAAATTGAAGTAAGATCATAAGCACAGCTACAGTCATGTGATTCTCACTTGGCACAACTTGCCGCAACTAACTCGCCGCGGCCGAATCGTCGTGGCCAACTCACCACAGCCAATTCGGCATGGAACAGCTCCCCGTGGGAAATTTTACGATTCAGTTTTATTATTTAAAATAATTTTAAAAATAACTTTAATTTTTGTCATACACATTTCATTTTGTCCCTCCTTTGACATCCTTTCTTTAATGATTCTATTCAATCATTTCTTCGGTATTAGTGTAACTCTTATTCCGCAGCAAGTTGGCTGTGGCAAGTTGACCAAGCAAGTTGGCCATGGCAAGTTGGCCAAGCAAGTTGGCCATGGCAAGTTGGCCAAGCAAGTTGGCCATGGCAAGTTGGCCAAGCAAGTTGGCCATGGCAAGTTGTCCTAGACCCTTCTCACGGAGGGACTGCTTCGCTTAACAACCAAGCTGTTGGTCCCAACTGCCATTGCTCAGTGAGGACTAGCTAGTTTACATCCCATCACAAGACAATATTGAGAGCCATTTCCCATGCATTTCTATGATGCATGTTTACAACTTTATTCGCAATTCGTAACAGAAAAGGAAAAACAGCCCTACTGATGTTTATCCATCCACAGGCCCACATAAACACTTGTGCAGAATGGTGGCAGGGACACAGTTACACAGCTATATAAACGCAACTGTGTGTACGCTGATTCATGGCAGTGGATGACATGGGCACTTTCTTAGACAGGAACTTTAAGGCCATCAATCATCCAGTGCAGAAATTTAAAAAAAAAATCATGGCGTGTGATCGAATCCCAAATGGAAAAAAAAAAGAACATTCAGACTGTATTGGGAGACAATATAAGTCACCTTGGCTTCAATGATTAGGTTTAATTTCAAGCTCTGAAGTCTGCAAAATATTCTGGGGTCTTTTTTTTTTTTTTACCTTTTCCTTTTTAATCGGAAACTTAGGGCTCCAGATAAGCAACTTTTCATGCTAGCAAATAGATTCCATCCAGCAGAGTGACGAATTCCTAGTTCAAAGCAACTGCTTAGCAACCATCAGTCTTTAAGGATTAAAACAATGGCAGGTTCTTCTCGGTGCGGGAACAATTTTCTCTGGATGTTTGCTGCAACCTCTGCTAGTGGTTCAGAACAGTCTTAAGGTCTCCACAAAATGTAGACAAACTTTAAAATCCTACAGTGCACCATCATTTAACAGAAAACTCTCCTCTAAAGGTTTAAGAAGGCATCAATTGAATTATCCTGATTTAAGCTATAAATAGGACCAAATATTTCCCTTCTTGCTTTGCTTTGCTTTGCTTTTTCTTTTTTTTCTTTTTTGGCAGTCCAAAGGCTTTGCTTACTTGAAACACATTTTTGGCAGAATAAAAAGGCTTATGGCTTCTTAAGGCCACAGAACATAGTGAGGTCTAACTTGGTATCCTGTGATAGAAGTAAATATATCCTAGCTCTACGGGTGGCTGCTCGGAGGCACAAACTTTATGGTCGTTGTAGATAACCCACCTGAAAAGGAGAAAGAAGAAGAAAATGCAGTGAACATCATCAAATTAAATTAAATGGACAAGGAACACTTACAACCGCTGACACCACTACTACCATCACCGCCATCTTATATGATTAAGCACATATATTTGTCAGAGTCTGAATGTTCATAGACTGGAATAGACATGGGAACAGCTCAGCGAATGGGAACTGTTTGGATAGACATGGTAACAGGTCAGCCAAAGGATTGTTTGGATAGGCATGGTAACAGGTCAGCCAATGGGGACTGTTTGGATAGGCATGGTAACAGGTAAGCCAATGGGGACTGTTTGGATAGGCATGGTAACAGGTAAGCCAATGGGGACTGTTTGGAAACTGAAACAGTATTTGTTTGTATGGAGCCATAAGAGACAGTTTAGAGAGTGGGCATGGTTTAGACTTGCTGAACTGTATGTAAGAGTTCGTTTGGACTCTGTAACTTCGCAGCTTCTGTACAATATAGGCCTCTGTATCTCTCTACTCTGTAATGACTTGCTTCTATGAATATTGCTTCTGTGTTCCTGATTTTGTATGTTGACTTCTGATGTATGGTATTGTATCTAAAGAAGTTTCTTATATATAATTGAATCCTGAAGAAGTTCATTTATTTGTGTGCTAGTCAGATGTGTTGATCCACAAACTCTGACAATATTGATTTTTCTTATCTGGATAATTAAGATAAGGAACAATCCGCAGCTTGACTGCTTCCAACATTTAAAAGAATCTGTGGTAGGATCTTAATCCCCATCCAAAACCACTGCCAATATGGAAGTCAGCCTCATTCCTTCCTTCCTTCCTTCCTTCCTTCCTTCCTTCCTTCCTTCCTTCCTTCCTTCCTTCCTTCATTCATTCATTCATTCATTCATTCATTCATTCATGTTAGAAATGGAATTTTCTGACATGGTTTCCATAGAAGACTATGGAGATTCTCAGTCATCCAAGTCATGGTTATTCCAAAAATGCTTTATCAAAAAACAGCTGGACTGTTTTAACCTTTGAGTAAAGTTTCACTTCTCATCCAAAGAAGCTGCATCAGTTCTGACTGAATGTGGGAAGGTGAAAGGATTTATATGCCTTGCAGTCATCTCCTCTTTAGCATTCTTTCTGAGAGTCATTGAGTCCACTTGAAGGGAATTATTCTGACCTAGGCTTCCCAAGATCATGAGGCAGACTCCTCGTCCCGATAAAACTTCTTTTAAAGTTTTAAAGGTTAAAGGGAATTCCTCTCCAGCAAAGTCCCGGCAAACAGTCTTTCATCAGATTTCACAACTACAGACCTTTATCAGGCTTGGAGAGTTGCCAGGTCGATATCTTCCAAACGCCATGCTGTAGCAGCAATTACTCACCAAGAAGTCAGGAACAGATCCTCACCCTAATGAATTGAACTAATTGTCTCCTGCAAACTCCATTCCCCTTTCGCTCCTCTTTATTTCCTATGGGAAGGGCCATTCACCGTCCACCTATTCCTTTACTACCAAGTCGGCTCTTCTTCCTTAGCTGTTCCCTTCTCCTGGCAGCTCTGTGCATGCGCACACTGGGAAAAGGCTCCACCTGTTCTTCTGCCCCACTGATATCTGACTCGGAAGGCAGCTGATAACTATGGAAGGCTCTGGCTCCATCTCTGTCTCCAACGCAGAGCCCTCATCAGAGCCTTCCCCAGACTCCAGGACTGGCCCATGTTCCTCCCCAACCTCCTCACTGTCTGAGTCTGCCAGCAGCCACAACAGGAATTTATAAATCCTTCCATCCTCGAAACATCTTCAAGGAAAAAGAACAAGTCCAGTGGCCTTTGAAAAAGCCCTTTTGGGTTTCCTTGGAAGTGTCGATCTCAAACTTTTTGTTCAACTTTTGGGCACTGTGTAACAATTGTATCACAACCAGTAATGCCATGCTATATTACCTTCCTTCCTTTTTAAGATGACAAACGTAATGGCCGCTCATGGTGGATGTTCCCATGTGACTGATGAAGCCAAAGAGTTCATATCCTGCCCAAGAAAAATATCAGGGGGTGATGAGCAAAGCCATGATGAAGACGATCCAGAAATCTTGCCCACATTCCTCTAGCAACAATTCCTTAGCTGACTCTTGATTTCTTAAAAGGTTACATTCAGGAATAAAATGGACATATTTGGAAAATTGCATACCCACATGCCTATATATAACCAATTCCGTTGTATTTATTTTGTACAATGACAATAAAGACTATACTATAGATCAGGGGTGTCAAACTCAAGGTCTGGGGGCCAGATCCGGCCTGCAGAGTGCTTAGATCTGGCCGGTGGGGCTGCTCTAGAAACAGCAAAGGACCATCCCGCAATGCCTCTGCCAGTGAAAACGGAGCTCAGGAGGGCTGCAGGCGGTCCTTCTGAGCTCTGTTTTTGCTGCCAGAGGGATGCAGGAGGCCATCACAGCCGAAAATGGAGCTCAGGAGCCCATTTTCACCGGCAGAGTACCACAGGTGCCCCCAACATGAGTGATGTCGAGCTGGCCACGCCCATCCTGTCATGCCCACCCTGAGGTCAAACACAACTCTAATGTGGCCCCCCTCAATGAAATCGAGTTTGACACCCCTGCTATAGATCACTAAATATTGCAGGCTGTAATTCCCCAGCATTTATAAACCCTGCAAATATATTCTGTGTGTGGTTGTCATGAATCACATCTATTTTAATGCTATTTCCTATAAAAGATGACATAGCACAATAGCCCTCAGCAATATTCAACCTTCTCTGGACTGCACGCAATATCTCTCGGGATATTGTTTTGTTTTTCAGACATTCATTATCTCCCTTAAAAGTTCCATAGTTAGGTGCATCAAATATTACTTGGTATATTCTCAGGCTACTTGGATTGGGCGGTTGCCTTCATTGATGCGCAACAAATTTTAACTGCTGTCTAAAAGCTCCATCCTGTGGTTTACTGCAAGAGTTATGATAGTTAAAACAAAGCAACGGTTAAAAAAACAAAGCTTAAAAAAACAGGGAATGTTGCAAACAAATTGAAGCATGAGTACAAGGTCTTGAAGACACCCCCTAGGGGTGGGATTCCAAATCTTTTCCTACTGGTTCTATGAGTGCTTTGCGCGCATGCCTAATATGCGCTTTGCGCACATGCGCAGCACTCAAAGACCGCCCTCGGTGTCAGCGTTGGTGAACTGAGCTGTTTTTTTAGCTCAGCTGAGGTGCAGCAATCCACTCTGCCATGCGAATCAGCTGAGCTAAAAAACAAAGGAATATAGGACAGGGAATGACGGAGGCAGGGGGGGCAACCATAGGTGTTATTTGCCGGTTCTCTGAACTACTCAAAATTTCTGCTACTGGTTCATCTGAACCAGTCCGAACCAGCTGAATACCACCTCTTCCCCCCTCCCCGCAAAAAACTCATACATGTATCTCTCAGTGGAGACTTTTTTGATTAGCTACTTCATATTGTTCCACAATGGCCTGTATCAGATTTTTAGATTTATTTATTTTTTATTTTATTTATTATTTATAGGCCGCCCTTTTCCCTGAGGGGACTCAGGGCGGCTTACAATTCACGGGAGGGGGAGTGCAAGACAAAACATAAGACAATACGTGAGTAAAAAAAAAAAATTATTTTAACCATTTTTGCTGGCTAGGAAGTATTCAGAAAAAGCTGAGATCATTTAGTGATGACAAAGACTGAACTAGGGTCATCTAAAAGATTGTTTAACACAGCAAAAACCAAGTTCGACATCAATCAAATATTTAACTGAAAATAGAAATCAGCCCTGTTCTTTAGTTATTATTATACATATAATGTACATGTTTGGCTCACTGATACATTCACTGTAACATTCTGAATCACCGTTGTATTAAAACATGTGAAAAGTCTAAAAGCATATTGTCATAACCTAATTTCAAAAATAAAATAAAATGGCATTTTCTGAGTAAAAAAAAAAAAAACCTGGTGAAATTATTTGCCGGGATCCTGAAACCGTTATTTTTCTGCATGGTTCTTCAGCTTTTAAGCAATCCCAATAGATTATATACAGAGATTCCTATTGGTCAGAACTAACCAGGGGTGAAATTCAGCAGGTTCTGACAGGTTCTGGAGAACGGGTAGCGGAAATTTTGAGTAGTTCGGAGAACTGGCAAAAACCACCTCTGGCTGGTCCCAGAGTGGGGTGGGAATGAAAATTTTGCAGTATCCTTCCCCTGCAGTGGGGAGGGAATGGAGATTTTGCAATATCCTTCCCCTGCAGTGGGGAGGGAATGGAGATTTTGCAGTATCCTTCCCCTGGAGTGGGGACAGAATGGAGATTTTGCAGTATCCTTCCCCTGCAGTGGGGAGGGAATGGAGATTTTGCAGTATTCTTCCCCTGGAGTGGGGAGGGAACGGAGATTTTGCAGTATCCTTCCCCTGCAGTGGGGAGGGAATGGAGATTTTGCAGTATTCTTCCCCTGGAGTGGAGAGGGAATGGAGATTTTGCAGTATCCTTCCCCTGGAGTGGGGACAGAATGGAGATTTTGCAGTATCCTTCCCCTGGAGTGGGGAATTGAGAATTTGCAGTATTCTTCCCCTGGAGTGGGGAGGGAACGGAGATTTTGCAGTATCTTTCCCCTGGAGTGGAGAGGGAATTGAGATTTTGCAGTATCCTTCCCCTGAAGTGGGGAGGGAACAGAGATTTTGCAGTATCCTTCCCCTGCCATACCCACCAAACCCCACCCACAGAACCAGTAGTAAAAAAAAACCTTCACCACTGGAATTAACCTATATTATTTATTAAATGTATGTGCTGCCCATCTGACTGATGCAGCGATTCTGGGCAGTTTTACCAATCTCTGCTTATTTTACGGCTATTGCTCTGGATGCCTCTGATATGAATGGAGAAACAATTCATAAGCGTAGCCAACGTATTTGGGAAGGGGAAAAATGAATAAACCAGGCAGATCAATGCAAGCAACATAGCAAGGAGAAACTTACTTCCCGGCCCATCTTTGATCTGGGGCCCTTCCGGATCCGACTCTGCAAGGATGTTAGCATTCACATGATTCTCTATATTCATGACCTCAGAAGCTACTTCAGTCTCCTCCTCTGGTTCAGGGTGACTAAAGATCCAGTCCAATGCATGCTCCAAGTTGTTATTCTTCCAGGCAAAATAGCATGGATTAAGAAGATAGATAAGAGCTGTCAATGTCTTGTCATCGCATTGTAACTTTGAAATTTGCTGCTGCTGACAAGAGCCAGAAGACTTGAATAACTGTGGAGGTGACATTAATTTATTGTCACAAACCTATAGGGCCGGGATGGAGCCATTTGTCAGGGCACGCGAGGCTTTGCCCTGTCAGCTGGCCAGAGCACATGCGCGCGCTGGCCAGCTGAGTTCAGCCTTTTTTAAAGCCATTTTTCGTCCTCCCCAGGCTCCAGAGGCTTTATGGGAGCACAGGGAGGGTGAAAACAGCCTCCCCCCCCCCCCCCGGAGCCTTCAGGAGCTTCCCTGAAGCCTCCGGAGTACAAAAAAACGGCCCTATGGGCAAACTGGAAGTTCAGGAATGGACTTCCAGTTTGATGGTAGGGCCTGTTTAAGCCCTCTGGAGCCTTCAGGGACCTTCAGGAGGCTTCCCTAAAGGCTCTGGAGGACTAAAAACAACCCTACGAGCAAACCGGTAGGCTCCGGAGGACTAAAAACGGCCCTATAGGCAAGCCGGAAGTTTGGGAATGGACTACCGGTTTGCTCGTAGGGTCATTTTTTGTCCTCCGGAGCCTTCAGGGAAGCCTCTGGAAGGTCCCTGAAGGCTCCGGAGGGCTTAAACCGGCCCTACCAGCAAACCGGAAGTCCATTCCTGAACTTCCGGTTTGCCCATAGGGCCGTTTTTTTGCATTTCGGAGGCTTCAGGAAAACTGAAGCCATACATTTTTACATGCTTTCGAACTGCTAGGTTGGAAGAAGCTGGAACAAGTAATGGGAAACTCACTCCATTACACGGGGCAAGGGATTCAAACCGCCGAACTGCCGACCTTACTAATCAACAAGTTCAACGTCTTTTGGCTACCAATAAATCCCAAATAATTTTCAGGAAAACTCACTGTTGCCCGTAGTGCCTGAAGAGCTACATTCCGCTGAAATCCCATAGAGGAAATTATGGCTACCATCTCTTCTGGAGGCTGATTATCCAGTCCAGGAACTCCTGATCCTCCTGTTTGGGGAAAAGCTGTTCCCGCATAACCAGGGATGGATAAAGGCTCTGCAAAATCTGGAATAAAATGGAAGGTATTCATTCATTCACATCTATGGAGGTTTTCAGTCATCCAGATCATAGCTGTCCCAAAGATGCTTTTTCAAGAGGCACCTGGACTTCCTTTGTTTTTCCTTGAAGAGGTTTCGCTTTCTCATCCAAGAAGCTTCTTCAGTTCCGAACTGAAGAAGCTTATTAGAAACTGAAGATGCTTCTTAGATGAGAAGCAAAACGTCTTCAGGGAAAAACCAAGGAAGTCCAGGTGCTTCTTGAAAAAACATCTTTGGGATATTCATTCATCCATTCATTAATCCACCCATCTATTCATTATACCTGTAGATTGAAAAACCAATGCAGGCCCACATGTATTCAAACAAGACAATTGCTTAGCATTTTTATCGTTTTCCTCTTGAAATGTCATTCACCTCAATAATATTGACATGTCGTCATTGGGGAAACCATATGCTGTGTAAATTAGTAAAAAGACTCTTGTATAATTGTAAAAAGAAAAAGGCAGAAATAGATCCAATGTGGTGGCAGACTTTTACCTTGATGTTGATTTACATCAGGGATAGTCAACCTTTTTATACTTACCACCCACTTTTGTATCTCTGTTAGTAGTAAAATTTTAACCACCTACCTAGTTCCACAGTAATGGTGATTTATAAAGTAGGGAAGTAACTTTACTTTATAAAATTTATAAAGCAGAGTTACAGCAAACCCCTACTGCCCACCAGGAAAGTTGGAACGCCCACTAGTGGGCGGTAGGGACCAGGTTGACTACCACTGATTTACATCTTTGTAAGACACCAAGCACCGAAGAATGTGTAAACTAGTAGAGAGAGCAGTTTCTATCTCAATTTGGGTACATTTATGTATTAAATAAAAATAATGTGAGCCTATGGTGGCGCACTGGTTAGACTGCAGCACTGCAGGCTACTACTTCTGCTGATCAGCTGCCAGAGGTTTGGCAGTTCGAATTCACCAGGCTCAAGGTTAACTCAGCCTTCCATCCAGTGGTGGGTTTCAAAAATTTGCAAGTAGACTTTCTTGGGTTTTTTTTTCCTTTGAAAACATTTCACTTTGCATCCAAGAAGCTTTCTCGGTTCTGAGGTTTTTTAAAGACCCCCCCCCCCCCAAAAAAGTCCAGTTCCCTTTTGGAGAAATCTCCTTTGGGACAACCATGACCTGGGTGATTGAGAACCTCCATAGACACCCAACCTGGTTCTTCCATGTGTGCAATGATCCAGTTGAAAGCCATCTCAGCACCCATGTTGCCAGTGTAGTACACGGCTTTCCGACATGCTTCCAAGGGAAACCCCATCTCTGCCAGCTGCATCACGGAGGATTCATCAAAATCTGGGGCTGAGAGAGAGAGGACATTCCAGGTGAAAACTGAACCCATCACTTCCTGGTCAATGACACACACACACACACACACACACACACACACACACCAGCTACCTTTATCACCCAAGACACGAATAATGGCATCAAGCTGTGAGTCCACAAAACATTGTACAGGTAGTCCTCGATTTACAATCGTTCAGTTAGTAACCATCATTTAGTTACAATGGCACTGGAAGTAATGACATATGAACACTTCACACTTATGAGCACTGAAGGGTATTCCTAGCTGATGAGAGCTAAACAGCTAAACAGCTTGAAATCTATACTAAAAGGTAAAAGTAAAGGTTCCCCTCGCACATATGTGCTAGTCATTCCCGACTCTAGGGGGTGGTGCTAATCTCCGTTTCAAAGGCGAAGAGCCAGCGCTGTCCGAAGACGTCTCCGTGGTCATGTGGCCAGCATGACTAAACACCGAAGGCGCACGAAACACTGTTACCTTCCCACCAAAAGTGGTTTGTAGTTTTCTATTTGCATTTTTTACATGCGTTCAAACTGCTTGGTTGGCAGAAGCTGGGACAAGTGAGGGGAGCTCACTCCATTATGCAGTGCTAGGGATTCGAATCGTCGACTTTTCTGATTGACAAGCTCAGCGTCTTATCCACTGAGCCACTGCATCCCTCAGATCTATATTAGTCTCCCTTTATTTCTTTGTTGGTAAAACATAAATTTAACAATAAAAATAGTTTGTCACAAAAGCGATTTCCTGCGAAGGCCCCTAGATTGGGACTGAAAGGTGAAAATGGAAGCAGTATGCTCCATCCCATAATTGGATAGACCAGTTTGCCCTGATAGACTGGTCCCATCGGAGAAAAAAAACACTTATGACCATTGCCACATCCCAATGGTCATGCGATTTCCCTTCAGATGCTTAACAGCTGACTCATATTTATGACGGTTGCAGTGTTCAAGAGCCCTTTTGCGAACCTTCTGACAAGCAAAGTCGATGGAAAAGCCAGATTCGTTTAACAACCATGTCGCTCATTGAACAACTGCAGTGATTCGCTTAGCAACTGTGGCAAGAAAAGTCGTAAAATGGGACAAATTCACTTAATTTTTTCCACTCAACGACATCAATTTTGGGCTTCGTTGTGGTTGTACGTTGAGGAGTACCTGTAATTGGTTTCTTAATACAAATGCTATAGCTTCGGCTTGCAGCCTTTAAAAAAAATCATATCCACTGGAGACAGCATCTGATGGAGGTGCAAATTAGAACAGAAATTACTCAGATTCCTTTTCATTTCTTGTACAAAGACCATTGCAAAAAATGACTTTGCAAAGAGTGGCGCAGTGGTTACAATGTAGTATTGCAGGCCACTTCTGCTGACTGCCGGCTGCCTGCAATTTGGCACTTCGAATCTCCCCAGGCTCAAGGTTGACTCAGCCTCCCATCCTTCTGAGATCAGTAAAATGAGGAGGCAGGTTGTTGGGGGCAGGAGGGTGACTCTGTAAACCACTTAGAAAGTGCTGTAAAAGCACCGTGAAGCGGTATATTAGTCTAAGTGCTATTGCTGTCAGTATAGGAACTGAATATCAAAAGGAAGAGCTGTGCAAATTCTTGCAACAGTCTTTGCACTGTTTGAAGAATAGCAAAGTCAGCATGGAGAGAAAGTGCTGACCCAAATCACGCCTAAAAGCAAAAGTGACAAAGGTTATTAGGCTGTGCAGACATCGACTGAAGCCTTGGCTGTTCTCCATGCAAAACAGCTCCCAAAGCTAAACTATCCCAGACCTTTTCTTTTCTTTTTTCTTTTTTTGTAATTCTGTATTTTAAAGGTCACACATATTGATGGCGCTCCTGCACTGAAACCATCAGTCAGGGCAAGCATAAATGATCAGGTGAAGCAACACCCTCAATCTTCAGCTGGTTTAAGTAATGGTTGGGTCTTAAATACAATTAATCATCTAGGGGGGTCTGTAATTATGCACAAAGGCAAAATTATGCTGCAGCGTAATGTCAGAAAAATCTCGATCTCTGTTCTAGTCACACTTTCAGTTTCTAGTTCTCATTAATGTAAAGCTAGATAGCAATGTGTGAACCAAAATTGATATTATTCCTCTTCTCTGTCTCTCTCTGTCTGTCTCTCTCTCTCTCTTTCTATCTGTCGGTCTCTCTCTGTCTCTGTCTCTCTGTCTGTGTGTGTGTCTCCCTCTTTCTGTGTCTCTCTGTCTCTGTCTCTCTTTCTATCTGTCTGTCTTGGTCTCTCTCTGTGTCTGTCTCTCTGTCTCTGTGTGTGTGTGTATGTGTGTGTCTCCCTCTTTCTGTGTCTCTCTGTCTCTGTCTCTCTATCTGTCTGTCTTGGTCTCTCTCTGTGTCTGTCTCTCTGTCTCTGTGTGTGTGTGTATGTGTGTGTCTCCCACTTTCTGTGTCTCTCTGTCTCTCTCTCTTTCTATCTGTCTGTCTTGGTCTCTCTCTGTCTGTCTCTCTGTCTCTGTGTGTGTGTATGTGTGTGTCTCCCTCTTTCTGTGTCTCTCTGTCTCTGTCTCTCTTTCTATCTATCTGTCTTGGTCTCTCTCTGTGTCTCTCTGTCTCTCTTTGTCTCTGTCTGTCTGTCTGTCTGTCTCTCTTTCTCTGAACAACAAGGAAAAATGACAACTATGGATCTTATCTATAATTTTTGCCAAATTCCTATATTGTGAAATCAGGAGATGTTCCAATCGAATAAGGTTGCTCAGTGTCACAGGCTTGATTTTAATACAGGTAGTCCTTTGAGCCCAGAATTTTTACCAGAAGCTGAAAAAAAAAGGTGAAAATTGTAGTCACATGACTGTGGGATATTGGAAACGGCCATGAAGGCGAGTTGACTGCCACGCCCAAAATGCAATTGTGCATGACTCTGTGTGTGTGTGTGTGTGTGTGTGTGTGTGTACATATGTGCATGGACAATGTAACTTCAAATCTGGGTCATAAACAGCTTTTGAAATGTCATAACTTTACCAGGCGAAGATGAACTTGTGATTTATAGTTTTGATGATTTGAGATACATTTATAGAAAGAATATTACTATGTAACCTTAGCAAGGTTCAAATATATTTGTATTTATTATTTGTACAGTGCAGGGCACCGCACACCAGAACAACTAGACACATGGACAGTTTTTCCCTGAATGCCATCACTCTGCTTAACAACTAATTCCCACAACACTGTCAAATAATTTACTAAGACTGTATTACTATTATTCTTCTCTTCCTTCCTAGTACCTCTCTCCCCACTTATGACTACAACCTTGTTGCTTGCAACTTCAATATATATTGTTATTATTTGTTTCCTAATACAATTTGATAGCTTATTAGTAACCTTGACTATCACTAAGTGTTGTATCTTTTTATTCTTGATTTTTATTTTATTCTCCTTATGTACACTGAGAGCATATGCACCAAAGACAAATTCCTTGTGTCCAATCATACTTGGTCAATAAAGAATTCTTTTCTTTTCTTTTCTTTTCTTTTCTTTTCTTTTCTATTCTATTCTATTCTATTCTATTCTATTTGCTATGAAGAATATCTAAGTCATTTCTTTATATATTTTTACACTCTTTTCTATTTTCTTCCCTTTTTTTTCTTTTCTTGCACTCATTATTTATATCCCCCCTTTTATTATTTTTACAAATAATTCAAGGTGGTGAACATACCAAACATTTCTTCCTTCCCCTATTTTTCCCACAACAACAACCCTGTAAAGTAGGTTGGACTGCGTGAGAATGGCTGGTCCAAATTTACCCAGCCAGCTTTCATGTCTAAAGCAGAATTCACAATTCTCTAATTTCTAGCTGGTGTCTTAACTACTAGCCCACATTTTATTTCTTCCTTTGTCTTCCTTCGTCATGCTTTACATTAGTTTAAGGTAAAGGTAAAAGTTCCCCTTGCACATACACTATATTGCCCAAAGTATTCGCTCACCTTCCTTTACTCGCATATGAACTTACTGTAAGTGACATCCCATTCCTAATCCATAGGGTTCAATATGACGTCGGTCCACCCTTTACAGCTATAACAGCTTCAACTTTTCTGGGAAGGCTGTCCACAAGGTTCAGGAGTGTGTTTATGGGAATTTTTGACCATTCTTCCAGAAAAGTATTTGTGAGGTCACACACTGATGTTGGACGAGTTTACGTGGCCTACTACTTCGTGGCTGAGTTGCTGTCGTTCCCAAACACTTCCACGTTCTTATAATACAGCTGACAGTTGACTGTGGAATATTTAGGAGCGAGGAAATTTCACGACTGGATTTGTTGCACAGGTGGCATCCTATCACAGTTCCACGCTGGAATTCACTGAGCTCCTGAGAGCGACCCATCCTTTCACCAATGTTTGTAAAAACAATCTGCATACCTAGATACTTGATTTTATACACCTGTGGCCATGGAAGTCATGGGAACACCTGATTCTGATTATTTGGATGGGTGAGCGAATACTTTTGGCAATATAGTGTATGTGCTAGTCGTTCCCAACTCTAGGAGGCGGTGCTCATCTCCGTTTCAAAGCCAAAGCCAAAGATGTCTCCGTGGTCATGTTGCCGGCATAACTAAATACCAAAGCCGCACGGAGCACTGTTACCTTCCCACCAAAAGTGGTCCCTATTTTTCTACTTGCATTTCTACATGCTTTCAAACTGCTAGGTTGGCAGAAGCTGGGACAAGTAACTGGAGCTCACTCCGTTTCACGGCGCTAGGGATTTGAATCACGGAACTGCCAACTTTTTCTGATCGACAAGCTCAGCGTCTTAGCCATTGAGCCACCGCGTCCCTAGTTTGGGTTTGGAGGAACAAAATAATGAAAGAGGCTGTTTTCATCATATCAAAGTTTCAAAGGAGCATTGGATTAGCAATGGCAAAACAAAATGCTGATCCCTTGGATTAATCCAGCAAACCTCTTTGGTTGCAAAAATTAATAAAATAACATTTAAACCAACTATGAGAATGTGGAATAATCCAAGTTAGGGAACAGCTCTCTCTCCAGAGTTTTAAGAGTTCTTCAAATATCTCAACACAGACCCAGGGCAGGTGGAAAGTTAAGGAGGAGAAAGGCACCGTTAAATGAAGAGCTCTCGTGCAATTTGTAAAGCTTTTCTGTAAGTCGCAGCAAGTAAGATCAGCCATTTTCAAACAAAAAATAAAACCAACATAAAGAAATGGGATACATACGCTCCATGAAATGGTTCATCATGCCATCTGAAAGTCAAGAAAGTAAGTTAAGGGAGACTAAAGTATTTTGGAATGGAAGGAAAATGGAAATTGGCCGGTTCTGCATTTGGTATAAATACTAGAGCATCATCCTATAACTTAAAAGAGTGGTGTGGTGGCATAGAGGTGGAGCTCTCGCCTCACAATCAGGAGGCCATGAGTTCAATCCTAGGTAGAGGCAGATATTTCTCTCTCTGGGCACAATGAGAATATATCTGCTGGAAAAAAAACCCTCTGCATTGGCAACAGAAAGGGCATCCAGCCAGTAAACACTCTCTTCCACTCAGTTGCCCAGACTGCACCCCCGCAAGGGATTATGAGGTCAGTAAAAGAAGATGATCACTCTATAACTTTTTTAAAAAAATGTTCTTTGTGGTTCTATCTGGTGTTTCCAGGTCTGCCATTAGCAAAGTCATTACCTATTCCATTTTGGAAGTGGTAAGAATTATAACTTAAAACAGCTGGATAAAATATTATACTGGGAAGCCCAAATGAAACACTTTGACCTTTAGATAGAATTGAATTTTTCCGGAGTCCAACCTTTTCTAGAATTGAATTTTTCTGGAGTCCAACTTTTTCTAGAATTGAATTTTTCTGGAGTCCAAACCACTTTGGCAGAAACTTTTCTTCTGAGGAGTTAAAAGTAATGCCTATGCCTCTTTAGTATATATGCTTGAATGCCAATCCTGAAAATTGTGTTTGTAGACAATCCATGAATGGCACACCTTCCTTCCTTAGAGGTGTTGAGCTGCTTCCTTACATCAAACTCTCCTGCTAGAGTTTCCATGACTCTACCCCACCCCCCACTCCAGACAGGAAATTTCAAAATTTCAAATTTCAAAATTTCAAAAATTTTTAGAACCTCTTCTGTAGGTGTGGGAGTGGCTTGCCACTCTTATGATTTATCAGTTGTTGTTTGCATCTTTTTATTAATGATTGTAACTATGATTTATGATATTATGACCTTCTGGACTAGAAGACCTCAAAGATCCCTTCCAACTCTATTCCGATTGACCTATCACTTTGTTGTTTGTATGTACATTGACAGCTTATGCACCCGAGACAAATTCCTTGTGTCTGCAATCATACTCGGCCAACAAAGAATGCCATTCTATATACTTGTGGTTTTACACGTTAATTGACTGCCACGATGCAGGACAATTATATTGTTGTCCTTTGAATAGATTTCCTCAACTTTGGCTCATGAGCTCCCTTTCTCTTGATCTTCAGCCTGCTCCAGTTCAATCCCACCCTTGACCTAAAACAGATACAGAACATGCCAAATCCACCAAAGCAAGCATGACCAATGGATCTCCGTTTACACCAAAGAACCACCTCTTGGTTCCATCACTGCCTGCTTTTCTTGCCAACAAGACTCCCAGGGATCATGTTGTAGCTTGGCATCCATGAAGATGATCCATGCGAACAGGAAAGGAGGCGAAATGACAAGGGAACAAAAAAAAGAAGATCAACTAACAGTTGTGGTGGAGAATGGTGTGGAGGTAGGAATCCTCATGGTGGTAGGCAGTACCTTTGGGGTCAACAGGAATGATCACGGGTGGAGAGATGTCTGGAAGTTCCTCCTCTCCTGGTTGAAATCCCGTTGCTCGGAGGTGAGTGATGTCTAGAAGGTCTGGCATGTCTATAGAAACATCTGCAAGCAAAAGAGCCGAGGTGGCGCAGTGGTTAGAGTGCAGCACTGCAGGCTACTTCAGCTGACTGCTAGTTCGGCAGTTCAGCAGTTCAAATCTCACCGGCTCAGGATTGACTCAGCCTTCCATCCTTCCGAGGTGGGTAATATGGTTCACCGACAAAAGGGCGAACGACAAAACCGCGCCCGACTAAACCGTGGTGACAAAACCGCGTGTTCTAAAGCGCTCCGACGAATGAGCGCTGAATCGCGCCAACAACAGCACGGTGACAGAAGCGCGCTGTAAAACTAAACCTAACCCTAACCCTAAACCTAACCCTAAACGTAACACTAAACCTAACCCTAAACCTAACCCTGAACCTAACCCCGAACCTAACCCTAAACCTAACCCTAACCCTAACCCTAACCCTAAACCTAACCCTAAACCTAACCCTTACCTTAACTTAAATCGCCCCTCTGTCGACTGAAATCGCCCTTCTGTCTCCGCGCTGTTGTCGGCGCGTTGATGACATCGCGATTTTAGCAACATGGTTTAGTCGGGTCATGGGGTAAAATGAGGACCCGGATTGTTGGGGGCAATATGCTGACTCTGTAAACTGCTTAGAGAGGGCTGAAAACCCTATGAAGCGGTATATAAGTCTAACTGCTATTGCTATTGCTAAAAGGATAAATGGGAAATTAAGGGCATTATTTGGAAATCATCCTAACTGTGAAACTATAGAAAGTCTTTAATAAAGCAGGAAGAATAACAGCCCTAGTAGCACACTGGTTACAATGCAATATTGTAGGCAAACTCTGCCCAAAGCCTGGAGTTCAATCCTAATGGGGTTCAAGGTTGAATTACTCCCTTCCAAGGTCAGTAAAATGAAGACCCGGATTGTTGGGGGCAAGATGCTGACATTGTAATCTGCCCAGAAAGTGCTGTAAAGCACTATGGGGTAGTATATACTGTAAGTCTAAGGATTATTGCTAGTGCTATAAGAACAATGAAATTATACAAACCTATCCAGAGAGAATTCCTACAATCTATTAATGTGAACCAAAGACGTGGCAAAATAAAGATGCTTCTATTTTTTTGCATAATGCAAGCTATTCTATGTAGCTTGGGAAAAGCATATTGCAATGCATGGGGCTGCTACAAAAAAGGCTCACCACTTAATTCAAGTTTCGGTAGGGTTTATATTCCTTGCAGGCCACTGGTCATTTGCATCCTTTTAGAGGGAGTAGGAATGGATTTCCAGCGAACAAAAATTGCAGACTACAGGAACCAGGAGCACTAGTTAGGTGATCTTGAGGACACAGCTAAACCTCCAAGTGCTTCAACGACCCTCTAAAACAGGGCTGTCAAACTTGCGGCCCGCAGGCGCCAGATGTGTCACAGGCTGCCCACGCCCGGTTTACCAAAGGGGGGGGAAGTCCCCCTACGTCACACAACAATGCCATGACGACACGAGTTTGACACCTCTGCTCTAAAAGGATGCAAATGACCAGCTCTCTGCAAGAATATAAATCCTTCCATTCCCCACTATCCTGCCAGAGCTGAGGAAGCTTCTTGGGTGAGAATTCTATTCTCCAAGGGACCTGAGTGTAGAACAAGAAGCAATGGGTGGAAACTAATCAAGGAGAGAGAGCAACTTACAACTGAGGAGAAATTTCCTGACAGTTAGAAGAATTAATCAGTGGAACAGAAATTGCCTCCAGAAGTTGTGAATGCCCCAACACTGGAAGTCTTTAAGAAGATGTTGGATAGCCATTTGTCTGAAACGGTATAGGGTTTCCTGCCTAGGCAGGAGGTTGGACTAGAAGACCTCCAAGGTCCCTTCCAACTCTGCTATTGTATTGTATTGTATTGAGAAGCGGAAAGTCCAGCTGCCTCCTGAAAAAGCACCTTTGGGACAGTCCTGGAGTAGATAAACCTTACAAATGAACCCAAGGCAATTCAAGAAGGAAGGCCGCCATCAAAATACATACCAAGCTTCTTAGGGATCCAGTCCAGGCCAAAAGTAAACTTCTTTATCTGAACCACCAGGTATTCAGGAAAGGAAGCAAAGCGAGACGTTCTGGAAGTGTAAAGCAATTCCACGTGAAATTAAAAGATCCCAAACTCATAATCAGAAACTTCATGATTTTAACAGAGCAGCTGAACTGCTCTTATTAGATCATACACAAATGCCCATCCCTTCCACTGTTCTTTTCTATGGCAGCCAACCAGCTATGTCCAGAAAGCAAAGAAACACAGGTAGTTCTCATTTAACAACTTGAATTGAATTGAATTGAATTTTATTATTTATATGCCGCCCTTCTCCGGGAGGACTCAGGGCGGCGAACAATTCAAAAGGGGAAAAAGGGGAACATAAAACGAATACAAATAATTAAAATAAGCAAGAGTCACACAATCATACAAGTCGAGAGGGGAGGGAACTCATCACCCCCAGGCCTGCCGGCAAAGCCAGGTTTTGACGGCTTTTCGGAAGGCCTGGAGAGAGGTGAGGGTCCGAATCCCTGCGGGGAGTTCATTCCAGAGGGCCGGAGCTGCCACAGAGAAGGCCCTCCCCCGGGTAGTAGCCAGATGGCATTGGCTGGTAGATGGCACCCGGAGGAGGCCAACCCTGTGAGATCTAATGGGTCTGTGGGAGGTAATTGGCAGCAGGCGGTATCTCAAGTACCCAGATCCAATACCATGAAGGGCTTTATAAGTTACGACTAGCACCTTGAAGCGTATCCGGAGACCGATCGGTAACCAGTGCAGCTCGCGGAGGATAGGTGTAACGTGGGTGTACCGAGGTGCACCCACAATCGTTCGCGCGGCTGCGTTCTGGACAAGTTGAAGTCTCCGAATACTCTTCAAGGGCTGCCCCATATAGAGCGCATTTAGCTGTGTCATTTAGCAACCACTTGCAATTACAATGGTGATTTTTTTTTTAAAAAAGTAACTCTACGACCAATCCTCCCATTTAAAACCGTTGCAGGTCTGCAAAGAAAAGGAAAGCTGAAGTCAGATAATAAGCACAGCTGGGATTTCACTTAGCATTTATTAATTGAATTGCTGCCCCAAACTGTCATCACTATAGCAAGATCCCTCTCCCACTGCTTCTCCAACCATCTGGTAAGAGTAAGATACCTTATTTTATTTATTTATTTTTACCAGATGGCTAAGCCAAAGTAACAAAGTGTCAGAGTACAATCAGTTTTAATAAATATATATATATTTTATAGCGTATATTTTCTAGTAACTGAAATCCTCTCCGGAAAAAGCAAAATAGGAGAAGATTCTCTTCATTCCAAGGAAAGACCCAAAGCTCACAAGACTGAAGAGTAAGCAGAAAATGTGTAATTGTCAGTGTATATGAGAGTTCATGACTTGGCAGAGACATGGTAACAAGGTCAGCCAATGAATAGGCATAGCAGTTAAGTCAGCCAGTGAGGGCTGTTTGGAAACTGAAACAGTATTTGCTGGAGACAGCAAGGAGCCTAAGCGTGGCTTAGCTCTGTAGCTCTGAGTCTGTGCTGAGCTCTAAGCTAGTCTGCTGCTCTGAACTGAAACTGAAACTGCCTGTGTTTGCTTGTACTTGCTACCACATTGGAAAATCTGTTTTTGGTATTGTATATTTACTTCATGTGTTATATTATATATAAAGAGAGTTTAATGAATCCTGTTGAATCAGTAACCTGTGTGTGCTTTCTGGATGTGATTGCTGCAACAAAGTCTGACAGTAATGCCACTACTTTTTACACCACTTAGAGAACAAATGACTCACCGAAAGGTCCTAACAGAGCTTTGAAAGTAAATGGAGCTATTTATGGATTTGCTATCTCGGAAGACACAAAGAGTAGGAAACAGAGAGGAATCAGCCTAAAATTCCTACGTAGCCAAGAGTGATCTAAGTTCAACCTCCCTTCACTGGCCATTACCTAACTCCAACCAAGGGCTAACCGAACAATATTCCCGCGCATGGGCATAATTAGTGATAAATCAGTTGAATTGGACCTGATCTTTTGTGCCTGACACATACTCACTTAACGCCAGCAGACTTGGCTTGAAGGGCACTGCTCCAAAAGTCTTCTACATTTTCTGGTTCTGTAAAGGCCTGGAGACAAGCACTGAAAGGGATCCTTGCCCGGACCACCTCTGGTGGGGGCTTCCTTGCTGTTTCTGCTTCTCTTCTCTTCAGTTCATAAGCAATCAGTTCATCTAATCGGAAGAACAAGTGATATTGAATAAACACCATACATCTGTTGAAACACCATACATCATGGGTGGTGTTCTGACCCAGTTCCCCAAACACGGCAAATCCTCTGAAGTTAACTCAGAGTCATTTATTAGAAGCACCAGCACCCCTGGCAAAAAGTTTCTCTCCCCACACAGCAACAGGTCCATCAGGGAGATGGATAGTTGTCTGCCACATCTATTCATCTCTTCCCCTGCCTTTTATCTCAAGAGCTATGGTGGGGCTTCGCTAGCAGCGGTGGCTGTTCCTTCCCAAGGATCAGCCCAAGGATTTCCATTGCTCTCCTCTCCTCTGCCTTCTGGCATCCAAGTGTCAGGCACTGGACCCAGCTGTTCCTCCTCTTCCTCATCAGCCAATTCCAGACCTGGGGGCTGTTCACTCTCCATCTGAGGGCTGACAGACAATCCAGGCTCGTTCTGTCTGTCTGTCTGTCTGTCTGTCTCTCTCTGTCTCTCTCTGTCTCTCTCTGTCTCTGTCTCCCTCCCTCCCTCCCTCCCTCCCTCCCTCTCTCTCTCTGACAGCTCCATTCTCTCTTTCCCCTCAGAGCTCTTAGGTTGCCTTGATGCTGACCCTGACTCCCATGCCTCCTCATCTGATTCAGTTGCTGGAGGGGCCGGCAACAGGTGGCTTCATTTGATGGCCAGTGAACATGAGAAATGGCTCCCCTGACAACATTTTGCGTCAAAGAGTAGATCACGTGAAATGACAGTGTCTGACTTTGTTGCTGAATCCGTAGCAGAGTGTTCATGACGCAAGTCATTCATGCGACTGAGCTGGGACTTCCAAGGGAACGCCTGCCTGAATTATATCTGAACGACAGACAATTCGTACACGGACTTTACCTTTGTTTATTGCAGCTTCCATTGCTACAGGCAATTGCATGAGATATTCCACCCTCTCTGTGTACCGTACTTTTCTGGTTTGGCAGCACTGGGTCCGTTCTTCAACCAAGAACCGGAAGACATCGCTGGGGTTTTCCGAGCCAATTCGGTTTCTCTGAAAAGAAAAAGAAAAAATCAACACATAAGCAAGCAAGAGCCGAGGTGGCGCAGTGGTTAGAGTGCAGTACTGCAGGCTACTTCAGCTGGCTGCTAGCTGCACTTCGGCAGTTCAAATCTCCCCGGATCAAGGTTGACTCAGCCTTCCATCCTTCCGAGGTGGGTAAAATAGATTGTTGGGGGCAATAAGGCTGACTCTGTAAACTGCTTAGAGAGGGCTGTAAAAGAGGTATGTAAGTCTAAGGGCTATTGCTATTGCTCTTTTGATTGGGAGTTGCCCAGAATTGGTTATGAAATGGATGGCTACATATATGTCTGAGGGGTCCTTGGTGCTCTCTGAGCTTGCTTGTTTCCTTGCAGACATTACACTAACTAGGTAACATCATCAGTGGGAAGCGCGGGGCAGACTGCCTGGCAGGGTGGGCAGCGTTGCACCCAGCCGGTGATGTTGGCGTCCATAGAGGGCCACCAGACATAGCCGCAGCCGAGGGCCTTCATGCGGACTATGCCCGGGTGACCCTCAGTTTATATTCTGGTGTCTTGCCTGTCTGTGAAGGTGGGGGGGGGCGGTCTTAAGGATTCTCTGGTTGGGATGTTTGCTCTTTGGCAGTTTCTTGATTGGGGTATTGCTCATTTGATTTTGGTTTGAAGTTGACCTTGGAATTAATGTCTACGCCCTCTGGAAGCCGGAAATGGATTGTTTCCGAACTTCCGGTCCGGCTGTTGGGCCCATTTTTCACTGTGCCCAGGCTCCAGGAGTTTTCCTGAAGCCTGGGGAGGGCGAAAATTCTCCCCGTGGGGGGTGGTGTTCGTGCGTGAATGCCTGGGGGATTGTGCACACATGTGCGGGGGGGGCGGGTTACACGTGCATACGCAGGTGGGCGGCGCACATTGCATTGTGGGGCACGCTTGATTATCCCAGGCCATATATAGCTAGCATTTCCAAGACAATAATATACTAGCTGGGAGCAAAATTGTAAAACCCAAACAATTCCCATGCTACCATCCCAAGCCTTAGTAAATCAGAATTAAGGCACGTAGTGAAAGTCCCACAATTTCTACCACCCGGAACTCTCAAAATCCTAGTTGAGGATATTGAATTTTTATTTTTTTTAGATATCTCATGCTGTGGAAAGCTGTAATGCCTTGTCAAATTGCACTTCCATGGTTCTGGAAATAGATGCAGTACATCTCTACCTCTGGAGATGCTTAGATTAAGGATTTGTGCGTAGGGGAAAATATTGCACAAAGCACTAGGGAAGTAAACCGTAGCTTTGTATTCTCCACTGGGGGAACAAGCGCTTCAAAGATATCAGTCAGCATTTAACAGTGCAGAAGTTCCCTCTCTGTTAAATGTATACTGCTCGGTTTTTCAAAAAATCATTGTGTACGCAAGCCAATGAAAGTTTCATAACTCAAAGGCTCATTGATTTCAGCAGAGAACTCCGAGTGAAATCAATAAGGGTTGGAAATGCTTAATATGATCTGGAATATATTCTGCGTTTGTAGATCATTTATCAACAAAAGGCATCCCACAAGTGACCTCTTTATCTTGAGTTTTGCAATAAACCTGATCATATACCAGTATGAAATAAGAGCATTTGTGTTGTGGTCTGCCAACAGCCTGTGGAGCTGGCAGGAGAGTCGGACAGTGAGGAGGCTGGGGAGGAACATGGGCCAGTCCTGAGGGTTGAGGAAAGCTCAGATGTGGGCTCTGCGTCGGAGGCAGAGAGGAACGAACTGGGAGTGGAGTTTTGCAGGAAACAATTCATCCATTGGTCTGGAAAGTTATGTTTGTGAGAACCTCTGTGCCAAGTTTTGCTTTGCTCTATGTTTGGACACTTGTTATCTGGCAGCACTCCTAATGAGATAAGGTGCGTGTGGATAAACATTCCTTTGAAAGACTGTTTGATAAGCCATGCAACTGTGAATGAAAGGAATTCACAGTCATGTAAATAAAATATGTTTTTTGGGGACTAAGACTTTGCTTTTGCTTTCTAAGGAAACCTGGGTCAGAACAATTTGAGAATTTCTACTGCAAAACTCCCCATAGGATTGAATATCACAACCTATCACAATTTGAAAGACAAGTAATCCTCAACTTACAACCAAGTTATAATGGCACTGGAAAAAAATGACTCAGGACTGTTTTTCATTCTTATGGCCATTGCAGCATCTCCATGGTCACCTGATCAAAAATTTGGGTGCTTGGCAACTGGTTCATATTTATGACAGTTGCAGAGTCCCAGGGTCGAGTGATCATCTTTTGCGACCTTCTGACAAGCAAAGTCAATGGGGAAGCCAGATTCACTGAACAATTGCGGCAAGAAAAGTAGAAAAATGGGACAAAACTCACTTAACAAATGTCTCAGCAACATACATTTTAGGCCCCATTGTGGTTGCAAGTCAAGGACTACCAGTATAGTGTAGGATTTCTTTATATCTCAAAATTGCCTACCCAACGGGATGCCCTTTCTTGAAAAATGAATGTCTATAAATTGAGGGTTACACCTGATTTCTCTGTTCTGAGGCATGTTAGTCTTGTGCATGTATACATGTATACGGGTGGAAAGGGTGGGAGGGAGGGAGGGAGGGAAGAAGGGAGGGAGGGAGGGAGGAAGGAAGGGAGATTTAGAGAGATTAGTCTTCCTTCTTGTCTATAATAAGGCTCTATCAGTACCAAGTTCTTGAAATTTCTTTCAGTTAAATCCTATACTTGCTTTAAATCTCTAGAAGAATTTAAAATAATCAATGTCCTTGACCAGAAACCTGACAGTTGGTATCACATTTATCTATAAATAAAACTTCTAAATGTTTGTGCAAGATTGGTTGATATTATCTTTTTTGCTAGTTTATTCATGCAAAAAAAAGACATTAACCTTTGCTCACCTCTATCAGGTTGATAAGGTGCAGGAAAAATTCTAGTGCATCTTGTTGCCGACTGGAGGAGAATTCGGGGTGCCCTTTGCTTATAAATGCTTTGAACATGCGCGGAGAAATACCATTGTGCTGAGGCTGAAATACAAAATGAGGAGGAAAAGAAAAGGGGCTAAATACATTTTTGAAATATATTTCTGAATAGGGCAGTAACT